>NC_062569.1:116637916-117254166 GCF_022837055.1 Prionailurus viverrinus
TGATCTGCTGAAGATTCCAAAGATATCAAAACTGGGTTAATAATTATAAATTAGTTTTCTTATTTAAGTTAATTTATTAATTGATTAATTTATTTAGAGCAAGCACAAGTAGGGTAGGGGCAGAGTGAGAAGGAGAGAGAATTCCAAGCAGGCTCTGCCCTGTCAGAACAGAGCCTGACATGGGGCTCAAACTCACAAACCATGAAATCATGACTTGAGCTGAAACCAAACGTCAGATGTTTAACCAACTGAGCCACCCAGGTGCCCTAGCTAGTTTATTTTTTTTTAATATCTACCAAAAAATGATACTATTGTACATGTCCCCAAATAATAATGCTGCAAAATAGGCTTCAAACCCGACTAAAATTCTGACTTTTAGAAAACTAGTACACTGGGAAAATGACCCAAATGTTATCTCTGATTGGGAACTCTCACTTTTATTCTAGTCACTTTTAATGGATTTCTAGTCACTTTTAATAGAGTGAAACTTGACCTTTGATTTACTCATGTCCAGTAAAAACTCAGGAATAGGGTACTTGTTGAGCAAGAAGAACAAAAGGCAATTTCCCAATTACTTGAAGGGGCCAATAGCTCATAAAAATCCCTCTGAAAATGGCCAATCAATCAAATTCTTGAAGAATCTGATGGTGTCTTCATCGTTTTGAGGTGGTATCATTGGCAGAAGAAGCATCTTTTTGGGACCTAAAGGCAAAGGAATCTTTCCAAACTGTAAGAGGTGCTACTGTGCTATTTCTGTGGCATAATTTTTATTCTTTCTTAGTTTAAATGAACATATATCTTTCAGTTGCATGTTGCTATCTTTCCATCTATTACATTATTATTCATTGGGACAACAGCCCACATGAAATGGAACTTATGTGTTTTTTTTTTCTTGATGTTAGCCACATTATAATCAAGAATTAAAACATTTTTGAATTATCTAATCTACTGTTTATCCATATACTTATCTGTGTGGTGCATGATTATTGATTGTCTCCTCAGAAGCATCCCTATATTGTCCTTTTAACAACCTAGATTTCCATTTTTGCAAGTTAAATTTACGCCAACTCCTGCAGTGGCGTGTGTGATTTAGGCTACGCCAATCAGACATTCCATTCCTCTAGCCATCAAGACTGGTTCAATGGTAAGCATGAGACATGATCTCCTGTTCACTTAAAATTAAATTCATGACATTTCCTGAGGATACTGTGGAAAAAATTCCCTATGAGGATTCAAGTAGACCAGGAACTTCTGGAAGACTTTTAGAACCACAGATAGTCCATGTTGGTATAAAGCAGAGTACAGTTGACTCTTGAATGACATGTGGGTTAGGGAAGCCAACTCCCCACCACAAATGACTTTAACTTCCCCCAAACTTAAATATTATTAGCCTAGTGTTGACCAGAAGCCTTACTCATGACAAAAACAGTTTACTAACACATATTTTGTATGTTACATGTACTATATCCTGTACTTTTGTAATAAAGTAAGAGAGAAAAGAAAATGATATTAAGACAGTCATAAGAGAAAATAAATTTATAATACTGTACTTAACAAAAAAAAATCTGTGTGTAAGGGGACCCATGTGATTCAAACCCAGTTGTTCAAGGGTTAACTATAATTGAGAATTAAAAAAAAATTAAAAAGTAGTAAGAAAGAAGCTGGGTTTCATGTTAAATAATCAAGTCATTAAGATTTATTTTCTTTGAAAACAAAAGCATGTATATTTTATATAAACTAATAATTTCATATAAGACTCTAAAATTTACTAATATTCAATCACCTTCATATAAAAGTAAAAATATAAATATAAATCAGTACTACATGGGAATTATTGAATCAAAGCTAGATATCACTCAGCAAGGTGTGCTTACCAAGTGTATGTGTATTCTAACCTACTGAACTTTTATTCCTTTTAATATATGGAAAGGAATTCAATAAAGACCTTTTGTCATCCTATTTCTCACTTGTTTCATCTATATTTTTGAGACAGTACAATTACCTTTAGATAACATTAGGAACTCCAATTTTGAAGAAAGCTACTATTATGTTTGATAACAGGAAAAAAAATCTTCAATTTCATTTAAATTAGAAACAACTTGCTTGCTCATACATTTGTGTACATCCTCCGGCCAAAAAAAAAAAAAAAAAAATGCAGGTCAGAATGTCACTTCATTTCTATCAACTTCTCCTCACTTCCTACAACTGGCTAAAGAAATGACTCTATCTACGGCATTTGATGAGTACCTAATTCAGTATATTCCATTTATTTGTCTACATGCCTGTCTCTCCTTCTGAGATAAAAACATCTTGATAGCAAGGATTATGTCATATCTATCTCAATATTTTCAGTTATCAATTTCCAATTATTAACTCTTGTTACCAACATAACATTAGTAATATTGTTTCTGACAAATAATAGTCACTCAATAAATATTTGTTAAATTGTGTTAAGAGTAGATCTACAAAGCCGAATTTATCTGTTTTGGTTTGGTTCATAATATAGTGAAGAAATTACCATGGCAATTCTTCTCTTTCATGTTGTAAGCATAGTCTTTATGTTGTACAAACATAGCCTGTTTTGATCATTCAGGGGAAAAAAAGAAAAAGAAAACATCTGTGACAGTCTAAAGAAGGAAAATCCTCTATTTTTTCTAAGATAGTCTATATTTATGTATATTGTAACCAATAAGACTTAGCATTTTTACATCTGAAGGGGATATTATAATAAATTTTCTTTTGGGAGCGCCTGGGTGGCTCAGTCGGTTAAGCGGACGACCTCAGCTCAGGTCATGATCCTATTGTTCACGGGTTCTAGCCTCGCATTAGACTCTGTGCTGACAGCTCGGAGCCTGGAGCCTGCTTCAGGTTCTGTGTCTCCCTCTCTCTCTGCCCCTCCCCTGCTCATGCTCTGTCTCTCTCAAAAATAAATAAAAACATTAATATATTTTTAATTCTTTTTTGGTAGTTACTTGTTGATCCCTTTCAGGCACTATTTCTTACAAACAAATAAATTGAAGAAACATTTGTTTTTTCATTCTAAAGCCCACTAGGAATATAAGAAAGAAAATCTACTCCATTTGGCTATGCTCACAGTAGAGTGTTATATACATACTAGGCAGCAACATTTAAGAATTCAATTATGGAAGCTTTCTTAGCCTGATAACAATGCTAAACTTGAAGATAACAATGTAATATGTAAAATATTCATGTTTTCTTTTTAGACTGTTTACATCTAAGGGGACAAATCACCTAGCCATCAGGAAAGCAGGTAAAGATACATAGTTAGTTCTGTTCCCAGGTCTTTCACAATCCCCCTGTGACATTCTCCAAAACAAGCACCTTAGATGCATTGATTGCTCCAGGGGTGAAAATCAAGACAGCAAATATTTTCCCTTCATATATCAAGAAATACAATAATGAGTAATATCCATGGAAAGACATATGTAGAGAAAAATAGTGAGCCAAAACATAAATGTGATAGCTAGGTCCTAAAAAGCAACCGCTTTTTAAATCACACCCCCTTGCTATTCAGACTTTCACACTGAATAAGAGCTGACTCTATGTATCAACAGAACGGAAGCGACAGGATGTGGCTTGCAAGGTTATAAGAAGTCTTGAGGTTTCTGCTTTGGTCTCTTTTGGAATATTCTCTTAGGGAAAAGCCAGGCACCTGTAAGAAGTCCTACTTCCCTGACAGGGCTCCAAGCCAGCCATGTGGAGACAATGTGTAGAGAGTAAGGTGTTGGGTCAGCCTCAGCTTCTAGAGCCTTCTGAGTCCAGGCACCAGACATGTGAGTAAAGAAGCAGTTGGACATTTCACCCCAGCAGACTGATGCATAGATGATTCAAAGAGTCCGTCGGACAGAACCAAGACTCCAGAGATGCCCCACTTTCTCCAGAAGTTTAAACCACAGCATCTGGTCCACCAGTCTTTATGGATCAGAGGCATGCCACTCTTGCTGGGCTCTGCCCAATTTTCTGACTCCCAGAACTAGGAGAACAATAAAGTTGTTGCTGTTTCATGGCACTATGCTTTGGAGGGTTTGTTAGGCAGAAACGGAAAACTGGAAAAATCAATGACAGAAAAGAAGAGATAGGCATGAATAATACATTTTGTTAAAGATATGATTTTAGTGCCAATGATTATTTTCCAACATAACATTCACCAATTGCTTACTTCTAGTCATCTAGAAAGGAAGCTAACTCTTAGGAAAGATGGTGCATATGCTGGACCTATTGACCTACCTAAACAGGAAATGAGGCTTCGAGGACACCTGAGATAAAACAGATGGCCTGCCAGATCCAATCAAGGCTTGTTCTTACCTACACAACAAGACTAGTGACCCCTGAAACTCAGCTTGTTACAACAAGATTTGGTTTCATGTGTCTAAGGGATTTTTATATCCCCTTATTCTAGAAAACAAAGCAATTAGTTGAGAAGAAATAAAGATGACTTGGTAAACCATATAAGGTATGAAATAACACATACATCCGGGTATTTCTAAATCCTTTACATTTTAATCCTAAAATACAGTGGTAATAGCTAGTTCATATCACTTTACTCTGGGAAATGAAATGCTGTACTCCATACTTTTAAATAAAAAGAAAAAAAAAAGGAAAAACGTGAGTAGGCCCTTTATTGATCTCCTTATTTTCTCTGTAACAAATTATGTTTGAAGTATTCAAAATGTCAGAGTAATCCCTATGTATGTAAACACCCCTTTCCCTATGTATGCGTTCAGTGACTCTGTCAATAAATTATATCCTCCTGTTATCTGATTAAAAATAAACATTTCATAGATCTTCTAGGTTTTTCCAACATCTGGTAGTATAAGAAAATTTTCCATGATTGAACAAGAAATTTTACACACTTTCTATATTTAAGCATCCAGATAACTTATTAAGTACCTATTATGTACCAAGCACTATACCAGGAACTGAGAATATAGTTAGGGCAAAACAATGCTCTTGTCCTAATGGAATTTAAAGCCTAGATTAGGATTCAGATGTTACCCATAATCCATGAAAAAAAAGTGCTACAAAGGACAAAGAAAAAACAAAGAGCTTTGTTAATATGGGTGTCAGAAAATACTTCTTAATAGAAATGACCTTTCATCTGAGATCTGATGGATGAATAAGCATATCCTAAACAAAGAAGGTACAGAAGTGTCTCATGTTCTGAGTCAGGAAAGAGTATGTAGAAGGCCAATACATGGGAAAGAGCACAGGATACCCAAGGAACTTCAAGAGACACAGGCTGATGGATAGAGGACACAGTGGTGTGGGATAGGCCTGTAGAAATAGACAGGCCAGATCTTACATGACGGGTAGAACCTATTAAGGATTTAATTTTTGTTCTATAAAAAATGTGAGGCATTGGAGGATTTTAATCAGAGAAGTGACAAGATTTGAATTAAAAATGCAATGTTATTGGCCATGTTGTAGGAAATAGATTGTGAATGAATAAATAATTTAGAAGGCTACTAATATAGTCCATGTGATAAATGATGGTAGCCTCTAACATGTGTTAATGGAGGATATGGAAATGAATAAGCTCAAAGTGTTTACAAGAGGTAGAATTATCTGCATTTTGAACTGAATTGAATATGACAAGTGGGAAAGAAAGGTTTGAGCTTGAACAACTGCAAGCATAAAAGTGACTTCCGGCTGAGGTAAAGAAGTCTGGAGGAAGACTAGGCTCAGTGTGGGAATATTTGATACACTGCTATCTTATACTTGTGGTGCCTTTGGGTCATCTAATTAGGGAGATAAATTCAGCCACTGAATATGTAAACAAGAACTCAGAGGAGTGGCCAGAGCCGGCATAGATATTTGGGAGCATTATGTTGATGGTTATTGAAGCTATGGTAAGAAAAAGAACACCAAGGAGGAGAATGTAGAATGAGAAGAGAAAGGGACTTTGAATAACCTGAAATTCAAAGGCTAGATAAAAGAGCATACGCTAGCAAAGAGACTGGCAAAGTCTGGCCAGAGAATTTGGAACAAATCCTGGAGAATGACATGGAATTCAAAAGAAGAATTTCAAGAAAGAGTGTCAAATGCTGCATGAGATGTGAAATATGCATTGACTGCAGTTATATGGAAATCACTGGTTACCTTAGTGAGGGGCCTGTTCAGGAGGATGCAGAGTGGCAATAATGTGAGATCTAGATTACGGTGACTTGGAAAATACATCTGTGATTCATAATTGAAGATAGAATGCACAGATAGCTCTTAAGAAATTTAGATGTTGAAAGAAAGTAATAAGGAGAGGCACGGTGAAGGGAAAGGTGGTATTGAGAAGATATGGACATGTATATGGATTTGTGATATATATATATATATATATAATATATATATTAGAAGATATATATTATATTAGATACATTATATCTAATATATTTTATTTCTAATATATATATTTATATCTATAGATATAGATATAATATATAGATATTTATATCATATATATATATATATATATATATATATATATATATATTAGAAGAGCTGAGCATGCTTGAATACCTTCCCCCAAAGGGGACATCTGGCCAAATTGCTCCAGTAATGCAATAAAGGCATTGCAAGAAAGAAACAAACAAAGAAACAAAGAGAGAAGGAAGGAAGGAAGGAAGGAAGGAAGGAAGGAAGGAAGGAAAGAAAGAAAGAAAGAAAGAAGAAGAAAGAGAAAGAAAGAAAGAAAGAAAGAAAGAAAGAAAGAAAGAAAGAAAGAAAGAAAGAGAGAGACTGACAAGAACTTATTAGGAAGGGATATGCTGACAATAGAAAAAAAAAAATGAGTTCTACAGTAAGGGTCCAGAAAAAACAAGCAGGAACCAGAAACAGGATATAGACAAATGTTTAGCAGAGCATGATCACATCAACCAGTTTACAAATATTTTCAGATAATGTGTATTTCCATTCTTCTGTCCCTTTCAATCTTCCAAACTCCTTAGCAACCAATGAGGAAACTAATGTATTTAAATTGCTGGGAGTAAATTCACAACTCCATTGTGATAGGCACAGATTTAGCACACAAATAATACAAATAAACATGTTCATTTGTAATTTTTTTATAAAACAATTTAATGATTCAAGGTATTTAATAAAAATATATTGTATTATACTTCTGTGACAAGTAAAATTTTGGAAAATTCCTATTAAATTCTAAAAATTTGTATTACTCATTAAATCACACCTTAGTAATAATATAGTTTTATTAAAAATATTTTAAATCCAAGTTATTATAAATTCTTAGGAACATAATGCTGATTTCCTTGTTATTTGAACTAAAATGAGTTGTATTTTTCTTTTATGTATTAGGTCTACAAAGACAGAGCAACATTCCTCTCTATCCAGCAACAGGAAAGAACTATAGCTACGTGAAACATCATAGAGGAATCTCAAAAACATGTGAACAAAAAAAGCCAGACACAAATGAGCTCTACGTTTTGATGTGAGTGTTGGTTACATAGCATATACATTTTTCTTACTAAGCTATACACTTAAGATCATTGTATTTTATTGCATGTAAATTACATGTCAATAAAATTACACTTAAGCATTTCCACTAAAATTCAATAACAAAAGGAATTTTCTATTTTTTATTAATATTCTGTTTTGTCCTATTAATTTCCAAAAGAGACCAGTCTCCCTTAAGAATTGGGCTTATTTTGGGGCACATCCATTCTTCCCCAGCCTGCATTATCTAGGGTCACATTTATGGGTATTAAGCCATTTCAGAGTCCCCACATATATCTGAGAATCAAGCAGGGGACATTCTGTTCTATCAGGTACAAATAAATACATCAGCCTTGTTTCCTCTCCCTCAGCCTCTATACTCAACTACCATTCCTGACCATCCTGGGAGCTTAGGAACCACTGCCTCCCTTCAAGAAGAATCTGACTGTTGCAGGAGGTCAACAAGAAGATATGACCACCTATTGACCCACAAACTGGACTTGGGCAATTGGAGCCTCCCCATCCCCTCCTGTGTTCTTGGAATGATTTCCTTCCTCACAGAAGTTGCTCCAAGGATACAGCCTTGAGATAGAAATGTGGTATTGAGACTATCCAGTCTGGGTACATAACTGAACCCAGTTAAGGACTCTACATAACTTCTCAGATTCTGGAGAGTGGGTGTGGAGACTTACTCGTATTGTGGCTACCCAAGACAAGCCTCACCTATAAGTTCCCTTGCTTATTAAACCTACTACTTACAAATCTGAAATGGTCTGCTTCTTTCTCAGGTCTCTTCCCAGATTATACCCAGGAAGCTCCTCAGATTGTGAGCTAACAATGACTCTACACTAAGGTGCTTTATCTAGAAGGAAATAAAAGAGCACTGCCCTCCTTTTTGCCACATTTCCCAGTCATAGAGAAGGCTCAACCCTTCAATTTCATATCATAGCTGAGATTTCTTCACTGTGCACTCACTGCCTTAGAACCTAGTGACCTCCAGATCAGGCTTCCTTTGCCAGATCCAATCATCCTGAACAGGAGAGCTCTAAGCATACTAATAATTGTCCATATCTTCAGTCATCAATTCCTACCCAAGGACAAGCCTCATCCCACTTGGATTATTCTGTAGGAACAGTTGTTGTTTTGGGAAAAACTGCAATCCCCTAAAAGCAGAGTTGTGTAAGCCACCGTGGATCCAAATAGGACAAGTGCAACAGAACTGAATAGTCTAACTGCACTACAATTTCTTCAATCCAGATATAAGTAGCTACATACTAATTGGTGCTGAGCTTTGCTAGAACAAATTGTTTTTTAGCTACATCTTCATCCTATTTTCCTACTTTCGCAACTCTTTCACCTCTTTATCTCAGACACACACACACAGCACCACAACCATGACACCAGAACAAACGGAGTTTACAAGCGCAGTACAATATAATCCATACAAAGGAAATAAGTGCAAAACTAAAAAGTCTTTGACACGTAGCTGTGGCACAGTCATTAACAGTATTCCACATTATTAGATGAGAAAGTTCAAGTGCCTATGATTTCACTATTTATTCAGTAACAATTGGTGGTTTTATTGGTTTTATGGGTGTAAATAGGGCTCCATATAATACATTTCCCCTGAGCATCCCCCTGAAGACAGCTTTTTTTCCAAATATAAAATGCAAGGTTCCATTTTTTTAGACAGACAAAGCTTCTTTCAGTCTTTAAACCACAGTTCTTATCAGTGTCTGCCTTGAAATATTTTTAAAATTCTTAGGGATGAATTCCAGATAGATCATTCTGTTGCCAATGCAAAAAAAAAAAAAAATCACATTGGCATATCTTTCATAACCATTTCAAATACCACAAAAAATGAAAAACTTTATTTGAACTTTATTGGAATGTATAAGTGACTATATCTAGGCCCATCCATATCCTCCAAAATGATGCCAGTAGATTTATCTAGTATGTGAATGCCCTAATAATGAGATTCTGAAGAAAAAAGAAAAGGAGGTAATTATTAATAATAAAAAAATAAGTTGATTTAAAAAAGGGAAAAAGGCAATTGGTGAAGAAAAAGGAGGAAGAAGAAGTAGAGACTGGGGCGCCTGGGCGGTCAGTTGGTTAAGCATCCCACTCTTGGTTTTAGCTCAGGTCATGATCTCAAGGATTCATGGGTTTGAGCCTTGCGTCAGGCTCTGTGATGACAGTGTGGAGCCTGCTTGGATTTTTTCTTTCTCCCTCTCTCTCTGCCCCTCCCCCCTCAAAAATAGTAAATAACCTTAAAAAAAAAAGTGGAGACTAAAAACAAGAAAAGGGTAGGAAGACGACTATGACTGTAACATATTTACATTTGTGTTAAACTTTCCAATCTACTTCAGAGCATCTTCACACCCTTGTGATTTTCAATAAGAAGTTCTAAATCCACCTAGTGGATTTCACTTTCTTCTATTTTATTCAACAAAATAAGCAACATAACGTGTATTCTTAAAAAATGAACATACTTTTCTCAGATTTTGTCCTTACAAATTAATTGCATGCTCCCTTGTGTTTTTGCAGCACAACATCTAGGGAAAGGACAATGTTTCCACAGCTAAGATTTGTGCTTCACAGTCCCGACTTCTCACTGTTGTCATCTGCAGCGATAAAGAGACCTAGCTTCATTCCTGGACAAAGGAATGCAGAGGAGGATACTAATAAGCATATCCGTAGCAATAATAACAATTTAATAACTAACAGGTTGTCAGGTATTGAGTCGAGTACTTTATAAACCTGATCTTTCATGATCTTATTAATGATACTGTCAGGATGACATTACAGTTGAGAAAAGTGAGACTCACAGAGGTTAAGAAACTTGACCAAAACTCTAGACAGTATCAGAATCCAGTATGTCTTATGGTCGAGTCCACACACTTTCCACGACCCCATCTGAGATTTTCAAGAGATTCTCAACCATGCTTTTCCTAACCCATCAGGGGATAACCACACCATGCCTTACTTTTTACTTAATCTCTTCTACAAATCTTTCCTATCACTCATCTTGAAAATCTAAAAAGTCCTTAGGTTTGTTAATTCTATCAGCTCCTGTCTAAAGCTGGGTGATCTTGGGAATAGTCATAAACATGGTTCTGATTCAGCTTGTGTATAATAACCTGCATTACATTGGCCGTGGCCTCTTTCTTTCCATTTATTACATACCAAAAAACCATGTCTAAATTGCTAGTCACTTTACTGATAAAATTCTCCTCACTGCAAACATTCCCTGAATATTTTCCCAATGGACTACATTCTGCCTGGACACACAGTTTCTTTAAGGTTCTTGGCGGGACTCTGAAAGTAGAACCAGACAATCTTCAGCATGACAGAAAATTATGGTCTCATGAAGCCAGTTTCTATAAGGCCACATAGACAGACAGACATATAGAGATAGATAGCAGGACTGGGGATGTCAGAAGTCATTTCGGAGGGGGAAAATCCACTCTGGTTCATATATATGCTTGGCCAAATTTCTATTCAAAAATCAAAGAAACGAATTTGGAGCTCTTGGAAGAAAGCCTCTGAATGCTGTTCAGCTAATTTCCCAAGATAATAGCAGGCATTGTATCATGTTTGTTTGGTCCTTAACACACAAAACCACAAAACCACAAAAACGTGTGTGTGTGTATGTATGTATGTGTGTATATATATGTGTGTATATATACAATAGAAAAAATGGTTAAAAATGAAAAGTTACTGCCTTGTTTTACTGAAAGGGAAAAAAGGATACAGGTTTTTAATTTTCTTTCATGAATTGAAAAGTATTTCAAATTATGGAATGGTCCAAGTATAATAGGAAGGCAATGAACAGAGGCCTTAAACTTCTATCTCTTTTTGTTTTGACACATCCACAGTTGAACATGGCATTCAGTATATCTTACAATGGTGAAACAGAAGAATACAGTAGTAATGAACAGTGCTTAACACTGTCTGTTTCATTTTTCAAGACAGAAATGTCCTGTAGAATGAGTTTAAAGAAATTAAATTTTAAAAAAGGAGATATTGGGCATAAACTGTGGCCCTTCTAAGTTTCTGAGTCTGTAAAGCAGACAGAAGGAAAAGGAAAATGAATCTATAGAAACATAATTGGCACACAATCTGTTTAGAGAGAAAAAAAATATTTGAACAAGAGCTAAATTAGCAAATACCTGGATCCTGATCTTGTAACAAAGTTTAGAAATGAATGAAAAGATAAAAATTAATAAATAAGGAGGGAAAACTAAAGGAAGAAGAAAGAAAAAATAAGTTGCAGAAAAATGAAAAAAAGTTTAGACATTTAAGTTTATTTATTTATTTTGAGAGAGAGAGAAAGAGAGAGAGAGCACACATACACAAGCAGGGTAGGGGCAGAGAGAGAGGGAGATAGAAAATCCCAAGCATGCTCTGATCTAGCAGTAAAAAGCCAAGGCAGGGCTAAAACTCACAAACCATGAGATCATGACCTGAGCCCAAATCAAGGATTGGATGCTTAACTGACTGAGCCACCCAGGTCCCCCTAGACATTTTTTAAAGAAAAATAAGATTTTTAAACAAAAAAAAATTATGCATATGGTGATAAAAAGGGATAACCCATCATCATCAGTTGTCTAAAGGTATATCACCTAACATTAAAAAAAAACTTGTACAAGTTCACTAACCCCACAAATAAGTCCTAATTTTGCCAAAAAAAATCCCCACCAAAACCAAAAAAGCAGCAATTGTTCCTGTAAACATTCACATTAATTGTCTACTCTTGAATGAATTCATAGCATTTTAAAAGAGCATTTTAAAAGACTGTATGTATATATATATATATGTATATATGTGTATATACGTATATGTGTGTGTGTGTGTGTGTGTGTGTGTGTGTGTGTGTATAATTCTTAGAGTCAAATAGACTTCAAAAATGTTGAACTTTAAACAGCAATAGAGATACTAATCCATTGCAGGACATTACAGGACTTTATTTTACTAATTTACCTTGTAATTCCCCAAGAGGTAATATAGTATGATGGGTTTCCCCAGACCATTAAAATTCTTGTTTTTGTTTTGATGAAGTTGGGGATAGAGAAGGTGGTAGGACTCGAGGAGTAGAATTTGTGAGACTAGTTTTCCTCAGAATATAGTTTGACAACATTGATCTAATTGGCTCTTCCAAGCACATACTATGTATAACCTAAATCTCAAATGTCTCAGGTATTAGTTTTAAGCCCCTGTGTTTTTGTGCTTGCATTAGACATGAAAATTAGTTTTTGATCATTTTCTACGTAAAAGATTTTTGGATTTCCATGAGTTCAATGAACTTCCTTCTGTGACTCCTCATGGATGGTTAAGCTATAAATGTTGGTTTGATGAAAATTGGGGGCTGGGCGTTTGTTTATATGGTTCTCAGTCTCAAATGATGTGTCTACTAATATCTGAACTTGATGAAGAGGTTGATTTGAATGCATTTGAGAACAGAATTTTCCCAGAAAGCTTTAGCTTCTGCGTCATCCATGCCTTGTATTCCAACTGACAAATGTTTCTTTAAAGAAATTAAAGTTCTGTTAGGAGAGACCTGAGCAAACTGTCAAAGTAGGAGTTAACAGATATCTAGAAAAAAAACAGAAGGAACTAGGCATAGGCCAAGGGAGGTAGAATCTAGAACCTGGAAAGAAACCAAAGAAAATCTCCACTTAAATTCTGCCTAGACAAATACTGTAACCCAACATGCTGATCCATTAAAGATAATTCTGCTCTTTGAGATATTGCCAAAGTTATCTGCATCTGTCTTTGTTTTGACGGCTCCAAAATTTCACACATGAGTATACTAAGGTTTTAATTTAAGATCATTTTTTTTTAATCTTTTCACAAGCACGTGTCGTTTTGCCATTGTGAAAGAAAAATCTTCTAAAATATAATCTTCTAAAATACTGAAATATACGTAAGAACAAAATCTATGCAATATTAGAAAATTTTAATGGGCCACTTACAAAACTCCAATAATCAGAAAACAACTTCACTAAATTTTCATGATCCTATTCACTAATAAATTATCTGCTGCCTTTTTTCTTTAGCAACTGGCTCTCATAGCAGTCACAGAAAAGAACAATTTCCTCAGAAACAAACAAACAAACAAACAAACAAAAACCACTTTAGCCATTGTTTCTGAATGTGAACTGGGGACCGAAGACAGGTATAAATCAAAGATCAGAAGTCTCGGTATAAGAAACTGTGGCAGTAAACGTACAACAATAAAGCATTTCATTTCAGCAGACAATCGTGAAAGGTGGCATCCTTTCCAATACAGAAAATCTCAATAAAAATTTCCTAAGAAGAAGTTTATTTGATTTGTATTATTCTGATTCTATTATAAAGCCTGACAAGATCATCTGGTGCCAATAATATCAGCTACTGACCACCCCCTGTCTTGGATCATTATTGTCAAAGGAATAAAAATAGTATCATTGAGTGACTTGCTTATTCAATAACTCAAAATAGCAAAACAATTCAGCCAGGTCATATAGTGCCTGACTCTCCCACATATTTGTTCCCTAATTTTTCCTTTAATTCAATGTTCAATAATTACACAGGTGTTCTCACAGAGGCCTAGCCCTCAGTCCACAC
Source organism: Prionailurus viverrinus (assembly GCF_022837055.1). Classification (NCBI taxonomy): domain Eukaryota; kingdom Metazoa; phylum Chordata; class Mammalia; order Carnivora; family Felidae; genus Prionailurus; species Prionailurus viverrinus. Next base: position 116,651,990 of record NC_062569.1, read on the forward strand.
AATCTAACCATCTAGATTGCACTAGGAGTGCAATCTAGGAGCACTGAGTGGAAAAAAAAAAATGCTGCTGTCTAGTTTCACTGTAAAGGAGAACAGCTAACCTGTGAGGACAGCCAGAGCAAAGTGTGCACTAACAAAGAACTACTTTCTTTCATGATTTGATTTTGACCTCAAACACGTATAGTTGCCTGATTTCTCCAAGTGTCTTAGAAAAAGACTCACTCCAGGTATCAGGAAATGACTTCATTAAGACACATGGTGCCACGCAAGTACCTAAGGTCAATGTGGAAGTTACTACCCACCCCCATTATATCAAGACATAATTGGTAAACACCCCTGTTTAAATTTAAATCGCATAGCATGATGGTTTGATTTACATACAATCATTCATGAAATGGTTACCACTATAGGTTCAGCTGATGTCCATCTTCTCATACAGATACAATAAAAAGAAAGAAAAAAGGGGGAAAAAATTCTCCTCGTGATGAGAACTCAGGATTTAATGTCTTAACAACTTTCCTATATGTCATACAGCAGTATTAGCTATAGTCATTGTGTTGTACATTACATCCCTAATACTTTACTTACCTTATACCCAGAAGCTTGTTCCTTTTGACCACCTTCCTCCAGTTCCACCACCACCACCCTCCACTTCTGGTAACTACAAGTCTGAGCTCTTTTTCTAGGAGTTTTCTTTTTTCTTTTTTTTTTCTTTTTAAAGATTCCACATATAGTGAGATCATACAGTATTTATCTTTCTCTGACTTATTTCACTAAGCATAATGCATTCAAGGTCTCTTTGTTACAAATGGTAGGATTTCCTCATTTTTTATGGTTGAGTAATACTCCATTATATATATTATATATAACATTATATATATAATATATAAAACACATACATATATACATCTTGGCTCTTATAAATAATGCTGCTATGAACATGGGACTACAGATATCTTCTCAAGTTAATGGTTTTTATTCCCTTGAATATATTTCCAGAAGTAGAACTGCTGGATCATGGTATTTCTATTTTTAATTTTTTGAGGATCCTTTATACTATCTTTCATAGTGACTGCACCAATTTACATTCTCACCATCACTGTGTAAGTGTTCCCTTTTGTCCACATTCATGACAACAGTTACCTCTTGTCTTTTTGTGATGCCATTCTAACAGGTGTGTGGTGATATCTCACTGTGGTTTTAATTTGCATTTCCAGAATGACTAGTGATGTTGGCCTTTCATAGAGCTCCAGACAAATGCCTATTCAGGCCCTGTGCCCATTTTTTAATGGGGTTCCTTTTTTGCTATTGAGTTACATGTTTGGATATTACATGTATCTTTGTATTACATGTATTACATGTAAACATGTATTACATGGTTTGCAAATATTTTTTTCCCCATTCTGTAGGTTGTCTTTTCACTTTCTTGATGTTTGCTATGCAGAGGCTTTTTAGTTTGACGCAGTCCCACTTGTTTCATTTTACTTGTGCTTTAGGTGTCATAGTCAAAGTTTCATTACCAAGACTCATGTAAAGGAGCTTTGTTTCTATGTTTTTTTCATGGTTTCAAGTTTTACATTTAAGTCTTTAATCCAGTTGAAGGTAACTTTTGTGAGTGGTGAGATATGGATTCAGTGTAATTCCTTTGCATGTAAATACCCAATTATCCCAGTACCATTTATTGAAGAGATGGTTTTTCGTCCATCAAATATTCTTGGCTCCCTTGTCAAATATTAGTTGACCACATATACTTGGGTTTATTTTTGAGTCCTTGATTCTATCGGTTTGTCTATTGTTAGGCCAGTACCATATTTTTTTGGTGACTACAGCCTTATACGATAGTTCAAAATCAGGAAGTGGGATGCCTCCTGCTTTGTTATTCTTTCTCAGGATTGTTTTGACTATTTGACATCATTTGTGGTTTCATGTTAATTTTAGGAATTTTTTTTTCTACTTTTGTAAAAAAATGCCATTGGAATCCCGATAGGGATTGCATAGAATCTATAGATGGCTTTTGAGAGTATTGATATTTTAACAATATTAACTCTTCCAATCCATGACCACAGAATACTGTTCCATTTATTTGTGTGTTCTTTGATTTCTTTCATCAGTATCTTGTAGTTTTTGGAACGGAGATCTTTCACCTCCTTAGTTAAATTTATTCCAAAGTATTTTATCATTTTTGATGCTATTGTAAATGGGATTTCTTTATTTCTTTTTCAGAAAAAAAAATGTTCTTTCTTCTACATGGCTAAGTCTACTTTTGAAACTCTCTATTGAATTCTTCAGTTCAGTTATTGAGTTTTTCAACTCTTGGATTTCTGTGTGTTTTTATGGTTGCTATTTCTTTGTCGAATTTCCCATTTTATTCATGTGTTGTTTTTCTATTTTCATTTAGTTGTCTGTGTTTCCCAGTAGTTCACCAAGCTTCAAGGAGGATTTTTTTCTGAGGTCTTTGCCCAACAGTTCATAGATCTCCATTTCTATAGGCTTAGTTATTGGAGCTTTATTAGTTTCCCTTGGTAATGTCATATTTACCTGATTTCCCATGATCCCTGATTCCTTACATTGGTATCTGTGTTTTTTAGTAATTGGTTTCCTCTTCCAGACTTTACAGGTTTGCTTTGGCAGAGACTGTTCTTCACCAGTCAGCCCAGTTTGGGTTTCTGGGTGTGTCTGCTGGTAATGTTCTAGGACAGGTGGGACCTGCTAGTTTGGTTTATTTGGGGTTAAAGCAATTGCTTGAGCTCTGACGATGTGGATGGAGGGGGAGTGTGCCTTTAGCTGAGAACAACTGGATAAGAATGCTGGTTTAATTCCCTACCTGCGTGTGAGGTTGTAGGATGGGCTCCACAGTTGCCTGAATTCTTTGGTCATGCTTACTAGATGGTCAGGACTGGGTACTATATTTAGTATAGATGGGCTATGAATTAGTTTCCCTGCCCCAGAAGGGCAGCAAGCCAGGCCCCGGGTCTATACAGTGTTTGAGGATTCAAATCAGGCCTGAGTGTGCACTGAATTCCCTGTTCAGACAAGACTACCAGTTTTGATCTGCAGACTAGGGAAGCCACGGGCTGTTTTCTCTGTTCAAGTGGCACTATACATAGAGCTGTTGAATGGACTATAGTTTCCCATTTGCTCTGGTTAGCTTCCCTGCTCAGACAGACTGAAGGCTGTATTCAGCAATGACTGGGACAACAAGTTAGATTTCCTGCCCAGGTGCAGTAGAAGAAGCAGCTTTAAAGCTGGTAAAGCTCTTTGCTTTCTTAACTCAAAACAACCTGCACCCCAAGTTTCCTGGCTGAGCACAGCCACTGGCTTTGTTTTTCAAACTATTGGCTCTGGTTGCCCTTCTCTAGACCGGAGCACTAGTGGGTTGCACAGTTTCCAGGAGTCATCACCAGCCATTCTGGTAAGATGGGACTGGAAGATAGTCTCCAAGGTAGGTAGGGCCATGTCATGGTTGTCTTGCCTGAGCTGGAGGGGTGTGGCCACTCTAGGCTACACTCATTTTCCCAAACAGTCTCTCTGATTAGGTGGGGCTGGGAGCTACCCTCAGCCTTGGCTATGAATTAATCTCCCTGTCTGTACATAGCATGGGGAGCTTGCATACCTGGAAACTGTCTTTATTCTAGGAGTAATTAGCTTTGTCCACCTATCTCTCAGCGGCAGTGTGTCAGGGCCACACAGCTTCTAGGAGTTGTGACCAGCCCTTCTGCTCAAAATGGGCCAGAAGACATTCTCTACTGCAGGGGTTCTGTGACTCTGCTCCTTGCCCCGGTGTGGGCAAAAGAGACTGAAGGGTAGGAAAAACTTCTCACTTAAGGTTCTGAATCAGGCAGCTCAGTACCCTGCCAAGAACCCTACTCAGAGTCCCGGTTCTCCAGATGAGCAAAACCACTGGCTGAGATTACTACTGAGCACTACAGGTATGCACTCATTCTACCAAGATCTCTATGCTGGTTGTTCTGAGCTCCTCCCTGCTTCTTCGTCACAGATTACCAGTGGTTGAGCTCCCAAGTGTTCCTCTGCAATGCCAGGAGTGTGAGATCAGAGTAGAGGCTCCCACAATGTGACCCCAATGCTGGGGGGAGGGAGCTTGTCCCCTGCCCTGTTCTCTTTCCTACTGGAGGAACCAGTGGCTGGCGGTGGAGGGAGGAATCTCCGTGAGGTGCTGTGCTGGCCTGGGGGAGGAATAATGCCATCAACCTGCAGCGGCTTCTCTTACCCTTCTAATATAGTCCATCTTGGTCTCTGTGGTGCATGGTGGAGGTGTGCTTCAGACTCACCCCCATGTTGGAGGATTCTTTGAGTGGTGTCTTGTTCTTGAATAGTTGTTAGCTGTTCTTCTGAGGAAAAACAAAGGCACAACCTATGTCCTGTCTTATGACATCACTCTCACAACTTAATAAACTAGGGAGAGCACTGAAAGTCAGCCTTGGAGTCTGAACCGTACTTTCATTTCTTGTCTTTACAACTATAGGATTTATGACTCCTGTGGCATACATGAGAAAAACCAAGGCAATTCTGAGTCAATAGTCTCACACAGATGGCACCTCTTCTATCATAATTAGACAAAATGTACATCACAACAGAGAGAATATAATTTTTTTTGCATATTCTTCCTTGAGTTTGTGCTCCTATTCTTACGTTGTTTATATTACCAGTGTGGAAGAAGGAAATTATCATTATGGATGTGTTATGCATAGTAGGAGAGATGTGGCTTTTTTGTATTGGGATTTTTTTTTTGGTATAAATCAAACATTTCAGAAGTTTCCTTTTGAAAGATGTTTTTCATTTTCCTGGAAAATGTTTATTCCCGGTTTGAAGATGGAGACTGACTTTAAAATTACTCTTTTTTGACCATAGCTGTGTTTTGGGCTAGGATTGGTATGAATAAAAAAAGAAAAGAAAAAAAACAAAACAAACAAACAGAAAACCTCAAGCAGTAAAATAAAACAAAATGAAACAAATTTATGTTTATAAGTAATTTAGAGAAAATATTGCTGGTGTGGAAAAGGAAAAAAAAAAGAGGAAGCAATCATAAGAACAGATTATATCTCAAAACACTCAAAAAATTTAAGTTCAATTGATATCAGTGAGATATTTTCCATGTCTCTCTTGCTCTGTTCTTTGGCCTTACTCTTCCTAGGTACAATCCTTTGCCCAGCCTCAGATCTCCACATTTCTTACAATAAAATCTGAAATTACAACAAAAGAATCAGAACATATCTTGTCCAGGTTTGCAGGTAGGTCATATTCAGTAGCAAATTGTCTCCATTACAAATCCTTTGGTGGAGGCCTAATGCCATGATACGTTGATATTTTTAGCCAGCTCAAGAAGTACCTGAAGCCATCCCACCTCTGAGAGAAATGATATGGTAAGAAAAGGAATCTGATAGAATTAGAGATCATTTTGAGTTTGAAGCAATGATGGGAAATATCAATAGATATATGAATAGGGAATATAGACGGCAGTATTCCAAAGACACCTGCAAATGGTGGAAATTGAAGTAAATAGAAGAATTGGTTTGAGCTCCAACAGAAGTGGATCTTGAGACAGGATTCAATACAAGTAGTTTTATTAGGGTTTACTAGTTTGATTCCAGGAAATACCTATAAATGAGGAGGAACATGACAAAGAAAAGGGAACACAATCAATATAGGATGCATTACCCTGAAGCTCACTGCTGGGGAATAATGGGAGCCATTTTTGAACACAGACCTCTAACTTATCCCATCAGAGTTGAGGGAGATGGTAAATTTATACACCAACTACTGTCAGTAATTGGTGGAAAGCTGCTGCCAGGGGAAATAATTTCTTTGCACTTCTGTCTCAAGTAGAAAGGGATCCCGCATACACAGATCACTCCCAGAGAGATGTAGAAACTAGCAGTTGGAAATTAAGGCAGGGTGCAGTGAAGTGGTATGGTCACAAGAAACATGGACAAGGCAACAATAGCTTCTGCCAGAGAGATTACACTTACTTCCATGATTTCACTGCACACATCTTTTCCTAAGTCCTCATTCAGTGACTTCACATGGGTAGCTTGAAATCAGCGGTGGTGGAAGGATTTACACCATGGAAATGAGCAAATGCTACAAATCAGTCTTTTCATTCTTTCTTTTGAGAAACATTCTTTTGGTAAACACCACTACAGAAAGCAACATTTACTAAAATATACAAGAGATGAAAACCTTGCTAGATAATTTTTGGTAAGTTATCTGCAGAAAAAGAAAATGCTATGAACACCTGAGTTCCATCAGCTTCAACACTTATTTGGTATTCTCTTTTCAAAACATCTTCGAACTTTTGTATAACATAACTAATGCCTAAAACAACCACAAAAATAAGAATTAGATAACCTTGCTCTAGGTGAAGTGCTCTGCTAAATGCAAAGTGAGTATGAAGACAGTGGAAAAGTAGTAAGAAGCAGCAAAGAACAAAGGCAGGGTGATCCAAGGGGTGGAAGGCAAGAAACCTGGCCTCTGGAGCTTGTAAGAAGATCAGAAGATAATTCAATCAATATTACCTCGCATTTCTAAGATACCGCTACCCTCTTTCAGGGGTTCACAACCAATCACAGTGACGCTGTATAACATCAAAATGGATGGCCCAAATAGATGATCTAATTTTAAAGTGTCACCTTATTTTTAATATCACTTTTTTGGATGAGTAGTTGCCAGAATCAGGTGGGGTGGGTGGTATGCAAAATGGGGGAAGGTGATCAAAAGGCACAAACTTCCAGTTATGAGATAATCATGGGGATGTAATGTACAGCATGGAAACCATAGTTAATGATATTGTATCACACATCGGAAAGTTGCTGAGAAAATAAATCTTAAAAGTTCCCATCGCAAGAGGAAAAAAAAGAAATTCCTAACGATGGATGATGACAGACGTTAACTAGACTTACCGTGGTGATCATTTTGCAATATATACAAATACTGAATCATTATGTTGTACATATGAAACACATAATGCTACATGTCAATTATACCTCCCTAAAAGTAAGTCACTTTCTTTTTTCTCTTTTAGGTTAATGATATAAAAGCTTCCCTCTTACTTCAACAGTTTAAAAATGGCCAAAGTTCACAATCCTCTATTTTTCTCAGCATTTGAGGCAGGCATATTTTACAATTTCTCAACGGATATTATTACCATAATTATCATTCTGATCTGCACAAAATCATCACTGGTATTCTCCTTCACCAACAAAAGCAACTACACTGTCTATTACATTCCAAGCCTCAGGATGGTTCTTTGGGCAAGCAGGAAGCCTCTCTGGATGCCAGGTTCCATTTTGTAGCTTCAGACAAATCCTCCTAATTATACCAACGATCTTACCACTCCATTTTCATTGGGCAGAAACTAATATCATATTAAATTCCAAAATATCCAATAAATGAAAAGCAACGGCAGGACCTGAACAGTTTCTCAAAGACATTTAATTAATTTTTAAACATTGCAGGCACTTTCAAAATTTGTTTTGAATGATCTCCGCCCGAGTTATTTGAATCCATGGTGCACTACTTTTAAAAACATTCGAGCGCTGATGCCACATGGCATAGGGCATTAAAAAAAAATTCTTAAGTTACCTTTCAAACATCACCTGGTTACAATTAGAGGTTCCAACAAAAGAACCCACAGAAGTGCAACTTTGAATTTAGGGTTGACGGACACCGACATGGCAAACTGTACAAAGTCCTGAAGGCAGAAAGACTCTGTGTAGCAACGACAGCAGCAGCAAGAGGGAGAGGTGACAGATTGAGAAAACGCAGGTCAGCTGGTATCCCCACTGGCACACTAAGGAGTTAAGAAACTGTAGCTTATTTTTGTGCAAAAGATCACACACTGTCCTTCCCTGTGGAGAAACACTTAGCTGAAGAGGGTCCTAGCTTCATATTTTACTATACTCAGGACTTAACTCATCTCAGAAAAACCCATAAGGATCTCAGTTATTCATTTCACTTTGCCTCTGGAGATAGCAAACATTGGGCCAAAAAATACTCGATTGTTGACAGAAAAGAATTTCCACTGGCAGACAGCTAAATAGCTGCCTACTTTGAATGAGATATCATTAAATGCATTCAGTTTCCCCAAATTCTTTGCATGTGAGTTGTCTGTGGGTAGACATCTCACAGTTTTAGTGAGGTGAATTCAGTCCAAGCACTATGCTCAATGCTGACGAGGATAAAAAACATAGTAGGAACCAATTTAATATTACAAACAAATTTGACTTTGGATTTGTTCTTTTGTTTTTTGGGGGTTTTTTTGGTATGTATGGAGCCTGGAGGAGTTCAAACTATTACAACCATTAATAAATGTCAGAGTTTAATAAAACCTAAAGATCCAGTGAAGAGATCTATCAAAACAAATTGGTTTTGAGAGTTCAGACTACAAATTATCAATATTCTTCACATTGTGTGTTGTTGAAACATCATGACCTTACTTCAGAATATGCTCAAAATGTCCCTTTTTTTCCGCTTTCAAATTTTAGTTTTTTAATAGAATTTATTGTCAGATTAGCTTACCTACAACACCCAGTGCTCATCCAATAAGTGCCCTTCTCAATGCCCATCACCCACTTTCCCTCTCCCCCATCCCCCCACCCACCCTCAGTTTGTTCTCTGTATTTAAGAGTCTCTTATGGTTTGCCTCCCTCCCTCCCTCACTGTTTGTAACTATGTTTCCCCCTTTCCTTCCCCCATGGTCTTCTGTTCAGTTTCTCAAGATCCACATATGAGTGAAAACATAGGCTATCCGTCTTTCTCTGACTGACTTATTTCACTCAGCATAATACCTTCCAGTTCCATCCATGTTGCTGCAAATGGCCAGATCTCATTCTTCCTCATTGCCAAGTAGTAATGGATAAAGAAGATGTGGTTTGTACATCAAATTTTAGTTTTTCATTGGTTTACAATATAATTGTGAGAAAGCGTATATATATGTTTTATTACTCCATAGTGTTATACAACTGGAACCAGATTCCCAATTACAAAACAAACTCCCAGTTAACAGTAAGCTTTTCCTCTGTTGGTACAATTTGAATGGAAAGATTCTTCCAGATGACTTTAGTGACAGGAGAGCACTAAGAGCTCCCTGAAAATACAGAGAAACTAATTAAAATCTGATTCATATCCAGACTTCCTTAAAGCTCACTAGCTCTTTTTTATACTTCTGTCTGTAATGAAATTTATTAGACTGAATTCATTTATAATTACTAGTTCTCCCATAACCTTTTTGATTAATTGTTTATTTTCAGTCAGCTCTTCCAATCTCTCTTTTTCTCACCTAATTGTAGCTATTATATTATGGCCCAACTATCATGACCTTAAAGGGGAGAAAATAATAATAATAACGGAGCAGGAGAAAAGAAAAGAGAGACTAAGAAGTGGAGGATAAAAAGGAAAAAGAATCAACAGAAAGAATGAGGTAGATGTTTTAAATGAGAAATAGAAAAGTACATAGACATGGAAAAAAAAAAGTGAGATGGAAAAAAAAAAGTGAGATGGGAAAGCAAGAGCAATAACCAGACCCAGAGATATGGAGAGATCAGAAGCTTCATAAGGAAAACAGTCCCTTCTTGGATCATTAGGATTTTACTGCTGACAGTATTTTACATTTTGAGCCATGTTTATGACTCTTAGTATGCAGATTAGATAATAAAGCCCTGTTTTACCATTCCTTCATCCCCTCTAGATTTTAACTCTTTACACAAGAATCTCATCCTTGAACTCCATTTGACCTTTACCTGTTGGTATAAAATCTCCAATTCTGCCTCTCACCTATATACCATCCTATGTTTCCAAAACCAGTGCCAGATTTTTCAGCAAATGGGCCACAATGCCATTCCAAAGCCTCTTCTGCCATAGTCAGCAACTCAACATGACCCTCCAAAATCCCCAAAGAGCAAAATTTAAGCTACATGCAGCCAAATATAATGTTCAAATGAAATTATATGAAGTTTGTTTTTATAGACTTAACATTTCTATATACACTGAAAGGAATTTTAATTTTCCCAGGATATGTTTTTTCCTAAGTGTGTGTAGTGGCCATGAAAATAGGCCATTCGCATCTCCTCCTATCAGGAGCATAACTGATAGACAGTCTCAGCTGCTGCACTCTGAAGCCATTGCAAGTGTACTGAGGCCATGCTTCCCACAGCTGCTCCCAGAAAATTATTGAGTATGGCAGGGAAACTAAAGCAGGTCCATGCCTATGAGATGTGGGACTCCTCTGTCAAGTGACATCGGCTTAAGGACTCCCCAGGGGCCGAGTCAAAACTTTCCTAGAAATGTTTTGCAGTCTGAGGCTCCTCCCATACAATCCTTTCTTCTCCACTTCACAGGGGTCATTCCCGCATGATGGTCTCATAGTTTTACCCACCACCTCCTCTGGCTCCATCCCCATTTTCCCTTACAGGCATTTTCCCCAAGTAAATCCTTAGATGTACAATCCTGTCTTAGCACCTGCCTCTCAGGGGACCCAAACTAACACTAGTGGTATTGAGAGTGGTCCAAGAACACAGGCAATAAAATTTGAATTTAGGACTCCCTGCACAGCGGGCAAAGAAGATAGATGAGATACAGATAGTCCCTGGCACAAGACAATAGCTAGAACTTTTGCTAGTGGTGACCTGGGAAAATGTCCTAGTAGAAGGGAATGCCACTCTAGGTCTAGTGATCCAAGTATTTGGCAAATATGGAGAAAACCATGCATACAAAGACAGTGGAATTGACTGGCTATTGCTAATCTGTATTGATGCCTTGAAGAGAGATTATGAGAGACTGAAGACCACTGACAAGTAGTAAATGGTTCATTATGAGAAATACAATCAAGAAAATGAAGAAAACAAATTCCCATTAACAGTAAGCTTTAACTGACCCGATAGGCTTGGTAGACCTGATAGACCTGACAGAGTTGCAGACCTCGGAGATACTTGAATCTCAGCCACGGCAGAACTAGTTTGTTAAAATCAGGGCCCCAGTTATGAATAGGTGGGATTGTGAGACATGACATAAGGACATTTGGATCAATTCCCTGAGGATATTGGCTCAGCAGATGCCCCCCCCAAAACCTTCAAACCTGATTCTCTATTCTGGAAGATGTTTCAGATGTATCTCCCCAACAAGGCAACAAGTGCCACAGATCATTCATCAAAGTGATTATAAATGCTCTAGTGAATGAAGGACCAGCATAAATAATAAGTTCAATATGGTCTCGTAGACAGGCTGGAGCTGATGGATGAAGAGGCAGTCATAGAGTTGCCCTCATTAATATCCATAGGGATGATGGGGTCAGAGGTCAGTGCTTAACTACAAGAAGCCAGAAGGTCCTAATTACCATAATGACTGGCAAGGTAAGCGGAGTACTGAAGGGGGCTGTACTTCTTGTACTTAAAGCATGGTGGCATCCCCAGCAGCAAACTAGACTTTTGTTAGATTAGCTAACAAAACTGCTGATTAAAATCCAGTACAAAAATTTAAAAGGCAAGATCAGGCACATTCACATATGGCCATACACAGAAAAAAAAATAGTTACAGAGAGAGAAGTAAACTGTAAAAGACTCTTAAATATAGAGAACAAACTGAGGGTTGATGGAGGTGGGGAGGTTAGGGGGTGGGCAAAATGGATGATGGGCATTGAGGAGGGCACTTGTGGCTATTATATGTAAGTGATGAATCATGGGAATCTACTCTTAAAGCCAAGAGCATACTGCATACATTGTATGTTAGCTAACTTGACAATAAATTATATAAAAAAAATGTTAAAGGCAAGAATGAAGGAGAAGGGATCTAAGAACAGTTGTCCCAATATAAAGTCATGATCTATTGCTAAGTTCCCAGATCTAAGTTTCTTTTCTTATCTATAACATATTGATATATATATATTGATACATTTGATACCATAGTAAGTATTTAATATGATGTGATGATTTCCTCATTCCTTCCCCAAAGGAACCCAAAACCATTTACTTGGTTTGACTACACCGTGAAAAGGAGAATATCCAAACATTTTGAGTACTGTTGGAAATAGGTTATTGATATCTAGATATCCAAGGCATCCTTATGGCCCCCTATTAGAATGGGAGCAAATGGGCATCATATAATAAATGAAATGACTAAAGTCTAGATAAGAGTAGGCCCATTGGGTCTGTATACCCACACAGTGGTCATTTCCCCAGTCTCCAAGTGCATAATGAAAATTTCAATACTTAGCAGTTGAAATAAACCCCACCAATACATTATTGACCTATAAGGTAAGAGTTTTCATAGTGGGGGGGCCAACTGGAAACAGCTGAAACTTCTCACTTCTGGCCAAGATATTAAACCAACATCAATTTTGTATTCTCAGGGATATAGAGGAGATTGGTACCACCAGTAAGGTCCTCTGGGATACACATGTTGTGGTTTCTATCTTATTTTCATTTAATTCTGCCATACTGGCCTCTGCAGAATCTGTGTGGATCCTGATGAATGACTGAAGATAGCAGGCTTAATTAACTCTTTGTCCCAATATTAATTGCTATGTCAGACATGATACAGTTGTTAGGGCAGATTAATAAGACTTCAGGCACATGACTTACAATCATTGACTAGGTGAATGCATTCTTTTTCATTATGATTAAAAAAGAGGACTGGAAACAGTTCATATTCACAGGGAACAGATGATAGTATTCACTTACAGTTTTCCCTTAGATCTATATCAACTCCCCCACTTTGTCATAATATGGTCCAAAGAAATTTGAACGGCCAGTACATTCCACAGAACTTTACACTGATGATGCATTACATCAATGATATCATATTCACCAAACAGGATGAACAAGAGGTGGCTAGTACACTGGGGGCTTTGATAAGACTCATGTGTTCCAGTAGAAAAGAGATAAACCTTGCAAAAATTCAGAAGCTCTCACTTCAGTGGGAGGTGGATCCAGTGGTCAGAGGGTGTTAAGATATAACCTCCAAAGTAAAAGAAAAATGCTGCATTTTGCACCAGCAGTATATAGTAGTTCTCTTTGGGCACTGGAGGAAAACAGTCCATTACTAGGAATACTTCTCTAGACCTCAGACCCGGTAATTTATATATCTGCTAGCTCTGAGTGGGGCCTGGAGCAGGAAAGGGCCCTACAAGGGGTCTAGGTTAATTGCAATCAGCCCTACCACATGAACCATGCATGCATCTATGGTCTAGTGGATTCCATGGTATTTGTAAGGAAAGATGCAATTTTGGTTTTTGGCAAATGCCAGTAGGAAAATCATTCTGAAATAAAATCATGTAGAGAGTGATGTAACATGTCACTAGGCTGTGGTAAAGACAAGCCATTTAACCATGGCCATTACACAATTATACACCTAAAACTGCTCACTATGAGTTGTGTTCTTTTGGATGCACCAATTCATAAAGCAGAATGGGCCCAATATCAATCCTTAATAAGAAGGAAAATGTATATCTGGGATAGATCCTGAACAGGACCAGATGTCAGTAAGTTGAATGAGCAGATGGCTCAAATGTCCATGTGACTCACCACAGTTGTACCAGCACCATTCCCTGGCTTGCACCTATGACCCTATAAGAGATCCCCCAAGACCAGTTGAAGGAAGAAGAAAATTCTGAGCTTGGATTTTATATATTCATGTAAGCCACGAGATGCACACTAATTGGATTACAATTCAAGTCTATAATAGAAAGACAGTGGGAAAAGGAAACTATTCTTTATGGGAGAGTAGTGAATGGTACACTTAGACATCTACTTTATATGAAAAGATAAATGACTCAAGGCAAAAATATATAGAGATTCCTGGGCCATTGCCAATGGCATGACCAAATGATCAGAAGTGAAAGGAAAATAACTAGAAGTTTAAAGAAAAGGAAGTCTTGTCTCTGGACAGCCACCACACAAATAGACAAAATGAGTAGGCCAGTTGATGTTACCTGGCCTTCTTCATTGGCTACTCCAGAACTGGCATGATGAGCCCTTGTTAGAAATGGTCACAGTGGTGGAAACAGAAGCTACACATGGGCCATACAGCGTGGCTCCCTCTTAGCAGGACCAATCCTGCTACTACTGACTCTGAATGTCCTATTCACACTGAGACCAATGCTGAGCCCCTAATTTGTCACTACTTAAGCTTTATCAAAATTAAAATGTTTTCTCTTTGAAAGATACTGTTAAGGAAATGAAGAGGCAATCCACAGACTGAAAGAAAATATATCAGCCCAAATATCTAACAAAGAACTTGATCCAAAATAATATAAAGAAATTTTAAACTCAATAAGAAGAAGATAATCCAATAGAAAATGGAGAAAACTTTGAATAGACACTTAACAAAAGAAATGTAAGAATGGCCAATAAGCACATGAGAAAGCGAAAAAGAGCAGATCAGCAGTTGTCTACGGACAAAAATATTGGGAAGGATAAAATGTAAATGGCATGAAGAAACTCTTAAGGGTAATGAAAGTGTTTTATTTCTTGACTGTGGGAGGAGTTTCATGGGTGTATATATCTGCCAAAATTTATAAAATTGTATGCTTAAAATGGATGCAGTTTTTGTAGATAATTTCATATATATATGTATATATATATGTATATATATATACATATATATACATATATATATATATATATATCTCATACCTCCAAAGAATTGAGAAAATAACATTACTATACAATTTGAAAAGAAAAATTTATATTTTTATATCCTATGTAATGGGATAGAGAGGATAAATACAGGGTTATTATTTATTATTTTAAATCATTTTTTCCTATTTGATTTCTTAACAGTAAAATAATTCTTCCTTCTTAGGTAAATAATGAGATAATATTAAAAATTGTTACCTTCTTTATTTGGTTTCTCAAAGAAAGGATCGCCTGAATGAGAAATACCAAAGTGCTTGTTGAAAATGCAAATGTCTGGACTTCATCCCATAGCACCAAATTAAAATTTGGGGGTTATGTGTGAATCATCACCAGTATTTACAGACAGACGTATTTTTCCCTGCTGTAGCAACTCATATGCTTGACCATGTAGGGAGAAGCAATCCCTGCCTGCCATCTCTAAATTACAAATAGTCACAATATTAGAGTAGTCCTCAAGCCTCAAAAGTTCCCCTCCACTTTGAAGTTCCTGGCAATACAGAAAATTCACCACTTTATCCTCAAAACTGAGTATGTTGAGATTTCCAGTAGTTTCCACAAGTTGCCAAGTGGAAACTCTGTTGTGAGAATCATGTTGAGACTTGCCAGTGTCTCCCGGAATTGGAGGGAATTCCAGAATGACTACCTGGTATGGAGAATTCTTCAAATCCCAGTCCCTGACATGGGTTTTCTAGGGCTTTGCAGAATATGCTATATAGCGTGAACAGCACAATGTCCCAGAGAAAAATCTTACATCCCTCTTACTTTCAGTCTCCACTCAACTTTAGCCAGGATCTTCAGGGAAGAAAGGGTTCAACTATTCTAGAGTTCTGATGAGCAGAATGCCCGGATTTAGGGTGTAAAAGCAAAATAGCACTGCACGTACACTTTTATTTGTGCTGTTGATTCCCTAATTTCAAAAAAAAAAAAACAAAACAAGGCATAGTAGTTAGTGGAAATCACTGTAATTATGCGATTATATATACAAATTATATACAAATACAACTAAAGTCATGTTATACATGAAACTAATAGCAGAATTTTAAATCAACTTAATTTTTTTATTGAGATAGAAGAGAAGAGGAGAGATGAGTAAATGTTTACATGTATACAAAAATATGTATTTACTCAGACAGGAAAAAATCTCTAAAAAAATATCCACAAAGTAACATGGACTCTTGGCACTTAGTACAGTTCGGACCAACAGCCTACAAAATGCTAGTTATATAATGCAATGTTAAGTATTTTGCTTAAATTGTTTAGACACCTGTGACTCTGTAAGCCTAACTGAAAAAAAGGCTAATATTTATCATTCTGGTTAAAACACAGTGCAGAGAGAAAGCTGGTCAAACTAGGATGCAACAGTCATTTTGAGTGCATTTTTTCTCAGGCTTCTAATTAGATAATGCATCTAAAAAGATGATGAATTCATATATCAGAGTCGGATGTTTCAAAAATAGGCATGCTGTAGTTAAACAATAAAACTCTAGGTGGTAACGGCTAGGAGGAGACATTCAATATTTTATCACAGGAAATATAAGTAAATCAATGACATCTGTGCAGTGGAAAAAATTTTCTCAGTTTAGATTCATCTTGGAAGCTGTTCTCTTCTTGCCAAAATTGAGAAGCTATAAAAGTCCTTCTACCAAAGTAGCTTAGTTTAGCTTAGCCGGAGGCTGAGCCCTTATCACAGAGCGGAGAAGAGAGGCAGGAGCCCACAAGCCAGCATTTTTCAGACACCATGTTTTGGGGGGATTGGCAAACATTCTTGGATAGATTCAGCACAGAATATAGATAGTGGAAACCTTTAGAAATTGTTTAAAGTGATCCTGAGTATTCCCTGATTATGGCCTTAAGTTCCTTAATAAAAGAAAATGACCGTCCAAAAGATCAGAGCATGAATTAAGGAGATCAGAGAAAAGCAGATTCCAATGACTAGAACCAGAACATCAGAATGACAATAACAACAATAACAATAGCAGCAAACAAACAAAACTAAACTAAAAAGGTCTCTTTGGACTGGGTTACCTGGTAACTAGTTTCTCTAATCAGACCGGAATGGAAATTAATACCCAAATGTCACAGTGCATATTAATTTTACTTTGCTGCATAAGCTCCTATTCACTATACACTTCTCATCGCAGGTTGTAGATTCCATTCTTAGCCTTTTCCTTCTCTATTATCTTTCCAAGATCCCAATTTAAAGAATCCTACCATGTATTACTAGACAAGATACCCAAAAAAGATAGATCCTAACTTCTGGTTCCAGAGTGTGAAGAAAGGAAAGTTCTATCTTAACAGAATTTTGAGGTGACACACATCATAGGACATAGGCCACTTGAACTAAAAGTATAATTATGAAGGAAATAAAAACTCTTCTTCTTTGAGTTACTGATGCTTTGTAATGGCACTTGTCACTTTTCACCTTTTATTATAAATATCTGCACATACATTTTATCTCCCCTTACATGGAGGGATATGACTTATTTGTATAAGCATGCATGTCATATAGTAAACATATTTGTAGAATTGAATAACTAAATGAATGAACAATGCGTGATATGGTTATTATTTTGTTCCTAAGGGCAATTGAGACGAGTAGAAAATATACTTGGGGCAGTAAATTCTGGATTCTTATCTGATTTCTGTAGGTATTAGACATTTGGCCTTGGGCAAATCATATAACCTAATCCAATCTCTCTCAAATTAAAATTTTATTTGAGTGATGTAGAAGATGTTAGAAAATTCTACTGCTATAGGTTGAACTGTACCCTGTCTCCCCAGATTCACATAATGATATCCTAAACCCCAGTACCTCAGAACGTGACATTATTTGGACATGGGATCAGGCAATCCAGTTAAAATGAGGTAATTAGGGTGGGTCCTTAATCCAAGATGATTGGCAGGAAGTGGGAAATTTTGACACAGAGAAGTACAGAGGGAGGGGAGACGAGGTGAAAAGATATAGGGAGAACATTGCCATATAAGCCAAGGAGAGAGCCTTAGAACAGACCCTTTCTTCACAGACCTCCGAAACAGTCAACCCTGTCGACACCATTGACTTTGCACTTCTAGCCTCCAGAACTGTGAGAAAATAAATTTCTGCTGTTTAACCCACCTAGCTTGTACTACTTTACTGTGGATATCCTGAGAGTAGTCTTGGTAACAGAGACCTTGACAAGTTTTATACCTAACCATGTGGTTCTCAGTAAATCGCCCTGCCTAGTTCTAGAGCAGAGATCAGCAAACTATTGTTCTGTAAAAGGCTGGGCTTTAGGCTTTGTAGGCCACATGCAGTTTCTGCTGCAATATTCTATTTTAATCTTTTAAAAGTGTAAAAATCATCCTTAGCTAGTTGACTACGCAAAACTGGGCTGTGGGCTGCAGTTTGCCAACCCCCAGAGCAGTGTCTCATGTCACCGGGAAGGTTTTTAGGATCTTTTTTGGTAAATCCTAAAATGCCACTCAAATGCATTTTACAAATAGTACAAATCTATTTCGATTAAAGTTTCTCAGTTATTTTTAATAAAAAAGTTATTTTTCAACCAACCAACCCCCTTCTCTTTACCCCTCAAAAGCTGTAGGAGGACCTTAAGTTCTTTTCTCTACCTTCTATCAACCATGAAATTGTACTTTTTAAAGAAATACTTAAATAGTAGGTTCTAATTTCAAGTGATATTCCTGACAGATGGAAAACTTTTCATGTACGTGTTTCAATGAACATGTAAATTTGACAGCTGGATCCTCCCTGCCCAAATACACCATGATTTAACAGTTTAGTATCAACATAGCACTAACACTGCCCTCAGTGCAGAATTAGCTATATTGATTCCTCAGTGATGTCAAAGTATACTTTGGGTAAAAAAAAAAAATGTGATTAATATAGCCTGTAAAAGACTTTACAGACCAAAGCCCCAAAGCCACTTCAGAAATATATAGTCCAATAGGCACAGGCAAGGCAGTTTGCTTGCTAATCACAAAATCGAATTTATTCCTAAATGCTAAAATGTATGTGCTGGAGTTATAAGTGCAGCCCCAGCGCTCACTACTATTTCTTAGGAAATCAGTTATTAGGTTTGTAGGTTTGTGAAGTGATAAACAGGTCCTTGTTCTGCTAAAGTGACTAACCTTTATTCTTTACAGATCCATCTCTAGGCATTAAAAAACAAAAAATCTGTCCTGCTGAATGCAAAAACTTTTTGCATTTAATTCTAACCCAACTTCAATTGTGAAGACGAAAATAGAAATTTATTGTTGGCAGATGAGTAAACTAGCACACAATTTTTTAAACCAGCAGATATTTCCTCCTTTATCTGTGAACATCTTGTCTTATTTCCTTCCAATTACATTTTTTTCTTCCATGAACAGCAAATATGTCATTTCTATCATTCTCCTGCTGGTGGCCTTCTGGAAGATGATTGAATTACCCAATCTTTGGAAAGAACAAGCTGTTTTATGTCTTGAGTGCCATGGATTTTGTAGATTCTCTAGCTCTGGGGTCTTTCTCAGGTTATTACAGATTTTAAGCTACTTGCACTGAGTAATGTTCTCCCGAAGGAAATGAAGGAATGAACACTCTGGCTACATGCAGTTCTCCTGGGCACAAAATCACAATGAAGAGCTTTCCCTACATCTTAATGAAAGATGGAAATTGTGAGAAGGAATTCAGGCTTTCTCAAACTAGTTAAGAGACTATCTGCATCAAATTCCCCTGTATTATTTGATAAATTACAGACTTTTGATTCTGATTCCAGACTTTCTGACTCAAGATCTACAAAGGCGAGTCCCATGTATAAGTTTTCTATTGCTGGGTAATAAATCACCACAACATAATGGCTCAGAACAAAACACATTTATTATCTCGTACCATCTCACAGTTTCTGTGGGTCAGGAGTAGTTGGGTCCTCTGCTCAGGATCTTACAAAACTGAAATCAAAGTGTTTAACCAGGCCATCTACCTTTCTGAAGCTCAGGATCCTCTTCTGAGCTTGTATTGTTGTTGGCAGAATTTGTACTCTTGAGGTTCTAGTTGTAGGGCTGAGAGCCCTAACTTATTAATGACTTTTGACTGAAGGCTACCTCTAGTTCCTAGAGGGTGCCTGTGGTTCTCTTCCATATGTCCCTCACTGTAGGCAGTTCACAACATGGCTGTTTACTTCTTCAAGGCCAGCAAGAGGCTCTCTCTCACCAGTCTGCTAAGAGAGTTTAAATTATAAATTTAGGGGCACCTAGGTGCCTCAGTTGGTTAAGCATCCAACTCTTGATTTTGGCTCAGATCATGATCTCATGGTGGTGAGATCAAGCCCCAGGTCAGGCTCCGTGCTGAACATGGAATCTGCTTAAGATTATTTCTCCCTCTCTTTCTTCTTCTCCCCTGCTTAAGATTCTCTCTCTCTCTCTCTCTCTCTCTCTCTCTCTCTCTCTCAGGGTGCCTGGGTGGTTCAGTCAGTTAAGTGGCTGACTCTTGATTTCAACTCAGGTAATGATCTCAAGGTTAGTGAGATCAAGCCCTTTGTTGGGCTCTGCACTGACAGCACGGAGCTAGCTTGGGACTTTCTCTCTCTCCCTGCCCCCCCACTCTGTCCTTCCCTTGCTTCTCTGCCCCTTGCACTCTCTCTCTCTCTCTCTCTCTCTCTCTCTCTCTCTCTCTCTGCCCCTTGCACCCACTCTCTATCTCTCTTTCTCAAAATAAATAAACATTAAAAAATTTTCTCTCTCCCTCTGCCTCTCCCCTGCTTTTTCTCAAAAAATAATGATAATAATAGATTAAATAAATAAATTTAGAATTTAGAGCCAGAATTCTAAGAATGGCTCTCAAGATTCCATGAGCTGCATTGGTGAATATTCAGAGATATCAATTCCACGAGTGTTATTTTTTTTTAATGTTTATTCATTTATTGTGAGAGACATTGGGATAGGCAGAGAGAGAGAGAGAGAGAGAGAGAGAGAGAGAGAGAGAATCCCAAGCAGGTTCCATGCTGTCAGCTCAGAGCGTGATGTAGAGCTCAATCTCACAAAGTATGAGATTAAGACCTGTGCCAAAATCAAAAGTTAGGTGTTTAGCCAACTGGCACCCCACCATGAGTGTTATGTTATACATCATGCATATACTTCAAGATGGGAAGATTATCCTTGTTCATCTAATTTAAATCACATAGGCCCTGTTAAAAACAAAGAATTCTCTCTGTCTGATAGTAGAAAAAGAAATGAGGTGGAAGCACAAGAAGGGCCTTCAACAAGCCATTGGTGGTTTGGACCAGGCCATGAAAAAAAAATGAAGCCAGCCTCTAGGAGCAAAGAGCAGGCTCTGGCTGATAGCAAGCAGGGAAATGAGAACCTCAGCCCAACAACTGATAGAACTGAATTCTGCCAACAGGGAGAATGATCTTGGAAGTGAATTCTTTCCTGTTTTTCTTCAATTAGAAGCAAATCACAGGTTCCATCTACACTTAAGGAGAAGAGATTATTCCAATGGGAATAATTCCTATCCTAGAGCCTCCAAAAGGAATGCAGTCTTGCTGACAAATTGATTTTAGCCCAATTAGACCCATTTTGGATTTCAAAACTATAAAATAACAAATTTGTGTGGTTGTCAGTCACAAAGTTTATAATAATTTGTTACGGCAGCAAGAGTAAAGTATGCCATTCCTGCCAACTAGGATCTCAATTTTTTCAATCTTTAACATTTTCTTTCAGATTATTCTTCTCTATTCTTATAAATCTAATTCTAGGAATCAAATGATACTTAGTACATGGTGTTTTCAATCATATAAATCTAAATTCATCTCTCCAACAAGAGTTAGTTCTCAGAGGCAGGAACAGCATTTTAAACAACTTTACATCTGACACAATAACTAACATAAGGCCTTCCTGGCCCCAGATACTCTGTAAATTCCTATTGAAAAAGTTATAGTTGACTATTCTACAGCAGAGGATTATTTTTTAAATAAAATCTAGTAACAAGACAGTGATAAAATTTCTCTCTAAAAGAGATAGATTCAAAGTTTCTTTGATATGGCTTTATTCACACATTTGCTAGAGCTCTACATGCAAAAAGAATGGCTATATATTTACAAAATATAAATTTTGCTTCTGTCAGTTATTTGTATCTAAGAAAAGAATGCATTCAACTAAGAAAATGAGAGATTTATTCAAATAAGTTCAGATACCTTATTTAGTTTGAATCTTAGTCCTGTATGGCTGTAGATTTGTCAAAGCTTTTATACGGTTCTCCGTTCTTACAGTCACTGTGGGTGACCAGGGCATTCTTACAAGTGTTTTACAAATTTATGCTGGTGGTCTTTTCTCCTCTCTTGTGTTGGTGCTCCTTCAATAAGTCTAATGTCACTTTTTTTCAAGAGCATGTGCAATCCATATGCCAGTTAGGGAAATTTTGTCCATTAAGATATGTTTGAATCTTATTTCAAAGGGTTTTGTCATGACTTATACTCTCCCCAAATTGCTGGATTCCTAGTGCCCACATATAGACTTGCTATATACAAAAGGCTCAATATATAACCACTGAATGAATGAATCATTCATCTCTGATTTTAAACCAGATTAATCTTTTGAAGAATTAATTCAGTGTAACACCCAACTGTTATCATTCCTTGAATACACTGTGCTTTCCACTATCCCATATCCCATATCAGTCTAGAACAACTTTCCCTACCCCACACACACATACACATGCAAAGCAAGTTTATGTATATAACTAACTTTCCTTAAAGCCCAGGAGAAAATATGATTTACATCTTAACATGGTAACCAATTTTAAATTGCATGCAAAATTTCCATACTCGTATGAGAAACAAGAAATGTGAACACTGTCTAAATACTTGATGATGCCAAGGAATTATGTTTTGTTGCATTGTGGTGATTAAATTGATGTTACTATATATAATATCAAGAGATGTTATCTTTAGGTAAGGAAACAATTTGATGCTGGGATTTGGTTTAAAATAATCTAATTGGAGGGAGGGAGGAACAGAAAGAACATTGATGAAACAATTAGCAACACGTGAAGCAGAGAGATAGGTGTGTTGGCAATGATGGGAGGGACATTTGTCATACTATTTTCTCTTTGTATATTTGAAAAATCCTATACTAAAAAGTTCTTAATTTTCTTCTGTAAAATACAGTTTAATAAAATAACAGATATCTCAAATACTCTCCCCTTTGAGTTATAGTCTGCTCACATGTTTTTTGACTCTTATCTTTCTCTCCTTTTCTTTGCTATGACTTCTCTCTTTTCTCTCTTTCTCTCAGTAACAATAACAATACAGAAACACTTAGATTATCATGAAGAACATACTTTGTCCAGTCCTTAACTGTAAGCTCAGACCTCTATTTTAATATCCAAGGACTTAGGTCAAGTAATATAAATAGGAGCTATTATTTAGCACCTATTGTATGCCAGACTCTATTTTAAATGCTTTTACATGCATTACAGCATCGATCCTCACCACTCACCTATGATAAAAGAACTATCACTACACTCCTTTTTACTCTTGGGGGAATTGTAGCACAGAGAAATTGAAGAATTTAGCTAAGTCACACAGCGAGGAAGTAGTGCAACTGGGCTTTGAATCCAGATAATACGGTTTCAGTCAACTACCATATAATAACACCTCTGTCATTGGAAGGCTGTAGATTCCAAAAGAAAGGAGATCACCTCCTGTAGTGGCATGGGGTGGGGACAGGGATTGTTTAGTTTTGTGTTTCTAGTTATTTATTCACCTCACTGATAGACACATGACTTGACACATCATCTGCTAAATCTTAAGAGATGTCTAAGCTGTGCTCCTAAAACCTCCTTTCAACATTTTCACCTCACATTTTTCCAAGTGTTCAAGTATACACTGCATCATGTTCTTACTTCATATATTATATTAAGATACTTCATGAGTGAGGAGGACTATTTACCAGAATAGACAAGCTTTCAACCTCCATTACTTTCAGAACTGCTGAAGGCAAGCCAGCCCCTTAGGCTGTCCTATTACATTGCAATGCTAATTAGTTTGTAATAAGTGCAATAAACTCACAAATGTGAAGTGCATGGAGCCATGTTTCATTGAATCAGTTATGCTGTCTGAGCATCGTTAACTCAATTCATAGTTAATTACATATTTCAGCTTTTATTTGTCTATTTTGAAAATGCTTACATGTGTTCATAATTTTAATAAGCAATTAAAATGAATTTTTGGTATCTTTATGTAACATTTATTATTTTTAGCCACGATAAGGACAGAAGTTCCTAGATATATCTAAAATATATAACTTAAAAGAGAATTATACAGGGGACAAAAGTGTCTTATAGATGTTTCAATTTTATGGTTTCTGGTATCCAGGTCTCTCAGAGAAATGAAGTTGAAGATAGATAATTAGTTGCTACTGTGAGGAGGTATATTTTTTGCTATAGGAGACTTTGTAAGTGCTCTTTACAAAGCCATCATTTTCTCCTCACATCTACCAGTGGAATTATTCAAAATGTAGCAATGACTACTGCCTCCATTCTTCACTACCTATGTTATCACTCACCACAACTCTTGATTTGTTATGGCCAAACCACAGCCATTTTGCCAAAAAGACCAGTGATTCCTTGTAAGATTATCCACTCTTCATTCACTAGTTTTTGCCCTGTTTGTTTTTTCTTCTGCTATCACTGAATAATTGGTATAGTCTCAAAATAAATTCTTCACTCCTTCAACCCCCATAAAAATTTCCTCTTATTTTTCCTCTCTCCTCTTTCTTTGACTCTTTGTTGCCATTTTTTTTCCTTCTGGCGTGCAAATGATAGGCACCTGAAAGTTGACAACTTGACTTCCAGCTTCTGGCTCTACACGTAGTCATCTAAAATGACAGTTCCTCCATACAAATGATCTCGGGAGTCACCCATTTCCTTCCGACTTCAGTATCTAAGTTCTTATTCTTTCTTCGGTCCTTTATTATTACCTGCCTATAGGTAATCTCCTCTTAGATGTGTTATCGGCAGAGACTCAGTTTGGAACTAACATTTTAAAGTGAAATTTGTACTAAAGTACAACATAAATACAAAATAAAATATACAACAATAAGTTCATAATTTAATGAATTTTCATAAATGGACCATGAGGATCTGTGGGGCACACATATCAAGATACAGTATATCAGTAGCATCTAAGAACTCCCTGTTGTGCTCTGTATTAGCTTCTATCCCTTTAAGAATACTCATTATCCTGACTTCTCACATGATAAAATAATTTTGCCTTTATTTGTGTTTGTTGTAAGTGGAATCACAAACCATATACTCTTATGCAAGTGGCTCCTTTCACTAACCATTATATTTAAGATATTCTTTATATTGTTGAGTATAGTTGCAACTTGTTTTTATTCCTTGCTGAGTAAAATTTAATTGTATGAATATACTAACTTAAAAGATGTTTACTTTTGAGAGAAAGAGAGAGACAGAGAAAGCGTAAATGGGGGAGAGGCAGAGAGAGAGAGACACAGAATCAGAGGCAGACTCTAGGCTCTGAGCTATCAGCACAGAGCCTGATGTGGGGCTCGAACCCATGAACCATGAGATGATGACCTGAGCCAAACTGAGACGCTTAACAGACTGAACCACCCAGGCGCCCTGAGTATACTACCTTTTAAAATCCATTTTCTGGTGAATGGACGCTTGGGCAGTTTCCAGTTTGGGACTACCATGACTAGTGTGGGTTCTAGTTCATGCCTGTCAAGTATACATTTCTGTCATTTTACTACATGCAGTAATGGAACTCCTGGGCCACATTTCCCTTTAATAAGTACTACCACATACTTTTCCAAAGTAGTCAAACTAATTTCTAATTCTATCCAATTGTGTTTCTTGTGTTTGTAGAGCTAATATTTTTTAAATGTCTACTTTTTTACTCTTCCATTACTATCAATGGCAGCAAAACTCTAAAATTACAAATATAGGAACTCAAAGTTACATTCAATCTCTTTATTTGTGTGTCATTCTTGCACAGATGATAGTAGCTAATACCCTAATGAATTGTTCAGCAAACATCCTTTAACTTGTATCAGACTACTCAAATAATATGGTTACCACAAAAGTGACAAAAAGAATTATGGGAAAAGCCAAAATACTGAGTGCTGTTAGCGCTGGACTGCAGATCACAAACAGGTTGTGACACTGGAGAAAATCTGATGGACTGTTTAAACACTTTTATAGTAATCTGACATTGCTACAACTCCCAGCAAATGATAATTGTTCTACTAAAAATATTTTTATTGAAGTTTAGAAAAGTATTGCCCACTGTAGATTCGAAGAATAAAAAAAAAAAACCCTTCTCTACAGATAGTTCAAGAAGTTCTGGCCTAGATTATAATGTTGAAGCCGGAATGTAAAATAGGCTGCATGGCATTCTGAATTATTTAAATTTTATCCTATAAAAGTTTTAAAAATTAGAATACACACATATTTATATGGTAGGGAATTCCAGCAGCTATATATGTAATGGTGGTAACAAAGGAAAAAGCTACTGGTAGCAGCCAACCTGTTAGAAAGTCATTACAGTGATTCAGGTAAGTGACAATGAATCCTTGAAGAAATGCAGATAGAAAAAAAAAGGGGGAGGGGTAGATTTGAAAAGTCATTTCAGAGTGCAATTTACTAAACTTGATGATAAGTTGTCTGGATAAGGAGGAATGAATTGTCAGGAAGAAGTGTTAAATATAATTACGACATTTCCATATTAGAGGATAATGAGTGGAAAGCTCATAGGGAAAACAGAAATGTTTGCTTTTAAACATACTGTGTTTGAGTTGACTGTGGAACCTGAAAGTAGAAAACGGAAGGAGAAGGGGTATCTGAAATAGCGAATGTGGGGTAGAAGTCTCACTATGCATGAAATTGCTTACCGAGGAGGTATATGCTGTAAATAAAAGAGGTCGGAGTGCAGGACTCTCTTACACTTTCACTGAGAAGGCAGTGAGAAGAAACAGGAAAGAAAAAAAAATTGCTAAAAAGAAAATGGTCTGTGAGAATGTGAATACAATGGGGGTAATTACTCTTTCAAGAAGTATGCTGTAGCAAAATGGAGGAGTTAAGACATTGCTTGGGGAAGAATAAAAGGAAATGTCTTGTTCATAGATGAAGATGATGTAAGAAATATATAAATTTAAGACGAAGACAGTAGAAATGAACAGAAAGGAAGTATGAAACCACCCACAATTTTTTTTGACACATTTCCACAGGAGACTTCTTGATAGAGATTGCTTTTTATTCATTATTGCCATGCTCTGGTCCAGGCTCTCTTACTCCCTGCTTATTATCTTAAAACATCAAATTTTTGTACGTTTCAGAAATCCCTAAGGCTGTCCGAAACTACATCTTTCTAAAGTCCATACGCAGTACTCTACTCCTCTGCTCAAAGATCCTTTAGCTTCACATTAAGACTGCTCAGTCTAGTTCGGCTCCCAAAACTTGCCCTTCACTTGGCTCCAACAGAGCCAATATTTCAGCCAAAGCCGTCACCAAAGTGTATTCTGCCTGTGAACTTCCAAGCTAGTTTACTACCTCAGCATGTTCTTGTTCTTTATATCAGTATACATATATTTTTAACACACTTAGGGGTCTGTTTTGTTCTGTTTTTAAGTTTATTTATTTCTTTGGGGGGGGGGGCAGGGAGAGAGAGAGAGAGAGAGAGAGAGAGAGAGAGAAGCACAGAGGGAGGGAGAGAGACGATCCCAAGCAGGCTCTGCACTGTCAGTGTGGAGCCCAACACAGGGCTTGAACTCATGACCCATGAGATCATGCCCTGAGACAAAATCAAGAATTGGTCGCTTAACTGACTCAGCCACCCAGGTGTCCCTCATGGGCTTAGTTTTTTAAAAGCAGCTTTAGGTTTATCGGGGAAAAAAAATTAGTGGAAAGTACAGGGTCCTCAACACTCTCTATATAATGTCTCCTATTATTAACATTTTACAGAAGTGTGGTACATTTTTTTGTGCAATTGATGAGCCAATATTGATATCTTATTATTAACTAAAGTCCATGGTTTTATATTAGTGTTCACTCTTTGAGATTTTTTTCTGGTATAATCTTAGCCAGATTCTTAGTCATCCTTTTGCCTCTGACATGCTATCAAGCATTGTTATCCAGCCTTCCCATGTGTACTGTGGGCTTCCAGGTACCTTAACAATATATCCCTTCTCTTTTTAAAAAGTCCAAATTAGCCCCAATTGTTTGTAATAAAGAAATCTGTCACAAAACCGGTACCATGAGTGGGATTCAGGACCCAGACCCTTGGAGAAATGGAAGCTATCTTAAATGCATTATCTAACTTAAATGAATCTAAAAATAGTGACAATGTATGAGTATTCAGAAATTAGAATCTTACGCATACAAAGGAAACACCATAAACTGAATTATAACTTGAGTTTACCTGGAAGCAAGACCTATGGGGTTGTAGATGGAGCTGGAGACAAGAATATGTTATTGATTGAACTGTGTTACCCTGAAAAAGATACACTAAAGTCTTCACCTCCAGTACCTCACAAAGTGAACTTTTTTTGGAAATAGGGCCAATTTGTATGGAATTAGTTAAGTCAAATGAGGTCATACTGGATGACGGTGGGATTCTAGTCCAATAGGCCTAGTGCCCTTATGAGAATACAGCCATGGAAAGACAGAGATGCACAAAGGGAGAATGCCATATGTCAGTGAAAGCAAAGATTAGACTTCTACAGCTGCGAACCAGAGAACACTGAAGACTGTTTACAAACCATCAGAAGCTAAGAAGATGCAACGAAGGTATTCTTTCACAGATTCAGAGGAAGTTTGCCCGGGCAACAACTTGATTTAAGACTTCTATTCTCCAGAAAGGTGATACAAACCAATTTCTGTACTTTTTAGCCTCTTTGGCTTTGTGGTATATTTTGTTATGGTATCCCTAAGAAATAAGGGATATTTTTTTTAAATGAGAAACTCAAGAAATGTGGAGCACTGTGATTGCTTTTAACACTGTTTGACGGATTTAGAAGAGCACAAAATCACATTCCTAAGTTTTTAGCTCAAGTAATGGACTTCAATCTAGAGACTTTCTATGATGGTGTTAAAATATCTATTATCACCTGTAGTTACAGACAGATGCTTGAAAACCAAATGCAGAGATGAATCCTATAGCTTGCTGATCTATAATGACTGTTGCATTTGCAGCCAAGCTCTATCTTTTCTATAAGATATGGCACTGTTTTGGAAAAACTAGGGTCCTAAAAACTAGAAACAATATATTTGAACATCTGAATGGCATGGAATACTCTCTGATATTTCCCCAGCAGTCAAAGCAGCCCCTTCTCTGAAAGTCTTTTTTCCCTTTGTTTTAAAATCTTATCAGAAAAAAAAGGATCTTAATGCTCCCCTTTCCTTCCCATCTCTTATTGACTCCAGGGCTGTAACTAGAATCAGATTCCAGCATGACTGGGATGGAATTGGGTAGCCTAGCAAGATCACATCATGAATAAATGGATTATGCACTAACTTAACTCAAAACTTGTTAATTTTGTCAAGAAATTTGTGAGAGATATGAGAAATAAAGGGGTTCTCTAGCAACATATTTGAATAGCATTTAGTGACTGTTCTCTGTAGCTCTTACAGTGTCAGGGGATTCTGAACTCACGCTTGTTTACATTTCCAATTCTTGAAGAAGATACTCACCAACTGGAAAAATTCCTACATGTCTTCTTGTCCTGTGAAGAATTATTATGGTAGAAATAACAAAGATAAAGTCCTCTGAACTCCTGCTTTCCAGCAAAATAATAAATCAGATGGTATACCACTTAACTGGGAGCTACGGAGACTTGAAAGATGAATATATCTTGACTGCTTCACCAAAACAGCTGGATGAGTATTTGAAAAGGAGAGTAAATTTTTACAAGCTTAATCAGAGAGTGACTCCAAATTATAATTACTGTTCCAGATGTGGTCCAATTACCAGAACAATTCAATTCAATTCATGAATCTCCTCTATATTTTAGAAAGATCTATGAATGAGAAAAGGTTTGAAACAAATCCCACAAAAAAATATATGTTTCAAGTCCTAAGCATATCAGGACATCCACCTGAAAATGAAGGGGAAGTTTTGACACCCTCATTTTCCATGATTAAGAAAGAGACAGTAGTTGGAAAGCATCTTTGTAGTTATAAATAAACTACATTTGGTGACCCAGTGAGATCTATTTACACATGTCCTAAAAACCTACAGTCTTTGAATCAGATCCTCACCACCACCCTCCCCCCCCCCCCACCCTCCCTGCAACCACCATCAAAAAGAAGATGTTTGATACAGGCCACTGGGCAAATAGCTCTTCCTCTAAGCTATTAAGACTTTACAGAAGTCAATTGTGCTCAGAGATCTCTTGTGTCTAAGACAGTTGTATGATATCTGGAATAAGACCAGTGGGGATTCTAAGGGTTTTGTTGTATGTCTTCTTTATCAACTAACTCTCCTGGCAAAATGACTTGTTGAGAAACCCTAAGAAACTTGATAGAGCCTGAGCAATTTCCCATGGAATCATAAGTGACCACTTAACCTGTCTCAAGTCATGAATTGCATGTTATTATATCCAGACAAATATTTTAGCAGAGCAAACTATCACTTAATTATAAAGTAAAAGTAGTACATATGGAAGAAGGCCCAGTCTTATGCAGAAAGTACAGATGGTTCATGCTGGAAATGCCCTCATATTTCCAAGGCATGTATCCCAGCTATAACTCAATTTTCCATCAACATAAACGAGTGAACTAATGAGGATTCTCTGTCATCAGTTTCCCAGAGAAGAAATAAATTCATTAAACCTGATGGCTCTGCACAAAATGCCGGCATTGCCCAGATGTGGATTGCTAGGACATTATAGCTCCACTAATGGTAGACTCCACTAAAGGTAATTAACCATATTAGGAAGAGCTTCAAGCTGGCCTTCTGATTATCCACTTTGCTTATAAGAAGAAGAGGCCTGCAGTTAGGATATTTATTGGTTCCTAGGCAGTGACTGATGTTTAGGCTAGATGTTCAGTCATTTTCAAGAAAGAATATTAGAAGACTGCTGACATTGGGGCTTAGAAAAGGAGACTGTATGCGGATCTCTCAAATGGGCCCATTTTAAAAAAGTATTTAGGTCATCTGTTTGTGCTCACATTCAATATATGGTATTTGGTATAAGGATCTTAATAATCAAATGGAAAGATGAACCATTCTCTGCATGCTTTGCCACCAAACATTTTTAGTCACGATAGTAGCATGTTCATTAATCTCATGAAAAAGCATCCCTAGCAATGGAGATAGCCTAAGCATGGGCCCACACAAAGAGCTTTCCCCCATTAGCCCAATCAATCACTAATAATTAATGTATGATTTTTCCTTAGCAGACATCAAAAATGTAGACCTAATGGGTTCCTCAAATTGTGGTGTTAAAAGAGCCAATAGTTATTTGGTGGCAGGTTGATTACACTGGCTCCCCACCCATTAAGCTTGGATTGACATTTGTTTTTACTAAAATAGATATTTATTGTAGCTGTGGAATTGCATTTCTTATCAGTCTTTCTTTTATCACTACTAACTCTAGACCAACTAAATGCCTTATATGCAATTATAGTATCACATACAACATTGATTCTAATTAAGCAACTTAATTAGTAGCAAGCAGTTAAGCAACACTTTTATGTCCAAGGTCTCACCATCTACCACATCACACAAAAGTGACTGACCTTAAGGAAAGAAGGAATGATGTACTATTACTTAAAGTATCAACCATTATAGTGCTACGGTACAGAGCGCTGTAAGCTCTAAGCCAATGGCCAATATGCGGTGCTGTTTCTCCGACAATTCTTTTTTTTTTTTTTTAATTTTATTTTTTAATTTTTTTTTCAACGTTTATTTATTTTTGGGACAGAGAGAGACAGAGCATGAACGGGGGAGGGGCAGAGAGAGAGGGAGACACAGAATCGGAAACAGGCTCCAGGCTCTGAGCCATCAGCCCAGAGCCTGACGCGGGGCTCGAACTCACGGACCGCGAGATGGTGACCTGGCTGAAGTCGGACACTTAACCAACTGCGCCACCCAGGCGCCCCTCTCCGACAATTCTAAAAGAACCAAGTGGTGTAGGTAGGAATCATAATTTTCATTATACACCTAAACGCTTACTGAAATACTTCCTCTCAATGTGCTTCCACCAAAAAACACATCAGTGATTCCAGAGAATTGGAAGCAAAGACTCATCTGGCTTTTTTAGGGTTCTTCACGCCATTGAATAAAACAGGAGGGGAAATATAGGTTTCTGTATTTTGTCTGATAATTCCTTTTGATCATAAAAGGAAATACATGTTTTCATAAAATAGGGACAGAAAGTGATACAGGTGGAACCCAACTGACCCCTAGGATTTCTCCTTGTACCAATATGTACAGTTTTACAGTTTAATGGAAGGCTATATTGACCCTACACAGACAGAACTACAAAGGTTCAGGTCCATCATGTTACAGTAAAGAATCCTACCAACTGTCACATTGGCTGAAGTAAAAAGAAATTTGAAATGTGTCGTTGGAGGGAAAAATCTAAATATAATTAGAAACCAGAGAAGAAAATGTTTGCATGTGTACCCAAGATTTCAGCAACATGGACAGGCTCCTGTATACTCTATGCCCTTTCTCTATTCATTGACTACATTTTCTTTAGCCTCAGTTGTTAAAATGATCCCTTGTTTTCCTGTCTCTGGGCTTCTCCTTTTAATAAATGAACTAATTTTGAAAAATTAACTTTTATACTTTATTTGTATTATCACATAGTGATCACTTTATATGATCCATTTATTTAAATATTTTGAAGATTTTCTAGATAATGCTTCTTTCTCATATAAGTTTCATGACAGAAGATAACATTTTCATATTAATTTTATATCCCTAATGTACACAAAATGGATGCTTAATAAATGCTGTTCAAAATGAATACATCAATAAAAAATTTATGTTGTAGATTCAGAAAGCATGATTAAAATCCATGAAAGAGGGGCGCCTGGGTGGCGCAGTTGGTTAAGCGTCCGACTTCAGCCAGGTCACGATCTCGCGGTCCATGAGTTCAAGCCCCGCGTCAGGCTCTGGGCTGATGGCTCAGAGCCTGGAGCCTGTTTCCGATTCTGTGTCTCCCCCTCTCTCTGCCCCTCCCCGTTCATGCTCTGTCTCTCTCTGTACCAAAAATAAATAAACGTTAAAATCCATGAAAGAGATAAGATCAGTATCAGAAAATGTCCAGAAATACAAATCTAAGTTGCTTTTTGAGCTTCCCTTCAAAGTGGCACTTTGTTGATACAGAGCATTTACTGCTTTTTTTTTGAACAATCAACCATATTTAGAAGCTTTAACAGACTTCTTTAATAAGAAGAATTCTGCCTTTATACTGGTAAATGTTTTGTACAACTGAATTACATCCATGCCACTGATTTCATTTTGATAACTGTCTTCCCCAAATCATTTGTAAAACATTTGCATCTCTCCAAGAACTAACATATTGATGAGAAGCAAATTGAGTATCCTGAAATTGTGAGGTTTTCAGCTTCTGGTTTCTTTGCTCTATTTATTTTTGTTCATTTATTTTATTTTAGTGTAAGTTAGCATGGATTGATTCAGTCAAACCTAAACAAAACTTTTAATGATTATTAATATATCTCTTTGTTTTGTTTTGTTTTGTTTTTTTCATTTTCAAAGATAAATAAGACTGCTATGTGACTACACAACTTTAATTCATCCACTGGAGGAAGACTGAGTGACTGAGTGGATACAATCTCTGAGTTTAGCATTGTGTTAGTACATACTAAAAACATATGAAGTAGAAAAAATCATCCTTCAACTCCCTAATCAACCACTGTCTAATAGAAATGCAAACAAATTATGATAACAATCACTACAAAGAAGTATGCTTAAAAATATTCTGAAAGTACAAAGCAACGTTTTTGAACACAATATAGTAGATTTAATAAACTCATTCATTGAATTTTTTAAATTAAATATCACGGTATTAGAAGGTAAGCACTTTTTACTGTTATGAAATCTCCATGGGGCACCTGGGTGGCTCAGTTGGTTAAGCATCTGACTTCGGCTCAGGTCATGATCTCGCGGTTTGTGAGCTCGAGCCCCGCGTCGGGCACTGTGCTGACAGCTCAGAGCCTGGAGCCTGCTTCAGATTGTGTCTCCCTCTCTCTCTGCCCCTCCCCCACTCACACTCTGTTTCTCTCTCTCCTTCAAAAATAAATATTAAAAAAAATTTTTTTTAATCTCCAGAAACTAGTCTAGTCTGTGACTTTTAAAGGGATCCAATACATTTTTGGTGAATTAATGAATAGGAATGACCACAATAACAATTAAATGAGAGCCTGTGTCCTTTTTGTTGAAGTTTTACACTTTGAATAGTCCTTTTTGTTGAAGTTTTACACTTTGAATAGCTTATAATATTGTTAAAATACACTATCCAATCTATGTGATTCTATAATTTCTACCTTTTAATATGTAGTAAATCTGGACTCATTAAAATTCTGCCATCATCATACTGATTTGGTTACTACAGCTTTGTAGTACATCATCAAATCTAGGATTATGATACATCAGCTTTGTTTGTCTTTCTCAAGATTGCTTCGGCTTTTGGCGTCTTTTGCAGTTCCATACAAATCTTAGTGTTTGTTCTAGTTTGATGAAAAACACTTGCTATTTCGAAAGGAATTGCATTGACTCAGTAGATTTCTTTAGGTAGTATGGACATTTTAACAATATTAATTCTCCTAATCCATGACCATAGAATATATTTTTATTTATTTGTATCATCTTTAATTTCTTTCATCACTGTTTTACAGTTTTCAGAGTACAGGTCTTTCACCTTTATTAAGTTTATTCCCAGTTATTTTCTTTTCAGTGCAATTGTAAATTGAATTGTTTTCTTAATTTCTCTTTCTCCACTCCATTATTAGTGTATAGAAACACAATGGACTTTGAGGTATTAATTTTATATGCTGCAACTTTACTGAAATCATGTATTATTTCTAATAGTTTTTTGGTGGAGTCTAGCATTTTCTATGTATAGTATCATGTTACCTGCAAATAGTGACAGTTTAACGTCTTCCTTTCCAATATGGATGCCTTTTTTTTCTTGTCTGATTGTTGTGTTTAAGACTGCTAGTACTGTATTGACTAGAAGTGGTGACAGTGGACATCTTTGTCTTGTTCCTGATCTTAGAGAAAAAGTTCTTGGTTTTTCACTATTGAGTGTGATGTTAGCTGTGTGTTTATCATATACGACCTTTATTATGTTGAGGTATGTTCCCTCTAAACCAACTTTGTTCGGTTTTTTATCATGAATAAATATTGAATTTTGTCAAATGCTTTTTCTACATGGATTGAGATGACCATATGATCTATATCCTTTGTTTTATTAATGTGGTATTTTACATTGATTTGTAAATATTAAACCATCCTTGAATCCTTGGAATAAATCCAACTTGATCATGGTTAATGACCCTCTTAGTGTATAGTTCAATGCCATTTGCTAGGCACATAGTTCAATGGAACAGAATAGAGAACCCAGAAATAAACTCACACCTATATAGTCCATTCGTCTATAACAAAGGAGGCAAGAATATGCAATGGAGAGAAGGCATTCTCTTCAATAAATGGTACTGGGAAAACTGGAAAACTGGACAGCTACAGGCAAAAGAATGAAACTTGACCACTTTCTAACACCACACACACACACACACACACACACACACACACACACAAACTTCAAAATGGATTAAAGACCTAAACACGAGACCTTGAACCATAAAACTCCTAAAAGTGAACACAGGCAGTAATTTCTTTGACATCAGCCATAGCAACATTTTTTCTAGATATGTCTCTTGAGGCAAGGGAAACAAAAGTAAAATTAAACTATTGGAACCACACCAGAATAAAAGGCTTTGCACAGCAAAGGAAACCATCAACAAAACAAAAAGACAACCTACTGAATGGGAGAAGATATTTGTAAATAATATATCTGATAATATGTTCATACCCAAAATATGTAAAGAACTTATACACCTTAAAATAATAATTGTTGTCATCATCATCATCATCATCATTCATCATCATTCAACTAAAAATGGGTGAATAGACATTTTATTTCTAAAAAAAAGACACAGAGATGGCCAATAGACACATTACATCAACATTACTAACCATCAGGGAAACGAAAATTAAAACACAATAAGATATCACTTTACACCTGTAAGAATGGCTGGAATAAAAAAAAAAAAACAGGAAACAATAAGAATTGGAGAGAATGTTGAGAAAAAGGAAATCTTGTGCACTATTGGTGAGACTGTAAACTGGTGCAGCCATGATGGAAAATGGTATAGAGTTCCCTCAAAAAACTAAAACTATAAAAACTATATGTAGGATCCAATAATTCCACTACGGGGTATCTATCTGAAGAAACAGAAAACACTAATTCAAAAAGATATATGTACCCCTTTGTTTATTGCAGAATTATTTACAATACCTACGGTATGAAAGCATCCCAAGTGTCTATCAATAGATGAATAGATACAAAAGTGTGGATTGTATGTCTATGTGTGTGTATACACATAAGGTGTGTGTGTATACATATATGTATATATTATACATATTTGCATATATTTATATAACAGAATATTACTCAGCCATAAAAAAAAGGATGAGATCTTGCCATTGGTGAAAACATGGATAGACCTAGAGAGTATTATGCTAAGTGAAATAAGTCAGACAGAGAAAGACAAATACCATACGATTTCACTTACATGTGGAATCTAAACAAAACAAATGAATAAACAAAAAGCATAATTATATGTATAAATACAGAGAACAAACTGATGGTTTCCAGAAGGAAGAGGGGGTGGGAGGATGGGCAAAACGGGTAAAAGGGAGAGAAGTCCAGGCTTCCTGTCATGGAATAAGTCACAGGAGTAACAGGCACTGACCTAGGGAATATAGGCAATGATACTGTAATAGTATTGCATGGCCACAGATGATGGCTATGCTTGTGGGAAGCATATTGTTGTTGATGTTGAAACACTATGTCATATACCTGAAACTAATGTATCATTGTATGTCAACCATATTCAAAACAACAATAAACTCTGTCATCAATATTATATTTTTCTTATTCCTCTTGACGTCTGATAGAATAATCAACCAGAGGTCCAAAACTTGAAATAAATCTTGATTTCTCTAGTCTACCTAGGAAACAACATGATTACCGTCACTTTATCCCTTTTTCCCTCCAATCAATTAGAAACCGTTAATGTTTTAAAATATTCAGTCTGTTAGGGTAGCAATTAAGATCGAAATAAAATTAATTATTTGTAAACAATAGTTTCAATTTATTTGGGCTTTTAAAACATTTAAGTAATTTGTGTTTGCTTTGTATGAAGCATATCAGAACACAACAGTTTATTCCATGGTCTGAATAAATAGGAACAAATCTTCAATGAAGTTTCTCGGAGGTCAAAATGCTAAGAACCCTAGCATAATCTCTTTGGCTATTATTAGAATTACAAAGAAGCATAATTACTTAGGACTTCTAATATCAGAGACTAGTAATTTATTTCTAGGTCTTCTATGGCCTGGTCTTGTGAAGCCTGAATTCAATAACCAAAATAACATATCAGGTAAACTTGAAAATTCTGCCTTTGCTCCTACTGATTTTTTTTTTACATTCTTATTTTATTTTTGAGAGAGAGAGAGAGAGAGAGAGAGCGAGCAGGAGATTGGCAGAGAGAGAGGGAGACACAGAATTGGAAGCAGGCTCCAGGCTCTGAGCCGTCAGCCCAGAGCCTGACGCGGGGCTCGAACTCACAGACTGAGAGATTGTGACCTGAGCCCAAGTCAGACGTCCAACTGACTGAGCCACCCAGGCACCCCTGCTCCTAGTGATTTAATCTACCTTATATTTGACTTAAATGCTATGTATTAGGGACAATCCATAATTATTCTTTTCAATGGCATATTTTGTTCATCTGTTTGCTCTTTTAACATCAGATAATCACATTCCCTTCCAGATGGACACATAGGTTGAGAAATTTTATTTTCAGCCTTAAATCAAAGTACAAATAAGAAAGAATTAAAACTAAGTCATAAACATGGATGTGGATTATTCACTAATGCATTGTTTTCTATAAAGACATTTTTATTTCCATGTAAGCATTCATGATTCATAAGTCTTATATTGCATCAAAAAATGAAGAAAAAATAGTATGAGCCCTCGTTGTTGTTACTGGTCCTTTTGCTACTAATACAGCACCAGTTTAAATAGACATTCTCTTCCTGTCTTCTTTCATCAGTTCTACAATGATGCTGAATTTTAAATGTTCCAGATCAGTGGTATTTATTACTGTGAAGTAAATGTGGCTTGCAGGTTGAACATCCTGTTTAAACTTACATATTAAACTAAAAGGTAACAGCAGATGGAGATGTTGGAAATGTTTCTACTACAAATTTTATCTGAGCAATATATTTAACATTATTGCTTATAACACAGCTATGAAAGTTGAAAATTTCCCCCCAAAGCAGATCCCAGATTTCTCGTTTCCTTGACTTTTAAGTGGCTGCACAGTAGATAAAGAGAATGAGGAAATTATAAATTATGTTGGTGCTTGTAGTGAAAAGGATTTATGCTGAGCTGTCGAAAATATCTGACCCTAAATGTACACATGTTGTCTTATAACTTAAATTATCTTATAAAATAATACTATTTTATAAATCTTATACAATATCACTCAATTGCAAATCAAGCTTATTTCAAACTAAACTTATATATGTAGCTTTGCTGCAATATAGGCTCTCAGCCCACATTTATATTTTCAAAGAAGAAATAAGAGATGATTATAAAGATCACACTATTCTTTAATCTGAGGAAATTACCTACACACTGTGACATAGCTGCGGATCACTTATAGGACTAAATCATAGCATCTCAATGTCTGAATTTCATGTTTGTACTAGGAAAGTTGGATCAATTGGTAAATTTGAGCTTCATAAACCCGAATACAGTCTTCAGGACTGAATCTCTTATTCATGCTATTTTCCTGAACTATGTAATTACCATGTCAAATACACATGTGCTACCAGATTTCTTGGGCGTATAGATAGCCTCCTTAGGAAATTTGTTAACTGTTGCATTTTACAAATTATGGATCAATCCAATCAGGGAAAAACATGAAATTTCTGGCTATATTCAGAATTTCAGAAAAACTCAATGAAAACAGATAAAGTATGCTTGACATCTCCATTCTCCGCCCCCCCCCCCCCCCACACACACACACAAATCCACTCTCTCCTCCATTTCGTCTTACTCTAGGCCTCGAGAGGCTGATCTGTTGAAATACATCATCAGATCTCCTGTGCCCTTTCTTTCCAGCTAGGGAAACCCAGGTGAATTTTGGAAGAAGGGATGAGAGCAAGTTAAGAGCTTTAGTTCTCCTGGTTCCCTTCCTTTGAAGTCACCTCAGGCTAGCTGTGCCCCTTGAAAAGACAGCACTATTGCACTCACGATGGCCCATTCCATATTTCCCTTCTAGCCCTGAAAACTTCTCCTACCACACATTTTAGACCTTTATGCCTAGGGAGGGTAGCATTTGCTTCTAGTAGGAGGGTTCTGGGATTCTGCACTAATCTTTGTGGTTTTCCAAGACACTAGCCATTGCTTTTGAATTCAGCACTTTATAAAGGAATCATCTTCAGATGATTATCCTAAGAAATTACATTTTTATTTTTATAAAATAAGAAATTATCCTAATTATTTGTGCTATCAATTTTCTTTGTCTAATATATTCAACAATTGATGCCAGAAATGTCCTAGGAAACTTACTCTCAAAATGGGATTATGAGATCTGATTGGTCATATAATCCAGGAGCTCACAGATAACCTCCATTTGGGGGAAAAGTGGGACACAAGTCATTCATGGCATGTGGTGGCACCATAATTACCCAAATTATCACTGGTAGTAACATTGGGTAAAATAGAGGAGAGATCATTGTGAGATTAAGTGATTTGATACTATGCTATGAAAAAGACAGTAATTTTAAAGTTCAGAAGAGTCACTTGTCTTCTTCTGGTGGTCTTAGAGAATTAACATAGGGCAAAGAGAAATTTATAATTATGAATGTGAGTCTAAGAACATAGGTGGAAAAAAAATGTCTCTACGATAGCTTTCATGAAGACATCTCCTTTGGTCACAGGACATACCTGCCTGAGGACCATACATAGGAATTTATTGCATGCGTTAAGTTTCAGCACCAATTAATGCTCATGACACCAGGTCTTTTAGCTAAAGACACTAGTGGAGAAGGAACAGGGTCCCAAGACCTGCAACACAGACATGGATGAGTCTGAAGATCTTGAAACTTTAAATTCTCCTAAGCCTTCTTCCACCTGAAAAAAAAAATCAGTCCATTCTCAGCACCTGGTGGCACCTGAGATCATTACTGGAGATGAAATCTCAGGTTGCACTTGAGACCATTCTGGAGCTGAAATCATTTCCAGAACTATTGTATCTTCCTGTCCTTCCTTCCAGATATGTAACAAGGCTTAAATCTCGGCATAGTTCAGACAGTAAGATACAAGGTCTGTTGTAGGAGAATAATGTATACATCAAGTAAGTTAAAATCATTCACAGATCTGAATTGTTGATAGTCTGGGAAGCATGTGTAGTAATTGGCTGTAAGTGTGTTAGACCATAGATATAATTTAAGATTCATTAGGTTCTAATTAATGGCATGAATGCATTCACACTGGTTTCAGAATTACTTGTGCAGGCTTGAGCACCTGTGCATGACATTAGTACTCTACTAGGGTGACTAATCTAAGCCTTCTCTCAACAAAGAGCTATAGTTAATGATATTGAAAGGCAAGAAAACTTCCTGTCATACTCTACAGGAAAATCTTAATTCTTAAGAAAATAGCTTGTTGGAATAAATCTATTAA
This sequence comes from Prionailurus viverrinus, assembly GCF_022837055.1. Classification (NCBI taxonomy): domain Eukaryota; kingdom Metazoa; phylum Chordata; class Mammalia; order Carnivora; family Felidae; genus Prionailurus; species Prionailurus viverrinus. The sequence continues at coordinate 116,692,639 of NC_062569.1, forward strand.
GTAGAATCTTCTCATCCGCTGCCTAGCCACATCTCCCTGGGATATGTGGGAGGACATTCTCTCAACAAGATATTAAGATATGCCTTCATGGGGCACCTGGGTGGCTCAGTCGGTTAATCATCCAACTTCAGCTCGGGTCATGACCTCACAGTTTGTGAGTTTGAGCCCCGAATCAGGCTTTGTGCTGACAGCTCAGAGCCTGGATCCTGCTTTAAATTCTGTGTCTCCCTCTCTCTGCCCATCCCCTGCATGTGCTCTGTCTCTGCTTCTCTCTCAAAAATAAACATTAAAAAAATTAAAAAAAAATTTTTAAAGAAATGCCTTCATGAGGGAGGCATGTTCATTCTTAATGATGTCGCTAGGGGTTACATTCTGCAGGCCAGAGATGTCAGTGTGAGATGCTACAATAAAAGTTGCCTCTGTGATCTCGGTGGTAATGGGATTCTAGATTAATGGCATACAGATGGAGGCATTCAACTACTAGAGAAAAGGTATCTTCCCTATAATAAACCAGTGTTTTGACTCAGTAGTCATTGGCTATTGCTAATTATTCATAGCCTCCGAAATGAAGTAAATCAATCTTTAGGAGTCAACTTACATGCTTCTTATCATACATAGGATGATAAATTCTAGGTTTTCTGGGCAAAATAATGACCTACATTGGCACTTTGGAGATTCATAGCTTAGTTATTATGCCTAAGTCAGTTGAAGACAAAACCTAGGTCATGATAAAGGTTGAGGATGATCAATTTGACAAAGAAGCCTTCATTAGGTTCCCAAATAGACCCATAATTGTTTACCAGAATGCTTTTAGAAAGGGAAATACCCATACACCAAAATTTATTAGGTACTGGCTCTGAATTCATGTGTATCCTCAGAGACCCGAGTACCATCATGTTCTACTAGACAGAATAACCCTTGTGCTGTTCTAGCAGTGATCCTAGAACATATAATGGAAACCAAATATACTTAACAGGCAGAATTCTTATATTAGTTCCCTAATACTTAGAACAGAGTTATTATTATAGGAAGAACCAAAGAAAAGTCTCTGTATCTCTTCCCTCCTTGAAAACAGTAAACCAAAATATCATCTCTGGGGGAATTACAGAGGTTAGTGCTTACCATCAACAACTTGCGATATGCAAGGGCTGTGATTACCAACACAGCGTCAATTAATTACTATGTTCGGGTGGCGCAAAAACCTATTGGGTCATGGAAAATGACAGTAGATTATCAAAAACTTGATCAAGTGTCGATGCCCACTGCAGCTATGGCTCCAGGGTAGGTATCTCTACAGGCACAACTCAATGCAGACTTTAGCACCTGCTATGCAGTAAATCGTTTTCTATTAAAGTCAGTGAGCAAAATCATAAACAATTTCATTTACATGTCAGAGACAACCATGTAACTTCACTGTCTTGCCACAGGGCTATGTCAACTCTAGCTTTCTTTCATAATACACAGTTTCTTAGTTTGCTAATTATCCAGTACTCTGGACACCTTAGTAAGATAAACCTGTGCCCGAAGGTAGGCGATAAACCACCACTCCTCATGAGTCTGTTATACTGGTGGTGTTTCCAGGAGTCCAATGACTTAGGCCATGTCAGAATATTCTTTCTAAACTGAAAGATAAAACCGACATCAAAAGAAGAGGCACATTGTTCTGCAGATGTCTTTGGATTTCAGAGACAAATTATCCATTTAGTGACCTTCTTGCACCTGGTTGCCAGGTACCTAACACGGCCTGTTTCGCGTGTGGTCTGGAGCATGAAATGTCATTTTCTCAGGTTGAGGTTGTAGCACAATTTTGCTACTATCGTGCATGATGACTCAGTAGTTCAAATGGTTTTGGAATTGCCTGTAGCATATGGATGGTGTATGAAGTTTTTGGTAAAACCCTAGAAAAAAATCAGCAAAATAAGATAATGTCCTTCTCTTTTGCCAATTGGTCCACATTTGAAAAGCAGCTCCTGGCTTGTGACTGGGCCCTTGTATGGACTAAATGCCTCAACATGAGGTATCTAATGACCATAAACCAAACGGCCCATTATGATGATATATTTCCTAATATAACAAACTTTAGCATTGGTCTGCCCAGCAGCATTCCCTTATGAAGTAGTGATGAGATATATAAGATAAAGTTCCTAAAGACGTGTGAACTGCATCTGCAGATAATTAAGACTTTCATAGCACCAGTTCCTACTGTTTCACTGTGTTGCTCTCAACCTACATCTTTGGTCTCATGGAAAGTTCCCTATGAGTAGTTAATAAAAGAGGAAAAGATGTGGGCCTTATCATGGATGGATCTACTTAGTGCACTAGAGGTAGATGAGGTATATGTCTATTGCTCTACACCCCCACTCAGAAATGGGCCTAAAGGCAGGAAAGGCAAACCCTTTTGTATGAAAGTGCCTCTCTACATTGTAGGAAAGGGAAATGGCCCCCCATGGGTCTGCTGGCACGGAACTTAGAACAAAGTTGGGAAGTTAATGATAAAGTGGACTGGTAAAATACAAACGACAAAAATTGCCACGAAAAGATTCGTAACTTAAAAGGTATTAGCACCCAAGGAAAATAGACCCATTCACCTAAAGTAAAACAAAACCCAAATGTTTCTAAAAATACAGAAAAAAATGAACATCAAGAAAAGATGATTTATTTTTAAAAATTATTTTTACATTTTTTTAATTTAAAATATTTTTAAAAATTATACTAAGGCTATGACTCAGCTAAATTTCTTTAATTTTTTTTACTATAATAGGCTATGATTCAGCTAAATTCCCCAACATGATTTTTTTTGTTCCCTCGTTTTGAAGAGAGCAATTGCCAACATTTGCCTGAATTTATAATATCCGTGCAACAATACAAAAAAAAATCACATTCTTGATCATGTAGGAATATAACGATCAATAATTATTTCTGCCATTTTTCTGAAAATGCTAGAAACCAGTCTTATATGTCGAGTACTGTAGGCCATGGCCCATTACTATCCATGAACAGGGATTCTTGGTCTGTATAAGCCCAATTTAACATTGAGTTTGGGCTTCTCATTAGATCCTTAGGGCAACTGCAGGGTCATGTCAAGGTTATTGAGCTCAAGATCATTTCAAAAGCCCTGCAATCATGACAGACCAATTACATAGTGTTTAAATCACTAAGTAATTTTTATCAAGGCCTAAGCCAACATCAGTGCATCTTAGCATTTTTTTCCTGTAATTAATAATATTATAATTGACTTAATTTCTTTCTCTGGCTATTAAAAGATATAAGACCTCTCTGTCAAAGGCCATAATAACATGGACCAGAAATATGCATTTACTATGATAAGAAAACATATTTTTTAAGCAGTTAAAAGTCAAAAAATATTAAGAAATATTATCAAGACCACTTAAACAGGACTATATCTGTTCATACACAGATTGTTTGAAAATATCCTGTCACATGAATCCAACAGAGACGTCCTCTCTTTGTTTCATAAAAAAGCTTACATTAAGCACAGGGGGAAGGCTATCATTGTGCCCTTTTAAATTCACTTTCATCATACTCTTAATTAAGGATCAGACAGGACATTCTTATAGTCTGTTATATGGCAACTTAGAATTCCTTCATTCATTTACAAAAATTATTTGGCTTGAACTGTGCATATATATAGTATAGGATATGCAGCTGGGCAAGGCAGGAACATAAGAGAGAGTACACAGTCTGTTCCTGCCCTTGAACCTCTTACGACCTGGTAAAGACTGACTGGATGCTGCTATGAGGTAATCTCTATTGCACAAGCAATTAAATCCTAACTCCCTCTAGTACATGCATTCACAGGTACACACGAAGCACGGAGCTCTGCCAAATTGTTAAATCCCAGCACTGTTCTCCTTCGGGTAAGAACAGCCAAAGTACTCTCTAGCCTTAGAGCTCAACACAAATCCCTAGGACTTATATATACAATAGCAGATAATCTTTACCTGCAATGTTAGAGATCATTTGTACCTGGTTTCCCTGGCCCCTTTACCTTCTCGGGAAGGTACTTTGGCACTCCTACTGTTATCCAGCATTGTAACTTGAGAAAAGCTTAACCACTGCTCCAAAAATTACAATAACAGTAACACAATAATAGTAAGTGAAAAAATAAATGAGAGTTTGTAAAAGTGTCTAATGAATTTGCAGCTAAAAATCGGTTCTGAATTTGATTAATGTAGACTTAATATACTCTGTGGTTAGGAGTTTGGATGAACTAGAAACATCTTCAGATCTTAAGAACACCAAATCAGATTCCTCAGAGTTCTTAGCATCAGGTCCTACAAATTTGCCTGAAGAAAAAAATTACTTAAAATACTTCCAATCATCAAAAATTGGACTTAAAGACTTTAATAAGTGATTTCATTTTATAATGTGGTTCTTCTAAAAGTCATCAAACTGATACATGCATCATAAACTTATACCAGATTATTCATAAGGCTGAAAGTAATATTCTTAGGCCATTTAATGCAGGGTACCCATGAATTTCACTGTGGTGGGCATATGGACATAATAAGACCTCAGATCATTCTGTTTCCAGGGGCAAGAATAAAATGCTATAGGATTTAAATTCTAAGATCTTATTTGGCTGGACAGATGCAGAGGATAAACTATTCAAAAAAAATAGAAATATTGAAATTATTAACCTGGGATTCTCATGTGTTTCTGTACCAGTTAAATATGCCCTCTCAAATAATAAAATATTATATATTTCCAAATTGCATAGACAATTTGCATATGGGTATGTTGTATTAAATGATTGTTTTATTCAATGTAAAACACATTAATACATATTAGGAACATTTTTCAGGACACCTGGGTGGCTCAGTTGGTTAGGCATCTGACTCTTGATTTTGGTTCGGGTCATGATTTCACAGTTTGTGAGATCAAGCCTTCTGTTAGGTTCTGTGCTGACAGCGCAGGAGCTGCTTGGGATTCTCTCTCTCTCTCCCTCTCTCTTCCCCTCCCCCACTTGTGCTCTCACACGTGCTCTCTCTCTCAAAAATAAACATTAAAAAAAAGACACTTTTTCAAGTCTCTCAATATATTACTATGAATCCGTGTTTATAAATTCTAAAATTTCCCAAACCAGATCTAGACTACCTTTGAAACTGTCACCTATTTTTTGATGCTTCCTTATACAACCAGCTGTGATTTTAATGGCCATAAAAGTTGATATAACACATTTTCTTCCTTCTCGTTCATTCTTCTGTATAAATCTATGGTCAACAAATATAAAGATATGCCCCATGATTATCTGTAATATAGCTATAATATTCCACAGTTTCTTCCATATTGTTCTAGTGTTATTATCCCTATTTGAAAGAAATTGATATTGAGGAGGAATGCGCTCATTTTTTAAATGTTTTTATTTATTTTTGAGAGACAGATAAAGACATAGCATGAGTGGGGAAGGGGTAGAGAGAGAGGGAGACACAGAATCTGAAGCAGGCTCCAGGCTCTGAGCTGTCAGCACAGAGCCCCACGTGGGGCTCAAACTCACAAACAGCAAGATCATGACCTGAGCTGAAGTCAGATGCTTAACTGACTGAGCCATCCAGGAGCCCCAAGAAAGGTGCTCATTTAATCAACTATAGGGCATTTTTTGCTTCAGGATCCTTCACACAGAAATAAAAAATACATGGAAACAATATAAAGGCCCCATTTCTTAGGAAAATGTTTAGAAAAATATTTTTTTTAATTTTTAAAGAAATATAAAGAGTATGTTTTTATTTTTTTGATGACTCTGACTTGGTGAACTCAGGAAGAAAAGATAAACTTACTATGCTTTTGTTAGTAAATAAAACTCCAGAGGTTTCAAATGAAAGGATTTAAAATCACTTTATCAAGAAATGTAAAAATAGGGTCACCTGGGTGGCTCAGTCAGTTAAGAATCTGACTCTTAATTTTAGCTCAGGTCTTGATCTCATGGTCATGATATCAAGCCCTACATTGGGCTTTGTGAAGAGCATGGAGCCTGCTTGGGATTCTCTCTCCCTCTCTCTCTGCCCCTCCCCACTCACGTGTGCCTGCCCACTCTCTCTCTCAAAATAAATAAATAAACTTTAAAAAGAAATGTAAAAATATACTTAAGATGTTATAAAGCAGAAATGGGAACAGAAGGAAGCAAAGTAAAGGAGTATTAAGGAAGCCAATAGATGTAAAACAAATACATGTCATATGTGAACTCTCAAGATATAAAAATATTTTTTTGGTATATTTTTAAAATCAATTGACATGGCGATTTCTAGTATTCTTCCCCAAATGTCCTGAGTGTTTAGCTGTCCATAAATTGGCCATTTACTATTAATACAATGCATAGTAGCACAGAAGCACAAAGAGCTACCTTAATGAGAACTCTGGCTCTAGACACTGCTTGCTCCTGTTGTGTATCATCAACCCTAATGCTTAATGGCAATTTTTGTTAATTACTTCTGGTAGTACAGGAGTTCCTGTTTTTGCTTGTTGGTCCACTGTCAGGAGAAGCTCAAAGCAGTTTGATGCTATATAAGCAGGGGAAATTCCATGTCCCCTGACCAACTACAGTGTTAGCTCCCTGAAAACCATGATCTTCAATAGAACTTAAATTTGCAGAGAGTGTAAGGATGTTGATAAGAACCAATCTTTTTTCCAACATTTATTGCCTGGAACTATGTATTTTAGCTTTGGGAGACATTCCAACAGAAAATAAACTGTTAGTTCAGTACATACATAGCCTCTTGGATATCCATGTCCTACCCCCAGAGGATTTTGTCCATATCCTAGTGCCTTAGCTGAGCCTTTAGCAGTCTATTCCATCATTCTAGAGAGTCATTTGCTACCAGTGAAATCTATGGCTGGTTTTTTATTTATTTATTTATTTATTTATTTATTTATTTATTTATTTTTATTTTTATACCTCCTTTGCCATCAGATGGGCCCCTGGGGCTGAGGCAACATCCTATGGGGTAACATGTTTATAATTCAGACATTCTATAAGCACTTCGATGGTGGTTGCAATGGAGGTACTCTAGATTTAAAAAAAAAACAAAAAAACAAAAAAACAAAACAAAATAAAACAGCCCATATCTAGATAAATGTTGATTATAACAAGGAAAATTGCTGCCTTATCCAAGAGGGAAGAGGTCCAATGTAGTCAACGTGGCTACTGTGATCAGTAGCTAGTTGGTCTTCTCAAGGAATGGTGTCATAGGATGAGCTTAGCATCAATCTCTGCAGTTGACAGATTAGGCATTTAGAAAAAAGCAGCAGCTAGTAAACCTTGGTAAAAGGGAGACTATGCTATTGAATCCATGTATAGCCCCCATCCCTGCTACCATGGCTGCTCTATTTATGAGTCCATCATACCATCTTGTGCTGGCATCTTAGGAATCAGATCCAAGTGCTTTACTCCCATTTCAGTTCGTATAGGGAACGACCTTAGAGATAGTAGTTGAAGTGAAAGAATGGTAAATGCCATAGGATTCTAGGATTTATTCATGTAAGTTGCTTGTGCATTCTAGATCTCATTTGGTGAAAAATCAAATGTATAATTTCTATTACTACAACAAAGGGTTGTCATAGTCATACTGGAACTTATGACTCAGTAGATCTAATAATATTCAGGCTACTCCCAGCAGCAGTGATTAAAGTGATCACCTGCTTAGTTTATAGTAATATACCTGATCCATCTGGTTTTTGCATGTACTAGAAAGGTGAAATAATACAGAAATGTTGGGAACCCACAACATCTGACTTTATCAAGTTATTGTTGGTATAGATTCTGAAATTGATTTTGTATAAGAAATAGAAATCCAATCTAATTTTTTTCTAGTTGTTTTCACATTAAGTAAACTATTTTTTCTCACTGAATGTATATACCATCTTAGATATACATAAAATTATCATATGTACTGGGATCTACCTATAGATTGTCTTCCATTGATCTATCTAATCCTATACTAATACCATATAGATTTGAGTACAGTAGATTTGTAGTATATTCTGAAATCTGGTAAGTCCCAACTCAGTATATTTATTGATAATAAAATTTCTTGCGTATTCCAGAGCATATAGTATTGCATAACATTTTGAGGTTATTTGATAAGATCTTTATCTCCCCAAAACAAAGCTTTGGTTATAAAATATTAATTATAGGAAATGTAACTCTCACATGATTTCATATGATATTAAGTCTTCTCATATAAGAACATGATTTGTATTTCCTTTGTCAGATCCTATCTTATATCCTATTAAATTGAAAATCTATTTTCCTGGAGTTCCACAGCATTCTTAGTAAGGTTATTCCTAGAGATTCCATAGTTTGGGTAATCATGCCAGTATAATTTGTCTCCACTTTCCATTATTAGATCTTTATTTCCAGTGTCAAAAAAGCTATTATTATTTGTTATATTAATAAAACTACATTAGCACATTCTCTTATTAGTTTTATCAGCTTTAGTAAAGTATAAGTATAATAAACTGCACATATTTAAAGTGCACATTTAACAAGATTTAGCATATTTATCTACCTATAAAACAAGCAAGACTGGACATATGGAACACCCCCAAAAGTTTTCTCATACCTTTTATCACTCCTTTGTGCCATCCCATTCACCCCATTCCTCACCCTACCCCTCATTTTCAGGCAACTAATATTCTGTTTTCCATCACTACAGATTACTTTGCATTTTCCAAAATGTTATGTAAATGGAATCATACAATACATAGTTGTTTGGGCCTGACTTCTCTCACTCAGGATAAGTATATACAGAATCATTCCTTTTGTTCCAGATATCAGTATTTCATTCCTTCTGATCAGAGCACTGTTCCATTATATGAATACCACAGTTTACTCATTCACCTATGAATGGATATTTGGGCTGTTTCCAGTTTTCTTAATATTACAAATAAAGTTGCTACAAACATTTGCATTCAAGTCATGCTGTGGATATATGATTTCATTTCTTTTGATGTGTGGAATGTGGAGTAGAGTGTCTACATCACATGGTCGTTAAACTTTTTAAGAAACTGTCAGACTTTCTACAAAATTGTGACACGATTTTACATTCCCACCAGCAGTACATGAGACTTGCAGTTTATTCATGTCCTCAACAACACTTGGTCTGGTCAGTCTTTTTGGTTTTAGACATTCTTACAGTTTTGTAGAGGTACCACATTGTAATTTTAATTTGCATTTCCCTAATGAAGTTGGGATCATTTCCTGTGCTTATTTGTCGTCCATACATCTTTTTTGTGTCTGTTCAAATCTTTTGACATTTTTAAACTGGAGTTTTGATCTTATTACTCAGTTTTGAGAGTTCTTTATACATTCTGGATATCATTCCTTTATCAGATATATGATTTATAAATATTTTCTTCCAGTCTTGGCTTGTCCTTTAACAGTATCTTTCAAAAAAAAAAAAACAGAATTGTTTTATTTTGACGAGTTTAACTTAACAATTTGCACATTATGGATCATGCTTTCAGTGTTGTATCACGGGATCACAAAGGCTTTTCTCTAAGGTTTTCATTTAGAAGTTTTAACAGTTTTAGGGTTTCCATTTAGGCTGATGATCTATCTTGAGTTAAACTGTGTAGATTGTGTTAGATGGTTGAAATTCATTGTTCTGCATATGTTTCCAATTGTTGCAACACCCTTTGTTAAAAGGGCTATCTATCCTTTCTCAACAGAACTGTGTTAGCACCTTTGTCTAAACTGTCAGTATATGAGTGGGTCTCTCTATTCTTTTCCATTGACTCATATATCTATATTTATGCAATGCCAATCAAAACATTATTGGAGCTTCATAAATCTTATAATTTCTTAAAATCAGATATGACTCTTTGCCAAACTTTCTCCTTTTTCAAAGTTGTTGCAGGCTATTCTAGGTCCTTTATATTTTCATATGACTTTTAGAATCAGCTTGTCAATTTCTACTAAAAACAGAAAACAGTCTGCTTGTTTTTTTTTTTAATTAGGATTTAGTTGAATCTATAGATCAGTTGGGAAGAATTGACATCTTAACCATATTGAGTGTTCTGACCCATGAAACAGCATGTCCCTCCATTTAAGTTGGTCTTTTTAAATGTATCCCAGTAGTGTTCTGTAGTTTTCAGTGTGTAAGTCTTGTGCGTCTTTAGTTACATTTATCCCTAGTGATTTCATGTTTTCTGATGCAAATATACATGGAATTTTTTAAATTCTGACTTCTGAATGTTAAAATATATAACAATCAAAAAGTTTTATATATATTGATGTTCTATCCCACAATCTTGCCAAATTCACTCATTATTTCTAGTAGTTTTTGTGTAGATTACATTAAATTTTCAATCATGTCACTCACAAATAATTAGAATTTTACTTTTCAAATATGAATGCCCTTCATTTTTGTTTTTGCCAAATTGGACTGGCTAAGTTCTTTCCCTTTGTAGCTTTCTCATCTCTGGTACTTTGTCCTATAAATTCTAACCACTCACCTGATGCTTATTTCTTTGATGCATCTCTAAACTTATGGAGACACTGGGCTTATATTTATATACATTTATATTTATATTTATTCTTATATACACACACATACAGTGAGATGCATTATAGAGGAATTCTGAGTTTAGGATATTCTAATCTTATACAGTGTGGCTGGTTGCTTTTCTATACTCTTCTGGACAGAAAAAAGAGACTTCATTATTAATCTGAAAACACCTCTAATTTTACTATGTTAGAAAATTTCCTTATATAAATATTTCTTAACTTGGCTATAAATCCCTTCACTCAGAGCATCCATGCTATGCAGAGGAAATGTGAGATGTTTATGGGAAATCGTCTCCCAACAATAAAGCAAAGAAAAATTTCCAGTTATTTAGAGGAAGCTATTAACTTAAAAGAAGGAAAAGTTAAATAAGTAGAATTGCTTTTATTGAAGAAATTTAACAATTTTCACTAAACTTCACTATAAGCTTACTAAAACTAAAATAACAATAAAGTAAAATACAAAATGGTTACAACTGAGATACCACTTTAACAATAAGCTATCTCAGATTCTTGATCAAAAACCTCAAGGGTGCCTGGGTGGCTCAGTTCGTTAAGCAAACAACTCTTGATCTTGGCTCAGGTCATGATCCTGTGGTTCATGGGGTTGGGCACCACCTTGGGCTCTGCACTGACAGTTTAGGATTTTCTTTCTCCCTCTCTCTCTGCTCCTCCCCTGCTCTCTGTCTCAAAAATAAATAAGTAAACATTTTGGGGCACCTGGGTGGCTCAGTCGGTTAGCATCCGACCTTGGCTCAGGTCATGATCACGAACTGTGAGTTCAAGCCCCACATCAGGCTCTGTGCTGACAGCTCAGAACCTGGAGCCTGCCTCAGATTCTGTGTCTCCCTCTCTCTCTGTCCCTTCCCCACTCATGCTCTGTCTCTCTCTCTCTCTCTCAAAAATAAATAAACATTACCAAAAAAATTAAAAATAAATAAATAAAAAAAATTAAAAAAAGTAAGTAAACATTTTTAAAAAATGGGGCACCTGGGTGGCTCAGTCAGTCAAGTCTCTGACTTTTGATTTCAGCTCAGGTCATGATCTCATGGTTTACGAGATCACTACCCACGTCAGGCTCTGCCCTGACAGCATGGAGCCTGCTTGGGATTCTCTCTTTCCCTCTCTCTCTCTTCCCCTTCCCTGCTAATGCTTTCTTTTTCTCTCTCTCTCTCAAAATAAATAAATACATTAAAAAAAAACACCTCAAAGAGGTAGGCATGATGAATGAAAAGGTAAGAGATTTGAAGGTTTAAAATGAATATTTAATATTGCATGCATATTGTCTAAACTCATCAAATTGCATACATTAAATATGTACATTTTTTATGCATCACTTATACCTCAATAACTATATATAATATATAGTTTCTGGGAATTAATAAAGCTAAAACCTGAAATAACTGAAAGAAAAATATAGAAAGGATAAGGCAATAAAACAGATATCCTGGTATGTTTAATTATGGGTGAAAAAAGGAAGAAACAACATAAAGTAGTTAGGATTAAAATAGAAAAGTGACCAAATATACATATTTTAATAACTATGAGCTTATTATGTACATACTGACAAAAATAAAAATTATGGAGAAAGCTAAAGAGTTTTTAATTTAACTACAGATTACCAAAGTTAACTTGAGACAGGAGAGAAAAATATGAATAAAAAAGGACTCTAAAATTTAGCATTAATAAAGGCTCCAATTAGGAATAAGTTCACAACCAAATTCTATCTAACTTTAAAAGATCAGACAATTCTATTATTACTATTTAAAATATTCTGGAACATAGGGTTCCTGGGTTGCTCAGTCAGTTCAAGCATCTGGCTCTTGATTTCAGCTCAGATCATCATCTCACAGTTTAGGAGTTAGAGCCCTGCTTGGGGCTCCATGCTGACAGTGCAGAGCCTTCTTAGGATTCTCTCCCTCTCTTTCTGTCTCTCTCCTGCTCACTCAGTCTCTCTCTCTCAAAATAAATACACTTAAAAAAATATTCTGAAACATGTGAAAAGATAGAAATATTCATGGAATTCTTGGGTGGCTCAGCTGGTTAAGCATCCAACTTTGGCTCAGGTCATGATCTTACAGTTCGTGGGTTCAAGTCCCCTGTCGGGCTCTGTGCTGATAACTCAGAGCTTGGAGCCTACTTCGGATTCTGTGTTTCCCTCTCTCTCTCCCCTGCTCACATCCTGTCTTTCTCTCCAAAAATAAATAAACATTTAAAAATATATATTCATGAATTACCACAATTTTAATATTAAGACACTAAAATATAGCAAAAACATAAATCTTTCTTGTGCATATAACTGCAAAGATAAAAGTGTAGTTTAATAAATAGAATTTGGGATTCTAGCTAAAGACCATGGATTTCTTTTAAGATTACCTATTTATTTTGAGAGAGAGACAGCACATGAGTGGTGAGGGGCAGAGAGAGGGGGAGAGAGAGAATCTCACACATGGGGTTTGATCTCATGAACCATGAGATCATGACCTGAGTGGAAATCAAAAGCCCAACACTGAGCCAACTGAGCCACCCAGGCACCCTTGTTTTATTTTTTTTAAGTGACTCTACACCTACCATGGGGCTTGAACTCTCAATCCTGAGATTAAGAGTTGTGTGCTCTACCAACTGAGCCATGGGCACCCAAGCACCTTAGGAGTTTAATTCCAGGAAATCAAGGATGATCCAAAACAGCCAATCTATCAGTATAATATCCATATCAGGAGAAAAAGGTCATATAAATAATGCTGAACAGTATTTGACAAAATTCAGGATGCCTAATAAAAACTCTAAAACTCTATGGTAAGAACAGAAAAAACTGTTAGATATGATGACTGCCTCAAACCAATTTTATGATATTTAAAATAATTTGCTAAAATTATAGACAATAAGGAAGTCACTATCACTGTATATTTCCGTATTTTGAAGTAATTCTAGCATATGTCACAGATAGAAAAAAGTGAAATAATTAGTAACAATGTCAGAAAATAAGACATAAAATGTATACACATCTGATAGCTATATTCTATGGCTCATTGTTGTTTGCTTTCTAATTACTAATGTTAAACCTTTGACTCATTTATTTTCAATCTTTCATAATTAACAACACTAATTAAAGATAAATTTTCCTAACAGGAACCCATGGGGGAGGGGAAGGAAAAAAAAAAAAAGAGGTTAGAGTGGGAGAGAGCCAAAGCATAAGAGACTGTTAAAAACTGAGAACAAACTGAGGGTTGAGGGGGGGTGGGAGGGAGGAGAGGGTGGGTGATGGGTATTGAGGAGGGCACCTTTTGGGATGAGCACTGGGTGTTGTATGGAAACCAATTTGACAATAAATTTCATATATAAAATAAAAAATAAATAAATAAATAAAAACTAAAAAAAAAAAAAGATAAATTTTCCCAAGACCATATCATTAGTTATCTTCCATAATTAAATAAGTTTCTTTTCATCCAAATGCAGCAATTTCACCAAGTTATCTAGGTAAGTCCTTCCATATGCCAAGATTCCAGGTTTTCTTCAAAATCCTTCTGTTGATGGCTTAATTATTACTTTTACCTATTCCTTTTTCTTCTTCCTTATTTTAATATTGAATCTTCAAAAATACGCACTTACAGATGTATTGAGGTATAAGTATATATGTATAATAGTTCTATGAGTACGATAAATGGATGTCTGCTTTTTTCATTGATGCTAATGACTTGCATTTAAATTTAGCATATATTTTCCCTTTATTCAGAAACAATATTAAAGAACAATAAGATTGAGTAAAACTTTTATAAAGTTATGGAATATTGAAATATAAACTAGTTTGTTTCATAAAATCTTAGGAAAACAGATGTGAAAGAGATATCCAAGGTTGTCTGCCTTTAATGATGATATTGGAATTATACTGAATTATTTTTATTCTCTTGACCTATCTCTCTGATGATCAGTGTAGCCTATTGATAAGAATACAAGATTATTTATAATTATCTATAGAATGATAACATCTGTATGGATATCAAACCTGTAACTTTGACATGGATAGTGTTATAGTCACTCAAAAGAGTTTAGTAGACTATGTAAAAGTTTTAATCACCGTGAATAGATAGCTTGTCAGAAGTTATAAAAAAAATTACTGTTTACACACACATAAAATAAAAGCTATCAGACTAAACCATTAACATCATCTAACAACTGACTAAAAGATTCAGATATAGGAAAGAAAGAAAGAAGGAAAAAGAAAGAAAGAAAGAAAGAAAGAAAGAAAGATAGATGAGATAGGATTCTCATGGAAAAGAAATCTTGTCCTTGCTTAGTTCAAATGCATTCATTTGAAAATCACATATTAAGCATCAGAGTATTCCAAACACATGGTGACCATGATATGCAGGGGGTGAATCTACCCTCAACTTCAGATAGAAAAATGTCAAAGAATTTAAATGAAAGATGTAAATGGTCATGTAGTTTCACACTCTAAATAGGAAAGTTCAGAGAGTTTGGAAATCACTTGAAATTGAATTTCCGCCTTTGAAATTACACACACGCGCACACACACACACACACACACACACACACACAAATTCATCAAGGAGAGTATCTGAAGATTCACAGTGGCTCCATAAAGACAACTTGGATGGTTTTAACTTTTAAATTTACATGCAGAAATGGGTTTCAGAGGCATTTAACGAAGCACAAATATGAAAGGAACATACGCTTGGAAGAACAGTGCTAGAAAACCAGAATGGATTGAGGTTTGTGAATAAACTACATAAGGAAAAATAAAACCTTTTAAAGTTACAGTTATAGCCAGAGCAAGAACAAAGAGAGTTTACCTGTAATATGTCTAGCAAGATTTTGTAAATTGAACATGTGACACAAAATGGGATTCTGAAAATTTTCTTTTACTTCCGTGGTCTCTGACCAGTAGAATAATTTTTAGCCTGAAGAAGTCAGGATAAATATTGGTAAAAGCAATTGAACCTCAAGATATGTAAAGAGATGATAAGATAGCATTTAGCTTCTCTAAATGATTTCAGGTCTCCAGGCCTAAGAAGATTACATACCAGAGTACAGTAAAAAAAAAAAAAAAAAAAAAAAAAAAAAAAAACCTGCAGATGAGATAGTGAACTGCAGGATCGAAATTTCTTATCTTCCAGCCACTGGGGGAAATAGGAGATGCGACCAGGAATCCAGAGTTAGAAACACTTGGTCCTAACTTTCAAAAAGAAAGAGAAGGATAGTATCTTGGACGAATTTCTTGTTATAATTTGTGTGTGTTCTCACTGTTCTAAACCAAGAGCAAGGCCATGAATATATCTTCCCCTTTGAGATGGTTACAAGTAGAAAGCAGAGGTATGATCAGTGGCTCCTCCATTCTTTTGTGAAAACCTAAGTTCCTTGATGGGAGGATGTTGAGTTGCAGATGCCACTAATGCTTATCAAATATTCAAAATATTGTTCTATAATCCCTAGGCTCCTTAGCATTTAATTTGGAACTATGTGACAAGTTTAGGCTAATGAATTATGAGTGGAAGCAATATGTTTTATTTCTAGACCAAGAGAGTTTAAAAGCCAGATTCCTCCTCTAGCTCTCTTTTTCCCTGCCACAGAAGGAGGTGGTGACATCATAAGACAGAAAGAGGCTGGTTCCCTGAATCATTAGAGAGAGGATAACCTTGGACAATTCGTATCAGAATTTATGTGAATAAAATATCGACTTCTGTTGTGTGAACCTACTTGTATTTCATGACACCGTAGGGTAGCTAGCATTAATTTCCCTCCTCTCACATTATAATTACTCATCTAACTAAAAAGTTTAGAGATTAAAAAAAGCCTTGGCTATTGTTGAAGTAGTATTTTAATTTCATTTACAGGAACTTTTTATCAACCGTGTATTTTTTTAACGTTTTATTTATTTTTGAGACAGGGAGAGACAGAGCATGAACAGGGGAGGGTCAGAGAGAGGGTGACACAGAATCGGAAACAGGCTCCAGGCTCTGAGCTGTCAGCACAGAGCCCGATGCAGGGCTCAAACTCACGGACCGTGAGATCATGACCTGAGCCAAAATCGGACGCTCAACTGACTGAGCCACCCAGGCGCCCCTCAACCGTGTATTTTGGTTTCATCCTCAGGCTGGTCTTCCACATAGTTGCCAAGTGGCTATTAGCAGGTCCAATCCTCACATCTGTGCATCTTATTATCCAGAGCAAGAGAAAGAGATTTCTTTTTTTTCTTTTTCAGCCTAATATTCTATCTTTTACCCTGAACGGGCTGTCCATGAATCAACCACTGTGACATAGATAGTTAAATTATGCTGATTAGCTGCAACCAATTAGGGCCCAAGTCTGGAGATGATGGTGGATCAATCCCTCCCCAACCTCACTGTTGCTATAGGTCAAGGGGAAGTTGGAATGGATCCTGGGGGAAAAAAAACGCCATGAAATATACTAATGAAGTCTTGAATATTCATTAGATTTTTGCTCTGTGTTGTTCAAAATGTTTGTAATGATTTTAAAACACATTCAGTGGAGTCATAAAGCTTATAAAGAAAGGCAGTATGTTAGATAACACAAACAAGGTTCAAAATGTTAATAATGAGTTGGAATAATAGTTCAAGTCTAACAATGTAAATGTTTGTCAAATAGAAATTTAAAAACCAGTATGTAAGATATAAGTCCTAAGGACCGGGGTTGGGATTTAAAAGGAGTAATTATATAAATATAGGACCAGGTAGATAAAGATTAGTACTAGCTCCTATACAATATTAGGGGGTTATAGTTAACAGGAAACACAATCAGTCGACAATGTGTTAAGCCATCCAACAAGACAGAACAATGTTAGATTTTCAAATAGACATAAAAAACCTACAATGATATTTTAATTTATATAAGTGAGACCACTCTTGGAATGTATGGAAAGTTATGGGAATCACAATTGAAGAGGAATATCAAAAAATGAGAATCAATCTGGAAAAGAATGAACAAATCAATGAAGGAACTCAAAACTCCATCAAATTTGGAGTCATTGAAGAAATTGTGGCTGCTTAGTCATGAGAAAAGAGCTTAAGAATTTGCGGCTTTCAGATGTCTGAAGTGCTGTCATATTGAAGAATATACAACTTGTTTAGAGGGAATAACTACAATAAAATGATCGAAAAACAGAAACACAAATTTCAGCACTATACCAAGACGGCTTTTGTAACAGTCATAGATATTCAGGAAAGAAAGAGGCTGCCTCAGGGCAGAAAGCTTTCTCATCACCAGGGTGAGTTCAAGCAGAAGTAGGATTTTGACTCGTCAGAGATAATATAGAAAAGATGCAAACATGTGATGATAGTTGAACAAGATAATTTTCATAATCATTTTAATGTCAGTGTTTATAGGTTAATATGAAGTAAGCTAGATTTCACTACTCTGTAGAACTAGTCTATTTTAATGCTTATTTCCCTAAAGATTCTGCAATTCTACAACATAGTGTCAGAGAAAAGGAAAGAAAATGTCAACTTTAAATGATCTCTGTTTTTCTAGTTCATGAGAGATTTCATACATTTTATGTATGAACATACATACATACATTTATGTATGAACATACATACATACATTTATGTATGAACATACATACATACATTTATGTATGAACATACATACATACATTTATGTATGAACAAACATACATACATTTATGTATGAACATACATACATACATTTATGTATGAACATACATACATACATTTATGTATGAACATACATACATACATTTATGTATGAACAAACATACATACATATGTATGGACACAGAGAACATGCATTATTTCCACTAAGAAAAAGTTTTATGTAAGTTAGTATCAACTCACGAAATGCCATACTGTGCTCATTAACTGCAATGACAATATTGGTTAATTACAGCGTTTTTAAAGAGCTTTATCTACTTCATCGGTTTAAGACTAGGGTGTCTCCAGAGTCATTCACTCTGTTACTCAGAAGGATAAAACCGAGATTAGGAGTGGATAATGTTTATTTCAACAGTGTGTTCACTTTGCAAAGTCACAGGCCATTGTCTGATTTTTCCAGCTATGACCAACCAGTTTGGAATGGAATTTCTATAGCATATCTCCCTTAGCCTCGAGGAAAAAATAAACAAGAAAAACAAAAACAAAAAAAAAAACTGAAAATTATCCCATTGGATAGTTTATCCCATTGGAATAAACTAAAAGTAAATCATCATACATATTTGCTACATCAAGCAGTATCTACAGAAAGTCTTTTACCTAAAATATCTGCAAATTATTTGTACCTCTTTAGAGATCTTTAAAATCCACCAAAGGTATCCTGGAGTTCAAATCTATAAATGTAAAGGAATTTCCCTAAAAATCTGTGTGCCACCAAGTTTTTTTCACAGTTACATTGTTTTTATAAAGTTATAGCTGCCTCATACTAAACTTCTGTGGAATGCCCAAAAAGCATTATTCTCTGGAAGCTTTCTAACAGCCTGTATGAAATAAACTGATAGATCTTATCTTTCCGAACAACCCTACTGGTAATTTTTCAAGGAAGCTTTAAAGGCTGCACATTTTACAAGAAATGAATTATCTGAGATCATTTATAACAAATCTTCTTTGTTTTCAACAGGACAGATCTAAGAAACAAAAACGAAAAAAGAAAAAACAAAACCAAAAAACCTGTCCTCTTGAACTCACGTGAGCTACTTCTTGGGGGAATAGTCCTCGTTTTGAAAACAATTTCCTGGAAACTTTTATCATCCTTTTTATGAAATTAAGGAAAATATTCAAGAACTATTCCTTGACAAGCACAACAGATGATACCTTCGGCTTTCAAAGAGCAGATATATATTTGGAATTAAACTATTAAGTACAAGAGGATCTTAAATACAGAGAACAAACTGAAGGTTGGGGGGGGTGGAGAGAGAGGAAAATGGGTGATGGGCATTGAGGTAGACACTTGTTGCGATAAGCACTGGGTGTTGTATGTAAGCCAATTTTATAATAAATTATATTAAAAAATTAAAAAAAAACTAGTAAGTCTATTAGATTACTTCCCAAATTACTAAAAGTAAATGCTAACTCTATTCTTTTAAAATGAACCCAATTTTTTTGTGAATTACATTGGTAAATATTTATGTTTAGACATTTTCAACAAGTAGTTTCATAAAACTAGGGAAAAATTCATACATTTGACAGCTTAAAAGCATGGAAATCTATAAATTTCATGTTTATTTGGCTAGTACCCATATAGGGCTTTGCTTTGTTTGTCTTTCAGTAATATTATTCATCAGTGTACATCAAAAACACGATCTACATTACTCAAGACCCAGCCCCAGTATGTCTGATATTTAGTCCTTTATCATCACCTTGAGTTTGGGGTGAATGGGTTTAGGAAGTTGGTGCCTCGGGGCTAATAGGTAAAGGGAGGAAGCGGATGTGTGCTAGTAGGACTTTTCCAAACCTGGAAGGCTCTTGCTGTGGCTTAAAGGGAAACCCACTACCCAAACTCAAGCAACTTATTCCTGTACAGGAATTTAAGAATTTTTCCTCAAGATGCACAACTTAGATTTGGGGGTAAAATTTCTCAGTTTTGAAATGTTAGAATCTACCTCAAGGTTTGCAAAACACCAGACAGAACAATATCCTGAGAACTAAGCAAAACATACTTGCAGCTGAAGGAAATCTAAATACGGTCCACAAGCATGAGGTTTGCACCTCTGGCCTGGAGAATGCACAGAGCATTAAGAAGAGGAAATCCTAGTTGTCAATCTCAGCCTCCCTCTTCCCGTTCTTCTCTCCTTTCAACCCCTCATTCTTCAGGTACTACCTCTTTTTCCTTCCTTCCCAATTTACCCCAGCATGCTCTTCTTCCTTGAGGAGAAGCAACTAAAACTTCAGGAACAGAGTGAGCAGGATACTAGAAAACCAATTTCGAGCTACTTGAACAGGCATTAGCCTATTCCTTTTCTAAGGGTATTTTACATCTGTCTTTAGGCATTCCTCCCTCCCTGAACCTTCATTGTGAGGCATAACCTTCAGTTGTAGGAGCACAAACGACCATAAAAACTTTCAGAATGAATAAAAACCACTTAGTAAAACTTGACTTTCATATTGATATATGAATCTCCATATTCCATGCTTGTGATTCAAAATGATACAGACAGATATTAGATTAGGTAACACCAAAAGGGTGGGCTACTTTGGTACGAATGTATTCATGTTGGTTTTCAACTCAATCTGCAAACAAGCATCCTATGACATAGGTAAACAAGGAAGAACTCTCCTATACCACTCTACTAACTGAGGAAGGCATGCCTGAAGGTTAAATTGTTAATGAAGCCCCCAGAACAGTGAGAACTGACAGTAAAAAGGAGCGCCTGGGTGGCTCAGTTGGTTGAGCGACCGACTTCGCTCAGGTCTTGATCTCACGGTTCGGGAGTGCGGGCCCCATATCGGGCTCTGTGCTGACAGCCTAGAGCCTGCTTCTGAGTCTTTGTCTCCCTCTCCCTCTGCCCCTCCCCCACACGCGCTGTCTCTCTGCCTCTCAAAAATAAAGAAAACTAAAAAAAAAAAAAAAAAAAAAAGAACTGATAGTAAAAGGCCAAATTCGGAGACATGCTGCCTTTTCTTCTGTTAGGACAGGAAAAGGTCTTGATAATAATGCTTGCTAAACTGGTTACTTTCCTCTATGTCTACTACAGGAACTATGGTAGTCCTAATTTTAAGATATCACACATGGATACAGAAGAGTTACATAAATGAGAACTACATCATTTTTAAAAGCATTAAAAATTATTAATGAAATATACAGCAAGGGGCAAAGGAGTTTAGAAAAAGAAACAATGCTATTAGCTAGAGTGATCAAAAAAAGCTTTGTATGCAAAAGGAAACTCAAACTAGACCATGAGGGAAAGTCCTCTTATTATATACAAAGAGAGCACTATTTCCCATTCAGAGAATTACATGAATTTGCTATTTGGTTGGAAGACGTAGCTTAGGGGAGTCTCAGAGGGATTTGTAAGAGTATAGTAAAAGTTCAGGCTGAAATCACGGACCAGAATCAGTATGAGAGTTTTGAATACCAAATTTCAGGCCAAGCAGCTCAAACTTTATTTAGGCTTCATGTTTGGCCACCAGGATTCTCTGTAAAGAATTGAAAACGATTACAATTAAATTTAAATTTTCAGAAAATATGTGCTGAGCAACTTATTAGAGAGAGAATTTGAAACTTCTCCAAACTGATGTGGCAAAAGCACAAAACATTTGAACTTTAATGCAGACTGAAGGTCCACCTGCTCAGGCTAGCCCACCCAAAAGGGGTGAAAACCACTGCTCTGTAGCACATCTATGCCTTTTGAGTCACTGTTTAAAACAAAAAGTGTACTTACAACTGTAAACTCCTCTAAGGCAACATAGAAGACATCTTTTATAAGAAAGCTAACTATTCATATTTACATATAAAATTCACTCCACATCTTTAATTAAACTCCATTTAACGCATCAGACACCTTGTTTTTCAATATATTTCTTAAATTCACAAAAGAAAAAGCATTGTACTAATCTGACAGTTTTGGGGAGGAAAACAGTCTACCCAAAAGCATACAATTAAGATTAAATTCTAATATAAGAATTATTATTGGTTGTCTCTCTGAAGAAATGCTCTTCATTCCTCTGTATCTATAAACCTATACCCAGAATTTATACACACACACACACACACACACACACGCACATGCGCACACACACACACAAATTGGACACATACACATCTGAACAACATAGGTTGTCTCAACTAAACTACATACTTTTGGTGAGAAAGTAATATTTGATACAGCATACAGTCGGGGCTTAAAAAATAAAAATAACATATATTCATATGGTGATGGAGAAGAGAAAATTAGAAAGCTTCTTCCTACCCACACATACATACATTTTCCCTTTTAGAAGACATGCAGGTGTTTTAAATTTTCTCTTCAAGCAGAGATAATTGTTCCGATTTACAGAGAAGAAATTTCTCTTTCAAAACTGTGGCACATGTCAAGCTACGTATATCTCATTTTTGACAGCAATGTTTTATGAACTTGCATACATACACTCTGCTGTGTCTCCTTTTGCTTGAGGTTATTTAGAGATCAAATTAGGTTGTTGGTACCTACTGTTTCCTCACTTCTTAGAATATCATCTACCAGGGAACATTATTCTACCTTTAGATATCTCTGCCAACTGTATGTTACCTGCCATCTGCTTGTCACATTATACTTGCTCTGTAAACACTCCTTATATTTTAATCCTGAATCTTGACCATGTTGTAAAACTGAACACACTAAACTTCTAGAAATCAGACATGGAGTGCTACAGATAGTTCCAGACCAGTTTCTCTGCTTCCAGGCTAATGCTTGTTCCCAACTAATGTTCCCGACATAATCAGCTCTTGAAAAGTAAATTCTAAAACCATTAATAATGGAAATTTTCTTGCTGTTTACTTTCATTAGCTTGAAGCACAATGATTTGAGAGTTAAGGAATTCTGGTTTATATATAGCTAACAGACCCTGGGAAAGTAACTTAACTTTCTGAGCCTTCGGTTACCTAAATAAAGATTATGGTAATAGATTGTCTTGATTCACAAGGTTGCTTTTGGTATTAAGTGAGATATTGTATATAGACTAATTACTACAATACCTGGCATAGACTAGGGACATATTATTATTAATTAACTAAAAATAGATTTTAACAGATGTAAAATGTAACATCCCA
Organism: Prionailurus viverrinus; assembly: GCF_022837055.1. NCBI lineage: Eukaryota > Metazoa > Chordata > Mammalia > Carnivora > Felidae > Prionailurus > Prionailurus viverrinus. Next base: position 116,715,896 of record NC_062569.1, read on the forward strand.
AAATATTATTTAAAAAAAAAAACTGCGTTTAGAATGAAGTTACTTAACATAATGTAATAACAGTTCAAACAGTTCCCAAAGGAATAGTTTCCCAATCAGCTCTTGTGGCAATTTAATGAAATCTGAACCAAATCCATCTTCCTTCAAGAAGGAGAACTTCACCAACCACAAGGTGGAAAGTATTGGTGAATATTTACAGAGCTATTACCTTTTGTATAGCTTTGTATGAGAGAATTGTCAGCAATATCTCTTGGCTTTAAAAACATGTAATAATTTACCTTGAGATGTCCCCATAAAATTGAACAGCAAATGACAAGAAATGAAGAGAATATTTCAAAAGAAGGAGAGGAACAACAAACTACAATACAAATGAAGGAAAACATGCTTTCAGAATACTGAGCAGACCGGCACAATTGAAGGTTTGTCAAGGTTGAGGCTAGCTACACCTAAGGAGCTTCGATATAAAGATTAAGGGTCTGGAGTTTATACTGTAAGAAATAGAGCACTACTAAAGATCCAAAGCTGAACAGTGATGGACTTAATCTAACTTTTAGGAAGATTGATCTGCCAGTGATGCTTAGATGCAGTGAAATGAAGAAAGACTAACGACATGGAGATCAGACGGAAAACTACTTTGTTCGTCTGAGGAAGATATCATAAGGAACTAAAAAAGGTTAGTGTCCATCAAAATGAAAATTTCAGAAGAGTTATTTTGAAAAATCAATAACTTTAATAACTAATTAGATATGAAGGGAAAGAAAGGAATTAAGGATGACTATTTTTTCGTAAGGTGCCATGTGAATAAGTCAACTTAGATATGATGACCTTTGATAGAAGTTATTAGTAAAAGCTAGCTCTTATCCAGCAGATACTATGTGCCAGATAGTCTTCTGTCACATTTATTAACTCATTTAGTCCTCACAATAATGCTCTGAGTTAAATATTATTATAACATTTCTTAGCTAAAACCTGAGGCCGATAGAGGTTAAGTGAATGGACTAAAGCCACACAACTAGTAGGTGACGATGCTCCAGGGTTGAAAACCAGGTGGTCTGGTTCCAGGGAATATGGCTTTACCCACCGCACATACAGCCCCTAGCCATTTCTATAGGAAAGACAATACATTGCTATTTTCAGGTGTGATACTCACAAAAACTGCTTTATCCTAAGACTGTTACAACATTTACACAGTACTTTATTCTTTTAAATTTCTGCATCAGAACTCAGTACCAAAAATCATAATCCATGAAATAAGATCAGTCAGAAATTGTATCTTATCCTTATCTTTTTCATAAAATCTAGTCAAAGCCAAGGAGATGAAAAACTGCCAAATATTATAATTAGAAAAAGTAGTCTGCAACTGACAGCATAATTACAGGAAGTTAGACATGTCAGATTTCATGAGTGGTCTTAAATAGAAGACTCTTACGTAAAGACCTTTATTTTTTCCATGTTTTATGCCACAGTGTTGACCTTTATAATTTATTGTTTCAAAAAATAATTAGAGATACAAAATTAGTGAGTTACCAGAACTTTCTACTAAAAGGACAGTGCTCTTTGTTGCAGAATGCAGTTGTAGCCCAAGACTATTGGCCATGAGTGATTAAGGAATAATTTTCTTGGGACTGCTACATCCTGTCAGGGGAGGAGGGAGTGGTGATTCATGTATTACAGTGTCATGAAAATGGAGAATGGGATCTGATTTCAACTTGGGCTCCAGGTTGTTATTGACATTTCCTAGTTTAGAATGTTTGAGTAGAAGATCAGGTATGGCCTATAGTGCAAAGACATGAGACAGAATAAATTAAAGACAGAGTTGAAGTGACGAGCAGAAATAAACCAGTCAACCAATACTTTTTCGAGTATGTTGGAAAAATGTTTTGTGATCAAAATTGTAAATAACATCTATCTAATGCACACAAGTTTTATACTCTCTCTCTCTCTTATTTAATCTTCATAATATCCCCATGAGTAGCTATGATTACTATCACCATTTTACAGGTAAGGAAACTGAGACACAGAAAGGTTAAATAACTTTGCAAGGTCATACAGCTTGTAAGTGGCAGAGTCAAGATACACATCCAGGCAATCTTGGCTTCAAAGCAGCAACTCTTAACCTCTCTACAAAACCATTTAGCAGTGCACATTGGAACAAAGTAGACTTTAAAAATTTTTTTTTCAACGTTTATTTATTTTTGGGACAGAGAGAGACAGAGCATGAACGGGGGAGGGGCAGAGAGAGAGGGAGACACAGAATCAGAAACAGGCTCCAGGCTCTGAGCCATCAGCCCAGAGCCTGACACGGGGCTCGAACTCACGGACCGCGAGATCGTGACCTGGCTGAAGTCGGACGCTTAATGGACTGCGCCACCCAGGCGCCCCTAGACTTTTAAAATACATTCACAGAGCTTTCAGAAAGTACTCTTTGGACATTTGCAAATGAAAAGACCTAGAAACATCTGCCTTAGTACTAAAGGCTCTGAAAGAAGACATCCCATGTCAGAATACTGTGAGATAAGATTTGAAAAACACAATAAAACTGATAACAGAACTGTGGAAATGCAATAAGAAGGAAATCAAACTGGCCTGGAATCAAGATTGTCTCCCTAATCACACTGATTTAGAATTGTTACCTAAAGTTAGTAAGGCAAAAACAGAAATTTCCATTCCAGGATTTGGGGAAGTCATTCTCAATGAATCATTTTTAATACTTCAGAATTCCTGAATATCCTTGTAGAGACCAAGGGTATTTAAGAATCCATTACAGAAGTCTATATTAACATAAATTAAGACTGTCTAGGTCTACTAAAGAATACACAAATAAATGAGTTAAGAATATGATTTTATTCTAACTATGGAACACTGTGGAACACTAAGCTTTGCACATTTAGCATTCAACAGGAATAGAAATTGGTCAATGTTCCATTCAGAAACCAACTATTATTCCTAGACAAATCGGGACTGGGACCAAGCCCACCTGGCAGAGTCTAGCTCTTAACACTTGAAACAAGAAATTTGAGGGATCGGTAGCAATTTATGTCTTCTTGGGGAGAAAGTGGTATTTGTCTTTGGAGCAGACTTTCCTTTGCACTGAGGACTATTTGGGGAGTCTTACAGGTTGTGGAGTCATTCAGTGAGAAGTTACATCAAAGCTTAGCAATGCTTCAAAATACTAACCTACAAATAAGAGAAACAATATGAGTTTGGGGTATATATGTTTTTACTTTTCCCCAAGACCAGATTATTAATTTGGCAGGCAGAACTGACCCTCTCTTGGGGCGCCTGGGTGACTCAGTCGGTTAAGAGTCTGACTTCAGTTCAGGTCATGACCACCATGGTTCGTGGGTTCAAGCCCCACATGAGCTCTGCACTGACAGCGTGGAGCCTGCTTGGGATTCTCTCTCTCTCTCCTGCTCTCTCTGCCCCTCCCCCACCCATACTTTCTCTCTTTCTCAAAAATAAATAAATAAACTAAAAATTAAAAAAACAAAACAAAACTGGCCCTCTCTCTACTTTAAAGAATAGACTTTGAGAAGGGGCATGACTGGATAACCAGTCCTGGATATTTGGCATCTTTCATGTAATGTTATTTAAGATTTAATACACCAGAATACCAAAAAAACTATCATCAACTATTGTGACTGTCTTGTTCCCACCACATGTCTAGTGCTAGAACAGGGATTTCCTTCTGAAGGGAGTGGATGTTCTCACTGTCCATCATGTTAGAACATGTTTAATCCTGGGGCGCGTGGGTGGCGCAGTTGGTTGAGCGTCCGACTTCAGCCAGGTCACGATCTCGCGGTCCGGGAGTTCGAGCCCCGCGTCGGGCTCTGGGCTGATGGCTCAGAGCCTGGAGCCTGTTTCCGATTCTGTGTCTCCCTCTCTCTCTGCCCCTCCCCCGTTCATGCTCTGTCTCTCTCTGTCCCAAAAATAAATAAACGTTGAAAAAAAAAATTTTTAAAAAAAGAACATGTTTAATCCTGAGACAAGACAGACATGAACCAATTTGTGACACAGAAGAAGATCTTTTTTCTGTTGAGTTGGGAAGGCAGGATCATAGAGGCTGAAGACAGGGATGGGACCTACGTAGTGAGATACAGTGATGTTTTCGAAGAATCTCATCGGTGCGGGGCAAGTGGGTGAGCTTCTGCCATCTGGAGGCCTAGTTGGGGTAAAGCAGGAATTCAGATATAAACATACCGGTGATGATGTTAATGATGAGATGACAGGTGGTGGTGGTGGTATTAAACAAACATTTCAGACTTCACCAAGCAAACATTCCAAAGCTCACCTTTTCTTTTAACATTTAAATTATGATAATCTCATCTTCACCCAGATTTCCAGTATTCTAATAGATTCTCATTCCTAAGTGTTCTTCAGGATATCTAAGGAATATTTAGGTGTTCTTCAGATTTATTCTGCTTTTTATGAGCCATCTTAGCCAGCTGTCAGGCTTGTGATCACCACCACCCCTCCCACAGTCCACCTCTATCTTCTTGAGACAAGGGACCCACAAACCAGGGTTACTTTCCCAGTAACACATTGTCCCTCGTATTGGCACTAGCTCTTCTTTGATTCTCCAGAGTGACAGGTGACCAGGCTCCAACACATATAAGGATTTTCCAGAGACTTGGTGGTAACGCAGAAGAATTATAAAGCTGAAGGCTTAAACCTGTGCCCTGTCACATCCTCAGATCTTCAGCCTTAAACCTCTCCATTATTTATTTCTTCCTGTGTGGCATTCCCCTGTGACCTGGTGTCATCTTATGTACCTTCCCTAGGTACATAGTGCACAGAAGTATGTCTCCCTTCCCTTGGGATCCAAGCCCTAACTACCTGAGCACTAGAAAAAGGAAATAAGTTCCTCTATTACCCCTATACTAAGGCTTGTAGCTCATTTCTGCCCTAGGATAACCTTCTTCCCTGGATGCTTGACAATATGAATGTGCGTTTCCCCATACCTTTAAACTATAAGGATTGTCCTTGCCTGAATTTGCTATGAGGAGAATTCATCAGAATCTAACATTCTTAAATTGTTTCTCTAGCCAGGATAATTCATTCTAAAATACCATCTCAAAGACCACTTTGACAGTCCAGAATAAGCTTCCGAATCTCAAATCGTACCCTTTAAGCATCTCTCTAATTACATGGTGTGAATATATGTCCCCATATCCTGGCTGCCATCTTTAGGTCTCCACTTCTGACAACTCTATGAGATGGGCTCCATTATTATACCTATAGATACAGACAGATTATATAGCTTGCCCAAAGTCAAACAGTAATTGAGAAATCTGTGATTCATGCCCAGGTAGAATGACTTCAGAACCTTCTCTCTCAACCACTATTCCAAAACTGCTTTAGAAAAGAATTCTCCAAGATGATGCAGTCCAAATATCTATTTAGAAAAGAAATATTTCTTCCCAGAAGAAACAATCCATAGATATTGAACTCTGCCCATAAAGATAAACTTCCACTTTATTATCGCAGAGTAGTGACCGTTTCCATTTTTTAAAATGTGACTTTTTTCTTTACTTTTAACCATAGAGTGATTTTTTTTTCCCAGAACAAAGGAATAGTCTTTCCATATACCTGAACTCAATCTTCCAACACTAGAGAAATTGAAAACAAACAAACAACTGCTTGTTGCTTTAAAATGGAAGTCCTGCTTACAAATAATAAAAATAATGTATACCATTTACCAAGTAGAAACTATTTGCCAATCACTGAGTCTTATGTCTAAACATATGTGTTTGTGCTTGTCTGTGCTCTGAAAAAAATCTTACAAGGTATTTACTCTTATCCCCATTCTACCCATGAGATATGGAAACAAAAAGATGAAATGACTACTTTGAGATTAGTTAGAAGCTCAGTGGTTCTGGAAACCAAATTTTCTGACTCCTAGTCCAGTGCTCTTCACTACATCTTTTGAGCCATGCAGAATAACTATTTTTTTTTTTTAAGATTCATTAAATGGCTCGCTCCGGTCTCTAACCATGGTAGGCACACTTTGTGAGGTGTACTGAGGCTCAGGTACACTCTCAGGTTGCTTTCACCTGGAATGGTAGGGATGTACCATGAATGTCTTTGTTTGCAAAATGGTGGAATACGGGCTATCCCAGTTTTCATGTCTATCACTCTCCACCGAGGCAAGTGAAAATCATTAGCTTCTTTTACGGAAAATCTTACACTGTCAGGACAAATAAAATGAGTACAAGAGCACTGGGGCTTTCCGTTAGATTTCCTCAGCACCAGCTATCAGACTTGCCAAATCATATCTTCACGTATATGAAACCGAGAAAATGCAAGCCACCTCGATTGCACAGGTATGCTTTGGGGCTCAAATGAGATAAAAAGCAAAAGCTCCCTGACAAACATGAAGTGCCTTATAAGTATGAGTTTTTCTTTTATACATATGTCACTGCAAGAGAAACAAAATGTGGTAAATTACAAAATAAAATAGAATGCCATTCCACATCATCGTCCTAAAAATGGAATATAGCTATCATTTGACACAGGAGCCTGATATGTTCCTAGGAGGAAAAAAATGTTGCTAAAGTTAGAATTTAATATGTGTGACTATTTGTTCCACTGATTTCCATTATGTACTTTTAAAATTACTTTATGTAGTAAAATATGTGGGTGTATACATATAAAAAGTATACATATATATACATATACATACAATAAAAATACATTATTTAAGAATGTTTTCTTTAGAAATAAGGCTCAAAAATAAATACACAAGTTTTTTTTTCATGTTTGTTTTTTTTTTTTTGAGAGAGAGAGAGAGAGCACAAGCAGGGAAGAGGCAGACAGAGAGGGGGGCAGAGGATACAAAGCGAAATCTGCACTGACAGCCGTAAGCCCGATACAGGGCTTGAACTCACGAACTGTGAGATCATGAACTGAACCAAAGTCAAACACTCAACCGACTGAGTCACCCAGGCCTCTCTAAATACACAAATTTTAACATTGGTTATCTTTGAAAAGTGAAATTATAAATTTGGGGAATAGTGCTAAAAAGTTATCTCACATTTTTATCAAAAAGGCTGTGTTCTCTGTGAAACCAAAAGAAATGTATTTTATAATACTTTTTTGCCACAGGAAAACTCCTATGGTATTAGGTATAAAAATACGCTTGCAAAATTAATGGCAGAAAAATAATAAGGTAAATAAGAGCAGTGACTAGAAAATGAACTCTCTTGGTAGCCAAAAATACAGTTCAGCGACTTAAAGAATTATTTCTTGTGATATGTCTGTGATAGGTGGCTACTATGATACATGACAGAACGGCTCCGTGTCACTCTCGTTTAGAGACCTAGCCTCCCTCATATGGAACATCACAGGATAACATGACAGAAGAAAAGCGGTAAAGCATACAATCGCAGGAAATGTGATACACTCCACTTGCGTTCACATTTCACTGACCGAAGAAAATTCTATGGCAATTAAGCACTTAGGGTCCACCACACAGTTCTTTTTCAGCGAATACTAGAGAATAGAGAGATAAAACTGTCCTTGTTCAAAGACTTGTCCCTCATTTTATTTATATTTTTCACAAAAAGTAGAACACAATTCTCAAATTTATGATCTATAAACCACTTAAGAAATATGTAACCAACTGATTTTAGAAGCCAATAATAAAATTATTACTATCCTTCCCTTCTTCCTTCCTTTTAACCAATAAGCATAGACTGACAACTTCTATGCCAAGCTCTAGGAATACAAAAGATGAAATGATCTATTCTCTTTCCTTATGGTACTTTATGGCTTAGAAGAAATAGAAAAAAATCCTCCCTCCGAGCAAGAAAATATCCCTACTTCATGACAGAACTAGAAGTTAAAATCTGATTTTAAAATAATAAAACCTTTTTTCTCTTGTGCAAATTAAATACACTCTCCTCTCCCTTCCCCAAGGGAAACACACACACACACACACACACACACACACACACACACACACACACACTGAAAACATTAACATCATCCTCCAATGAATAGAAAGCATAGAATACCTGAAAGTAATCTCAGTGTCACCAACAATCATCACTGCAATAGAGAGTGGCTAAGGAAGAAGCATATGGGAAGTTTGGAAGGTAGAAGTAATAAAGTATACTAAAGATTTGGCCTGGTCTTTGCCTATACTTTCTGCTTCCTAAAGAAATTACAACTATAAGGGAGAGACACACACACACAAAATGTGTGGATTCCATTAGCCCAAGTTTGTTTCTATTGTTCTCCAAAAATATGTTTGTACTAAAGCAGATTAGTCCAAGAATTGTTGTTATTTCCCCAAAAGTGAAGATAACAGTAATACCATAAGTGCAAACTCATTGCAAGATATTTACAATTTGATCCCTCAGTATTGTCCACTACAAATTCCGAGGTAAAATTTGCACAATGAATTACCACATAACAAAATATCTGTCCTGGAACTATAATTCTCTTTGCCTTTCTTACTCCTATGCTGAATCCAAACAGTACCGCTAAGATAGAAATATATCATTTATATTCACTGTTTCAATCTCAAATAGGCCAATAAAGATTGCTTACTATGTAATCTAGCCAAACATTTTCACCACACTGAGTTTCTCTTCAGGCAGAACCCATGTGAAAGTTGATCATGTCAGGCAACCCAAAACACTTTTTAATAGGTGCATCTGGCATTATCTTTCCATTTGGCCAAAGCTGTGAAGCATCAAAGGCAAACTACACACTAAGAAATGCAATTAATGCACTGTGTCTCCTCTCTGTTACTCATACAGCCCACCAGTGCCTTGCCACATGTGTCCTGTCAATTAGTATTCATGATTTCACTACAGGAAGACACAAATCCATTGGTCTGAGCAGCCATTGAGGTGAGTTCACATTCCACATTTATAATATATGAGAAACCTCTCATTTGTTCTGGATAAGGAAGCTTGGATGTTTGTTTTCAGTATGATAGTCATGCTCTTAGATACCTTCTATGAATTTGTATGGTGTTCACTAGATTTATCTCTCGGTAACTAAGCAGACTAGATTGAAGTTTTATAATTCTGGCTCTAGCAGCAAAAATTCTTGCAGTCAACACCTACAGACTATCCTATAAATATTTGGAGAATTAAAAGCAACAATAGCAACAAATACCCTGCTAGGTAAACTATATACCTGTGAAATTATTAAATTAAAAGGGATCTTGCCTAGACATAGAGATTGGCCAACCCAACCCTGATAATAGGCAGATACTTCCCAAAATTGCCCTCATATTTAGCACCCCAAATGCCATTAATATAGTAGTCAGTAGTAGACAGTTATAGCACAAACTGTTGTGCTCTTGCAGAAAGAAAACCTCCTTGAGAAACCGCCACAGCAAAGGTTCTTAATAAACTCAGTGGTCATTATTATAGTCAGTGTAAGGACTGTGTGCTATATCTGTTTTCCTTGTTTCATTTGTAAGTTCAAAAAGGAAGTGGGAGAAGTTTAACTAGGTAACTTAGCCATAAAAAACCGGAATGACAAATTTAAAGAAAAAAAAAAAACAATACCTTCTTACTTCTTTGAAAATCAACATCTTTAATGATGTTCCATTTCTATCATGTGAAGTCTAATCGTATTTTTCTCCGCTGCACCAGAGCAACCTTGATTATTTTTAACACATTTATTTCCATTAAATGTAGCATTATCTGATCTAGCTGCTAAGGAAAGGGTCAGAAGAATTCAGACCCAGATTTTTGTTGTTTTGGCTTTTTTTCTTTTTGATTTTTTCCCTTAAATGAACCATGTTTTTCCAAATGAAGCAATATGACAAACACAGAGGCCAGAGTTGCTTTTCCTCAAAATGGAAACCCAAAGTGCCAAACAATAATTTAATCACAGTGTATTCTGAATCATGGAATGACAATGAAATTTAACAAGAAGGCAGTAAGAGAAGGGCATCAAGTAAAGAAAAATAAGAGTTTTTTTTTTTCAGTAGTGTTATTAAATGAAACAGCATTGATTTAGTGCAAACTACCTATTAAGGAAGATCAGAGCTGACCACTTAGTTTCACTGTTCTATGGCCATTGCTTCATATCCTGGTTAATGTTCCATGATTCTAACCTATGGGCCAGATTAGAGGATTGAGCAAGGAAGTTACATACATATTTATCATGTTTTGTAAAATTTACTCTAATTTCACATTTTCCTTTGGATGGGTTAAAGGTGTTCATTCATATTGGAGGAAATGCTTTAGAACTCCATATCCATTAAGAAACGCCAAGCATTTTCCTTAAAAGTGCAATTATGTCAACTATACTTGAATAAAGATTATTTTCTTCTCCTACTCTGAATTGATGCCATATTTCTACAGAATAGCAAAGTACAAGATTAGTTCTTTTATTACCAATAAAGTTGTAATAGTCACCATTTATTGACCACTTAACAAAAGCTAGGCTTATGCTTAGTACATGTATTACCTCATTTAATACTCATGGTAACTAGATGAAACATTATCATTCCCATAACCCTATTTTATGAGGTATAATTTATATGCAACAAACTATACATTTAAAGCATAAATTTTAATGCATTTTGACTTACGTATGTACCTGTGAAACCATTACCAGAATAAAGATAATGGACACCCATCTATCATCCACCAAAGTTTCCTAGCACTCATGTGTAATCCATCCCTCCCTTCCCACCTCTCCTCTATCTTCTTTTTTCCTATCAGGCAACCACCGATCTTTCTTTACTATAGATTAAAATGTGAAGGAATTAGAATTCTCATACACTGCTGGTGGGAATGTAAAATGGTACACACACTTTGGAAAATAGTTTGGCAGTTACTTCAAAAATTAAACACACACCTACACTGCAACCTAGACATTTTACTCATCGGCATTTATCCAAGTTAAATAAAAGCGTATGTCCCTAGAAAGACATGCATGTGAATGTTCATAGAACTTTTATGTGACATGTGATATGGCTTATGTTTCAAAGAGATCTTTCTGAACGCTGAATTTGGACTAGACTCCAGAAATGTGAGGAGAAGGAAGGAGACCAATTAGGAAGCTATTACAACAATGTGGATTGGGATGATCGTGGTTTCACCAGTGTGGTGTGTTGATAAAGTAATGACAAGTAGGCAGAGCTATATAAACTTTTGGGATACATTAGTGTATTTCCTGATACACTGGATGTATGCTGTAGGAAATGGAGACGTATCAAGGATGTCTTCTAGGCAGTTAGCCTAAGTAATTGGAAAAATGCATCCGCTATTAACTGAAACAGGTAAAGAATCAGGAGGAACAGACTAGAGGAAGGAGAGATCAAAGGTTGGTTGAGATATGTTAATATTGAGCTAACTGATAAATGTGCAGGGGGGAGATGTTAAGAAGGCTGTTGAATGTGTAAGTCCAGACCCGAACTGAGAGGTCAGGGCTGGATATAAAATCTTGGGAAGTTATTAGTAAACAGATGGTGTTTCGATATGGAAGTGAATGTAGGAATAGAAAAGATGTAGTCTAAACTCTGAGTTCTAGGACTATCCATGGATATGTATAACAGATAAGAAAGAACAAGCCACACGGATTGAGAAGGAACAGCGAGGCACAAGGAGGAAAGACAGGAGAGTGTGATATCCTGGAGAACACTTTTTAAAGACTATTTAAAGGAGGAGGGAGTAATACACCCCCTCAGATGGTGCAGGTAGGTTTACTAATACAAAAAGAGAAGGTGAGACATTCAAGTTAGCAATATGGCCAATGGTGGCTTTGATAAGATCAATAAAATTGGAATAATGAGCATTAACTATTTATTAGGTATGTTCAACAGAGAATGGGGAGAGAGGAGTTTGGAGACAGGCAGTATATATGAATCTTTCCAGATTTTCTGTGAAGGAATGCAGAGAAATGAATTGGTAGTTGGAGAAGGATGCAAAATCAAGAGAGGCATTTTGATTTTGATTTTGTTTTTATTGTTTATTTTGTTTTGTTTTGTGGGGTTTTGTTGTTGTTGTTTTTGTTAGCCTGGAATTACAAGAATATGTTTGGTGGTCATTGATATGTTAAAGTTTGACCTATGACATTTATTGTGTGTATGTTTTTAACTTTTTATTTTGAAATGATTATAAATTTACATAAATTTGCAAAAATAGTGCAGAGGGGTCCTTATACTTTTTACCTACCTTTTTTCCTGTGTAAAACTTTTCCTGTGTGCAACTATTATACAATATCAAAACCAGGAAAGTGACTGGTATAATGTGTGTATACAATCCTCCATCATGTTATCACTCGTGTACATTCATGAAACCACTACCACATTCAAAATACAGAACTATTCCATCACCACAAAGATCTCCCTTTTGCCACATTTTTATAGTCCCTAACTTTCTCCTCCTTGCTACCATTCCTAGCCACTGGCAACCACTAATTTGTTCTCCATTTCTCTAATATTGTATTTTCTAGAATGTTATATAAATGGAATTATATAGTATATGACCTCTTGATATTGGCTTTTTTGTTTTCACTCAACATAATACCCTTGAGACCCATCCAAGCTTCTGCATAGTTCAATCAGTCGTTCCATTTTCTTTCTGAGTAGTGCTCCGTGGTATGGATGTACCACAGTTGTTTAACCTTTTACCGACTGGAAGATATTTCAAAGATGTCTTATGTTAAGGAAACGATCCAGTAAAAGAGGAGGACCGTGGTGATGCAGAAGAGTGTGAGATTAACGGAGCCATGTCCTTGGCTGAGCACACAGAGCTCAAGTGGAGACCCGTGTACATCCATCCAATGTAAAGCTAATGAAATCCGCCACAAGCAAACATGCAAGCAAATGGATGTGGTGGTGAGAGCTTGTGCAAGCTCTCTTCTGACTGCTTCCACTTCCCAAATAAATAAGCAAGCGAGGTCATCAGTTGGAAGTAAAAGTGGTGGTAAAGTTGTCACAGGATTGAGGAGAAAAAGAATGTATTCACCACACATCTGGGAGAGTGGAGAGCAGAGAGAGGCAGGATGTTATGCCGCAGCACGAAAGACCCACAAAGCTAATAGCTGTGAATTTAAAGCCAAAGCAAGCGACGTGGCTCTGTGTTTTCCTCCAGCCTCGTTCAGCTGCAGAGATACAGGTGCAGAGAATGCAGGAGGAATAATGAGTTAAGGTAGGCAGAAGAGAAATCAGAAAAATACGAGGAAAAAAACATCTAGCGTTTGGGAAAGCAATTTGATCTTGTTTTCAGAAATGTAAGGCACATCGCACATCGTAGCCAGTAGATGTTTTGTAAATGCAAATATGGCAGGAGGCCTCAAATTATACCGAGAGAGTCAATCCTATTTATCTTCACTATTAACCAATACCCCGGGTGTAAACACAGTAATGATTCCGTGTCTGTTCCCGTGCTGGCACTCAACGTTCAATGCTGCCTTTTCTCCAAGGAGGGTTTGAACTATCTCTAGTCAGCCTTCTTGGTCACTGTACCTCATTTTCTCCAACCATTTAAATATCTGTAGGCCTTTGACTCTGTTTTATAAAACAGCGCACCTTATCCTACTCAGGCATTCTGATAAACCATTGCTATTTTTCCATCTGTCAGATCTGCCTATCGCACAGGGAAAGACAAGTCTGGTTAAGAGCCTCTATGGGAATTTCCATTATTCTGAGGGACTCCCTTGGCTGGGGTGTTAAAACCTAGGAGCTTTGTGGCTCCGCCCACACAAGGAGTCTGAGGCAAAATATCTCAATGGCAATCGTGAGCACGTTCTGCCCCTTGCGGCCACAGAGGACAGCACATGAAACTGTCCAGTGCTGCGTGGTGTGCCTGAGGCAATCAGGGTGTCTGTGATTCCGCAAAGCAGACTGCCACGTGGCTGAATACAAATAAGACATTTCTAGAAGCTCTGGGTAAAGGACACAGAAACAGCGCTTCAGATCAAAGGTAGTTCCTTTTCGTGTTGATACTGCCCTTCCGGCCTGACGCATCTTCCAATATCACTTGTCGAAACCACAGCGGTTAGCACCATTTCATTGGCAGCTTTTTAACAGGCTGGCAGCTAGATATCTTCCCAATTAACGTCATTTGTCTAAAATAAACTTCTGGCGTTCAGTTTGGTTATAGGTAGCAAGGACCAGTAGCTTCTTAGGAAATAGAAAACCACATCTGTAATTTGTTGCATCATCTTGATTTTTTTTAACAACAACAACATTAATTGTATTTATTTCCACTAGCAATGAACACATGGAAACAAATTGAAATATAACACCATATAGAATCACTGAAATGAAAAATACTTAGTTGCAAATATAATGAGAAAAATATGGTACTTTTATTCTGAAAACTACCGGTAGATTTGTTTTTAGATACTCATGTATACCCTATCTCTTCCTCTCCGTCTCCCCCCTTCTACTTTTCCCCTCCCTCCCCTTCCCACTTCCCCCTCATCTTCTCCCTCTACCCCTCCAACACCCCCTCCCCCCACACTCAGCACCCTTGCATCTCCCAGAAGATAAACAAGGAGCCAAAGTACTTATCTGGGTCATGATACTTTGTTATTCAGGCAAAGTGGAACAACAAATGTTTTAAATTCTGTCACTAGCAGAGGTCAGAAGGATGACAGAATCAACTCTGTGGGGCTTTCATTAGGGGCCTTCATTTGGCTCTGCCTAATTACCTTAATTGTCCATGTTCCTCCAAGTCAGCACATAGTTCAACATACAGCCGAAAATGCTCTTTCCCTAGCTATCAGCATGTTTACTTTCACCTCTAAACACCAAAGACTACAAATATGACTTTCCATTGACCTGGCTGATCCATTTTAAGAGACTTAAACCAAAACTGACTGAGCAAAGCAACCTTGGAGGGCTGCAAGGCCAAGAACAGATAAGCTTGTCAGGCAGCAACAGCCTGTGAGGGGAAAATGTTCCAAGAGAGAGCACTTCACAAAGCTATTTTCTTGGTGTCTGCTTTGGTGGCTGGAGAATAGAAATGCTTGCCCAGGGTTCACTGGAAACAGGAGGGACTGGGAAGGGGGTAGGTGGGCGATTTGGAGGTGTGGGCTAGTGCAGGCTTCTCTCCTGCAAATGCTTCTTGGGCCACAGGTCAACATGGCCCCACAAGGCACTACATATGAGAAGAATTGGGAGTGCTGCTAAGTTGTCTTCAGCACTGTTCCCCCTACTCTTTGGCACCTTTGGGCACCTATTCAGTGATCTCTGCCACCCCTTCTAGGCCACATCCTCTCTCTACATATTTTTCTCATTCCCATCCACGGGGGCCAGTGCCCGCACTTTGTGACTGTCTTCTCAATTCCTTCAGCTTGCCAGACTTTCCATTTCAAAGCTTGAGCATACATTGTTCCTATTGCCTTCCTTGGCCTGGCTCCTTCTCACCAATTGAGTCTCATCATAAACATAACCCTTTTCAAGAGAAGACTTCTCCAATTGTGGATCCAAATTAGGCCCTCAGCCCACCACTACCCCTCATCACTTCCTGGTTTGGTCCTTCTTTGTCATAATTTGTCTTTTTCCACTTAGTCGTTCACAAACATTAAGGAAAAAAAGTCTATTTTCTTCACCATTGTATCAATACCTAGTATAGTCAGTACCTGGCCCAGGGTCAATGTTGCCTTTTATAAACAACACCCTATTTTAATAGAGCTCTTTTCATTAAATGTCTATTATATAAAAAAAAAAACTTCTTAACAAATTTCTCCCTTCTCCCCACTGTAACCTGAACCACCCAGGCTTCCCCACTACTGGGCCATGACCTTGAAATATACTTTCTCATTTAATAATAAACACAGCAATGGAAGTATGTCATATTATACCCATTTTACAGAGAAGAAAACTGAATGAACAATAGTTATATGTTTTGCCCAAAATGTTTAGATATGCCAATGTCCAAATAAGAAATTATATGAGCAGTCTAAGTATTATAACAAGCCAATAGGATCTCATCATTATGAGATAACAAGTTATATAAGGATCATTTTAAAGGCGCTCTTTCAGTAGCTTGATTCTTTAGCAAGTTCAGGTAATACAGAATGATGAAGACAAAGTATCAATGGTTAGGGCCATCCCTTTAAGTAAATACAGGTCACAGAAGGCCTCACATCTAAGAGCATGTGAGCTATGTGATTCACAGAATTTTGGAAACATAGGATATGAATGCCAATAAAGGATATCAGCTCAACATGTAACTATACCTGTATGATATTGTAGTTAAGATAAAAACTCTAGACTAAGACAGACTTGAGTTTTCATCCATGCTCTATTATTGGCTAATTTTGACTCATTTTCCCAACTGTCAAATAAACCTAACAATCTCATCTCCCAACGCTGGTGTGAAAACTAAATTATGCATTTAAATTAGTTAATGCAAACATCTGACACATAGTAAGGATTCAATAAATACTAATTTTATTATGGTAATTATCATTAATGCTATTATTATCTCTACCTTGAGTTGCCACTGCAAGACCAGAAATTTTAGCACTCGTCCCTGAAAGTTTACACGCTTGATCCTATGTGTTGACAGGAGATGAGGTCATTCCTTACAAGTATGCTATGGCGGCCGTCTCTCCTCTGTGTGAGAAGTACTCTGAAATAGCATATTTGCATCTCTATTCATCAAGATTGAAAAAAATCTTTACTCTTACAAAATGTCTTTTGATAGTGTATAATAAATCTTTTCCATTTTATAAACGTAGTGGAATTTTTAAGTTTATGGTCATCAAAAAAAATCTTACAATTTCACTTTGATTTCTGTGAGGTTGTTTTAAATATATGCTAAGTACTTGCTTAAGTTCCACAAAAAAAAGTTCCAATTTTATTATATGCTACCTGACAATTCCCTCCCCTGGAGATATCATTTGTCATCATCCTAATTATCACTGTGAAGCATTCTGGACAATTATGCTCAGAACAGTTTGTTCAACCACACCTTGTTTGGGCTATATTCAGATTCAACTCTTCTGACTATATAACTAAATCAGTGCATTGGTACCTAAAACAAATTTGCAATTACCTCCACAGGGATTTTTAGAATCACTTCATGTGGTAAAGTAGAAACATTAATCTGGGTGCTTAACTACTGCTTGAGTATTAATTGGCACTCAGATAATATATATTGAAGAACATTGCATGGCATGATTTAATATAAAAATAAGTTCTGCTACATAACTAGCTCCAATGGCTTATGTTTCAATACAGAATGATGCTAATGATTGAAATTATCATTTGAACTATATTCACTACATGAAAAATAAGCCTATAAGAGGTCATGAAATCTAGAGCTTTGCTATTAGCCTTGAGAATTCTCTTCATTATGTAAGAAAACCACAAATAACAGTTTTAGTATTACAATGATACTGCAAAAACATAGTTTTATTGCTTTTAAGGAGATTTTAATGTAGATGGGATGATTAAAATCAATGCTTGGATATTTTTAACCACAGGTATAGCTTCTGTGCAAGATAAGCATTCATAATTTTAGGCAATATTCTTTCCTACAGAAGACTTTATTTTCCTTGGATATTTTGGGTGCATAAAACTAATAAAAATTAAATTGAGTTATTTTCAAGGGGCAAAACATAGTATGATTGCCTAAGTAAAGAGAGAATATCAAAAAATGTCAACGCATGATTTAAATTTTCCCAAAATGACTACTGGATTTAATGCCCCTCTAGGTTTGTGATTCATTTACTCAATCACCCATTCATTCGTGCATCATTCATTTAGTGATTGCATATTTACTGATGATCATATTATGTTCCAGGCACTATTACAGCCATGGGAAACAAACATAAAATAAACAAAAATTAATGTCCTCAGAAAGCATCCATTCTAGTTGGTTATGGAAGATGGTCAAAATACAAAATAAATAAGCAGATCTTTAGAATCTTGGATGAGAACTCCAATAGAATAAATAAAACAGGAAAGGGGAATAGAAAATCCATGAATGGGTTTGAAATTTTAAAGAGGAAGTTAGTTAAAATAGGTCTTATTGAGTAGGTGACATTTAAATAAAGACCTAAAGGAGACAATGGGGCACACCTTGCATAAATTTGGGGGGAAAAGGAATCCTAGAAGAATTTTCCTTTTTAGGAGGAAAATCAAGAATGACAATATGGACGGCGTGTCATTAGAGAGGAAGAAAGAAATGAGAGATGGCGATATAAAAGTTCCAGATGTCAGATCTAGTAAAGCCTTGAAAAAAGTAAGGACTTTTTCTTTGGAACCGAGTGACATAGGGTGTGACCGAATTCTTCATTATGTCTGGAGACACATCTTAATCATCTTCTGTTTCCTATAAAAATCTTCATTCGATGGTACACTAAAAGGCTCATGGTTGAACTCCAACCTCCAAAACAATTCTCAGTTGTCACCAGCTGATCAATAATAAAGCTGAAATAAACCAGATCTTAAAATTAAATGCATTTGAAGGATGGAGGGAATTTTACTAAAATAATTTGTCTTCAGTTAAATTTTTCAAACTGCGACACAAACTGCTATCGGTTCTCCAATGTCCATCTTCCCTTTGGTTCATAACAGAACTCGTATAGGCCTTGGGACTAAGTACTGGCTAATGGGAGGCAAGCAAAAGATATAGGTGCCAACTCTAGGTCCTAAGAGAGAAAACATCTGCTATTTTGGCTCTTTCCCTCTTCTGGCTGCCCACGAGCCAATGAGAACTGGAACAGAGATGGAAGTAGCACATCAAAGTGAGCAAAATTATGCAACCAACTGTGACTGCTTATATCTGGTTGGGAATATGACAAAGAGACAAAGGTCTGTCTTTTTACAGGATATATTTTGGGGTCTTTGGTTCATATCAGCTTAACCCACACTCCATCAAATACATTAGCAAAACAAGAAGCTAAATCAAACAGAACTCCTAAAACTCTAAATTATTTCATTATAACCTTTAACCCACTGGTAATTCATTTTTAACTTCTTTACTACGTCACACAGGAGAAATGAAACTGTATTTCACTGCAGTTTTCTTAAACATAAATAAGAAGTAAGAAGTTCACAACACTTTGAACTCTAATTTTCAATACATATTTGACGAAAAAGGAAAGAGAGGGACTTTGAAACTAATTTGAAGAGCTTTTCAAAGAAATCTTGGATTGTGTGGCATAAAAACATTTCCTTCTTTTTTATTGTTGCTAATTAGAGTGGTAGTTAGATCAGATTTTTTTTTAGGAGTATGTGGGTAATGAGAGTCATAAATGGTACTAGGAGACATTCACTGAACTGTGATATTTGAATATAGCTTGCTACAGAGAGAGAGAAAGAGAAGAGATGGATTGAGAAAGAGAAAATAAAAATTAAAAAAAAAAAGGAGTAGGAGTGGGGTAGGAGACACTGAAACTGAGAGATAAGGGCTAAAGACAGCTGATGGAGAAACTCAGAGATAAAGACTCAAAGAGAACCAGACATGGTGGAAGACTGTTAAAAACCATGTATGGGAACATGTTTATTCTCAGGGGTTTTTGTTTTGTTTTGTTTTGTTATGTTATGTTTTGTTTTTTATTTTATTTTAGAGAGAGAGAAAGAGCACATGAGAATGTGAGTGGGGGAGAGGGGCAGAGGGAGGGAGAGGGAGGGAGGGAGGGAGGGAGGGAGGGAGAGAGAGAGAGAGAGAGAGAGAGAGACTTAAGCAGATTCCATGCACAGTGCAGATGGAGCTCCACAAGGGGCTTGATCCCATGACCCTGGGATCATGACCTGAGCCAAAATCAAGAGTCGGATATTTAACCGAGGCACCCAGGCATCCCTCTCAGTATTTGTTTTAAGCTAATGCAACCAAGATTAGTAAACTCAGAAAACAATGTAGAATACTTGAATTGGAGCCATTATCTGAGTTACACTAGATCAGAACAAACAATCAGTGGAGTGAGAACTAGTTGAGTTGTCTTTGCTTACTTTTTAGTTACTAAAGAAAATATCCCAAGGACCATCTTACAAATGCCTTTTAATGGATTGTAGTCTACCATGATTTTTTTCAGAGGTACATTATTTACATGAACGTGTCCAAGTTTATTGACATTTCTAGTATTTTTTTCTTGAACTTCCCTAAATGGTTTTGTGTGTTGGATTAATTGATCTATTTCTCATTCTTATTAGATACAAAAAGCTAGTAGGATTGGGGCAGGGGTGGGGGCATGGGGAGTGGAGAAAAAAACAAAAAACAAAAACCTCACTGCATGCTCTTTTAGAGCACTTAAATATCACTTATGCAATTTCGAAGTCAATTGAAAGAGAAACAAGATATAAGTATCTGTTGAATTCAAAAAGCATTATTTATTTTTTTCAAAAAGCATTATTATTTTTTTAATATTCCTGATATCATGTGTTAAAAAAATCTGGCCCAAAGAATTTTGGAGTACCTACTTGGAAGGGGTGAAGATAATCAGCATGTAATACCATCTAACATCTTATCTAATCTTTTCAAGGATGTTATGAGGACCCTGAAAGCATAGTATTTAGTATGTGATGATTTCCTCTTACATGTCAACTCCAAAGCAAATTTGTTTATAAAAAGACAGTTTGGAGAATTTAGCATACAAGAATATTTGTAAGACAAATAAAATAAATTAACTGCTTCATTTTTAATTCAAAACACAATATGAGCTGATAAAATTATTTTTAAAAACTCCCAAGTAGGAAGCACAATCTGTTTATTAGATTGCTCATGCTTTTCTTTTTCTTAACTAAAAAAAAAAAAAAAAAAAAGTCAGTCTGGGGCGCCTGGGTGGCTCAGCTGGTTAAGCCTCTGACTCTTGGTTTCAGCTCAAGTCCTAATCTCATGGTTTGTGAGTTTGAGCCCCACAATTGGCTCCACGCTGACAGTGTGGAACCTACTTGGGATTCCCTCTCTCACTCTTTCTCCCTGCCCCTCCCGCATGTGCTCATGCTCTCTCTCTCTCTCTATCTCTCTCAACAAACTTAAAAAAAAATTTTTTTAAGTCAAAGTCATTATAACATGTAGGTCTGATAGAGCAAAGCCAAGAAAAATTAAAAATGAACAACTCAGCAACTGCCTCCTACTTTGATTTGCATGTCAAATGCCTGAGATGGAGGGACAACTCCCACAACCTGAGGTTCTTCTCCTTTCTGTTATGATAAGGATTCAGAGTATACTATGGATCGCTACTTAGCCAATCAGCTTGGGTTGTTCATACGGCTTAATTAAATGATAAAAAGTAAGCGACCTAATTATTCTGTCATCTAAATAATGGATAAACTTACCCTTCTTTCATTTAATCTGCAAATATTAACTTCCTGTATAATTTGAGTCTAGCGCTATTGAACGCAAGAAATTTGTAAACGAAGTCTTTGCCCACAAGAAGTTAACAACCATGTGGCGAAAGAAGGAAACACCATTATTTTCCACTAGAACTACTAGAAAAAGCACTGTGGCCTCTGTTAAATCCATTCTCCACACTGCATATAGGGTGATCTTTACAAAGGGCATATCTGAGTATGTCGGCACCCTCCCCTGCCTCCACCCCCAACTAAAGACATAAAATATTTCATTGAATTTCCAATAAATACAAAACTCCTTGCCAGAGTTATCAGTGTTTGTGAGCCTGCCCTAGAGATTTTGTAGCCTGGCCTCTCACGTAGGCTCCCCCTCTCTGCTTCAGCCACACTGGCCTCGCGCTTCCTCTGGCCATCGCCTCCGCAAAAAGTGGTTTTGCTTCATCAGGTTAATTCCTACTTTAGATCTCAGCATAACTGTCATTTCCCTGACCTCCCTTTTTAGGTTAAATTCCTTATGTATAATATTTCGTAGCACTGAGAACCTTTCCTCTATGCAGAGGGGTTAGAGACAGCTTTATGTTGTTATTAATTAACATCTATCCTTGTCTCTAGGCTATGTGCTCCAAAAGTAGAAAAATCATGTTCGTTTCTCCTCACCACTGCAAAAGCAATGCTTTTCTGAAGAGCCTGAATTCTGTAACCCTTAATACACATTAGTAGAATGACTCTACTTGTTAAATGAAAAATGAAGCTGAATTCAGTGATATCATCAATGGAACTTTGGAAAATTCTCTGCCAGTGTTAATAATGAGTTTCAGTCTTTAGCTTAAACTAGTCCATGGGTTAGTCAGCTGAATTTTTATTTATTTATTTATTTTTGAAAAATAAACCTTGAATTGCTCACATTAACAACAAAGAGTGACTGCCTCTAACCATATAGTAAACATTTATTCTTTCGCGTAGTCAACAAATACAAAAAATATATGTGAAGTCAAAGGTGCTTCACAGATTTCAATTCTCAAGAGTTTATATCCTTAAACTTTATGTTTAAGTCTATGGCATAAAACAGACTTAGTGCTCCTTCGTTGACCTATATTTAGACATTTTCCTTCCCAATATGTCCTCGTCCCTAGAGTAATTTTTTTTTCTTTTTTTTTAGTTTTGACAAACTAAGTCACTTAACCTTACCAAGTATTCCTCTTTTCTACTTGTTTATTAAACAAGTTTATCAGTAAATTACCAAGCACTTACAGTGTGCTGGGCTCCCTGCAAAGTATTTTACATGCCCTATCTCATTTAAACATCACAACCACCCCTTAATGTAGAGGTGATTATTAAATTCTTCTAATAGCTAGAAAGAGAAATTCAGTAAGTTGTCTCCTCATCACCTGGTTAATAAAGAGGCATAGCCAGGTTTTAAACCAGTTCTTCCTCCTTCTCAGAAGGTTATAGCAAAGACAGAAGAAACAGCATCAAGTAAGAAAAAACCCTAAACTTAAGAGTTTTTTAAAACCCAGAGAGATAAGCCATGACTCTGTGAATAACAGACAAGTCACTAAACTTCTCTGTAATCACCTTTAAAATAAGGAACATGTACAATATCAGGGGCAAGAACTATTGTCTGCCAAGTGAAAGTTAATTGATTCTCTGCTTACCTCATCTCCCCTTTACCCAGCCCCAAAATTAAGTCCACAGAAAGAATGATGAATGGCTTAATGATCATGTATTGTACCAGTAGACAGGAATGTAATCATATAGTCAGCATTTTGCATCTTCTAAACCATATGCTTATCTTCACAGAGTAGAATTTTTAGATTAGTAGCATTTTTTTAATGTGGTGTATATCATTAGGAGATAAGACTACTACCAGCTGTTTGAAGGAAATAGGAGTTTAGTAAAAGAATCCATTGGAAGGAAGTGAATAAGACAGATTGGTGATAGGAGAGGAAATCAAGTCTAACAGCTCCATTTCTCATCCCAACTCCCTATTTTTCTTACAAGTTGCAATGACTTTTGTAAAAGATTTTAATATCTTCATTTCAATCTCTATAAACTGTTATAAGGTGGACATTTCTACTTGCATAAAAATTAATGCTTGAGAAGTACTTTAAAATCCTTAGCATTTCCAGCATTTTAAACATGGGTTCATATAATACAGTCTACTATACCATAAAATGTAGCAAAACAATGATTTTTCAACAGTTGTTGAAGAAACCTTAATTAAACAGACCAGACCAAGATGAAGCACAAAAGTACTACAGTATTGACGCATGGCAGGTGCACTGTGGCTCTACAGTTTTTAATAGAAAGAACATTTAGATAAGATTTAGATAATATGGGACTAAATTCTACTTTTTCTATTTCTTGATTATATCTTATGGCTATTAAAAATCATCTAGCATAAACTCACAAATGCTTAATCTCTCATGTAAAAGTAAGCTAATCAAAAGTAAGGTCCTCGTATTGTATTCTTCTGTCATGCCTGCGTCAGTATCTTCACTCGCTGCTCAAGCTTCAGCCGTCAGATCCCTATTAGAGCTAACAAAAAGGAGAAAAGAGAAAACGAGGGCACGTCCCTGCACATATACTTACGGCGTATTTGCCAAATCTTAGTCACAAAGGCTACAAAGGAAGCTGGGAAATGTAGGCTTTATTCGTGGCCATGTTCATAACCCAAACTCCAGGGATACATATTGACAGAAAACTAGCAGTCTCTGCCACAGTGATCTTATGCAAGTGACTTAAGATCCTAAACAGCAAATCCATCATCTGTAACAGGGACTGTAATATCTATATTATCGTAATGTAATGATGAAGGTATGTTCTTTTTGGAAGTGTCACACCTGTGAAGCTATGTATTTACATATAAGTCCTATGTAGACCTAAGAGTCTATGCATAGAAAAATCTGCAAATGGGATAAGGTATTACCAATAAAGAGAACACTTTGGACAAGTGTCAATGCATTTCCAAGGCATTACTTTTACAATATGGTTTTAAAGGCTCTGTTTATAACAAAGACTCGAAGTACGAATCACTAGATTTAATATACCTCTTTTGCCACTTGTAAGTATCTTCCTTTATCTTTCTCTTTAGCAAGGAGGGTTTTTCCTAATTCAAGAGCTCTGAAACTGTTCAAGAATAAGTGTGGGCTGGGGTTAAGGTTTAACAAGAAGTAAGCGAAGCCAATCCTGTCAGATTGCTCTGTACCCGTTCAAAGCCACACATGTGAAATGCTCAGGAGGAATTACTGCGTTTCAGTCACATTCCTGTACATATCCCAATTGTACATTCCTCAGAAGTTGCTAATAGAAGCAGTCTCTTTTAAACAGTAATGCAACGTCTGTGAAGATGGAATACCTTTTTTAATGGTGGGAGGTATCAGACAGACAAAAGACTGCTATCTAAAAGCAAGGAAACTCCCATTGCCAGGGCTGGGGGAAGTGAAACGCAGCTGCAGAAAGAGAAGCCACCGAGTGCAAAGTTAAGCTTTGAATTCTTTTTAAGCAAACATGGAAAAAAAAAAAGTTGGATCATTTGTCCTCAAAGAAACTACTTCAGGACACTGAAGTTCCTCAGTGGATCCAAAGAAAGACTATTGCTGACAATTGGTAAAAAAGACACAATGAACCAGTTGTCAGACGCGCCTACTGAATGCCAATTTGTAAAATAAAACCCTTTGAACAATCAGAGGATGTTGGATGTTTTAAAAGAAGCTGCTGATTCAAAATGAATAACTTCACTTTGCTGTGTTTTCTGCTCTTGTATAGATCATCATTACTATTTTTACTTTCTATTTTCAGCAGAAATTTGAGTTAACCTTTTGTTCCATCTGTAGCCCGCCTTCTGAAGCGGCACCACCTCCTTTTCATTATTCCTTTCAAAAGAACTGAAATTTGCAAAATGTGCCATTTCCCTCCCTCACTCTGTGGAGGAGTAGCAGAGCCAGCTTTTCAAGCATGAAGATTCCTAATAATCAAAGGAGCTTGAGGACTAAAATGAGCATGCAGAGCAGGTAATACCCAACACCAGAGCAGATAGGATTGGAGAGGCAACAAAACGACTCTTGCCCTAAAACGCATTCTTTGGAAGACTGTCATAGCACCTGGAACTTCCCGCTGTGACTAGCTGCAGACTTTAAGTTTCCAATAAAAATTAAAAATATTTTCATGAAGATATTATTCACTACTAACCATAAATGTCTCAGCTCATACTGGTTTATCTAATGACCCCTACCTGAGACCGTTACACGACTCTCTAAACCTTTTCCTAAATAAGGACGCTGGTAAGACGCTAGGGTGCTAACTCCCCATCTAATACTATTCATTTAGTACATTAGATAGTTTTAGTGTTGGAGCAAATCAAAGACAAAAATTTACACTGAGTTCACAGGTGTCTCAAAAAATATTCTTTTCTTATTCATAATAGCACATACATATATTTAAAATACAGCTGTACATTTAGTTGTATGTGCTTATGGAATACATATTTATCCAATCCTCAGAAAGTGTTCAAAGTATTTCTGGCCTCTCATAGTAACATCTGGACACATCAGCCGGCTATGCTCCCTAGAAAGCCAGGCTATGCCTACATGGCTGTGCCAGGCTGAGTGGTCTCACAGGGAGAAGCATTGGTTAGGGTGGGGGCATGTGGAAACTGAGCATAGAAGGCTGATTCTGCCTCTGCTGTAAAGAGAGGTAAGAAACCAATCCATTCACCAAGAATCCTGTCTTACCAACTTATCTGTGATTAAGAATTTCCCACATAGGGGTGCCTGGGTGGCTCAGTCGGTTATACACCTGACTCTTGATTTCAGCTCATGTCATGATCACAGGGTCGTGGGATGGAGCCCTGTGTCGGGCTCTCTGCTGACAGTGTGGAGCCTGCTTGGGATTTCTCTCTCTCCCCATCTCTCTCTGCTTTTCCTCTGCTCATGCTCTCTTTCTCTCAAAATAAATAAATAAGTTAAAAAAAAAAAAAAAAAAAGAATTTCCCTTGGGGTGCCTGGCTGGCTCAGTCGGTTGAGTGTCCAAATCTTGATTTCGGTTCAGGTCATGATCCCAGGTCATGAGATTGAGCCTCGTGTCAGGCTCCACGCTGAGTATGGAGCCTGCTTGGGATTCTCTCTCTCTCTCTCTCTCTCTCCTCTCTCTCTCTCTCTCTCTCTCTCTCTTTCTCTCTCTCTCTCTCTCCCTCTCTCCTCTTCCCTTTACTCTTTCTCCCCCACTCACATGCTTGCTCTCTCTCTCAAAAAAAAAAAAAGTAAAAAAAAAAAAAGAATTTCCTACATAGACATGGAATAACACAATAGATTATATAAATTTGTATTGTAGAGTAAGAGTTAAGGACTGGAAGGGGCCTTGGAAGTCACATAATCTAATCGCCAGCTAAAAAAGGGAGGCCAAAGCGACTTAACTACCTCACGTCTTATAACTAGTAATGATTAGGGGAGGACTAGCGCACTCTTTTTATGAAACGATTGACATTAACTAAACGTGAGTCAGAAAAATATCAAATGCAATGCTTGCAAATATGCTGATATTGATAGGCACTAAACAAATGTACTACCTAAAAAGATTCTACTGTGTAGCCTTTATAATGTCTTATATCACAGATAAGTCACAGAACTAGACATCAGAAGACTAGTAATACACTAGTATTACTTCGGCCATAAATTGCATAGCTTTTGGCATATCATCACACTCTGACTCCTCTTTTTTTCTTCTGAAAAATATGGGTATTAAATTTTTTAAATCTTTAGAAGTCCCTTCCACCTAATGATTCTGAAAAAGTAAAAATTCCTCCCAAATGCAAGCTATATCCCTATAATTTACCTGGCTTATTGTCACACACCCATTGTAGAAGAATATTAAAGGAGAGTCATCTACATGCCTTGCTCTGGAAGAGGCAAATTTACATAGACGGTGCAATTAACAATCAAAATTCTATTATTTAACTTTTTTCAAAGTTACCATCTTCCTGATATGCCCTAACAACCTTGAGAAAAGTTACCGGAAGACTGAAATTATATAGTTGCATTAAAAATGTGAAAAACCTGGGGCACCTGGGTGGCTCAGTCGGTTAAGCGTCCGACTTCGGCTCAGGTCATGATCTCGCGGTCCGTGAGTTCGAGCCCCACATCAGGCTCTGGGCTGATGGCTCAGAGCCTGGAGCCTGTTTCTGATTCTGTGTCTCCCTCTCTCTCTGCCCCTTCCCCGTTCATGCTCTGTCTCTCTCTGTCTCAAAAATAAATAAAACGTTTAAAAAGATAGATAAATAAATAAATAAATAAATAAATAAATAAATAAATAAAAATGTGAAAAACCTGTTACTAGAGAGTGATGGCATTACAAAGTGCTTTGAGATTCCTTTGATAATGAGGTTCTGGCCCAACACTCAAGTGACAGGTTTTCTTATTTGTACAAAGAGATCCTGATAACGTTAAGCTGATTTTTAATCATTCTAAATATTAAGTCCATATGAAATGTAATATTTTCTCCTTGTAATCAATTAAGGCTATATATCCAGTGTCAGCTTTGCAAAGATGAGGACAAAGAGTATACTTTTGGTCCCCAGTGTCCCAGATTGCCACGTGTTTAGTCTTCTGCATCACTACTTAATTCCCTTTTATTGTTCAAGTGTAGCCCACTTGAGTAAAAGGATAAAGGGCATAGGAAATTATAATTAACTCTCTATGAATTACATTTGACAGGAGTGAGAAATAAGCTAACACTCAGCCCTCAGGCTGTTTCTATATAAAGCTAGAACCAACTACTGAACAAACTTAATTAACCACACAGTAATTTTTGCTATGAATTACCCAATATTTTTAGTGATTTTTCCTCAGACAATTGGTTGTTCATATGGTATTATGTAAACTTAAGAAAAGTTAAACACACTGAACTGAAATTCAAGTCCAGGTTTGTTTTGATTGTAGTAATGTGAATGTCCATCTCCTATTTATTTTGTTTCTAAACATTTCTTGAATGTAGAAGTTATTCTGAAAAATGTCCTGTGTGTATGTCTAAAACTTTTTCAATTAATCACTCCGAAGTTCACTATGCCCGTAAGGCATATTAAACTACAAGAAACATATTTAGTTATGTAAGAATACGGAGAAAAATGGTGGCATCTATGAATGTGACATAAAACCCATTATAATGGTAATGCACGACAGAGGACTGGTCTTTCAGGTGTAGAAAGAAGTGGGCCAAAGAGTAGGATAAATCACTAGACTCTCAAATAATATTAAATGGTACAATATGATTGTCAATTCCATCTGTATTGAACTCAAAGCATTGACCCAATGGGAAATTAATACTGATTTTGTTTATTACAGGGTTAGGGGATAACACTGTTGTTGCAGGATTTAAAAGTTGTTGCTATTAAATTTGGACTTCTGCTGAGAAAAGTAAGAGACAATGACAAGTATCCAAGAACTATTAACTCTGACGCATTTTTATGTTTAGTTATTTACCAAAAGAAAAAAAAAATGAATCCTAGGAAAACTGTTCTTTCTCTTTTTCAGATTGTAAAGCATTTTTAAAATTATTTATTTATTTGTTTATTTACTTATTGCCTGAATCAGTTACAAACCTACAATTGCAATTAATAAAAGTCAAGTATAGCTTCAAGAAATTTATTGTGAAAGGAAAAAAAAAGGGGGGTCCCACAAAATCCATAGCAGTGTGGGCTTAAAGCAGAAAACAGACAGAAGCTAAGGTAACTCCTAAAATACACAAAATACAAAGCACACTTAACAGAACAGTGTGCCCAGGACATCAGCACTGTCAGCTACTCAAGCTATTCTAGGACATATGACCACCATCTACTGATATGGCTATCCCTCCATTGCTATACACATTCCATTTTCCATTTTCCCTCTGTGAATTTATTCTATTTAATGTCTTCGTGTCACTCATTGAAGCATCAAAGTCCTTGGTAGAAGTACCCAATTGATCAAGAGCAGACCATGTTTCTGAGGACTAGAGAGCCACTGCGTTAGTTACCTGAGGCTGCCCTTAAAAATTACCACAAACGTGGTAACTTCAAACAACAGAAATGTATATACCGGAGTTCAGACATAGGAAATCAAGATGTTGACAGGACTGCACCCCGTCCAGAGGCTCTGGGGAGACCTCATCCTTTTCCTTCTCCAGCTTTTGGTGTTGCCAGAATTTCTTTGGCTTGAGACAGTAGCACCCCAATTTCTGCCTCCATGTTCAAATAACTACCTTCTTCTCTGTGTGTCTCTCAAAACTCTCTTTGCCTCTTTCTTATGAAGACATTTGTGATGGCATTTAGGCCTCACCCGGAGAATGTAGGTAACCTCCTCATCTCAAGATCTTTAATTAACTACATGGGCAAAGTCCTTTTCCCAAATGAGGTAATGTATACAATTTTTGAGATTAGGACTTGCAGTCTTTGAGTGACCATTTTTCAATGGCCGTGTCAAACTGTTGGTGAGGATGTGTAGCTCTTTCGCACACTTCTAGTGATAATTATTTGGAGAAGCACTCGGCAGGTTTTGAAAAAGGTTACCCATACGCTTACCATACAATCTAGCCGTTCCACTCCTAAACTGTATCCACGAGCAAACTAAAGCATACATCCATACAAAAAGTTGTACACAAATCTTAATAGCAGCTTTATTTTCAATAAGCAAAAGCTAGACACAGTCCAAATTCTGCCAATAGGGGAATGGATAAACATTGCGGCAGATCCATAAAGTTGATTACAGTAAAAAGGAACAACCTAGCGACACATACTACTCCGTGAATGAGACTCAAAATAATTGTATTGAGTGAAAGAGGCCAAATAAAAAGTAATTCAGAATGTATGATTCCATTTGCATAAAATTCTAAGAAAACCAGGGGCCCCTTGGTGGCTGACTCTTGATTTTGGCTCAGGTCAGAATCTCATGGTTTGTAAGACAGAGCCCCACACTAGGCTCTGCACTGACAGTGAGAAGCCTGCTTGGGATTCTCTCTCTCCTCTCTTTCTGCCCTCCCCCTGCTCACGCGCACCTGTGTGTGCTCTCTCGCTCTCTCTCAAAATAAATAAATAAAATAAAAAACTTCAAAAATTCTAAGAAATTCAAACTACGTAGAGTGACAGGACGTAGATTACTGGTTGTCTGGGAAGTGAGAGAGGAATAGGAGAGAGGCATAGAAATGGGCACAAGGAAACTTTTGGATGTGATGAATGTATCCCTTATCTTGATTATGGTGATGGCTTCATGTATATATACATATGGCTAAACTTAGTTTTTACACTTCAAGTATGTGTGATTTACTGTATGATGATTATACTTCAATGAAACTGCTAGAAAAGAACAATAGACAATAATGCCATGTTAGGCGGAAGAAGTGAAACATAAGAAAAATAGGGCTGTATCTGAAAGAATGCTTTCAGCTGCAAGAAACAACAACCAAATTTAAAATGATTTTTAAAAGGAAAATTAATTGGTTTATAATTATAAAACTGGAGCAGGAAACTTTTTACCATAGGAAAAAGGGGTTGATTTAGGGAAAATTAACCAAAGTTAAATCAGCAATGACAAAGCACAGGAGAAGAACAAGATAATAATAGATCTGAAAGAGGATACTTTTAGTTTATTCATATTCATGTGTATGAAGCATACCTCATGCTACAAATCTGCTTTAGTTTTACAGATTAAATTCTGTAACAATGGTATTCTGGTGAGTGGTCATAAGTTAAATAAAACTGAACAGGAAAACTATGGAAATAAAAATAAGCTTAGATGAACATTCATTTATTGCACACCTACCATATGCCAGAGACACCAACAATAATAATGACAAATAACACACAAGCTGTAAGGGGCACGTGGGTGGCTCAGTCAGTTAAGTGTCCAACTCGGTTTCAGCTCAGGCCATGATCTCATGGTTTGTGACACTGAGCCCTGCATTGGGCTCTGTGCCATCAGTGTGGAGCCTGCTTGGGATTCTCTCTCTCGCTCTCTCTTTCTCTCTCTCTTCTCCTTCCCTGCTCACTCTCTCATTCTGTCTCGCTGTCTCAAAATAAATACTTAAACCTTTAAAAAATATAACATACAAGCTATCATTATTGTCCTTGCTTACCTAGGATTATCCATTTGATACTTGCTCATTTGGAGAACCAGTCCCCAAAACTATGAAGGAAAAAAGAGATCAAATCTCACCTTAACTCCATATTTGTGTTTCTAAAAGGAGCTGGTGAAACTCTGAAAAGTTACTTCAACTTTATATAGTTGCTAATGAGCTTTACTCCAATTCAAAGCAATATTCATGAATAGAATAATGCAATGTATTTTATCTGAAGCAGCACTACTCTCTGTTGGGTAATATCCGTTAGATACAAATCATTGATAAAGACAGTGATAGGCAAAGGTAACTGCAGAAAGTGGAAGGAAAAAATGAACTATGATGAGACTCCACCAACCTATTGGCATGATTTGCACAAAGGGAAACTGTAGAATTCTTTAGTTTTAGCAATTCTTTCTATTTAGATATTCTATTCCTAGACTCAAAATCCAATTTATGAGACTTTCTCATAAACACAGTATTTTTTTAAAGGAAGAAAACAAATCCAATTGTACGAGACTTTCTCATAAACACAATATTTTTTTAAAGGAAGAAAACATTTGAATGTTTCACCATTAAAGCCGGCTATTGGCCTACAAATCAGAGATCCTGTGTTTCCACTTTAAATGCTTCTGACCCCACCTCTTATTCTAGCTGACGTTCCAGTAACCTATTTTCACTAACTTTGATAAGCTTCACATAGGTGAAACTTAAGGTCATTGCTTCCCATCTCTTGTCTCTAGGATTTTTCTAATGCCACAGTGTGGGATGTCTGCAGATACCTGCTAAGCATTTAGGCATGACCAATCTGGAAGTGTGGGAGAGTGAATGCCCAGGAGTCATCCTTAACCAATGTGAGATGAAAGCCAAAGGATAAATGCTTCCTCCTTTCATCCCCCAGGCAGATCATTCTAAGACACATTTCATAAAGCAATCCATAAAGTGCAGTGAATTCAACCTGCCATTTCTCATACTGATTGCCAATTTAATAATGCATCTTTATTTTAGCGTTCCCTCCTTTCCCATTTTATTCTCCCACCCCTCACACCTATTCTCTGCATGTAATCCTTTGTCCCAGGCTCTGCCTTCTTGGGTACCCATGCTAAGAAACTTGTTACTCAAATTGAGTCTACATAACAGATCATAATGGGTTTTAGAAGCTGGATCAAGCTCAGTCAGACAGGTGCAGGTATGTGTGGTAGGACCCTGGAATAAAAGAGCGCCACAATTAGTAGGAATCTCAACTTAAGGGGACTGGAGTGTTATACAGATGGAAAGTTCAAGTGTTGGTATCTGGGTCTATCAGAACACCATTTTACAGGACGCAATTTTACAGAATGGATTTAGGTGTCTTTAACTGGTTGCTTTGGAAGTTTTGAAAAAAGAAATGCCAAGCTCAAGTTGGCTTACCATCAACTTAACTCCATCAAACAACTCCTCATTGCTTTTAGGCCAAAAAACAAGGTTAGGTCTCAGTAAAGCCCAAACAGGGAAATGCAATTGCTTATACTTTGAAAGAATTATAGGAACTGCTAATATGTATAAGCAGAAACCAGAGGAATATATGTATGAGTGAGTGGTCTTGAGGTTACTCCACTGGGCATTGATCAGTGGGAGATAAAGCAAAATATAAGGCTGAATAGAGGATAGTTGATTGGTTTGGAAACCTGTGACTCAGAGATCAATATCCTAGTAAAGACAACTGGTTTTGGTCCTAACACACCACAAGGAGGGCTCTTTGAAGCCTGGTCTTTATTAAATGGGATAGAGATTATAAAATTTCCTTGGAATGTACTGAGAAAGGGATCAAAAGACTTAAGGAAATAAAAAATATTTAAGTGAGCTTACTATAAGAGATTGAAAAACCCACAACCTGATTATGTTCCCTGAGAGGACCCAGAGGACATATCTTCACAAAGATAACAAGAAATGTACTAGTGAGAGAGGCACTGGCATCTTTGAAAAGCTCAGGGGGTATGACTTCTGCAGACAGAGAATGACAATAGGAGATACTTCCTACTGGGCTCACTAATACCAGTAAAAATTATAAAAACCCGGAATAGCAGAGGTCAGGTGAAGCACTTAAATGTTAGAGTAAAGTCAGAGGAGCAAAGTACCTTAATCCAAGAAATTAGTGGTGACGGTTGGCTAATAGATTATGTACTTCAAGAGGCAATTCAGATGTACGTCTGACCATGGTGTTACTTTCCCCTATGGACCTAAAAATAGTACAATTAAGGTCTGGAAATAAGAAGACTGAGATGAATTGTTATATTGCAAAATCATAATCCCTTACCCAACTTCCAAAGCTAAGTCAGTCCATAATACCAGACTTTATTTTTATTTTGCTAGGACTTCCATAACAAGACTCACAGGCTGAGTGGCTTAAACAACAAAAATTTACTTTCTCACAATTCTGGAAGCAAGATATCTGGGACCAAGGTGTTAGCAGGGTTGTTTTCCTCTGAGGCATCTCCCCTCGGTTTGTAGATGTCTATCTCCTTCCTTTGTCTACTGATATTCCCTCTGTCTCTGCTTTTGTCTGAATTTCCTCTTCCGATAAGAATACTAGTCATATTTGATTAGGGCCCACCTTACTGACCTCATTTTAACTTAATTATATTTTAAAGATACTATCTCCAAATAGAGCCACATTCTGAGGTTCTGGGGTAAGACTTTAACTTATCAATTTAGGAAGAACACAATTCAGCCCATAACAAAGAGGAAGCTAGAGTCCTTTGAGAAAAGGCCTCCATAAGCATCTATGGTAAAATGATAAACATTCCCGTAATAACTCCCTAAAGAGACTCTACACTGGAGAAAAGACAGTACTCAAAGTTTTTTTTTAAAGACACTCATACCAGAGGACCTGAAACCTCATCAGGGGTTCTCTGATTTGTGAAAAGGTTTATAAAGACCTGCTAATAAAGATGATTTTGGCCCAACCCCCTATCACCATGGTCCCAAATTCCTACCGACTGATTCTGGTCTCTAATTGCAGAATTGACTGGATATATGAAATAGCTGGCATGCCCTCACATTAGTTATCTGACCTATGATGTAAGAGCCATATGGTAGGAAAGATAAATGGAAGCAATTTAACCTGGCCCTGAGGTCTGTCGGCATGGCAAAGAAAAAGCAATATTTCGATCCAGGAGGAATTTTGGATACTACTGCTACTTCCCATCAAACCTTTTTTCAATTCACCTCCTTTCTCTGAAAAAGCAGATGGATTGTAACAAATGAAGATGGACTATTATAAACTTATTATAAACTTAACCAAATGGCAGCCTTATTCACGGTTGCTTCTGTGCTAGCCGTTCTTTACTCAAATATGTCAATATAGTCTCTGGCACTTTGTATGTGATTATTGGCCTAGTGGATATATTCTTTTCAACTGCTATCAGTTCAGAAGATAGAGAGGAGTTCTCTTTTACTTGGGAAAGGGCGCAGTACACATTCACTCTTTTCTCAAGACTGCTAACTACCCCATTCTGTCCTCAGGAAATGGTCTTATTTCACAGGGAATTTGATCATTTTGACACTGGGCAGAATAACAATGTAAACAATGTAAAATACTACTAATTGGAACTCAAAAGCAGCAAGTAATCTGCTAAGACAGAATTGCCACAGGGTAGGAAATAAATATCATGATAATTCAGGGGATAATTCAGGGTAGGAAATAAATATCATGATAATTGTGAAGTTTATATATGTCCAGTGGTCAGGAGAATACTGAGACATTCTGTTTAAGATAAGGACAATATGCTGCATTTTCCCCCCTTATGATGAAAACAGAAACATGTCACTTGGTGCCCCTTTCTGATATTTGGAGGCATTTTGAAAATTCCACTTTGAACGATTTGTTAAGTAACTTACAATGCTGAGAGTTTTTAATTGTTCCCAGAGTAACAGAAGCCCCGGCAAGAAGTCTAAGATATGAGCAAGCTATCCTGACACTCAGGTCATATGACCTAGGAGATCTGTCATACTAGAAGTGCACACAGTAGATTAAAAAAAAAAAAAATCTTGCGGCATCTCTGATAAGCCATGACAGAAGAGTCCCTGCAACAAACTCTAAGGATTTTTGCAACAAGGCCATGTTTTCTGTGGCATAGAACTACCAGCCCTTGAAAATTACCTTCTGTTGTATTAATGAGTCTTAATGAAGATTTAAGACCTAGTAGGAGATATTAAGTGAGTGTGGATTGGAGCTGCCCATCATGTAACATAACAGGCAGCAAACAACTGCATGATAGAAATGACACATTCAGGATGATGCCTGAGTAGATCCAGAAAATGTAAATAAGTTACAAGATAAAAAGACCCAGGTCCCCTGCCAGCTAACTCAGATATACACTTGGTCTTTTTGGAGAAGTGTCCTAGAACTAATTGGCCAAGAAGGAAAATTTTAGACCTGGTTGACGGATGGATTGGGATTGATACTGACCACAGACTGAATGCTGCTATACTACACTCTCATTCAGGGATGGCTCACATAACAACAGTGAAAGGAAAACCTCCTAGTGCAAAGTTGCAAGCAGTAGACTTGGTCATTAACTCTGCACCCAGATGTTCTAATTTCACAATAGGGCTTATAGGAATGTATATTGCAGAGGAAGAAAAGAACATTCAAATAGGCAGAATTACATGTCCCAGGAATGCCAGGGTCTTTCCTCAGCCACCCGATGCTGGAGAAATGAACCATGAATACAGGTGAGGAGGCTAACCACGGACACAACAGCATGGATTCCCTCTCACCAAGGCTGATCAGACCACTGTCAGTGCTAAATAATTAACTTACCAGCAGCAAAAATGACACTATGCCTTCAATATGGCATTATCCCTCAAGGAGAACGGTTCTCCACTCTTTGGCACTTCGACTACATCCAACCTTTGAGATCTTGGAGGGTAAGTGACAAATCCTTACCAAACCCAATATCTATTTTGGAATATGGATCTGTCTTTCCTTCCCCAAATGCCTCAACCTGTACCATCAGTCATTCACACTGTCTGCTACAGAGTAATCAGTGAGAGTAAGGGGCTTATTTAATGGCAGAAAGAGATACAACAATGGCAAAATGACAATGGATCCTCCAGTTTTTACAAACTTTGTCACCCAGAACATTCAATCCAGTAGAAACATGCTATATATCCTGTTCAAGGCTCACCTACATTGCCATCTTGGGACAAGATCCTGTAGAGTCAGTGTCCTTACCTCCAGAATGCGTTAATATGCTGAACCAAAATCAAAAGCTAATATTGTGTCCCAATAATTAGAATACACAGATCCATATACCAAGGGGTTGAAATATAACCATCCCTATTATACAATATTCCCACTAACACACCTGCAGAATTTTTGCTTCTTATTCTAACATTACAGTAGAATTCCTAGAGGAAAAAAAAGTCCTTCCACCATGGAATGCAGTAAGGGCTCCAATGAACTTAACGCTATAACTATCATGTTGGGATCCTTACATTAAAGAATTGACAAAACAAAAAACAAAAGAAACAAAAACAGTTACTATACTAGGGGAGTATTGACCAGGACCACCATGAGGAGTTAGCATTGCTAGTACCATAGTGGGTCAGTAAGGAGTATGTCTGGAAAACAAGTGATTCATGCGGGCATCTCTGGGCACTTCCATGCTCCCTAATAACCATGGACACACAATTACAACAACCATAATACAATAAAACAATTCATTTAAAGAATCAGCCCCTTTGGGTCTGAAGGATCATTTCACTAGTCAAGCAACCAAGACAAGTTAAAATTCTGACTGAAAGTGAGAAAAATCTAGAATGGGTATTTGAAGAGGTAGATAATGAATATCAATTACGGCCTCAGGACAAGCAACACCACTGGGAATACTACCTTGTTCAAATAATCCTGGGAATAACAGAGTCTGAATAGATCTGGGTGCTATAAGAGTTACAATGCATATACATCTCTTGTGCCTAATTTCAAATCTTCCCAGCATTTCCCCTTACTATAGCTGTAGTAACCAGACCTGTGGAGGCTACAACCCGCACCTCACCA
This sequence comes from Prionailurus viverrinus, assembly GCF_022837055.1. Taxonomy (NCBI): domain Eukaryota; kingdom Metazoa; phylum Chordata; class Mammalia; order Carnivora; family Felidae; genus Prionailurus; species Prionailurus viverrinus. Next base: position 116,753,254 of record NC_062569.1, read on the forward strand.
CAGACTCACCATGGATGTACAGCTCCCACTTCCTATATGAGGGTTTCCCTAATGGTATGATGAGGGATGCTAATGGGAACTCATTCATCACTCATGTAGGCGTAGCCTAGAAACATGAATGAGTTACTCCCCACAGAATCATGGTTGACCAATGGGGGACAGGAGCTGACGGATATATGCTCATCTTTTAGTCAAAGAGATGTAGAACTCTTCAGAAAGTCACACAGTATACCCCTGTCTGTCATTTCTGCTCTGTGTGATCCTATTCCCAAATAAACTATCTGTATGCAAAAGTTTGCCTCATAACTGCTTTGGGGGAATCTTAGCTGAGATAGTAACTGTCCATTTACTCTCAAATGTTTATATTCTAAGGACACATACTTAGTATGCAACAATTAGACATTTCCGCTTAAATCAAATGTGCTACATTTTCATGCATTTCAAACTCCCCCTCCCAAATGCCCTCCTTTATAAGCACACACACACACACACACACACACACACACAGCATTTCTTAAACTTAGAAGATTAATGTTTTCTACCTTTTAATGAAATTCAACCATCATGTCAAATATAATTGACCTACCTTAAAATGTAAAGACATCAGCTATTATTAATGAACTGTTTTAAGGCACATTTTGGAACATGATCACAGTTAGAATATATATGAAGTTCTATATGATAAAAGATTAACTTATTAACCTTGGAGCACTTTCTCTGCATCAGCAAAGTTTTAGAGTATTAGAAGAGAAGCAATATCTCAAATAATTTGTAAAACTTTGACAACACATCAAAGAGGGAAAATAGACAAGTTGGTTTCAAATACTGAAACCTGCTTCTCAAGAGAGCATTTGCCTAAGAAATAAAACCCTCCATTTACTCCCTGTGTTGTGTATTACATCAACTATTATCTATCACCTCATTGACTTTGGAGAATTCTCTTTAAACGTGTTTACTAAGGCAAAGAGAAGTTTAAGGAAATTATCAAACAAGAATGGGGCAGTATGGTGCACAGAGACATAAGCTTGTGCTTGTTTTTTCCCTTTATCTACAGATTTCCCAGCATTTGGCTTATTCCCAATTTTAGTTGTCCTTACTTCTTCCATCATACACCTCTTGATCTACAACCAATATTTCAATACCATACCCAGATGCTAATTTTCTTCTTCTTTATATTATTATCTATTTCTTTCTACATTATTTTATTTCTTATAATTCTTAATTTCTTGGGTATACTTATATTTCTTACACAGGTTTGCATATAATTCTAAAATTCTTTGCAAACTAAAAGGTTGTGTTTTGCTCATTTTCTTTTTTAAAATTTTTTTAATGTTTATTTTTGAGAGAGAGAGAGACAGAATGCAAGTGAGGGAGGGGCAGAAAGAGACGGAGACAGGCTCCAGGCTCTGAGTTGTCAGCACAGAGCCCAATGCTGGGCTTGAACTCACGGAAAGCGAAATCATGACCTGAGCCGAAGTCAGATGCTTAACTGACTGAGTCACCCAGGCGCCCCTAAAATAAAATACTGTTAATAAAACTTTTTCAGAATAATAAGATATCAGGTAATTTTTATTTCTTTCTTTATGTTTGCCTGCATTTTATACATCTGGCCCCTAATCAACATGCATTTTTATACAAATCAGAATAAAAGCATTTTGAAAAGATTAAAATCAAATTTCTGGGTTCTATTTCTCTTACAGTTAGAAAGTAGACTGAAGCCATGTCACCACAATATTTAATTACCTAAGAGAGAAACTGTTAATAAAATAAGATTTCTCTGTGCCCCTGATGGTGGCATTGATCAAACAATTGTATTTCAAGTGACAGAAACTCAAAAAATGTTATAAGGACCCAGAGACATCTTATCAAGCCTAATGAGTGGGAAATGGAGGTAGTCCCCTGAATCTTCCAGAAAAAGATATCCTCTACACATCTCATCTCTGCTTATTTCACTCCTAATTAGTGTCCTTTAGAGTCGCTTGGGTTAGTCCATATAGTAGAACATATATGCACACAATATAATCTTGAGTTTCTTATGTTATGATGTTGGCCATCTAGACAGAATATGATTCTCTGACTCAGTTTCAGAAATTCAGAAAGATCCTGACCAACCTAGTTTGAATCAGTTACAATTATCTGTGGCTAGAGGTAAGTTAACAGGGAAGCTTCCCGAAAACTATATTTATAGAGACGAAAGTCAAAAAGAGAAATTCTCAGAAATAAAAATTTGTAGAAAATACAATGTGTCCAGTACAATAACCATAAATACATAAATTATTTCTAATTGTATTACTTCAGTCAATTTTTTTAAATGAACTAAATGTTACAGCACTATTTACAATGGTGATTTGATCATGTAGACATATTCCTAGAAGATTTTGAAAACCATTTACCAGTGTGTATATATTTATAATATATAGGATACCTTTATTGTCTAGACAATATATATTTTTAAAAGAAGCTCTTTCCAATACAAATATATAGTGTGAGACACATATGTAATTTTAAACTACTTAGCACACATTTTTAAAAAGTAAAAATGAACAGGTGAAATTTTAATAGTATATTTAATTTCATCAAATATATCCAAAATACTATTACTTCAACATGTTACATTAGCTACATTTCAAGTGCTCCGCACCATATCTGCTAATGGGTACTCTATTGGACAGTGCAGATCTATATGGTCTGCATACGAAAATTCAGAGAATATATGCTCTCTTTAAATAGGTATATATATTAAATACAGAATATATTTATTCAAAAACTATAAATATGAAACATATGTGTTAATACATTCTATAAAAGTATTATATTGCTATAATATGCATATTGTTAAACATACACATTTTTTTAAAAATTACATAACAATATAAATGTAAGTTCTAGTGGTTTCTCTCACATCTCAGTGATTGTGGATGGATGCACATAACTATGGAAATCAATGTGCTAGAGATTCAATTCCCTTACAAAGGACATAGGAATGTAAGCATATTAGCATCAATCAATGAAAATAGAAAATAATTTGATCAGTAACAGAGAAAGTATACAAAAATGAGGTAGGAAATGGGCAAAATTTTTAAAAATTTCTGATTACTCTTCACTTGAGTTTAATGATGACTCACTAAAGTTGTCTCTCTTATCCCAGAGAAATGTTTCTCACAAAATAGAGCTTTCCAGGGGCACCTGGGTGGCTCAGTCTGTTGAGCAGCAGACTGCAGCTCAGGTCATGTTTTTGTAATTTGTGAGTCTGAGCTCTGCGTGGGGCTCTGTGCTGACAGCTTGGAGCCTGGAGCCTGCTTCAGATTCTGTGTCTCCCTCTCTCTCTTCCCCTCCCTCCTTCTCTCTCTCTCTCTCTCTCTCTCTCTCTCTCTCTCTCAAAGATAAATAAATGTTAAAAAAAATTAAAACAGAACTTTCCAAAGAAAGGTATCAAACAGAATTAAGGTGACTGGTTCAAGAGAACTTAGAACATATCATTTTCTTTCTAAGAAAATAAATTAAAAATTCTTTTTACTTCATCAAATGCTTCATAAGCAATGTTCATAAGTGGATTTGAACATTACGTGCCACAAGCAAAATCAGGAGAAGATCTTATAGTAAAATCAGAGCTACAAAATGATTTTCACTCTCTTTCTCTCTCCATGTTATGAAATTCACAAGGGGAAAAACCCTGAAAGCTCTTATTTTATTTATCTCAATAAAGGGTTAAATCTACTTTGGAAAACTTTGTTTCCTTAATTTTCTACAAAACTCTTTTTGAAAAACTGTTTAAGGTGGTCAAGAACTATACTCATTTCCATGTAGTCTTTCATTTCAATAATATCTTTTTATTATGATTATGATTATGTTTATGTTTATTTATTTTGAGAGAGAGTGCGTGTGCCTGCATGAGTAGGGGAGGGACAGAGACAGAGGGAGACACAGAATCCGAAGCAGACCCCAGGCTCTGTTCTATCAGTGCAGAGGCCGACGAGGAGTATGAACCCACGAGTGTGAGATCATGACCTGAGCTGAAGTCGGAGGCTCAACTGACTGAGCCACCCAGGTGCCCCAAGAATATCTTTTTTTTTTAATGTTTATTTATTTTTGAGAGAGAGGGAGAGTGCGTGTGTGCACACGCAAGCAGAAGAGGGGCAGAGAGAGAAGGGGACAGAGGATCTGAAGCAGGCTCTGTGCTGAGAGTAGAGAGCCTGATGTGGGGTTCGAACTCACCAACCCTGAGATCATGACCTGAGCTGAAGTTAGGTGCTTAATTGAATGAGCCAACTACTTGCCCCCACCTCCCCTCCGCCAAGAATATCTTAAGACATTTTAGAGCTAAGGAAACTGAGGAACAGGGAAAATGTGAAATAAGCTTCTAGAAGGACCTGGCTAAATTCCACCAAGTCCTGTAAAACAATGATGATATCCAGGCAGAGCTCATGAGGAGCACTCCATCTTCCATACAGATCTTTCTCTTCTTTCCTCCTGCCAACTCAAGTGATGGAGTTGAGAAGGAGGCTTGGCTATCATGGGCTAAGTGAGAGCAGGCAACTTCTGACTATTGTCAGTCATAACCTCTGTGCTCCCCTCCTCCTTACCACCACCTATAAGATTAAAGAGTGCTTTTCAAATGGGAAGGAATAAAAGTGTGAGAGCCTCTGCCCTACTGTAGTTGGTCTAAGGATTAAAACCACTCTGGAATAAAGCAAGAAGCAAATTGACCTCTGAACTCTGCCAGAAATCATCTTTTTAAGTATGTATTTCTTCTCAAATACAGGAATGGCAACTGTTAGTACCTAACAGCAATAAATGCCTTTTAGGGGTTGATAATTTGGCATTTACCCTTTTCTGTATCAGCTATGTAGGAATACGGACAAGTAAATTTAGGCAGTCTGTTCCCATCTCAGGAGTAACCGGACATTTTGTGGAACCAATGAGATTTGGATATACATACACCTAACTTAAAGTGGTTAAGGTTATTTAAAATTTCTTTGAGAACATTAATCATACCCTATGGACCGACTGAAGTTAGTAAATACTCGACTTAAGAATAATGATAAACTCCCCCCAAACACATTAATTGTGACTTTAAATCAGTCTTTAATAAACATCTTTGGCACGTATCAATTGCCAGGCATATAAGGGAATACTCAAAATAATTTGTCCCAACACCCCCTTTGTGAGGAGGCATTAGTAAAATATATAGGAAAAACATGACCTTGTCAGAGGACTATAGTCTTTATCCTGTACATATTCTTTCCTGGACCACCTTTTTTGCGTGTGCATCACAGAGCATTCATGCATGCCTTTTGAATGTATGCAATTCCCCTTTGTTTTAGAACTAGGACTTCACAGCTCTGATTGCAGCTTCTCACACAATCACCTTTCCTCTTCTCAGTAATGTTACATCACAATCACCAGGATTTTTCCTTTTTTGAGATGTTCCTGCACACCCTCCTCCTCCCATCTATATTACATGCAGGCACATAACGTTCTCTCCAACTGCTTGGCTCTATTCCTGAAGCTTCCCCCTGTACTCACTAGAAACACTCTCTCCCACTTCCATCCACTCTCACAGAATTAAATTTTGTCCCCTTATGTTGTTCTGATGCATTCTGAGCTCACAGCTTTTTCTTTATGGATTTTGCCTGCTTTAGCACCAAAGACAGCATCTTTTAGCTTGTGTCAGGCTACCCTATCTCCCTCCACAGGCACCTCCCTCCTCCCACCCTAGCATTCTGGATAGTCAGGTCATTCATTTCTGTGAAAACATTTTCCCATTCTTTTCCCCACATAAGGAAAGGAGTTACTTACTTTTGAATGAAGCAGTGTCATTTTAGATTTTAAAAACCTGGCTTTTTACGTTCACTATCACCAGAAGGACCATCACCTAAGGAACAGATATTTTCAAGTGTTCTTTTTCAAACTACATGACAAATTTAAAATAAAAATCTTTCTCTGGCTCCTTCAAAACTGACAAAACTGATTTTTTAAGTAAACGTTTGCAACCCCATGTAGGTGAGTTACAAAAGCACAGCATGGGCTGCTTTCTTATGATAACGTCACAACGGGACACATTTAAAAGGATCTGGACTTGAATCCTGTGTCCAAAGATTTGCTTCCTTAATGAAGTTTTTAAATTTTTCATAACCTCAGTAAAACAGGGATTGAAACAATATAAAGATTCTCTCTTTGAATAATGCTTGTAGTCAGGTCAATACTTGACCCCTTTTGTCTGATGAAACGTGGCATAAGAAGAAAATTAACTTTCTATTGATGAGAGCTTTAAAAGTGTGTGCTTTGTGAGTCAGACAGAAAAAGACAAATACTGTATACGTTTGCACTTAGATGAGCAATAAATCTAAAAAGCTGAACTGATAGAAACAGAGTAGAATGGTGGTTGCCAAGCTAGTGGGTGGGAGAAAAGGGGGTATGTTAGTCAAAGGGTACAAACTTCTAGTTATAAGATGAGTAAGTTTTGGGGAGCTAACGTGCAGCGTAGTGACTATACTTAACAATACTGTATTATATACTTGAATGTTGCCAACAGCAGATCTTAAATGTTATCACACATACACACACAAATAGTAATTACGTGAGGTGATGGAGTATTAACTAACCCTACTCTGGTAATCATTTTACAATATACATGTGTATCAAATCATTACATTGTATAGCTTAAATTTACACAATATTATACGTCAGTTACATCTCAATAAAGCTGGAGGAAAAAAAAGAAAAAGTTACTCAACACGATGGCAGTTTGCAAAAAAAAAATCACTTTTAAGTCAAAAACTGCATGGACAAAGTGGAATGCTAAAGGCATCTTTATTTCTTTGGCTCAATTCTTCCAATATTACCTAGATTCATTTGACAAGTATTTTCTAAAGATGTGTACTTCAGGAGCATTCTCTATATTTAAAGCACTTTTATATGCAAATTTTATTTTCCTTGCTATGCCCCTGGGAGGTTGTAGGACAGACATTGTTACCTCTTTGGAGAAATGAAGGTCAGGCTAAGAGAAGCAACAGAAGCTTAGGTGACTCACCCAGGGTGATATGTTCATGAATGACAGAGATAGAACCAGATTTCAGGTTTACTGCAGATTCAATCTCTCAGCAAATCACTCTCTGATTTGCCAGAATTAACGCATTCAACAGAGAGTTAGCCAATTCTCACTCTGCAGTGGGCATTGTGCGAAAACTGATCAAGATGCATTGTAGTCAAAGACAGTACAGTAGATAAACAGTGAGAAAAGTGTCCTGAATGTTACTTACTGAGGGTAGTTAGGAAAGATTTCAAAGAGGAAGGGATGCTTCCACTAACATTTTTGTGGATGGCAATGGGTGGCATTCTGGATACACAGCCAGATAGGAACAGGCCAGGAAGATAATATGTAAGGACAACAACAGCAACAACCACAAACACACGAGGGACAATCATTTGCTTCATGTGGTTGGAATCCAGGCAAAAAGTGAAGTAGTTACAGTTGGGGATGGAGAAGCAGAGATGGTGAGGATGGGTAGAGGGTTAGTTAATTTTAAAGGTAGGCAAACACCTTTTTTTTTTTTCTTTGTCACTCTTCCCATTGAGAGTCAGGGTCTCTGTCACCTCCCCTTGAATCTAGTTGGATGCTATTTACACAACAAACAGACTATGACACAAGTGATGCTTTGCAGGTCTGGTCCTTTTTTTTTTTTTAACGTTTATTTATTTTTGAGACAGAGAGAGACAGAGCATGAACGGGGGAGGGGCAGAGAGAGAGGGAAACACAGAATCGGAAGCAGGCTCCAGGCTCTGAGCCATCAGCCCAGAGCCCGACGTGGGGGGGGGGGGGGGGGGGGGCGCGGAACTCACAGACCGCGAGATCGTGACCTGAGCTGAAGTCGGACGCTTAACCCACTGAGCCACCCAGGCGCCCCAAAGCAGGTCTGGTCCTTAAGGGGCTTGCAACTTGCACTTTCTGTCTCCACTTGTTCCTGGAACACAACCACCATGCTGTGATGAAACGTGCAATGCTGTGGGGAGAAGCCCAGGCTGAACTCCCAGCCAACAACCAGCACCAAGTTCCCAAACGCGTTTAAAGGTGTCACTTGAAGGTAGACCGTCAGCCCTACGTCGGGATCCTAGTGATACTGCATGGAGCAAACACGAGCTATCTCTTTAGAACAATAGACAATGGCAGATTCATGAGAAAAAATGAACAGTTGTTGCTTTAAGCCACTAGGTTTGGGGTGATTTGTATACAGCCATAGATCACGGGAATCTGGGGAATTCATGATCAGACGGACAGAAAGGATTCAGATCTGTGATGGATGGATTGGCTACTTTGTATGATTAGATGAAGAAATGACAAGACAGGGGAAAAATGATTAAATGTCCCCCTAAATCAGATGACAATCATATTTTTGAGCCTAGAAGATTTTAATGATTCCTAAAAGCATGTGTATTTTAGGTAAGCTCTGTATAACCCTAAGTTGACAATGTGCCATAAAATGAGATTCATACCCTAAAAATGCTTTGCAATCATTGAATATCCTTATCATAATGACAGGAAAAAAGTTATGCCCTGAACACAGGAACGTGACCCTAAAATATGAAAATTTACTGTTCCTCAAAGAGGTTCTTGAAATTTGAAACTATCCCTTAAATCCCAGAATAGAAGTTAGAGCTGTTAAAATACCCACTATATAAGATTGTTTTTAATTTTGAGCTCTCCTCAAGAACATACCACTTTTATTATAATGCATAGCACTTGATTAATATGCCTGAATAACCTTTAGAACCATAACACTTTTGCTCACCCCACTATTATCTATTCTTTTTTTTTGAGAAGACTTGTGAAGTGCTTGTTTGTTTTCCTTTGTGTTTTGTTTATTGAGGGTTCCTTCACTTCTATAAGTGATGGCTTCATAAAAGATTGTTATCCTTAGAATTCCCCTATTTTCCCCTCCATAATTAGAGTGTTGAAAATTCTCCAAATATTCCTGAAACATCTATTACCAAGGCAGAACCCTTTTCGAAATAGTATTGCTGGGCATGTCTGGTGGTCATTTATTGTCACATACATGTTATGTTTTAGGAACAGTGATGTGACACGTGGATATTGAAATCTATTTTATAATAAGCCTATTGTCATACTTCCTACATTCCTCCAGTGATACATTTAAGGGGAATTTCCAAAAGCCAATGGCAAAAGAAAAATGATCAGTTAAGCTCTAGGTAAAAGAAAAGAGAGTTGTTTATCAACTCACTGGGAAACTATCTTCTTGGTCTTAGGGCAACATAAATCACACCTCACTCTGCCTCTGAGAAGTTCACTCTGGGTTAGGAACAAAGGATGCTGAGATAGTTATAGAACTACTGAATTGAGGAATATCTATACTCGAAAAAGACTGCATAAAAAGTTGAATTAGCGGTCATCATTTAAAAATCAGGAGTTTCAATCTAAGAATTTGTTTCTCTAATCTCTCTTGAAAAGAGAGTAACTGACAGGCCTGGGCCCACATTCCCACAGGACAATCTCCAGCCAGGCAGCAGAGTGCCCATTTTAGAAGGGCAGCAGAGCTCCAGTCCCCACCTCTCTCTGGGCTCACTGCCCTAAGCATTGTGTCCCATTCCCATCTATCACCTCACTTGGCCTATTTATTTCTTTTCTTTTCTTCTCTTGGTTTCTTTCCTTATAGAATTATAAGAAACTGAAATATTTGTGTATCCACATATCTAGCAAAGGTAAGAAAATAAAATTTAGTCAAAAAGGGCAAATGCTTCTAGAAATATTTCCTACATCCAGGTTACTCTGTTCATTTATATATTATATTCCTGGTCTTCAGAGGAATTTGAGTTTACTTCCCCTGATTTTAGATGTCAGGATAAATTATTTGAGCCCAAAGAAAACTGTTGACTCTGCTTCCCCAGCCTGAAGGAACTTGATAATATATCAATTTCCATTTTATTCTCTCTCAAAGAATTTGCTCACTGAGAAAGCCAATCCAACTGTCCCTGCGCTAGCCTTTGAACCATCTCACAAAATACTCATTTTGGGTTTTGTAGCTATTTTACCCACTCAACAAAGATACCAGTCTCAGCTGTATACTTACCATGTATTTTCAATACTTCCCAAGCTTTAGATTTTTACTGCCACTAGCAGTCAGCTGTCTTAGGGCTGGTTAACCCATTCAGCCATTCCCAAATACCACAAACAGAGCAAAGGGTAGTTAGTCACTGGTATATTTCTAGTCTCATAAGATATCTTGTTCCTGCATCCAACTGCACTTCCCAGTTTCCTCGAAGTCTCCTTCTCCAAAGACAGCAATCCAACATGAGCTCTCAAAACAAAAACCTTCCTGTCATTTAATAAAATGAATTTTAAAGCAAATCATCCAGGTAAATGCCTGACCTTTTTCTTTTGTTGTGTTTTGCCTGATAAAAATAGTCCTGTAAACCTTGGGTGGAGGTGGGGATGGAGAGTCATGCCTCCTATCAGAAAATGATCACACCGGCAAATCCAATGGGAGGGACCAAAGGAAGCAAGCCTAACTATTAAAATAGATGCAAATACAGGTAGATACACATATGGAACAGATAGATACAGGTCTAGATGTAGATACAGATGAAGAAATATATACAATTCTCCAGACAGACAAGAACCAGCAGAAAGCGTTTAACAGCCCATCGACAAAAGCCCAAGCAGTGATTAAGCTGTTTTCAGTTTCCGACTGTACTGTTTGGTAATTAACATCTGTTTCCCGACTGCATAGGTAGAGGCAAGTGAATAGCATTGAGGCTAAGGCCTTATCTGCTTTGTTTTCTCAGTAGTAGTTATTCTGATTTCTAGGCCTGGAGGCAGAAGAGAAACTGGCACCTGTTTCTGAATCTCCATTGAAGCTTAAAATGCAGAATAATAGCCTAATTAAATGAAAGGGTTTTCCTCCTTTCCTGGAGCTACTGGGAAGAATGCAAACCATTCAACGGAGTGCTCAAGTTTTTGTGCCATAGAACAGATGACGGATAAAAGTTCAGGTGCTCTGCAATTAGTGCTGGGCAAGTACTTCTGGCAGACAGCCAATGCCCAAAGACACAGCATTGCTATGGTCTGCCAGACTGCGTCCTTAGGAAACCTCATTTTCCATTCTTTCAAAAGTCTGAACTGTAATTGCCGACTTCCGAGACAAATGAAAGAACAATCTGCCTCCTCTACAGTGGGCATTTGCAGAGGGGTTCCTCTCTGGGTATGTCCAGGAGCCAGCTCTAATTCTTCCCAAATCAAAATCACGGAGGGCAGTAGTCAGTCCCACACAAAAAGCATGAAATACACTACCTTGCCATTATTTACCAAAGGGAGGTCTTGACCATTCACATCAGAACCATCAGAGAGGAGAGAAGGGTTAAAATGTAGATCCCTGGGCCTCAGCCCAGACCACAAAATCAAAATCTCACAGGTTGAAATTCAGTCTGTGTATTTTAGCAAGTTCTAGGATTCTTATTCACATTAAAATTAGAGATCCAATAATCCACAAGAATGTACTATACTTTTTAGGCTCATAGGTACTATTTATTCAGTAGTGAAGGCCACAGACAATTTATACTCTCATCAGACCAATGGCCTTGCCAAATATAAAACGAATAAGTAAATGAGCATATACATTCCAAATCTTGATTATTACTATGAAATAAAAAGCATGCATCACAAAGATACATGGGGAAGGCAGGAAATCTGCTAGATTTTAAAAGAGACCTCCCCCCCCCATAAGAATATCACTTTTCTGTAATATGTCAAAATCCTGTTTTCCTTGCCATGACCTTAGGAAAACTATAGCCAGTTCTAAGGATGTTTGAAATATTACAGCTTTGTTTTAGTCTATAAATATCTGTGAATATTCTATTATATTTGATCCTCATAGCAAGTACAAGGTCATCAAAGCATTTATCATTATCCTCATTTACAGATGAGGAAAACAATGGCGTTGAGTAACTTGGCCATAATCATAAAGTAAATTAGTAGTGAAGCTTCACTTTGATCATGGGTCTTCTGTTTTCAAATTGACTTCACAGATGAAGAAGAGAAAATGCAGCAGAGACCCAAAATAGATGTTATAGACCATCCCTGAAATGTATTCTCTACCAAAGGAAGGTAAACTTGTCTTAATAGAATGGAATGCTTCTAAAATGATCGACTGACATCCAAAATGCCTTTCCCTTTATCTAGTCATGTGACAGTGCTTTATCAACACTCTAACTTTAGAAACTTTCCTGAATTCAACTTAGTTTTCAACCTTGTATTGAGATGAGAATATTGTGCTAGGTCTTATAAAAATGATTAACACGTGGTCCTACCTCTCATAGAACTTACAAACTAATGAGAGACAAAAAGGTCTAATAGTTATGTATAATATAACCCCAAATTTAATAAGTATTAAGCTTGGCATGATTAACTTATTCAACAAACATTTAATGAATATCTACCATATGAGAGAATCTCTTTATGACAAGCTAACAAAGCAAAGCATTTTAAAGCAGGTGATTTTTGAACTATACTTTCCATGAGAAAAAAGGAGATTGATGGGTAGAAAATTAGGAAAAAGAGATTCCATGCTGAGGGCAGAACAACAGACAAAATTAAGAGTGATAAAAGCAAATGATATGTAGAAAAGATATAAATATGGATTTGCTTGGGGTTTGTAAAATGCTATAGAAGAAAATGGGAAGTTTCAGATTAGGTTGGAGAACATCCTTACTGTTTTGGTATGTTTTTAAGACTCTATTCCAAGGCAAGGGGAAGCTATTGCAAATTTAAAGAGTGAAGAAAAACACTGCAATCCATAGTTGAGGAAGAAACATTCCTGAATTGCAAAAGGACGTGTAAAACAACTAATACCTTATTTTTCTCTTTGGTTTTATAATTCTTTAGTGTGCAGAAATATCAATATACATAATATATATCCCTGAAATTGTAAAACATTTCAGGCTAGGAAATAGATACATGCAATTCTCTTTGAAAATCACTTTTTGCCAAGAATCAGTTCAGTTGATTATCACACGGTCATGAGTTCTTTTCCATAGGAGATAGAGTGGGTTAGAGGTCTCATCTCATAAGCACAACACTCATCTTACCTGGGCAAGCACCATGATTTCTCTGCACTTACTACAGTACCTGGCACGTAGCATTGATGTTTAATAAATGAATGAACACATAAATGATAGATCACAATTCTACTATAACCAAGCTGGGAACTTTGATATTTTCAATTATTTTGTACAATTGGTTTGCTTATATTTTTCTGAGCATGCTGCTTGCAAACAGGGTGAATCTTCACCAGATTACATCCCATAAATAACCTTCTCACTTGAATATAATCCATCTGAACACAGAAGGATAAACTGAGGGAGTAGTCAATGTGCCTTTCCTCCTAGTCTTTCTAAAGATAAATATAGATGGATAGATAAAAGACAGACGATACACACACATATGCACAGAGACATGCATGCATACATATACATTATTTTCACCTTTAAAGTCAGTTTGTTTGACTAAAGAATATTAAGAAATACTCTTAACCAAAGGTAAGATAAAAACATAACTTTTGTCATCTCTTCCAGATTGAAATCAAAGCAAATAAAAGTATAGCATATTATAACTCATTTGAACAAAACTTAACATAAATTTAGATAGCAATATAACGTCATCTTGTCGTGGGAATTTTCTTACTGAAAACTTTTTTACATGGCAACTGCGGTATCTTTAATTATCAGAATATCTGGAAATCACTTTCATGAGTGAGGTTACGATTTTTCTTTTTTATGTGATGATTAAATCTCCCTAGAAACATATCATCACATTTTACTTACAAATAACCCCCAAGACTAAAAAAAATCAACACTAATTTGGGGGAAGACTAGAAATGACATAAAACCATGCCCAACTAAAAAATATTGGGAAGGGAAATGATTTGTGTTCAAAGAATGTCTATTACAACTGTTGGCAACTCTACAAAGGAAGAAACACAAAGATGTTAAGCTATCAAATAGTTTTATTAGAAGGTTATACACTTTGAAATTACCATTATCAGCATGGAGTAGAATTTGATCCAGCTGTTCTTTCTTGCCAACATAGGGGGTGAATATTCATTTAGGTACTTTTTTTTTCTTGGCTTTCCAATTACCAGTTTTTGAGTTGAAAATACAATGAGAAAGGATTGAATATGTGTATGGGACTGCAGATATAAGATCTTTCTGTGCTCCTTTAGAAGTACATAGTCTAGAATCACAAATAGAATTTTAGATTGGGTTTTAATCACCCAGACTGTCTAAATAAAAATGAAATACTTTGAACCAAGGAGGTTGAATGATGTATTTAGCACCCTGCTAGGTAGAATATGTGAACATAATTATTTAGGTGAGCAATGAGTATCACTTCATATCTGAAACAATACACTGCACTAATTATAAAAATTCACTTCCCTCTAACCATGACATCATGCCACATAAATTTGAAAGTCTTTTGACTCTCACTCTGAACTTGCTCATGATTTGTTTTGGACAAGGGGACGTTAGCAAAAGTGATACAAGCAGAAACTTGAAAAGTGCTTGTGAATTGGGAGCTGTTCTCTACTTTTGAAAACCCTATTACCATCACCATATGAACAAGCCCAGAGTAGCCTGCTAGATGATGAAAGACTCCACAGACCAGAGATGAGCTGCCCCAGCCAAACTATTCTAGATCAGCAATCTATTGGCTAATCCAGAAGCTGCCTACAGATAATAAAAGCCAGCCAATCAGTGATCAGCTGAGCCTGGCCACATTAAGTAGAAGCACCCAACTGAGCCCAGCACAAATTGCCAATCTACAGAATCGTCAGTAAGTTGATGTGTTCTAAGCCACTAAATTTTAGGATGTTTTGTTTCAAAGAAAAAGTTAATTGATACATATGATCAAATGAATCTTAACAATCTACTGATTTTTATAAATTAAAGTTCCAGATACTTGTACATCAACCCATCTAGTGATTGTTGCTCTACAAACTGCAAAGGACTATACAAGCGTCATTATTTTATTTATTTTTGGATGATTATTTATTTATCTTGGGGAGGGAGAGAGGGGCAGAGAGACAAGGAGAGAGACAATCCCAAGGAGGCTCCCACTCAGTGTGGAGCCCAAGGTGGGGCTCAATCTCACAACTGTGAGATTATGACCTGAGCCAAAATCAAGAGTCGGATGCTGCACTTATTGAGCCACCAGGCACTCCCAAGTGTCATTATTTTAATATAAATAAAATTTTGTGGATCTCATGATAATTTAAAAATAATTTCCCCCATCCTACATCAAGAGGCCAAAGTGCTATGTTCTGCTGAAGTTAGGATCTTGAAAAATCTATACTTGAAATGTGCACGATTTTATATAAGAGCTTCAATGAAATCTTTATCAAAATATCAATGTATACTTTTTGAGAGTTTTCTAAACGACAGCTGGAGCAGCAAAGAATTCTAGCGATAGACTTCCATGAGTCTTTGATAAGTAGACTTCAAAAGCTACCATTTAAGAACTGCAAGTAATGTTTGTTTTGTTTTTTTTTCTTATTTATGGAAGAGATCTGAATGAAGTAAAGTGACCTGGATGTAGATATTTCATACTGAGAAAATTAACAGTCTGTCTGATCATTTCATTTGGGTGTATATGTTAGTAGAATATTGACTCTGAAGATTGTCTTGCTACTATTAGTTGGGAAAAAAATAATCCTTTTTTTAGTAAGCATTTTGACATATATATAGTTTTATATAGTTATATATAATATATTATTATAGCTATATAATTAGTTATATATATAATTGATTTCTTCATAAAGGTATATGTGCATATGTCTCTAAGTGGTAGTTTGCAAGATATTCAAAGCTAAAATGAGGAAGACTACAGGTAACTACATGGTCAATGTTGAAAAAAAAAGGTTAATTGAATTTGGCAGTAGAACAGGGGTTGGACTGTCATCTTAAGTGTAACCTTACCTAAGATTGATTACCCAAAATGGACTGCTGCAGAGCTATTTTATTTTATGGCTGTGGCACAAGCCCATAACACATGGGTGGTATCTTTCAAATCAATAGAAGTACCATGATTAATATTACTTGGCAGATGTCAATGAAGCAATGGAAATAAGGATTTGGGGGATGGATATCTTAGTTAAAAGTAACAACAGAGCTTCTTTTTTCATTCTGGAGTCTTATGGTTGGATGGGGTCTCACAACAAGGCAGCACAGACATGGTAATATAAACTCTCACTAAAAGGAGGAAGATCATCTGGCCCTCCAAAATGATATTAGGTCAAGATCAATGAGGAAAGCACATCTCACAAGTATTGCAAAGATGAACCTAGACTTGGCCTTGAGTAGTCTAAATTAATCTACTGTAATTTTTCCCAGGATCTACATATTCTTAATAAGTTGTTGCTTAAATCTGTAGTCTACTCTCTCTACTTTCATTGTTAAGAATTTACAGTCGAATCTAAGGATAAAGGTCCATAAAGAAGAAATTGACAAATGAGTGATGTGTTATAGGGGAGGGTTGAGGTATGTCATAGAGACCAATGGATGGCTGAAGCTAAAGAGAAACTGCCAGGATAATTTTGTGGAACAGGCAAGCATTCTAAAATGTTCATAGAATGTCTATGTTTACAAATATGATGGAATGTTTACCATAGAGACAGGAACATGGGATACAATGGGAATTCCTGGTGGAGACATTATTTTGACCCTGCTCTTAATGCTTTTCACATTTGAACTGTTTTTTACAATACTGGCAAATTCCTTACATTTTGATAACTCAACATTTCTGACATACCCCAGGTTACTGATATATTTCTTAAATACTATGACTCCTTATTTCCTGTATGGTAACTGCCCTATTAAAATAGGTCTACCTTATTGCTGTTGAAAAATACCCTGGGTCTTGATTTTGCAGAACATATTGTAACTACAGTGCTAACTATTCAATCTATTTTCTTTACATATTTTGATCAGTCCCTCCCTATCTAGTGAATAATATGGGAGGCCAGACACTTGTTATAATAACTATTGTTTCCTTTTTCTTCTCAATTTCTGCCTTGAAGGACAATTTCATTGTCTACCTATCCTAATCCCTTATATGTGGAAAATATTTAACAGACTGTTGGATTTGTCATCAGAAGCCTCACTCTGTACATGAATCTGGAGATCTTCCAGTGCATTTAATTGCTAATCTCTCTGCCTTTCCTCCCTTAACTTCGTGTATAAATTGTGTTGTTGAACCTTCATAGTGGGTAAGGCTTATTCAGATTCCTCCTAAGACTCCTTGCCTGACCACTCAATCCCAGGACCTGAAGAAGGCTATTTGTAAAAAGAAAAAAATTAAGACCACATGATTTCTGCCATTCTAATCATCCTCTACCTTCAAATAACATTCTCAATTGCTCATACCCTTCAAATCCTTAATCAATTTTATAGCACTCCATAATTTGTGCTTCCTGAGGGATATTTTCAGTTGTATTTGGCAAGAGGACTTATGGGGAATACAGTGATTAGATCCCTATCAAACTAAAGTTCATTGTGCAACTGGATTACTGGTTATACCTGTTTCATTATATAATCAATCAGAAATTTGATATTGGGCATCTCACTTAAATTTTCTTCACAGACTAAAAGCATGATACTGGCTGCACGCATAATCCAAGTGTGTTCAATTCTAGAGGTGTCAACCCCAGTGAAGCTGCCAGGTTTGGAAGATTACTTTTTCTTTGGGTAGGCACAGCAGTAAATGAATACATGATCAGAAATCTATCTGAAACTCTAGGAGATATTGCTAAAGCAATAGCCACCCTCAAAAAGTCTCTACACTCTTCATATGAGTTGTCTTAGATAATAGAATTGTACTTGATTACAGCATAGCTGATCAAGGTGGGCTTTATCCTATAATATTTGTATTTGGTTGTATTTGGGTAAATACCTCAGGCAGAGGAGAAACAGAACTAGATAAAATCTGGGCACAAACCAGATGTTAAATGCAGTACCCACTGATAACCCCACCATTCTTTGGTCTTTTAGCTTTAACCAGGTCTTTAACCAGAATTGCTTCCTGGTTCAGGTCAATCTTCCAAATTGGACTCAGCGTTTTGTTTATTATTACTGGAATTTTCATCATTGTGGAACTGTGTCTCCTTTCTACAGTTCAATGTCATAAAGACACCAACCAGACAACAGTTACTCAGTGTTTTGAAATGATTTCTAAAGCTTATGTGACATCACAGAAGGAAACTCCAGAAACTGCAGAAGTGTTTTGGCCTTAGGGGAACTTGAAGGTAGAGCTTTTCTCTGTTCTGGCACTCTTATTGCTCAAATGTGGCCTAAGACTCCAAAGGAAATCACTTTCCTCCCATGTGGGACATGACACTCTGGGAATGAGCCTTTCTGACCACAAGGGATCAACAATGCTTGATGGATGATCAACACCGCCTAACAGTCGATCAGCAATGCCTTCTACTGGTTGATCAACTGTGCTTTCACAGAAAGATCAAGATCAAACAGGGGAAATGTGAGAAACTGACATGACTAGAGCCATTTTAAAATAGAGCCAGAGTGGCCCCTGCAGAAAAACTGCCCTACCCGTCTTTGAACTGGGCCAAGACCTTTGAACTGGGCAAACAGCAAGAATTTTATGCAGTTGATTGAGAAGTCAGTAGAACAGACATCTTGATCACAAGATTGATGGTTGTGGATATTCTGAAGACAGAATCAGTAATCCATCATCGTATAAACCCAGGTAGTTTAGCTTGTTAACATCCATTGAAAACTTTATTTCTTACCTTCAACTCCTTTTCCTCATAAAAGCCTACTGTTTTTACCCTACAAACAGGACACTAATTAGGTTTCTACCTGAATCTGTACTTCCTGAATTGCAATCCTTTGATCCCAAATAAATGCTCATTTTCTTCTCACTGCAGCTCTTTATTATTTTCAGATTAACATTTAAATGTACAGTAAAACCTTGGATTGCAAGTAACTTGCTCTGCAAGTGTTCTGCAAGATGAGCAAACATTTCTAATATATTTTAACTTGATAAACCAACAGTGTCTTGCGATACGAGTAATACATAATGCCAAACATCACATGATCACAGCTGAGCCAGTGGTACTCTCTCTCTCTCTTTCTATCTCTCTCTCTCACTGCAGGATTGTGGGTGATCACCTCCCATGCTTGGATGCTCCGTCTCAGGCCATGGTGTTTGGCAGAAATCAGTGATTCTTCAGAACATTGGAAGGTGCCCACAAGTGGCACTAGTGTATTTTTTGTCACTTCAAAGCACCTGTGGACAGTCCTTTGCTTTTCCAAACAAGAGTAAGCTTAGGAATGCCTTGCTTCATTCTAGGTCAGGCTGCCTGCAGATAGAGACACTTTCCTCTGCTGCCTTATTGTCAGTTACATTAAATGCAGTATATGACAAGAGTTTATCAATAGTGTACTGTAGTCAATATCCATTAGTGATAATGAACCTCGTCCTACACAATACCCTCCTCTCTCTCGTCTCCCTCACACCAGCCACAAAGGTTTTCAAAGGTAAGTGCAGGTTCATTTGTTTATTTTTCTTTATAGTTTGTATTTTCTTTATTACTTTGTATTATATTACTGTATTATAATCATTTTTATATGAATATTTTTGGGTTGCGGAATGAATCATCTAAGTTTCCATTATTCCCTATGGGGAAGGAAATTTGCTTTGATATAGAAATGCTTTGGATGACAAGCATGTTTCTGGAACAAGTTATGCTCACAAACCAAGGTTATACTCTATGTTACTTTAAAACTGGATCAAATTTTAAGTTACACTTAACACTATTGATCAGTTAATACCAAAAGCAAAAATAGACAAAAAAATTCCCCAAATAAATAAAATACCACCTTATTTCCTAATTATCATGAACAGTATGCTCCAAAAAACAAATATGTCAGAACACAATCCCATTATATCTGGCTACATTCTTCCAATTTCGGTCCACAAAACCTCTTTAATCTTCCTGAGACCGAAGCCCACCTGGAATCCTACAGCCTAAGCCTATACTCCTTTCAATCAGAACCTCAGCCTCCCAACTGCTCTAACCCTGAACTTTGCTCTGTTTTGAGCCCTAGACCTCTCTTCACTCAGATTTTGAAATGTGAGATTGAATTCCTAACAAACAGACTTTCAATAACAAAGAGGATTATTTTATCAAAAAGGCAGAATGTCCCCAAATAAATCACAAAGCACTAGCGTGCACTGAAACTGACACAGACATTTTATCAGAACTAGTTTTTCCTTAGGGCTTGATTCATGTGGAAAAAGGAGATTGTCTAGGGCTAGAAAGTAGTGTTTAGTGACAGAAACTCTATTTCCTTCCTATTTGAGTAAGATTGGTTAACCTGGTCCTGAGAAACGCACTCTTTTTTGAAGCCCCAAACTATAACCTGAACACATTATTAACCTTAGTGTGACCTCATTGCTAATTGTTAATGCGTGCCTTTAGGGGCTATGCTTTTTAAAGAACAATTTGTGATCTTTTGATATGTTAATTTAATATGTTTAGTAATTTTCTTTTGTTAATGGTGTCCTTTTGTACATTGGAGTGCTAATTATTATAATGGCTCTTTATTTAAGGGAATATTTTTCTGAAGAGAAACAACTTAAATTAATATTTCAAGCAGGTACAGCTGTTTATCACTTTTCTAGAGGTCACCATTCCCTCCATCACTGAAGTAAACAGCAGCTTGGGAACTACCTCAAGGCATCACTTCCTATTACAATAATTCTTATTCACAATTATGATCAAAACATCAAGAAAAAAATAATTTTGAGGATAGCTTGAAAATGCAGTGATATCAGAGGTAGAATGCAGTTTGGATTGCAATCCAACACTTCTTGGATCTAATCTTTGTCCTGCGCCTAACAAGGTGTTTAATGTTGACTAAGCCACACCGTCTCCCTAGACCTTACAGTCATGTCTGTAAAATTAGCATGTTATACTAAGACCATAAGAACTCTGCTTCCAAAGTACTACAATTTATGGTCTAAGTTGTCAGCTCCCCCACTTCTAAGATGTAAAATCCTGTGAGTTCTACAAGCAAAAGATTAGCAGAATGTTCAGTAATTAAATAGACTTCATTTATGGAAGTTTAGATTAAAGAAAGGGTGGTAGACCTAGAAGATATGACCCTTGTTGCCCAGCTGCAGAAATGGAGTTTTTACCAGGTGGAAAGGGAGACCCCACCCACCCACCTGGCCCCCCTTCTGCCCAACTTGTTCTTGTGATGTCACCAAAGTCTCTTAGTCTGGTCACAAGAAAGAATTCAAGGACAGACTAGACACAATATAAATGATGCCAGTGGAAGAGTTTATTAAAGTGAGTATACTCTCCAGATGTGAGAGTGGGTGAGCCTAAGGGACAGCTGTGCACCCCAGCGTTTGGGTTTCTATCTTTTATTGACAGTTGTCAACAGAAGGAGCGGGTGGAATATCCATTACTTGAGGAGGGGATTTCTTTGGGAGCAGGGTTTCTCACCTTTTCTCCCTTACTTGGTCAGGGTCTTTGGCCTTCTTTGTCTTGGGCCTGTCTGGTGTGATTCCACTTCTTGTGACTTTGTTCATGGAGTGCTCCCAGGGTAGATATCGGACTTCCCTGATAACTGACCTTGACTCTCCTTTCGCTGCCTCTAGGCATCTAGTTAAAGCCTAACTAGCTGCTTACTCTAACAGTCAGCAGACAGTCCCACTTGACGGTTCCTTCCAGGGCCAGAACCTGGGTCTATCTCAGCTGCACAGAGCCACTTGGCTCAAGATCAACTGCTTTCTAGGGTAGACCACATCCAGCAAATGGGGGAGGTGACAGCCCAACATGTAACACTCTGATGGACCATACTCCCTCCAGACCTCTTTATTAGATAGGCTAGGGCTTTGCTAGTCCTCCCTCAAATTCATCTTTCTCTCTTCCATCCTTCCACTTTTCTTCACAAGCATAAATTCCTAATAAACACATCACAAATTCCATCTTAGCATTTACTTCCAAAGAACTTATGACTAACCTCTCTACCAGTTCATCTGTTAATGGGGGGGTTATACTCCTAGACATAGCCTATGTCGTCATCATGAGTCCACATCAATTCCAGAGCCCAAAGGTAAGAACTCAACAGAAGTAAAGTTCAAAGATCCTACTTTTGCTATAAATGTTCAGGTTATAATATAAGTATTAGATTATAGTGTTAAAAGCTACAAATTTTGTGTGCACGTGTGTGTATAGATATAATCTAATGCATTATAATCTAACCATTGATCTCTAAGTCAAGATCAAATTCCAAAACTCATCTGTGTCAGAGGGATGAGGAGGGGTACTAATTCAATGCAGATTCCCGAAAAATGAATGAATTTGAACCAGTAGGTTCTAGGCCTTGAGGAAAATTCTATGGTGTGGCAACTTACTGGAATGAATACCCTCTCTTGCATTACATCCCAGAACTAGTCCAATTCTGAAAGCAAAGACAGGGGTCCAAATATTTTGATAGAAGTGAACAAAGTGTGATCTTTTCTTCTGAAGGACTAGGTTGACCTACTAAATATGAACAGCTTGATTTATGAGAAAATTTTGAGATATTTTGCCTTGATTAACCAGAACATTCAACACTTATCTTAAGTAGGCATATGTGTATGCCTCACCTAAACATCATATGCATGCACATTCTCAAAACTGAAAGCAATGAGAATTCAATAATTTGTGGAAAGTTAGCCATATTAGTCTCTAAAAAAATGATACCTAAAAATATGGGTCTCTGGCATTTTTCTCAGGATCAGTCTGTAAACCTATACAATAGAGGTCAGGAAAATGTTTTACTGTAAATGATAGCCTTGTGAATGGAATTGTTAAAAACAGGGATAATCAGTTCTAAGTTACCCACTTTACAGTGTGATATAACTAAACAGAAAACTGTAAAAAAAAATCAATTCCAAAATCTCTCACTAATATTGAAATGTTATTCTATTTGAAATAAAAATAGTTCAAAGATAAAAAAAAAAAAAAAACCTTCACCAGAGTTCCTACTCTTGACATAACAACAAAGAAAAAAATCAGAGCTTCAACTCTAAGCCCAAATCAATCTTGCTGATTTAAAGTCCATAATGTTTGGTCAATGATCCAGGAATCTTACCCACATCTCCCAAATAATTCCTCCCCCTGAATTGTTTTAATTGAAGTTTATCAACTGAAGCAGAAATAATTTGAAATAATGATTTTATTACCACTTTAAAACTTCAATCCGAAGTTTGACTTTAATAATACTTAATGTTGTAATAATATTTAATGTTAATTTAATGTTGTTTAACGTGGCCACCTTCCATAACATTTTTCTAAAAAGCTTTGACATTTGAGGGATTTCTCACAATTTTAACAGAGAGAAGAGTAATATTTTGCTTACATGCATTAGGACCAAATAACTGCATCCTGCTTTTCAAGCGTCATGAAGCCCTAAATCTTGTGTGCATGTGTGTGTATAGATATGTGCACGGCATGTTCATGTGGGTATGTACACATCAGGACTTCTCCTGGGTGTTCTAAGGTCAGCTTCTATAGAGGCAGCTCTCTTGGTGGAAGAAGAAATGGAAAAGCCTGGGGCCTTGCCGATGAGACAGTCAGGATGGCCCTTCTCACCGACGAGAGATTAAAATGTGTGCTTGTGTCTGTGCGTGTACATGTGTATGTTGGCAAATAATAATATTAAATAAAAATATATATACATATTGTTACTACTAGAATTTCACTAACACACTACCAGTGTTTACAAACCAAAAGAGCTGCTTTAGGCCGCTGAGTATGCACTGGATAAGTCAATACAACTACATCAAGCGCTTATGAAACATCTTTGATGTGTAACATGGTGGACTGATAGTTAAAAAGTTTCATAACTAGGTCTGTAGCCTTAATTCTGCCATCAATTCCCTAAAACATTTTGAACAAGACATTAACCTTCACTGGGCTTTAGTTTCCTCAACCATGAAGGAAGAGACCTGGGCCAGACAACCCACTCGCATGCCCCATGAACACGTGCCTCTCCTGTGAATAAAGGCACAGCTAACATAGCTGATATTCCAGCTGCAAAGCAGACCAAACTCATATGGTATGAGTATATGGTATGGTATATGGTATGTTATAATGTACATTTATGAGCGATACAGTGTGAGAAGAGCAAAGACTTGAAATGTCAGGAAATATTATAAAAAACACAAGTGATTTTCCTACAGGCATGATAAGAGAAAAGAAAATGTCCCATCAGGGCACACAGCATGAGAACAGGAAAACGCTAAAGGCTGATGCACAGGGAGGAACAGGTTCCATTGCCTCAGGGGTGGTATTTAAAAACAAAGTACCAATGGATAGATAATGCCACTTCTTGGTGAATTTTAGAGATTCCAGAGCAGTCATGTCAGGAAAGTCAGAGTATAACTTCGAAACCAGAAAAGTCACATTATTTTGAAAATCCTTGTTTGTGGGGTGCCTGGGTGGCTCTGTCGGTTAAGCATCTGAATTCAGCCCAGGACGTTTTCTCACTGTTCGTGGGTTCAAACCCCCCATCAGACTCTGTGCTGACAGCTCAGAGCCTGGAGCCTACTTCGGATTCTGTGTCTCCCTCTCTCTCTGCCCCCACCCCGGCTCACGCTCTCTCTCTGTCTCTCAAAAATGAATAAAAACATTTAAAAAATTTTTAAAAAAAGAAAGAAAATCCTTGTTTCCGATGAGCTGAATAGAAATATGGGGCAAAGTAGAAGAGAATAAGTTAGGTATTTTAGAAAGTCCTGTTTATTTTATTTAAGTAGACTTCTGAGTCAAATGCACAGAAAGGGGCACCTTGAATCATCTCCAAATAACTATCTTTCTTCTTGAAAGCTCTAGGTCTACAGGGTCAAAGCATATGGAAGACGGACTTGGCTTGTATCCCTTTTGTTTTGTTACATGAAAAGGAACAACTTGCATGCACTACAAGGGGCAGCAAGGACAATTATTCCAGGACTAGTCGGATCTGACGACATGCACAACTGTCTCAGTCCCACGCATGCTGCTCACTAGGGAAGAGAGTGATTCGCCTAAAAGGAACATCGGAGTTCTATCAGTCTGCATCTTTGCCAGCCTGTTAAGGGGCTTGACTTTGCACAAAAGATGATATTAAGGAGATAGAGCAAGGCAGCCTTGAGGCTTGAAGGTACATTAGGCTGACATACCTGAAATCACTGCCTTCCACCACGGAGTGGCGTTTGAGGCCAGGCAGAGGTTAAGCATCAACTTTTGTTGCAGAGTAATACATCTGTCCTGGGGCACAAGGCAGGTTAGCACGTGTAAAATCTGTTCCAGTCCCCTAAAAAGAAGCCGGCTATTTAGAAAGCACTCTTGCCAGAAATGTGCTCTAACATATGGACTACAGCACGCTTAGGAGACAATTTGTATGGGCAGGCAAGCTAACTAGGGCAGGCTTCATGTCCCTCAGTGTTGTTTATGCAGTCTCTGCCCAAGAATCATTTGTGAATGAATGGCTGTATCACTTGCAGGTTCTGTCAGATTTTTATTCTTACCCATGTTCTCCCTTTCAACCCCTCACCTATGGCCCCCGTCACTCAATCCACAAATACTTAATTTAAACTGCCCAATAGTGCCTAGAAAGAGCCATTTGGATTCTTCCACCACTGTCATCGATTAACACGAATTCTCTTTGGAAGGTATAAATCTTAAGTGTTTGAAGACAAGCACCTGAAAGACTGGAAGAACGACTTCACACATGTTCCTCCAGATTCTAGGAGAGCAAATGAAGGCAGCTGGTGTCCAGAGCACCTACACCAATTTAGTGAAACACTGCTACTGGTTTCTACTAAAGTGGAAGGTGATACTACCTTGTGCTACAAGGAACACTGAGCTGAGAAAAACAAAAATTGAGTCCGAGTCCCAACTTTGCCATGTACTAGCTATGACATTTGGAAATTTTAAGGGGAGCAGATGCACCACCCCAGAATATGCTGCTTTGCCATTTGAACTATTTCGAGCTGAAGACAATTGGGGCCCAGCAGACTCAGGAAGAGCTTTTTTACTTCTCCTCTAAATGCCTAAAAGAATTGAGACAGGAAACCTGTACCTGGAAAAGAGCTGTTACCATTACTTTTTTAATGTTTATTTATCTTTGAGAGAGAGAGAGAGACAGAGACAGAGAGAAACAGAGCATAAGTGGGGGAAGGGGCAGAGCGAGAGGGAGACACAGAATCCGAAGCAGGCTCCAGGCTCAGAGCTGTCAGCACAGAGCCTGACACAGGACGTGAACTCACGAACCATGAGATCAGGACCTGAGCTAAGTCAGATGCTTAACCGACTGAGCCACCCAGGCGCCCCAGGGGTAACAGTTTATAGCAGAAAGACATACAGGCATGGCGTGGCAAACATTTTTTTACCAAACACTTGCTCTTCTCCTCATCCTGTGAATGGTCTTCCCTCCCTTTGAACCTCCACACCCCACCCCTTTTCCCGTAGCTCAGGGTGGGACGTAAGCCTCAGTTACTTGACTGCTGGAGTGTCTCCTTTTTACGGAGCTCTCATGTGTACGAAATTTGTGTCTCTCCTGTTGAATCTGTCTTACCTCAGTTTAATTATTACCCCAGCCAAAGAACTAAAAAGGAAGAAGGGAAAAGTTTTCTGTCCCTAGAGTTAGTTACGCTGAACATCTTGTTTGCCATCTGCCAAGTGACTAATAATATCTGCCCCCACCACCTATCTCCCAGGAATGTTAAAAAGATCAAAATCAAATTATAAATATGAAACACTATGCAAACTTCAAAGATAGACAGACCGACAGCATTGTTCTATTTAAGGCTTTTTCTAGGCCTGACTGCATCACTCCTTCACCTAAATTTCTAGAGAACTGATCATTACCATTCATTCATTTAAAATTCGTAGATTTGAATTCTAATGCTATTCTTTATTCATTTCATTAAAATAGATCAGAACCCTACCATGTGCCATATCCTAAGAGCGAGTTCCTGCCTCATAAAGCATACAGCAATGGATCCAAACTGGTTTTTTTTTTTCCTTTTTCTTAATTTTTGAAGTGTTTGTGTCTTACTCATATATCTGTGCAGTAGGTGCCTGATTAAATGCTTCACACATAGTAGGAGCTTAACAGATTTGAATTTGAACATAGGATTTTGCCTGCCATTCATCAAACTGTCAATTAGGCAACCGATGGCTATCAATAGGGATTACCTGAGCAGCAAATAAAGTAAAGGCTGTTTATTGTGTTAGAGGTCTTCTCCAGGCTCACCACCCCCAACCCCTGCTACATTTTACAAAACAGTAAAAATTTACTTTATAGCACCCGTGCATACAGACTGGTCATACTTTCATGCCTGCAATGTGTATGGAATGCCTAGTTATTATCACATGACCCAATGGATAATGTGGCAAGAAAGTGCTGGTGTCAGAAACAAATTACGGCTGCAGCCAGATGATCAGAGAAGCTGGAGCCACTTTTGGTAATTAGGTAGGTAGTTTCCGGACAAGGGGACTGAGGTAAAAAAAAAAAAATGGGTAGCCCCTATTTGGGAGCTCTGGAAACTTGGTAGCACCTCCTCCGGGCCAGGCTGGATATCATTAACCACCAGAGCTCATCTCCTTTGAGGAAAAGGGGAAATTTTGCAAACCATGCCCGCTTCACCGCTGCCAACCGGAAGTCCTCAGGTATCCCTACTGAAAATGTATCATTCGAGCGTATGGCAATAAAACATGACTTTTACAAGACTTGTGCGGCAGATCGCTCACTTCTGCTCAGGCTAAACCCAGTCCCTAAAAGACTAACTCAGCAAAAGGAATGTGAATTGACAAAAATACTTCTTGGATAATGAAAAGTAAACAGTAAGACCAAAAGGACCTTCATATAACCCAGCATATTCATTCATTCATCAAATAATTTTGAGTTTAGGGAACCTGCCAGAGGCAGGAGAGAGAGTGTTCCAGAATATGCATGGCCTCCACCAAAATGAAGTCATTATTTACAGCTCATTATAAAAATTTACTTTTGGTACTTATGGGATTATAGCTCCTAAAATACCTACACATGCTATAATCCATCAGATATGTATTTATATGTCATAAAGGGCAATGTTAGGAGAAAGAGAAGGTGTATATAGGAAGGCAAATATTTAATCCAGGTTGTATCACCGGAGAGCTCTTGGAAATCATTTAATTCTTACCTAATCAAATAGATTTTTCATGTGTAAAATATGGACTATTTTGTTATGAAAATTATATGTAAAATTCCTGTGCATAGTAGTGCCTCAATAGATAATGGTTATTGTTATTGAATGTCTATATTCTGGATGTTCTGCACATCTGAACTCACCTAACCACTCCCTCAATATGTATACACACAAAAATACACTGGAATGTAAGATTCATGAAAGCAGAGGCTTTATCTTTTTTGTCTCCTGCTGGATCTTCTAATACTTAGAAAGAGTCCTAGCACATAGTGGGGCCAGAAAAACATGTTTTAGTGAGCGAATAAATGAAATATAGGATGTATTGACTCCTTTTCGAAGCTAAGAAAATTAAAGCACCCACAGGTCATATGGTTAGATGCCAGTGATACAGAGAATCCCTCTGTATTAACTGCTATATCCTCAGACTAAAAGGAGGGGCTGACATGTGGCTTAGAAAATCTTCATTCCAATTTTCCAGTCAGCAGGTGACACACTGTGATATGTTCCTGTTGACCTCATGTTTTATGCTTTATTTTCTTCTATTACCTGAAGTTCAGTCCAACTTCTCCATGCTTTTTAAACTGGCTTAAAGGTTTCTGTGAAAATGAGAAGATATTACCGTAGAAATACAAGTAGTACACTACTTCTCAAGGCACTGGCTTTATCAACTTACAGTATTTCAAAACGCCCGGAGTAGCAGACAGGCAGACATTGTTTTCAAACACTTCAGAGAAAAAGAACTAAAGAAAAGTATTTAAAACCATCTCTTCCTATTGATCCAAACAGAATTCACTATCTTTTAACAGTATGTATTTTGGGGTGCCTGGGTGGCTCCATTGGTTAAGCGTCTGACACTTGGTTTCAACTCAGGTCACAATCTCATGGTTCCTGAGTTCAAGCCCCACATCTGTCTCTGTGCTGGCCGTGTGGAGCCTGTTTGGAATTCTCTCTCTCCTCTCTCTGACCTTACCCTGCTCATGTTGTGTCTCTCTCTCAAGATAAACAAACTTTTTTTTTTAAATATGTCTTCTTTCTCATGCTCTTCAAGTTTGAAGAGTGCTGCCTTTGTTACAACTCGTCTATTCACTCCATCAGATGTTTAATAATAATCAGCCCATTTTACCATTTTGGTCATTAAAACAAAACATTAATTTTAAACTGTTTAAATCTTTAATAGTGGTTACAACTCATTTATTCAACAGGGCTAGAATTTAATGAAGTAATGGAATGGCCTTCTGGTTAACCCCAGAGAGGAGACAGAAGTTAAAGGGGTGATCTCTCCTACTCAGCGTGAGTAATATAACACGGGACACCAGAAACACTTAGATAACGATAGAGACAGCACACAATTAGAAGCCATAATGAGAGGATGTGATAATGAGTGTTATAGGCATTCAGAGTATGGAGAGATCAGGGGTTGGAATGATCAGAAAGTTTAACAATGGAGGAGGAACTTTAATAGGAGTCTCAGAAGATCTGTAGACGCTCCCTACTCTCCACACTCATTTTCTAATCATTACCCACAGTAATGAGCATGGTACATTTAGAGAACAGTAAGGAACCCTGTCTGGAAGATTGTTCAAATGCAGCCCTAAAGGCACTCCCACCAGGCTGACAACTCAAGCAGTTAACTCTTTGTTACCTGACACACAGTGACTTAGGGACACTCTTTTCACTGCAGAGACCCTGGCAAAAGGCCAGGGTCACGGTTTGGGGGTTGCACTTCAGTTGGTATCATTCCGCAGAGAATCCACATGGAGGCTGCAATAAACTTAATGGGGAATTTTTGACTACCTCGGCCTGTCCACTTCTAAGCACTAAAATAAGAAAGAATTTTAATGAATGCGTTATTACAAATATTAAATGGAGAATTACACATTAGAGTTGATATTCCTACAAAAGCCTAATACTTCTCAGAGATGGACTAATAATGTCTCCATATATGCCTGGCAAGCTCCATGGGCCAGGAACTATGGGCTAACTGAAGAATGAGCTTTTATCATCAGCCATTGTTAGGGAGGGCCATTATTCATCCCTTTGCAGAATTTGTTGGTGCAGACCTTGTCAGATATTCATTTCTATAATGAACTATGTAAAACATAAAACTCATAATATTACTTAGCTGTAAGAAGGGCTCTCATAAAATATTCTCGTGTTAATGTCGGCCACCAATTGATATGAGGTCAATAAGACCACAATCAAACCACCCATTCCAACATCAGTGCTGTTCCCTGTTTGCTGCTGCAAGTAGGAAGCTCTTCTTTTGTTTGTGTATTTTATCATCACAGTTGATTTTATTACCAGCTTTCAGAACTCATTAAGTAAACTGTATGGTAACTGATGTCATACTTTGTACGTTACACATATGAGCAGAAAAAATAAATTAGTAAGTGACTAGGAATAAAATAATTTTGCTAATAGTAAAGAGTGTGCACAGGGAATATGTGAGAGGAAAGAAATTCTAAAATGGGCTCCTTGAAAGGACAAAAACAGTTGTGATAACAAGAATTTAACCAGCTGCTTATTTGTCACTAAGAATCTGACTAGCTCTAGAACTTTTCTCCAGATGTAGACTGACGTCCTGTCCTTGTGACATGTATTTCACTGACACTCAATGGAAAAAAAAAAAAAAGGAGGGAAAGTCAGGAAGTCTTCAAACTCTGAAGCAGGAACCATGAGTCTTATACACTAATTTGTTGCCACTTAATCCTAATAAGTGCCTACACCATTTCCCCCCAGATTGGTGGTGGTTCATTATGCTATCCTCCAACTGTTCTCTCCTTTACTCGGTTGCCTATTCCACAGATGTAGAAACAAAATGTCACATGCCTCATTATACCCAAATCACAGAATCCCCAGTCTCTTGGATTTACCTCCTGCAATTTCATGATAATGTCTGGAGGTGGAGCTCTGTGCTCCTGAGAACATTTGAGAAGGCAGTGCTTGTCTTTGTACGCGCTGGATTCCTTTTCTGTCTTCTCACCATGCCGTGCAGTTCTCTCTCCCAAATTCCTTGTTGCTCTCATATCTTGTCTATACTCTCTGTAGTCAAAACTCATTCCCAGGAAAGAGTCAGTTATCAGTCACTCATACCTCTATTTGAATTTAATTCCGAAAGATATATATCTCAGGATAATTACAACAGAACTCATCACCAATGATATGTTGAAAGGCTTGGCATACAGGTAAGAAATCTCAGTGACAAGCAGTAGCAAAAATCTTTTCAGGGAATCCTTTCAGAAACCACATTTTCTATCCACCTGCTCCCAGCGGAGGGTATTGTGAAACACACGTAGTTCTCCCTCCCTTCTTTTCTCTAAGCTCTGAGTTGGAATTGCACACTGCCTCCGTCTTTACTGAGCTTTCATTTGTATATGTCTGTTCCCCAGCTGACACCTGTCTATCAAGCAAGTGCTGCACTCCTGAGAGGCATATTCAGGGGTTGGGAAGAGATTTATTCCAAAGGGATCATCCTCTTTATTAATGTCAATCAGTCAACATCTGAACACCATCCCTCACTGTGACTATATAGATTCCCTACAGGACATGCACTTGCTATGTCAGATTTTCTTCTTTTACTAAAAAAGAAGAAGAAGAAGAAGAAGAAGAAGAAGAAGAAGAAGAAGAAGAAGAAAAAGAAAAGAAGGAAAAAAATAGTACCCATATCCTCAAAAGCATTTCTTCTAGTACCTAATTATTTGTATGATGCCCACTGCAATGGGCGGCCGGGCGGGGGGGTGGGGGGGAGAAGTCAAATATACAGAATGTGCATTTGTGAGAAATGTAGTGTTTTTTACAAGGTTGAGATATAGATGTGTCACTTTTTAAAAATTGTTTTAAGTTTATTTATGTTTGAGAAAGAGAGACAGAGCGAGTGGGGAGGGACAGAGAGAGAAGAATCCCAAGCAGGCTCCACACCGTCAGTATGGAGTCCCATATGGGGCTTGAACTTACAAACCGTGAGATCATGACCTGAGCCGAAACTAAGAGTCACTTAACCGACTGAGTCACCCAGGCGCCCCTAGATGTGTTACTTTTGAAGTGATTTCCCTACATGATAGTGAATAAAATAGAAAAAGCCAAGTAGAACAATTGGTAAAAATTGTGAACCTACACTATCATCTAAAGAAATAATTAGTCTCTTTGTAATAGTTTAATCTATATTATAGACATCTAAAAGTCAAATACAATGTATTATTCATTTCCATTTCCCTAAACACATCATTTAGTACAAGGAAGGTGCTTAATAAAAATGTCTTTAAAAATACAATTTTTAATGGAAAAATGCTGTCTGAATCATACAGGACCATCCACTGAATCTCAAATTCTGTCTTTAGCAGTGATCACAGATAATCCACAGGCAAATATTGTTGTTATTCATTACAACGATCTCAAAATATTGAAATGGAATAATAAACATTCCGCGCTTACTCTTTAATAGCCCACTTTGGCCCAATTACCCATGCAGTTATCAAAACAGTCTTTCACTTTATGTTCAGAACCAATCATAGGTTATTCTATTTATTGAAAATGCTCTTATAATTCACCTATAATTTGCAGAAGATTTAGACGATACACATCAAAATCACATAAATTGCTTCATAAATTTTTCTAGTACATATATTCAATCTATATTCATAACCATTCAGTATATACTCTAAGTTCAGAAAATATCTTTCCCACCATAGAATTTTTACGGTTTCTAAACTGGCTTGTATTCTACAACGAGAAAAATGAATTTCAAGAGCTACGAATTTTGATAACCACAGTCAAAAATTTTAGAAATACTGAATAAACCTGCATAAGGAGATATTAAAGATTTTTTAAAATAATTTAATTAATTAATTAAATGGAATTCAACATTTTTTTCTTTTTTTTGGTGTATGTTACTTATCTTACTCAAGGCATTCAACCTTACAGAATAATTCACAGATATATATATATATATATATATATATATATATATATATATATATATAATATCTACCTCTTAAACTACTAGAAATACACAGGGAATCATAGAATAAAATGCATAAGAGAAGATAGTCCTACTTTGTTGAGGGGTAATATTTTATTCTGGAAAATACTGTGTTTTTCTCCCTCCTGGGTAAATATAATAAAGTCTCTGTTCCAGGCTGCTTTTTTCCAAACGTCCAGTCATTTGTTCAATAAATAAATACTGAGCACTTATTTTGTACTTGGTTGAGTGTAGGACATGGTTATTTCTCTCAAGTTAATCATCTAGTATCAGAGAAAATACACACACAAGACCAGCCAGCGATAAAATGATGGAAGACATCACATGATGTGCCCTGATACAGTTATAAAAGCTGTTGACATTTCAAAGGCTTGAAAGCTCCTTTCCATCCAGGGAAAGCAGGGAAGGACTTTTAAACCAAGACTAAGTAGGATTTCCCGAGCAATGAGGAGCACTTACGTTAAGGAGATGCAAATGCAAAGGCCTAGACATGGGAAAATACATATATGAAAATATGACAGATAAGAGCAGGTAAGAAATTTAGAGCCTGATCCCTAGAGGACCTTAAATGATACGCTCTTGACAGCAGATTTTATTTGAAATGAAATGTAAGACTTTCGAACAAGTAAGGGGGACACTGGGAGCTGCCTTCAGGAGGAACACAGAACCAATGACCCTGGAATAATTCTTCCCCATGATGCCTGTAAGATCAGGTTGAGGGCATATTCCTGCTTCTATGATGTGCCAAACATACTAGGTACTGGGGAGGCAATGCTTATATTCCAATGATGGAGGAAGACAATAAATGAGTAGATAAACATAAGTAAGCAATTTAATCAGGAGATGAGACACAGTATTAACATTTTAGCTGAAAAAATTCTATGAAGCTTTCCATGCTCAGTGTTTAGCATGAAGTCAACACATTGCTACAAAAATTTCTATATTGATTTACTTAGGTACAACTTATTCCTTTATTTTAAGTTAGTTGTTTCATTACTCAGACCCAGAAGAGCAATTCGTTGAATACCGTGAAGATGATACATGAAGACAGAAATTGTAGCACGTAAAGATAGAGAGTAAGCTGTATATGAATGGCATCCAAGGAAACACTTGGTGCTGCCTTTTCAATAAAAAAAAAAAAAGTGAATGATCTCTTCGTCATCAAATAGAGGAAGCAGTCAGCTGATTTTACTATTCCCCAACACTTCCACAAAATACTGCATCAGATACAGCATGGTATTGCCTGCCTTTCTTTTATGAGAATGATTTCCAGGGAGTCAAGTCATTGGCATGAACTGAAGAAATTTTCAAATGACAGTCGACAAATATTCCCACGTTTTTCTCAAATATTTCATTGCCCCTGAAGTTATCAACTGTCATTTGCATCATCTCATGTGTTTCAAGGTTGGACTGCAATATCCTGAGTGGCAAAACTCCAGGACCAAAAAGCCACTGTGGTGCTTCTCGGTGAAGAAAGAACAGAGGAGGTTTGACAATGTTCTCCCTGTTACAGGCTGTTACTGGGAAGATGCATCTGTGATTTTTACAGCAGGATATGGAAGCCTACTATAATATCTGTGGTCTTTATAATGTTTTCTAGGGATTTGGGGCAAGCATTAGCTATGGTAAAGTGCTATTTTTATTGAGCTGTCTGTTACACTTTGATTAAAAACCAAATATAA
This sequence comes from Prionailurus viverrinus, assembly GCF_022837055.1. Lineage (NCBI taxonomy): Eukaryota > Metazoa > Chordata > Mammalia > Carnivora > Felidae > Prionailurus > Prionailurus viverrinus. Next base: position 116,788,166 of record NC_062569.1, read on the forward strand.
ACTAAATGTAATGAGTGAAAACATTTGAAGCCATTTTTCCGCAGGTACACTATTAGCTGAGACTTTAGAAGGAGATATTAGAACAGAAAAAAAGTAAATAAGGATGAAGTAATATAATCAAAACATCAGTACATTTGTGTATTAGTGGTTCTTTGACTTCAAGATGTACAACAATCACCCGAGACACTAATGCAAAAGCCCAAGGAATGAGCCACCCAGGAATCTGTACTTTAACAATCACCCCCACAAATTTAACAATCACCCCCCAACTCTTTATATAGGAGGTCTCCAAAACATACTCTGAGCTCCCAACATATCCATAGGGGAAAAAATTGTTTAGGGAATTATAGTAAAAACACAATGGTGGTTATTTCAAAATGGTAAGATTATAGATAATTGGTATTTGGTATATATCTCTATATATGTTTATATATCTCTGAATTCTTTCCTATAGTCATTTGTCATTTTAAAACTTAAAAAAATAATATAAGTTATAAAGTGAAAGGTTTTTTTCAGCACATAGACTTTTCATTGGGAACATAATTACCTTAACATAAATAGAAAATTAAGTTTTTGTGGGATTTTTTTTGTTTTGTTTTTGTTTGTTTGTTTGTTTTGGTCAATAGCAACTATGTGTTATGGTTTTCCTCATTCCAAAAGTTTGTTTAGTGTAGAACATCATTAAATACTTGAAGTAACAGAAAAGATGCATGTATGGTTGGATGAAGGGAAAAAAAGAAAACCTTTTGATCGCTACATGGAAGAATGGATGGACAGATGAGAAGAAGCGATAGATGGAGAAAAGGAATGTGTTAATAAATAAAGGACCAACTGAAATACCCTGAGGCTTGATGGATAACCATTTATGCGCATCATTCTGAAAGAAAGACAGCGGTTTGAATCTTTGATTTATATTTGCACAAACCCTATTTTATTTTAGTTTACACTGGAGATGGGTGACTTGGTCCTTAGAGGTGACATAATCTATGGAGGAGTCAGACACAGAAATTCCATCAGGCCCAGATCTAGGAACTGATCTGGTTTCACATAATTTGGGAGTCTAGAATGACAGACGAGTGAAAACATGCAGAGAGCAAAGCTAACTGGCTTCCAGAGCATCCACAACACTCTACTGGAGTGTAACTTTCTGGTTTAGTCATATTCATTGGTGATGATTAAGAGTTACTGTCTTAGTCTCAATTTTCATCAACCATTTAAGGAAATTGCTATAATAATAAATACAATAATTTTCTGTCATATTCAGCTCTACCATTCACTGAATCTGTGAATATCAGAGGAGCACTTCACCTATTATAACCATAGAACTCCATCTCTAAGTGGAGGGCTAGAAGATGTCAGATAATTTTTGTGAATTTTTAGGGGGCTGAGCCTCAAGAGTAATTGAAATGTTTCATAAGCACTTCAGATGACTGGAAGGTTGTGGGTTGATAAGTAATAAAAAAAGGTGTCTCTTCAGTCTACTTTGAGCTCTCAAATTATATGCCTTTTCCTTCTCTGGGAAGAAATTAGTTGTGCTGTGGAATGTAAGAAACTCAATTTACACATTTCCACATGAAGTTTCCGTCTCACCAGAAATAAGAGAGGATTTCTCATCCAATTTGCAATCATCCTGGATAGTTTAAAAATACTTAGGTACATTCATATACAACGTCTGAACTCTCTTAGTTCTATGAGGCTGAAGAAGGTGAAACTAAAGTACGAGTCAGGTCACACAGAATGAAGGACTCACCAAATTCCCCAAGAGATTTTCAGATCATGGAGAATTTTCAGAAGATCACAGGTATTTCTAAAACATTTAGAAGATTAAATTTTCAAAGCTGTTTAGCCACAATGAACAATGGACTGTTTTTTTAAGTGTATGTTTTCAGACCTTTGGTCATTTTGATGGTTAATTTTATGTATCAACCTGACTGTGCTAGGGATGCTCAAATTAAACACTATTTCTCAAAGGGCCTATAAGGGAGGGCATTTCTAGATGAGACTGGTATTTGAATCAGTGGATTCAGTGGATGGGCATCATCTAATTCATAAAGGGCCTAACTAGAACAAAATGCAGATGAAGAAAGAATTCACTCTTATCGCTTCCTGCCTGCATACTTGAGCTGGAACATCAGTCTTTTTCCTGCCTTTCAACTGGGATTTATACCCCTGCCTCCCCTGGTTCTCAGGTGTTCAGATGTGGACTAAAATTACACCACTGACTTTCCTGGGTCTCCAGCTGACAGAGAGGGGATTGTGAAAGTTCTCAGCTTCTTTCCTAATCACATGAGCCAATTCCTCATAATGAATGAATCAATGAGTGAGTGAATGAATGAATGAATGAATGAACAAGTTACTGGTTCTGTTTCTCTGGAGAGACTTGACTAATACTGTCATCATCCGCCATTACCTCTTCTTAGAATCCCTAGCTTCTCTGTCCACCTAGTAAACTCCTACACATATATTTTAAGGCTCAATTTGATATTCAACTTCTCACTGAACTCTGGGGAAAGAAAGCATTCCCTAAATTCCCATGATTCTTTACACATGCCTTTACCTGAGCACTTATTATATTTTACTATACGTGTTGTTTTAAATATCACATATCTCACCTATAGCACTTAGAATGAAAGGGAAGAAAAAGAAAGGTAAGGCAAGGGTAGAAAAAACAAAAGGATACTGCCAGGAGCATCCGAAGATGGCATGAATTTTGCTTCAGTTATAAATATTAAAAAGGCTGAGAGAGCTTACATTTAACTTGTTGAAACAACCAAGACACCATTCAAGATCGAGGGTTTAATAAATACTTTGATGATGTTGATAGGAGTCAAAACATTTCCCACACTTTTCTTTGTTTGCCTTGAACACAAGAAATGCAGAGAAAGAATAAAAAATATCTTTGGCCAAAAACAATTTAGCATACTTGAAATTAATTATTTCAAATTGGAGATCTACCTAGTAAGGAGAATTGAAAATAAATGCTTTAAAACAGTATCATTTTATGATTTGGGGGGATTAAATCATGATGATCAAATCTTTCCCAGTTGCCTCTTGATTTCAAGGGCTTTTCCTAGTTATTCTGAGAGCAGAAAAAGATGCACCTCAGTACATCCAAAAGTCAAAAAGTAATTGAAAACAACCAACAGAGTGGAAGTCTCAGGAGGAGCAAAGGTCCCAGAGTGCTGGCCCTGTCCAGACAAAGCAAATCTAGAGAGTCATCCAGTCAAGGACCAGCTTAAGAAATCGGTCAGGTTCTGCATAGTCAAATTCATGGAATCTTCAGGAGAGTAAAAATGGATGGTAAATGGAGACTCTGAAACACAGAACAGGCAAGATCATGAAAAGTCAGCTGAGAATTCCACAACTGAGGCCTAAAGTGTTTCTTTTAGATAGGCCAAAGTAAAAGACCATTTCAGAGGCTGCTTGCAAATGAAAATGCAGAGCAGAAAGAAATCCTTTAGGTGCCCTGGAAAAAGTTAAGCCTTCCTATTAAGCTCCTTCTAGAGAAGTGCTGACGAAACCACTATAAAATAATAGGAATGGGCCCTCAAACCTATAATTTAATCGTCACCTTAGAAAGAGGTTTGCCCCCAGTTTTCTGATGCAAATACCCATACTTATTCGATAGTGTTCAACACCATGTGATTCAGAGCATAACTACTTCTGTGGACAAATGAGCCTTTGAACTTCAGGAGGCAAAAAAAAATAAAGAAAGAAAGAAAGATGAGGAGGTGTGTACTAACCCACATTCACCTCTGCAAACTCAAGCATTTACTGTACAATGTGGTATGGGTTAAGCATTGAGTAAGATGCTTCCATACACCTCATCTTCTTATTTAATCTTCATCAAACCCTCATAAAGTGATCTTCCATTTTACAGATGAGGGGAATCAAGACCAGAAGATTTATTAACTTGTCTAAGTTGACAGAGCTAATAAGGAAAATTTCTAGGATTCACACTCACATATAAAAGCTACAAGTCGTCAAACCATGCGGAAAGAAGCCAAACTCACATCCATTTTGTATTCATATAAAATGAACCCTTGGTTAAATTTTATTAGCATTTCCTTCATTCAGCATTACCTACATATAACATCATAAACTTTAAGCCTGCTGGAAAATGTAATAAGGAAGAGAAGTTTTATCACATTTTAAATATTAAAAAGGAAGAAAAAATTACTATGGTTTTTGATAAGTGATGAATTTGCTGTAAGTCAAAATCCTGCCACAGGATTAGGAATTGATTCAGTCTTTCAAAATATCTGACTTCAGTTAACTCACACAGGTAAGCAAAAAATTAAGTTGGAGGGCCACCATACATCAAAACATGTCATAAAAACTGAACCAAATATGGTACATTGACAAAATACCCAATTGGGTTGCAACCTAAATTATGAACTAAGGCATTTTTTAGTTTTATCTTCATCCCACTGTATTCAAAGTATGCGTGCCAGTCTTTTTTCTCTCCTTTGAGTACATCAAGCTCATTCTTACTTAAGAGTCTTTGCATTTATTACACTTTTTGTTTGTCCCGTCTCAACATAAATGCAACATCCCATCTTCAATATCACTTCCTCAAAGATACGTTTATTGAACATCTTAGCTAAAGTAGCACCCTCTCCCTACCCATCCAAACTCTAAGCATATGAAATTATTCAATTATTTTGGTGCGTTATTTTCTTCTTCCTGACACTAATATGAAAGCTTCCTGAGAGAGTACGTTTATTTCTATATGACCATAATCTAGAACCATGTATGACACATATTTATCCACTAACTAATTATTAAAGCTCGCATTTGCAAGATGATTCTATTTTTTTTTTCTGTCCTATGAGAACTAAAAGTTCTAGAAGCCTTGAAACATATTGTAAGTGGTTTCTTACTATCTTTCTTTTCAAAAGAAACAGGACAAAAGCAGACTAGAGAGAAGCCAAGTTAGCTCAAAATAAATTATGGTTTTTATCTTACGTCTTCCATTACACCATTAAAGAACAGAGCATGGTGTAGGTTCGTAAATTAATCAAAAGCACCAAGTTGAATCAAGGAGAGAAACAAAACAAAAACTGAGTCTCGTTTTGAACTAAGTCTGGGATCTTGGGTGAAGGAAGCAAAACGAATAGAAATTAAAATCAGAAACACAGGAACTATAGCTCTCATTTATCAAATCAAGATCAGATACGGAGAGGTGAGAGTCAAACCCATACCCAGGTCGAGAAAGACAAATGAGAAGAACATAAGCAAGATTTCACTAGGTGTGGTTTCTGCCATCACCTGAGGCTAGCATATCTGTTTGTTAAGTCCAGTTTTTCAATTTGAAGTAGCTATTGTCTTTCCTCGCCATCTCACTACCTCTTCCTTACGCTTTCCTCTGCCTATTCCAGTTTTACTCATCTTTCATTTCCCAGCTCAAGCCTTATCTTTGATATTAAACATCCAGTAAATCCAACCCCTAGAATTCTTTTTTTCCTGAATACCTGTTACTCTGTCTATAGTCAATCCCATCATGTTTGCCATGTAATGATTCTCTAAAGAAGAAACTCTCTGGATTTTTTCCAGAACACCTTCTTAGGATAGAGCTATTTCTTTTTTATATCTGCCTATAGTGACACAATAAAGAAATATTGATGAGAGAATTCCACCCACATTCCGTATAAATAAAAGTATCCCTACTATCTATAAGTATGTACAAAATCATGGAATTCTTTCTACTTTTGGAAATGCCAAGGACAGGCGGGTTCAAGGTAGCAACACTTTGGACTCAAGTAGATCAAAATATACAAAAAAAATGCTAACGGCAAGAGCTTCAGATACAGGGAAGTGAAAGAAGTGTCATTGGAAAGAGAAAGAGAAAGGAAAAGGGTTCATGGTTGTAAGATAATTATGAAAAAAAAACCAGAGAGAGTCTTTAAGAGTTTAATGTGAGAGTGGGTGGAAAAGGGAATTCAATGAAAGTTTTCAGTGCAGATCAAATATCTACTATGATTGGAAACTAGGCAAGAAATTAACACATGGAAAGGAAGTAATTCGTGATATTGCAGAGTGCTTTATAGTCTAGTAGGAAAGAACAGCAAAGTAGGAAGGTAGGAAAGAAGTCACATTTTTAAAATAGGATAGTTAATTTCATCAATTATCCAGTTTGGGTCCTTACATCTACTTGCATTTAATATTTGGTTATTAAAGTGAAAGAGAAAACTTTATAAAGCATGAAGTCAAAGTGAAGTTAGCAAGGGAATGCAAGAAAACGTTGCTTTCATAGCAAGCCATGTGTTGCTCTCAATAAAGATGATGCATGACTAACCTGGAATCAATATGAATGTATATAAAACTTATTCTTTTCACTGGGTCATTCTATAACTAATATATACCTTGCTGAATATTTATCATTTGAATGTGGAATACTGTTTTGCCAATGCACAATGTATAAACAATAAAAACAAACATTTCCTCCCTCACTATTTTTCTCTTATTCTTGCTCTGGCTTTTCCAGGACTAGGATAAATGAATAGTAAGACCTACCTCACAGTTCACGAAACATGGTAAAGGAAGCATAAATCCCCAAGATAGCATTGCTAACAATCTCTAAAAGAAGTAAATGGCCCATGGATCCTTTAAATGTTCCAAGTACAGCAGCTGAATGAATATGAGTCATACATTAAGTGGGATCATTTGGAAGGATGAATGGAGCTTTAAGGTGAAGGGGTTTCTTGTCCAAAGCTGACAGACAGAGGTATGCAAATATCTTTGCCTTTTATATTTTGCAACATTAATATAGTCATGAATGTGTCACAGTTCATTTCAGTGTGGCCCCCAGCCATTTACAAAATGAAATCCTCAAAATCAACCCTCTCCTCAAGCGTCATGAAGCAAACTGACTTTGCCTTGGTGGTCTCAGTAAAGCCAGTAATTTTGTTTTGTAGTTATTTCAGTAACAGAAGTGTAAGCAAGAGAAATCTAAAACTGAAGTAGTAAATTCTATCTGTCAATATCAAGGATTACAAATGCTCTTTCTTGAACAAAGATGGAGCCACATCTTCTGTCCTTCCAGATTCCTTCTTCTCCTTCTCTACAAACAACATATAAGGAATCTCCAAATCCTGTATCTTTCATACCTCTGCATTAATTTTGAAACTCATCTCTTTATCTCTTTCACTATTGTCACTGCCCTGTTTCATAGGACCAGTCTCTGTGGCCCCAAAAGACACTAGGCTGGATTTCCTCTCTCAAGATTGCTCTTTCTTGCATATTTTCCCCATATATCAGCAGCATGATATTTTTGCTTTCTGATTCAGTACAAAACTCTTTTAGGGTTTCCTATGGTCTTGTGGAAAGTCTAGACTCCTCAATATGGCATTAAAAAGGCCCTTAAGGGGTGCCTGGGTGGCCTGGTCAGTTAAGCATCTAACTCTTGGTTTTGGCTCAGATCATGATCTCAAGGTTTGTGAGATTGAGCCCCACGTTGGGCTTGGGATTCTCTCTCCCTCTCTCTGCCCCTCCCCTGCTGGCCTGCATGCTCTCACTCTCTCTCTCTCTCTCAAAATAAATAAATAAACTTAAAAAAATCATAATCCTAATTACTCTTCAAATTCATGTCTACCATTATTACTCTGTGATAATCATTCCAAGATTATTGCAATTGTCTGATTTATCCTTCTCATCCTTCTCCCTTTGACTAGCCCCTCTCCACCCTACCCTACTCCTTATCAATCTTTCAAAAGATCCCAGTTTAGAATTTCCAATAAAGCAAGGTAATGCCTATTGTGGTATATGTTCAATATTCGATAGTTCCTGGCCAATACATTTTGTCAAATCAAACTGAGCTAAGGCAAACTAAGGTGGATCAACTCTGATTCTGGGACTTTAGGTCAAAGATTAAGAGAAGGACAAAAATAATTGTAACAAGGTAATCTTTATAGTGACGCTATCTGAAGTGTTGGATTCTACCCATATTTGAAGCATCTTCTCACAGTTCAAAACATAGGTGTCTTCCCTGACACCTAAACATGAAGTAATTTTTCCTTCCTCTGGACCACAACAAATATACTTTGCATAGCACTCAACTTTTCCAGGATCATCTCAAGTCATGTCAGGTCACTAGTGAAGCATATATTTGATCAACCAAATAAGAAGAAAGTAATCTTGGAATTATTTTAATCTGAGACCATGACTTATCTGATAAACCTGAGTCTGAGAACACCACATAACATACTTTGTGAGGAGCGAAAACTTATTGTAGAGGTCAGATAGATTTTCTCAATACTTGCTACAGTTTCAAATTATGCAGGAAATTCTAAGCCCCTTGCCAGACCAGCTGAATTGAAAGCTTTAAATGTGGGGTCTACTTCTGTATTTTTTCAAAATATCTCCAAGAATTTGGTGAAGTCTGCAAATCATTGGGTCAGAATGATAGGTCAGCAAATGATTTGTAAAAAGGGTCAAATAGTAAATATTTTAGACCATATAGTATCTGTTACAACTACTCAATCATATGCTTATAGCTTATGTGCAGTCACAGACAATACATATACTAATGGTAGTAAATGTGTCCCAACAACATTTTCTTTACAAAAACATGCAGTGGACAGGATTTAGCATATAGGTCATAGTTGTCAATCTCTGACTTAGAAAATTCTGTATCTTCTCCCCAGCGAAATGACTTTTTGTATTGTTTTATTTCCCATTTTGTTACTGATGAGACATATGCCTCTTTCATTAAAAAAATTAGCCAAAAGTAAAGCCTATTAAAATTTGACAGAGCACTTTTATAATATGATTAAGAACCATCATGGAGAATGTTCTGCTTATAACTGTATTTATAATTTATGAAAATATGGTAAATCATCACATTTTTATAGCATCTTTCATTCAAAGCAACTACACGCTTTTATTCTTACCCTAATTATTTATTGGGAAAGAAAATTAAAAGGAATATCAGTGTTCTCACCTTTATTTACGTATTCCAAATGACAACAGTAAAACACAGCTGTTGCTGGGGTGGAGACAGCAATGAAAGCTCAAGCAGAACTGAAACAGCCTATTACCTGCAAAATCATGTCCATACCGGCGTCTCAGAAGACTGATTTCAGCAACACCAATGGACTGTGAACTACATTGTTGTATTACAGCCCAGGTTCATAAAGTTTTATAGTGCAGATGAGGAAAAACATGAAATAATGCTGCAGATGGGGTATACAGAAATTCCATTTGCCTACATGTTTTGACTGTCTATAAGAAAGAAACCTGAGATTGGGTCCCAGGACTGAAATTTAAATAATGACTACTAATGATATGCATGGGTGGCAAAGAGGTTAACCCAAGGTAATCCTGATGTGAAATCATCAACTTGTAGACTTATTTTGATAATAACCAGTTGTTTTCAAGCACAAGGAGGTCAGATTTCTTCCGACTTCTTTCTGTAAGGACGAGAACAAGAACTACTCCACTATTATTAATCAGGCCTGAAAGCAATTTGATATAACTATTCTGTAAGACAAGTGACCACTGGGCTGCTTTCATAGAAACAACCTTAACATGATGTATACCCAAGTGTGGATTATAACAACTGGAGGACTACTTATGACAGATTCCTGAGTCTGACCCAGATCTGAGAGACTGTCAAGTGATTCCCTAGTGCATATCGTACATCAAAATTTAAGAATCATAGCTTTCGGAGACAGTACACTATTGTGCAAAGAAATTCAGTCCAACACCTGAATTCTAAATCTTGCTCTGTTATTAACTACCTGAGGGAATGTAGGCAAGTCATTTAACCTTCTAGGTATCTTACAACTCTGAGATGTTATGAATTCCACACGATGATTATACAGAACATAACTAGACCTGTATTTATAGCAGGGATGAGTTGCAGTTAGTAAGGCCTATGAGTGGCTGGCGGAAAAACTAAGGAAGAATGAAAGTTAGCTGGTTTCAGGTTATAATTTGTATTTTATCTTTTCAACTGAAGAGGGTTAGCCATTTCACTTTCCCCTTAGCTATCTTTCCAAATACAGAATTTATGTAAAATGCTAAGTGTAATCTTACAAAATATGTCGGCTGATATTTGCAAATGTACACCACAAGGAGTTAAATTACCTTGTACCCTAATCATAGCATAATGTTTCATTCCAGGAAATACCAGTTAAAAAAAAAAAAAACTAAGAACAGTTTAAAAGCAATTAAAATGGTCTCTTAGAGAAAATTAATACACAGTAAAACTTCATGAAATTCATATTCCTCTGTCTATATCAAACCTATATTAAATGATGCTTAGCAACTTCATAGTCACCTTGTCAACTGGAATTTTTCTCCTCATGAACCTAGAGTCCTTGCTCAAAGAAGTTATAGTAGCAGATATGACAAAAAATGAATACTGCTTTCTTTAAAAAAGAGATAAACACGGGGCGCCTGGGTGGCGCAGTCGGTTAAGCGTCTGACTTCAGCCAGGTCACGATCTGGCAGTCCGTGAGTTCGAGCCCCGCGTCAGGCTCTGGGCTGATGGCTCAGAGCCTGGAGCCTGTTTCCGATTCTGTGTCTCCCTCTCTCTCTGCCCCTCCCCATTCATGCTCTGTCTCTCTCTGTCCCCAAAAAAATAAATAAACGTTGAAAAAAAAATTAAAAAAAAAAAAGAGATAAACACTAATAACTTGATATATTTCCTGTCCCAGAGGGGGGATAACATTTGTAATTTTAAGAAATATACTCAAACTATTATTTCTTTAGTTATTATACTGAGGTATTATCCATTTATTATTCCCTAGTACAGAAAGCAGACAGATTGGAATTCCTAAACTTCCCTCTTACCATCTATTGATTTTTATTTATTTTTTCCACATTTTCAATGATTATAAATTTGTATTCAGTTTTTTAAACCATAATTCTCATTTTTACTTGGCACTAGTTTTGTGTTAAACAGGCTCAGTGCTCTCACTACCAGCCCATTTATAACTCACCTTCAACATTCTTATTTTAAGATTTTTTTTTTAAATTTATTTATCTTGAGAGTGAGAGAGAGAACGTGTGCATGAGTGCACAAGGAGAAGAGAGGCAGAGAGAGGGAGAGAGAGAGAGACAGAATCAGAGCAGGCTCTGCACTGTCAGCTTGGGCCAATGTGGGCCTCAAAGTCACAAACCGTGAGATCATGACTTGAGCTGAAACCAAGAGTCAGACGCCCAGCTGACTGAGCCACCCAGGCACCCCTATAACTCACCTTCATCATTCTTAAACCCTTCACTCTAGTCATTTCTGGACTTCATTATCAAACCTAGAAGAAATGTTCTTTTAATCAATTGGAATATAGACCTGACTGGCAAATTTACAGTCCTGATGATATGAAACAATGGGAGAAAGGGAGAACTAGAAACACTTTGTTGAACAATGAAAAGTGCCTGAAGTGAGACAAGAACAACAATATGTATCTACCTTAGCAGAAAGTTCCTTTCCCTGCTAGCCATGCAATTGCTACCGATGCAGGGGAGGTGGCTGAGGAGTCAGAGAAGGTTCACAAGCGATGTAATTCAATGAGTTACAGAGACGATCAAGATGTTTTGAGAGACAGGGAAAAGAAAAAAATGCCACAATGAAATGAAGAAAAGTAAAAATGGCACTGGATTACTGAAGAATAATATTGGATGCTAAAAGATGATGAAAACAAGCATCCAAAATTGAAAGGAAAAATGGTTTTTGATCTAGAATATTTCACCCAGCTAAATCATCAAACCATACAGGGAAAATAACAAATAGTGTTTAACATAAACAAACAGTGTTTTAACATAAACAAATAGTGTTGAACCATGGCCAAATGCCCTAGTAATAATATAAAACGAGAAAGCCTTAAGCAGCCCCTTGAATACTGATAGAATCCTTCCTACCAAGTTAATGGAATCAAAAGCAGCAAGCATCCAATTCATAGTATTTATGATCTTGAGGTTTGTCCATTCCGTGCAGGGTGCATTGACCATGGAGGTTTGAGCCCAGTTTGGTCTACAAACATACTCTCATTTATGCCTCATCTATTTTTGCAATATTGTTCACTGCTTTGGTATAAATCAGAGAAAAAGTAATTTGAGCCAAATCCAAGTAATCTTTCTCTCCAGTCTTAAACCTAGATATAAGCCCTGTGATGTGGCCTAATTCAGAAAGCCTCCAAATATTAACCTTCTTTCCAGAAAGTAAAAGACTGTTTCCAACCAAATGAAGGGATAAGCCAAGAAATAGGAAGAAATAAGATTCAAGAAATGGGATATTTAACAGAGGGAGGAAATTCAGGAAAAAAAAAAAAACAGGATGACATTTGTGCATTAGTTCTACAGATTGGAGCAGATGGGTAGAGGTATGGGAGAGGAGGTTTTCCAAGAAAGTGAAATGGAACTGATAGATTATTTAATAAGTTGGGGTGCTTAGAAATCTGATAAGTGGTATTTACTAGATTGTACTGGAAAATTTGGGAAAACATTTGATCATAGGTATATACAAGGTCAAGTAAATTGAAAAATTACACAATTATCAATCAAAGGAAAATGAATAGGTAAATGGGATGAGCAGAAGTGATAAGATTGATCACTGTAAAATGATATCATCTCAAAATCTTAATAAGTAGTAAATAGATACTTCCTAAAGTGGGTATTTTCTAAAACTGCATACACATATTAAAGAGCTATTGAAGTAAATAATAAAAGTTATTGCTCAAGAATTAAAAAATTCTACCTCTGGGGATTGAATTTACAAAGTTGGAGAGACAGCACAGCAAGAGATTGCTATTTTTCCACATAAGCACTGTAAAACAACACAATAATTTGTATTCACAGTATCACTTTGATTTTAGAAAATCTTAATTTTCAAATGACGTGTGTAAGATGATGTCTATGAATGTCTATGCTAAATCACAAAGCACTTTGTTTCACCCTAAGTCCTCCAGAGAGCAGAGCCTGTAGCAAAGATTAAGGGGAAAATGCTTTATGTGGGGCCATGTAAGCAAGCAGGGGAGGTGAGGGTGAGGAAAAGAAGGAAGAGAGTCAGCAGTAGATTCAAACATTGAGATGTAATACCATCCCATACCAGCTACCATTTCACCATGAGCTACAGAGACAAAACGTCAACCATCTCACGGAACATCTTCTGCAAGGCTACAAGAAGGCACTTCAACATATAACCTTATATTGCCTCTCCCTACTTCCTGTTTCATTTGCTATGTCTCATTCTTGCTGCTTAACATCGCACTTTCAAATAGACAACTTGTCCTTAAGCTGTTGTCTCGTGTTCTGTTTTTTTAGGACTAAGAAACTCACCAAAATAGAGAACAGGTCACCAAGTAAATAAGCTAGAATTCCAACTCAAGGTTGTAGCCATGGTCTGTCAAAACGAGAGGAATACTGGTGCCAAGTCTTTGTTGAGAGACAAGTTCCCATAAACTTCTTGAATTCCTGCATACTCTGTATCTTTGAGTAAAAGGCATACTTGAATATGGGAGCTAGTGCTTGTGTATTACACTAGACAGTTTTAGGGACATTCCAGGATAGTAAAGATAAAGGACTTTTCGGGGCACCTGGGTGGCTCAGACAGTTGAGCGTCCAACTTCAGCTCAGGTCATGATCTCGTGGCTCGTGAGTTCAAGCCCCACATCAGGCTCACTGCTGTCAGCCTGTCAGTGCAGAGCCTGCTTCGGATCCTCTGCCCCCCTCTCTCTGCCCCTCCCTTGCTTGTGCTCTCCCCCAAAAAATAAATATTTATTAAAAAAAGATAAAGGACTTTTCTTTCCTTCCTGTAGATACTTGTTTATATTCCAAAGCTATAAATTTTGACATGTCTTCCTTTGCTAACCTGGAGGAGATTTTTTTACGTTCCAGGTTAATGAGGAATCTCTCTCCAGAATAGAGAATGGGGACGTCAGCATCTACACCTATGAAAGCTCAGAGCCTCCTTAGTTTGGGGTTCTTCTCATGTGGTGCAACCCTGCACATGCAGATAACTATCTGGAACTTATCATCTCGCCCTGTGGGAAATGGAACATGAGAACCTGGTGTAAGTTACTGCTGTGGCTACTACTTTTTGCTATAAGCAAAAAAATGGTTTCTCTGACCCAGAGAATGTTTGTTCTTGTGCGTGTGTGTGTGTGCGTGTGTGCGCGCGCAAACTGTAGCAGACTAACTCAATAATTTGCAAGAAGAGTAAAATATCAAACCCTTCAGCTTCTGACCTAACAGGTTGTTGGCAACCCTCTTCTTACTTTTAAATGGGTTCGCTTCTCCTATTTAACAGAAATACTTTAACTCCAGAAAGTTTTTCCTAACATTAAAAACCTATTTAAGTGAAGGGTAATCTCAGGTCTATTATTGACAGCTGATGTTTATATCCATAAGAAGGAGACTTCTCTAAGACTTTAGTAGTTGAACAGTTTTATTGCTGTAGTGATATAATGGAAAAAGCATGATCTTTTAAGTACAGGGAGGCCTGGGTGGCTCAGTCGGTTAAGTGTTCAACTTCAGCTCAGGTCATGATCTCCCAGTTCGTGGGTTTCAGTCCCGTGTCAGGCTCTGTGCTGACAGCTCAGAGCCTAAAGCCTGCTTCGGATTCTGTGTCTCCCTCTCTCTTTGCCCTTTCCCCCCCACCACTTGTGCTCTGTCTCTCTCTGTCTCTCTCTCTGTCTCAAAAATAAATAAACATTAAAAAATTTTTTAAATATAGAGAGAGAAAACTTCTGGTGATAATATAATCAGAATTAAAACTAGTATCCACAAAAACAACTTTCCATGTACCATGAATTCAGCTGCCTCCTCCTTTCTGACACTCAGCTGTTCTTTAAAGAAGAATAAATCAATAGCTAAACACAGATTAGATAAAGATAGAAGATGCTTTCAAAAGTTATGTGTATGTTAGTACTGTATATCATTTACAGATTTTTCAACTTACTAGCCTCTTATAAACTTACATACTTTAAATGAGGAAAGTATGTTAATCATCAACTCATACCAGCCTTTCCATCTTAATATTATCTTTAATTTCTCTAAAATGATATTATTTTCATAGAGAACGTATGAGCAGAATTTTTTCATCTTGCCATAGGAAAGACAGTATGAGAAAAACTTTTCAAACACAATAAAGCAATCAGTATTGACATAAATTAAGCTATTGAAAGCCTTTAATTTATAAATTAAAATCTCTGGATCAAAAAAAAGTTTCTTGGGGCGCCTGGGTGGCGCAGTCGGTTAAGTGTCCGACTTCAGCCAGGTCACGATCTCGCGGTCCGTGAGTTCGAGCCCTGCGTTGGGCTCTGGGCTGATGGCTCAGAGCCTGGAGCCTGTTTCCGATTCTGTGTCTCCCTCTCTCTCTGCCCCTCCCCCGTTCATGCTCTGTCTCTCTCTGTCCCAAAAATAAATAAACGTTGAAAAAAAAATTTTAAAAAAAAAGTTTCTTTAAAGAAAATACTCCTTTTATCTTAACCTGTTGTTGTTGTTGTTGTTGTTGTTGTTGTTAAAACTACAATTACCTAAGATGAACTCAGGAGAGTTCCCAGCATTGACTTGACATCATTACATATTGGAAGGAAAAAAAAAAAAAAACCAATGAAGTCTTGATTTATTCCCAGAAAACAGTAAAGCTTTCTCATTAACTCAAATGCTATCAATGATGTAATTCTGCATATGATCTGTTTTTCAGCTAAATTTATTATCTGAAGGGAAAGTGATAATGTTTATGGGCCATATTGGCTACGGAAACATATTTTTCATTAGAAATCAATGGTCTCCTCTGGTAGAATCTGTGGTTATAGATGAGCAAAACAAGTGTTAGCAAATAAGAAGCGTGATGTGCCTCAGAATTATAACTTTCTCTTAATTGTTCAAGGATCTTCTGTCATAGGGAAGCAAACTTCTAGGATAGCTTCAGAAAATGTGTTTGCCACTTTATAGTTCTTTGGGGAAAATTAGAAACCACCTTTCTGTGACTTTCTGGTAGGAATTGTTCATTATAACCAGAGAGAATGACAGTCTTTTCTTCAATCTAATGATGTTACATTTTATGAGATTTCAAGTCAATGGAATTATCTTTGATGCCAGATGTTACTTATGAAGCAATGGGTGATCTATCTTAATCACAGATTAGTCATCTATGAAAGTATGATATCTTTCCAATGATGTTCCCCATAATAAGAACTAAGACACTGAGAAATAAATGAAATCCAAGATAAATAGCCATCCTACATCAGAAACTACATTCATTAACACATGAGAGAAAAGAATGGAAGAATAAAAAAACACAGGCAGGAATATATGTGGTATATTACAGCTGGTTCTGATTCCCAGCAAGAAGCAGGTACACCCCACGTGAATTCTTGGATGCTTGTGTCTAAATTAAGTAAAATTTACACACAACCTTTATTACCCTACAATGTTACTCCCACAAAATAAAGCAATTCATTTATCAGAAGTCTTTTTGCCTTCTTCATAGTGCCAAATTCTCTTTTATTGACCCTACTTTAAACATTTTCCAAAGCAAAACATGAAAAGGACAAAAAAAAAGTAGCAGAAACACAAGCAGTTTATGAGGAATGGGGAACCAAGTCTATTTATACATCAGTGATTTGGATGCATGAATGTATTTATTCTGCATACACAATGATTACATTTCCAAACTGACTCATAAGACCCTAATTCCCAAATGAAGTCTCACAATTATTGCCTTTTGCTGTTTTTTTTTAAGAAATTATAGTGAGTAGCCACTTCGTTCTCTAAATTTCCAGCATGTATTTGTTTTTATCACTTATAGAATACTTGTCCCTTACTGGCTTATAGTTTTTTTGTGCACAAGCCATCTCTTCTTCTACAATGAAATATCTTAAAATATTCCAGGTCAGGTCAAACTAAAAAATACTTTTTGAACAACAAAAAAAAAGTTCCTAAATTAGTTGTAAAAAAAGATGAACACAAAATCATCTTTGAGATCTTTTTGACTCTTAAACTCCTAATTAGCCTCTATATTAAGCAGTCAATTACACAAGAAGCTATTTCTCCAGGGAAGTGTAAAACAAGACCCTGTGTGGCCTGACAAAATCTGCCTCTTGCAAACATTTTGATTCAGATTTGGTTCTTAAGGGAGGTTTTTATAGGGGTCAAGGTGACTTTGGGAAAAGGAATCACATCTTTGACACTAATTTCCAATTTAATATTAGCTCTGATGGATTGAGATGGTCTCAAGAGAAGACTGCTAATAGGAAAAAAGAAACACAGTCTCCAAATGTACCCATAATAGAAGAAAGGGGAAGTCAGGACCAGGGACTCAGGCTCAACACCGAAGCTAAGCAGTTGATAGATAAGGGTCAATTCCATCCCCCTGGTAAAGCGGTCAGTGTTGGGGAACAATGCGTTAGTATAAGGGTTTAAAGTAACAATGCTTTATAGTTCAGAACCCAACAGGCTGTAACTATTTGGGCCTGTGCAGTGATTTGAGCCTCAAGGAGTTTTTGTTTTGTTTTGTTTTGTTTTGTTTTGTTTTGTTTTGTTTTGTTTTTGTTTTTAAAACATAGAATAGACAAGGTTGTGTTTATCTATAAAGTTTAAGTTTTCAACCATGTTAGATTCAAAGGGCCACCTAATTTTTGAAAACAGCACTGATTTCTTTTGTTTGTTTGGACAACTTGAAAGAGGAAAGCTTCAAAAAGGAAGTGAGAGATTATCCTAATAGGGTTAAAAGTATGTGCCAAATAACTGGGACTGGAAGGAATAGAGAGAAATGTAATAAAATTGTGGTCCCATAACAATATTTTATTCAATAAATATTTGCTCCTATAATTCTACCTCTTTTTCTACTGAATGCTTCTGTTTAAAAAACAGGCAGTTAAACTTAAGAAGGGAGGATAGTTTGATTTGTAGATATTCAGATTGGGAACATTATATAATTTTTTTCAGTTTTTTAAACTTTTTTTTGATTTTGAATGTTTATTTTTGAGTGGGGGGAACACGAGCAGGGGAGAAGCAGAGAGAGAGGGAAACACAGAATCCAAAGCAGGCTCCAGACTCCCAGCTGTCAGCACAGAGCCCAATGCGGGGCTGGAACTCACAAAAGGCGAGATCATGACCTGAGCCAAAGTCAGATGCTTAACCAACTGAGCCACCCAGGCATCCCAGAAACATTATAAAATTTTAAAGAGACTTTATTTGATGGTAATGACCATTTGTTTTCATGTTTCATTTCATATTAGAACTTAATAGTTGGATTTTTCCCTCCCTCACTGGTGTATTTTCAATACTATCACCACATTTCCTCCTGACAACTTGGACTGGGGACGTATGAAACAATAACTGGAGATGATTTTCCTGAAATACGTAATTAGGGGCTAAAATTAGGGGTCAGAGGAAGGAAAACGAAGGTAAAAGTCTAGGTGTACCTGTAATGAAGAAACGTTTGGCACAAAACAAGCTTCTGCAAGTGAAAGATAGAGGAGTTGGCAGTATGTAAAACAGCCAAACAGATTCCCTAAGAATGAATGATTACTAGCTTTTCCACACACGGCTGTGGTGACTGGTATTTTTATACCAATCTTCCCACAGAGAACATTTGGAGAAGCTAAATATAATACTTTAAAATTAATTTGAAGACAGGAGCTACCGCAGCAGAAGAATTTAGGGGCCAAAATCCCAGAGGAAAAAGAAGCACAGAAGACTAGTATTGGCATCGCTTTTCCCCAGTAAGCATGTGCTGATTCATAAACTGTGGTCTGTGTCAAAATTGCAGGGGAGCTGAAAGCAGTGGCCAAGAAGCTAAGCTGGGGTGGGGCAATCTCTCTAGAGGATGAATAATACTGGGGCTCAGGAAGCACCCAGGAGGATCACCTGGTAAATCCCCACAAACTCTCTGTTGGGATTCCTGAACGACTGTAGATACGGAGCTAGTTAAAAATAGTTCTGCCTATAGAAACCCTGAAATAAGGTTATGTGTATCTTCCCTAATAGTTTGCCAAAAGCAACATTTTCTCTGAAGGAAGATAAGATCATTCAGAGCCTTAAATATCACCAAAATTTATTGAGTACAACATCCACCATTTAACAAAAGCTACCCATCATATCTGGCAATAAAACCAAAATGCTAAAAAACAAAAGAAAAAAGAGATAATAAAGCATTCCCACAGAAGATCCATATATTGGAATTATTAACGATAGAATTTAAAATATATATTATTAATGTACTCAAGAAAATAAAATACAAGTTGGCTAAGTGAAATACGTCATACAGAGAAAGACAGATACCATATGTTTCACTCTTATGTGGATCCTGAGAAACTTAACAGAAGAACATGGGGGGAGGGGAAGAAAAAGAAAAAAGTTAGAGAGGGAGAGAGCCAAACCATAAGAGACTCTTAAAAACTGAGAATATGGCACAAAAACAGACACATAGACCAATGGAATAGAATAGAAACCCCAGAACTAGACCCACAAATGTATGGCCAACTCATCTTTGACAAAGCAGGAAAGAACATCCACTGGAAAAAAGACAGTCTCTTTAACAAATGGTGCTGGGAGAACTGGACAGCAACATGCAGAAGGTTGAAACTAGACCACTTTCTGACACCATTCACAAAAATAAGCTCAAAATGGATAAAGGACCTGAATGTGAGACAGGAAACCATCAAAACCTTAGAGGAGAAAGCAGGAAAAGACCTCTCTGACCTCAGCCGTAGCAATCTCTTACTCGACACATCCCCAAAGGCAAGGGAATTAAAAGCAAAAGTGAATTACTGGGACCTTATGAAGATAAAAAGCTTCTGCACAGCAAAGGAAACAACCAACAAAACTAAAAGGCAACCAACGGAATGGGAAAAGATATTTGCAAATGACATATCGGACAAAGGGCTAGTATCCAAAATCTATAAAGAGCTCACCAAACTCCACACCCGAAAAACAAATAACCCAGTGAAGAAATGGGCAGAAAACATGAATAGACACTTCTCTAAAGAAGACATCCAGATGGCCAACAGGCACATGAAAAGATGTTCAGCGTCGCTCCTTATCAGGGAAATACAAATCAAAACCACACTCAGGTATCACCTCATGCCAGTCAGAGTGGCCAAAATGAACAAATCAGGAGACTATATCAGGATGCTGGAGAGGATGTGGAGAAACGGGAACCCTCTTGCACTGTTGGTGGGAATGCAAATTGGTGCAGCTGCTCTGGAAAGCAGTGTGGAGGTTCCTCAGAAAATTAAAAATAGACCTACCCTATGACCCAGCAATAGCACTGCTAGGAATTTATCCAAGGGATACAGGAGTACTGATGCATAGGGCCACTTGTACCCCAATGTTCATAGCAGCACTCTCAACAATAGCCAAAATATGGAAAGAGGCTAAATATCCATCAACTGATGAATGGATAAAGAAATTGTGGTTTATATACACAATGGAGTACTACGTGGCAATGAGAAAAAATGAAATATGGCCTTTTGTAGCAACGTGGATGGAACTGGAGAGTGTGATGCTAAGTGAAATAAGCCACACAGAGAAAGACAGATACCATATGGTTTCACTCTTATGTGGATCCTGAGAAACTGAACAGGAATCCATGGGGGAGGGGAAGGAAAAAAAAAAAAAAGAGGTTAGAGGGGGAGAGAGCCAAAGCATAAGAGACTGTTAAAAACTGAGAACAAACTGAGGTTTTATGGGGGGTGGGAGGGAGGAGAGGGTGGGTGATGGGTATTGAGGAGGGCACCTTTTGGGATGAGCACTGGGTGTTGTATGGAAACCAATTTGACAATAAATTTCATATATAAAAAAAAAAACTGAGAATAAGGTGATGGGCATTGAGGAGGGCACCTGTCGGGATGAGCACTGGATGTTGTATGGAAACCAATTTGACAATAAATTTCATATTAAAAAAAAAAGGAAAATCAGTAGAAGTTTAGTCTATAAAAAAGAACCAAATCAAAATTCTAATAACTAAAATTAAGGATTCAAATATTGATTTAGTAGCAAATTAGACAGACATAGCTGAAGTGAGGATTAGTGAACTAAGAAACCCACCAGTGGAAAATATCTACACTGATGCATAAAGAGAAAAAGAAGGAAAGTGCAAAAAGATCATAAAAGAAATATGAAATATGGTGAAAATTTCTAACATGTGTGGTTAGAATCCAAACAGCTATATTTGAAAGACTGGACCAAATTTTTTCCAAAATTGCAGATATTAAGCCTCACATTCAAGAATTACTGTTAAATTAGTTTTCTTGATACTTAAAGTGTCTTGTATTCAGAAAATTATTTTTTAAATTGTACTTCCATAATAATAATGATTATAATAGTGATCTCTATTCTATAGACTTTACATATATTAACTCAACGCTCACAACCCTACAAGTAGCTATTCTTATAATTCTGATTTGCAGTTAGAAACTGGCTCAAAGAATTTAAGTAATTTTCCCATGGTCACAAATCCAGTGTGCAGCAAAATCAGATTCAAACTCTGGCATCTAGTTCTAGAGTCCAGCTTCTAACCACTATGCATATTTTAATGTAAATGATGAATAACACTTTTATATGAAAGTGTTGATCAAAGCCTACCCTGAGGAATTTAAAATCCATATTAATTTTTATTGTAATTAATTATAGCAAGTCTTTAATAGAAAACCGCCCCAAAGTCCATCTCTTAAAACAGTATGACAAAATATTTTAAAAAATGAAATACGGATAAAGTTAATTGCTTTAAAAACTCTGAACTTGATCTGCAGGTGCCAAGAAGTATACACAGTTTTTGTAATTAGTAGATGATTAAACATTTTACAGTAATGTGACTGGTTCTCTGTGCTGTGGTAAATGTTGGATCTAACTTATATACAGTAAGACTTATATTGCCATTTCATATGCTGTCCTGCAACGAATTCATTTAGTAGAATAAAACAAAGTAAGAAGACTAGTGAGACTATTACAATACATTAAGGTACACCAATGTATAATAATAATTATAAAATATAACTTGTGTGTATAAACTAAATATCTGAATGATTGGAGTTTTCCCAAAGTATGCAAGCACTCTTTAATATTGAGAAAATGGCTTATTTGGCAACTCTAGGAATATATACACATATATATGTATATATACATGTGTGTGTATATATATGTATATGTGGATATATATGTATATGTGGATATATATGTATATATATGTGTGTATATATGTATATGTGGATATATATGTATATATGTGTGTGTGTGTATATGTATATGTGGATATATATATGTATATATATGTATGTGTATATACACACACACACAAACACACATATATACATTTTTTTTTTTTTTTGGAAAAAGGGAGATACAGAGTATTAATGGTATTGGGTCTTTGTTACTGGCCATCAAGTCCCAAGACTGTCTCAAGTTTCTAACTTTCCTAAGACTTGAGTAGTTAGCTCTGCCACTGACTCCATTAGGCACCACAGAATCCTTTCAACAAATTCCTCTTATTGCTTAAAGTAATTTAATTTGCCCTACTTTCACCAAGAAAAATGGATCTAAGAGAGAAGAAACATTGATTAAGTCACCTTGAATCTTTCTTTCCTTACCACTAAATTGAGGGGTAAATAATAAATGCCAAAAAAATCAAAACAATAATAATCTCCAGTTATTGAGTACTAACTGTATGCCAGGCAGCTTACAACCACTAGTTAATTTAATGCAGAAAACACAAAGAAACCAGAACTCAACTAAAAGACTTGAGTGGCCCATGATCACTGATTGACAAATGAGTTGGCTGATTGGAAATGCAGCTTTTGGATACTCAAGAACTAGGCCAATGTATATACCAGCATTAAGTGATTTACACAACAAGAAAGTTATCTGAAACTTAATTAAACATAATCTCTATTTATAAGAATAATAAGTGGATAATTTGGTGATGTTCCAAGGTACATAAATACCAAATTCAATAGATATCAGTTAAGATTTATTAAGTACTTATTCACAGCACTAAAAACTATGCTACAGCATTTTATGTATTTGATACCATTTAGTTTTTTCAATAACCATGTGAGGAAGGTGTTAGAATCCAAATTTTACAGATTAAAAAGCTGAGGATCAGTGATATGAAGGAGTTTTCTCTAATGATTATGGGTATAAATACAGTTAGAGTTATTTCTATTGATGTCATTTTTCCCCAGTTAGGAGATTTGTTGTTTATATTAATTAGAGCACAGCTTAGCAACTGTAAGAGCATAAATAAAACTGATTAACAAGATCAAAGTTTATTTCTCAGTCACACAGAAACCAGAGCTAGAAGGGGGCCGTCTACCCTCTCAACACACCATTCCATCACTGGGTTCCAGGAGTCTATTATAATGTTTACCTATGCCCAGACCAAGAGAAGAGAGTACTCAACCTTTTAAGACACAACCTAAAAGTCATACACACAAAACCATGGTATATAATGTGAAAAGGCAATTACTTAAAACATGATGTGACTATTTCCCTTTGCAGTAGGCAAGACCATGTATATGCAGGGCTCGTGAATAAGCTTTTTGCTATGTGCATGCAGTATAAGGGAGAAGAGCCTGATGTCTCTTTGTACGGTTTATTACTAGGAAATGTGCTACAGGGAGTAATATTTTCCTTTGTAGTATACACTAGAAAATAGGTGCTGGGATTAATTTTAACAGAGCAGTGTTTCTATGTCTTACAAGGAAAAGCACCACTCGACAATTAAGGGGGGGAAAAAAGGTCATACCTGAATGTCAATCCAGGACATTGTCAAACCCACAGAGAAAAAAATAGTCAAAACTTGTATTATCATCGCATTTCATCTACTGAGAACATATGATTTTCAGCATATTATGTGAAGAAATTGGCAATAAATATAGGACTAATTTTCCTCATTGAAGTATAATAGCAGTCAAGGGAAAACACATTCACCAAATTCAAAACAGGGTATGAGATGAAAAACACTACTTCATGACAATAATGCCTGGCAAAACCATCTACATGATTACATATGACTTGTTTTATTGGCACATCTCAATGATATGCTGAATAGCTTAAAGAGCCTAAAGCAATCATTTGGGCATCAAAATACTGCAATTTGACTTTTGAAGACAAAAACCATAAGCAAGTTCCAAGAAATCAGTGAGTTTCACACTTTCCTAGCATTTGTTTGTTTGTTTTCACTGATTGAAGAAATAGATTCAAAAACATTATTGGGCACATTTATAAACATCCCAAAACAACAACAGAACAGACTCTCCAGAGTTGAAAGTAAACAAAGAATATAGATCAAGGATTAATGGATTTGGCTTCTGAATGGAAAAGCTTCATTGACTTAAAAGGAAATTTGATTTGAATATCCAGAATGATCTAACAATTAGAGCCATGCATAATGCCCGTATTGTAAGATAAAATTTTCTACTTTAGTTACAAGATAAAAGGTCGTAAACACTGACTGGATGATGAATCTAATGTATGGTTTCAGTTAAAAATTATCAAATATATTTATCTTGGTGAAAGGTTGCACACAACCTTTCTAACAAATACAGACTTGGTATAATTACCAATTTTAAATATTTTTTTTAATTTGTTCATCAAAGGTTTATCAAAAACCTGTTTTATATCATGCTACATGCTGGGTGCTACAGATCCAGAAATTTTCTTTAATTAATTTATTTATTTATTGTTTAATTTATATCCAAGTCAGCATACAGGGCAACAATAATTTCAGAAGTAGATTCCTTAATGCCCCTTACCCACTGAGCCCAGCCCCCTCTCACAACCCCTCCAGTAACCCTCTGTTTGTTCTCTATATTTAAGAGTCTCTTTAAAAAAAAGTCTTATGTTTTGTTAAATATTATTTTTTAAATGTTAAAGTTTGTAATTAATCTAAACTTGATGGTTTACAAGTATGCTGAATGATCTTATGAGCTTTAGTTGAGAAAAAATAGTCCTAAACTTTTCTCATTATTCAGGGAAGATTTATTTACAGGATGAATAAAATTTCCACTTGGCATTTAATTCAACAGCTAAATAAGGAGACATTTAGTGTGAAAAAGTGGAAACCCATACAATGAACTTCAGAAAAGTGTACATTTGAATGTAACTATTTTATTCTTATTCTGTCAACACCGTCAATTTTAATCAATGTAGATGTTAACCATACATTATCATAATGTCAGTTTTTTTAATCCAGTATTACTCATTATTGGAACTGCCTTCCTTCCGACATTTTCACTATTTTTATTGATCCTTCCATTGATTCTCTATGTCTTTCCTACAGTTACTAAAGAGAATCACGACTTAACCATGTATCTTTTGTTGAATACATAGAACACTTTTCCTTTATCAACCATATCCAGCCCTACGCCACGGAGATGATCGAGCTCGTTTAGAATTTTGTATAACACTATGACACCTTCTACTGTTTTGGAGAAAAGTTGATTTTTCATTTATAGGACAAAACTGGTGTGTGTGTGTTTTTCATACTCTCATCCAATTTATATTTTAATATTTTCTGGGCCCACACACCGATCAGAAAAACAAAAAAAAAGGATTCAGCACCTACTTCGACTTTCCCTACTTGATTCCTCCTATTTTCAAAACACTCATGTAGCAGAGATCCAAGGCTGCAAAACAAGATGAATTGAGCGGAAGATCATTAGAAGGAACAATGTGGCACTCATCATTTTGTGCTGTCACAACACCATCTGTGTTACACCAGGCCAGAGTAACTTTGACATGACAAATAAACCTCTTAGGGGAAATGGGGATTCTATTAATTGTTCCACTGTCTGGCCAAACACTAGTGATATACTCTCCTCTAATGTAGCGCCTTACACAATTGTTACTATTGAATTAACAACAGCAATGAATTATGATTTTTTAAATAACATTTATTTCTTCTGAATGAAAAATAAGATGTAAAGTATGACACTCTCACTGGGGTGGTGTAAATATATTCATGCAGCCTTGTAATTATATTTATACCTCACCTGGGGGACCGACTCAGAAATACTGTTTTCTTTACCCCACCAATAAATATTGTTTGGTGAAATTACATCATGTGTCCTCATGGCAGCCATTTCCCTCAACTGCAAAAAGTGCTGAGGTTACTGGTTCAAATAACTTTTGATCTACAGGCACTGACCTTCTCCTGAACATTACTATTATTAACAACAACGACAGCTAATACCTACTGATGTTTATACGTGCCAGCTGCCCTGCTAAGTATTTATGTGGATTATTTCATTTAAACCTCACAGCAATCCTGTGAGCTGGAGGCTTTTATTAGCCCTATAATTTTCTAGATCAGGAGTTAGCCAACATTTTTGGTGAAGAGCCGGACAGTAAATATTTTAAGCTTAGCCAGCCTTAGAGTCTGTCACAGCTATTCAACTGCTAGTGTGGTACAAAAGCAGACAATACATAACCAAATAAGTGTAACTGTATTCCAGTAAAACTTTATTTATAAAAAAAAAAAAAAAGCAGGGGATGGGTTGGATTTTGTAGGCCATTGTTTGCCTACCACGTTCCAGATGATGAGATTGAGGTTTCGCAAGGTTATAGAACTCACCCAACATCACTAAGTAGTGAGGCCAACATTTAAAAAATAGACTAACTACAAATCTGAGCTCCTAACTACTATGTTACATTGCCTTTCGGATCCTAGAATCTTTTGCATCCTCAGTGATGAATGGGAAGATCGAGGACATGTGAAAACTGTAAGGTCTAAATAACTGGTCCTGGAATTTCTCTTAGAGAGGGAATTCATAGGTTCTAAAGGACTCTTAGTCACTTGGGGAAAGTTGAAACCGAAAGACAACTGTCAGTATCCCTCAAGCTAAGAAAAAAAGACATGGAGAGAAATTGTGAGGTAGCATAAGTGAACAGAGGGAGAGAGAATAGCTGAGTGTGTTAGGGGTGATTATGGCCTGAATTACAGGCAAAAGCATCAACAGATATGAATGATTAAAAAAAAAGGAGAAGATTGAGAATTTTTAACATTCTGTCACTTAGGCTACAAATAATAGCACTCCTCGAACAGGCTTTAAAAATAGAGAAAGACACTGACTCATGTAACGAAGGTCAAAAAGTGGGATAGGCTCCGGGAGTAGCTCATTCACAGGTCCAACTCTGTTTCTGCACTATTACCTCAGCTCTCGCTTCTTCTATGTGTCAATTGTATTATTAGAAACTCTTTCTCCACGATAGCAAGATGACTGTCTGTAGCACCTGTGGCTGCATGCTGCCTTGTTCATGTATAGTGAGGGAGAGAAGAAAATCCTATCTTCCAACAATCGGAGAAATATCCTTTCTTCCCAGCTGATTATGCTGAATCCCCTGAATTAATAATCCCCCCCCCCAAAAAAAAGGCCTGAGTGCTTGGAGTTTAATTATGGATTCTCAAACCATTCCCTAGAAAAAAAGAATGGGTTTTCTAAGAGTGTCCTGCTAGACTAACCATTGCACAGTCAGGCAGCTGTAAATGTAGCCATTTCACTTGGGTTATATGGGCTTCGGGATGGCTATCGGAACAAAAATGGGATTCTTTTATTTTTTTTTAAGTTTATTTATTTTAAGAGAGAGAGCGCGCATGTGTGAGCAAGGGAGGGGCAGAGAGAGAAAATGCCAACCAGGCTCTGTGCTGTCAGCAGGGAGCCTGATGTGGGGCTTGATCTTACAAACCCTGAGATCATGACCTGAGCCGAAATCAAGAGTCAGATGTTAAACCGACTGAACCACCCAGGTGCCCCCAAAATGGGATTCTTTTAGAACATAGGAGATATACATCTCTAACTCAAATGATGCAAATGCTTATGTAGCTCTGGAATAAGACTGACTTAAAACAACAAATAAAAAGAAACAGGGCTTGCCATTAGCATGGAGATTCTGTTTTAGAAACTATCACAGTATAAGTCAACAACACTGAGGTTTTACTTGATGCTAGGCATTGTGACAGAACTGGATATAAAGAAAAATTGACAGTTACTTGTGGGAGACAGCATACAAACAAACATTTTGAAATAATCTGCTAAATGGATTAATAGTGGCATACCTGGAGTGCTATGAGAATGCTCCAACATAAGGGAGTCAGGGAAATCCTCTACAAGAGATGGTTTCACTCTCCTTTATTAATTTCGTATACAGAAATTAAAGCCATATTACACATTACCATTACATACACACACACACACACACACACACACACACACACACACACACATCCAATAATAAAATGTTTTCCTTACAAAAAGTATAGCTATGACTCAGTATCTTTCACAATATCACAACATTCCTTGAAAGGTACTATGTTAGGCACCAGTGAAGGTCAGAAGTGATACGTGCATAAAATATGCACAAACACAGAGACATACATATAGGTAACTCATACATTTAGCACCCCTAGAGAGCATGAGTCTTTGCATTCATTTGCATCCCCTTATATATTTAGAAATCAAACTTAGGTATTAGGAGTGAAACTATACGGTGAACACAGAAGTCGAATTTTGATTTGTACAGAAGAAATATATTTGGAAAATTGCTGCAGCATCATTTAAATGTGTAATTTATTTTGAAATGGGAACATATTTTATCTACAGGGTATTCATTTTCTTAATAACTGAATCTGGCATAACTTGCTGAGAAGACAGCTTGCACTTGCACTTAAGGGAAGCACTCGTGGTTATAGGTAGTTGAACATTTTAGAAGGGAAATCATTTAATCTACTCAATTTAGAGCTTTAGAAGGAATACATTAATGTGTAAAAGAAAGAAGACCAAAGCATAAATGCTTTTAAATTGTCTTTTCCTTAGATAAAAATTATAGTACCATGGCTTTTAAGCACACATTAAAAATTCAACAATATATTCTTTTTCTTAGGATTATTTTAAGACAGGTTTTCTCAACCACAGCACTATTGATATCTTGGGTTGGATGAGTCTTGGTCATTGGGTCTGTGCTGAGCATTGTGGGGTTTGTGGCAGCATCCCTGGCCTCGATCACTAGATGCCAGTAGCACCTCCTTGTCATGACAATCAAAAAATGTCTCCAGTCATTGTCAAATATCCCCTGAGGGACAAAAGCGACCCTGGCCCAGAACCACTGTCTTAATAAATAATTTTACTATCAATCTACAGTTTAACAATATTATACAACAATTAAATTCCAATTATTAGTTTTCAACGCATAAGTAATCAGTAAAAACTGAGCAAGCTGCTTCCAAGGTTAAATTATGAAAGAACTTCAAAATCTGTATAAATTAGGGAAATGGCTTAAGGGTGATAAGAATCGGGGGACAAGTAGAGATAAATCAATTCACAGTAATTCCAAAATTGATTATAACATATGAATATACCACTTGGGGTCACGGATTTAGGATCCACACAACACGCCCGCGCGCATGCGCGCGCACACACACACACACACACACACACACACACACACACGCGCGTGCACACACACGCGCGCGCACACACACAAAGTAGCCTGAATCATCCAAGAAATGTGATAAATGATGAGGGAATAAACAAGGCAAAGTTTAGGATTTATGAGCAATTAAAAGTAGTGGTAAATAGAGGTTTCAAATCAAGAATTAAAAGCAGAGGTTAGAAGGAAGAGGGACTCTCAGGGAATCAAGCACTAAGTAATAGGGCCATCCTCTCTCTGCTCATTTTGTGTATTGGCTTAGGAACCTAGGTAACATTAAAAAGAGAGAAAGCAGTCTGCCTTAAAGAATCCTAGGAGATGTTTTTTTGCCATCTTATAAGGAAATATCATTACATAGGGCCATATCTCTTCTTAAGCATAATTCACATGTTTTTGACATACAAATTAATGCATACATATTTCCGTCTAATGTACACCATCTCCTTCTACCTGCTTCCTGTTTAAAATGTCTAGCACATCACCTGCCACACAATAGGCACAAATAAGTATTTTAATAAATAACTGAATATTTTATAAATGACTTCTGTTTCTTCTATCACCATACCAACCAACATTCCCTAAAACAACTTTTAGCAAGAAAGCCCTTCTTTTAGGAATCTTCACCTTTGTTTTTGACATCCCATTATTAATGTTTGATACTCCCCAAAGGCAATCCAGATTCCAAAACCTTCAACTTTTTGTGATTTCATAGTATCCACAATAGCACGTTTTTTAATGTTTATTTTATTTTTGAGAGGGAGAGACAGAGCACAAGCAAGGGAGGGACAAAGCGAAAGGAAGACACAAAATCTGAAGCAGGCTCCAGGCTCCAAGCTGTCAGCACAGAGTCTGACGCAGGGCTCAAACCCATGAACCGTGAGATCCTGACCTCAGCCAAAGTCGGACGCTTTACCAACAGAGCCACTGAGGTGCCCCCACGATAGCACTTTTAATACACTGATACTCTCAAGTAATCTATGGCATGTGTTGGATAAGGAAAAATTTGTTTCTCATCTGGGGAGCCCAAACCAGTATCTCTACATAGAGGAAAATAAAAGTTATAAGATATGATATATAGTATTGCAAAGCACTCACCAGTGACAGGAAAGAATCATCGTAAATTAACAAAGTATATTCAAGTAATTAAATGTGAACTCAAGTAAATTAAGATATGTCAGCTTTGAGTAACTAAGTCTCCAGGCACTCTTTTGGGTAGGTTACAGAGAAAGTCCACAACAGCTTTTAGATTTTAAGTGCTGCGCTACAGCAATGGTTTCTTAAATTCCCTTCATATTTCAGGACTTTATAGGCTTAAATGTTAGGACTCACTGACATTAGGTCTCTAAATAAAATAATGATTAATATTCAGAACCCAGGGATCTCTTAGATCCTGAGGTAAGAATGCAGCAGGAAATTGAAGCCAGATACACCCTCAAAAGAGCAAAAACATATTCATGTGCATGTTTCTATAGGACAGAGATCAGTAGTTTTCAACTCTGCCTGCATCCTATAATCACCTGTAGAGCTTAACATAGTCCTGCTGTCCAGACACCATCCTCAGAAATTCAGATTTAATTAGTCTGGGTTGGGGCCAGAGCCCCAATATTTCTTAAGAGGCCCACAGGTAATTCAAATATGCAAACACTGAGATATAGGTATAATGAAAAGCCAAGTAAGCAGTATCAGGAATAAGGAATTAGACAGTTTAAAAAATATATCTAATATTTTATTATTTGTTAGTATAGTTTATTAGATATATCATATCATAGTCAGAAGCCACAGGCAATTTGTCAGTATATGCCAATATTTGCAATGGGAAAAACACACACATAGATGAGAATTTTGGTTGCTGTGCAGCAACACGAATTACAAATATCTTCTTCCTCTCACTAAACCCTTTGTTAGCACTGTCAAAATCTTGAGACATTCTTCAATATTAAAGATATAATGCTGGGGCACCTGGGTGGCTCAGTCTGTTCAGTGTCTGACATCAGCTCAGGTCATGATCTCACAGTCTGTGAGTTCGAGCCCCGCGTCAGGCTCTGTACTGACAACCCAGAGCCTGGAGCCTGCTTCAGAATCTGTGTCTCCCTCTCTCTCTGCCCCTCCCCTGCTCATGCGTGCGCTCGCTCGCTCGCTCTCTCTCTCTCTCTCTCTCTCTCTCTCTCTAAATAAACAAACGTTAAATTTTTTTCTAAAGATATAATACTTTATCGTGGAAACCAAGATAGTTCTCTCAGTGAAAAGACTTCCCTCCTCCAAAGCTGAGGGCACAAACAAAGCAGAGAAGGTATTAAAATCAGTGGTCAAGGTATTCATATCATGATAAAGAGACGATGACATGAAATAATCAGCAGATTTCTCAGAAAATTAAGAACTTAAAAGCAAATTACTGTCTTTTCTCTGAATGTGGTCATTATGTCAATTTTTCTGAAAGAACTATATAGCTTTTGATCCACACTGATAAATGTAATTTTTCAAGCAGAGTTTCATCAAAGCAATTGCACAAATTTGGAATGGGACTGCACCAGTTGCAGGTACGAAATCAAGAGTTGGATGCTCAACCTGAGCCACCCAGGTGCCCCTGGTCGCAGGCACTTCTAAAGACCAATGGTCAAATGAAATTTCATATAGAGTATACCTACATGAAATTCAACAGATCACGTATAGTTTACACATCCTCTCTCTGAGTCTGCAGTAAAATGAGAGAAAACTACTTTTAATAAATGAACGAATGAATGAGTGAATAATAAACATCCAAGGACAAATATAATGGGACACAACAGCAACAATATTTGGAGAGCTAGGAAACAATTTGAAACAGCTAAAAACTAAGCCTCAGTGGGAGATCAAGTCTTAGAAAGTAGAGGCACTGGTTATCTTCCAGAGCTACAGCAGAGAATAAAAATAGACAATTGTTCCCTCCCAATCCTAGTAAAAAATGGGAGTTTTCTTTGGTCGGGAGGTGGATCCAGACAGACCCAAACCTGGCCACTGATAGATAGTATACCACCCCTACACCCCAATGTAACTGATTCAGTTACACTGATTGAATAAAATCCAAGATTTTCTTCAATAGAACCATCAGAGAAAAATCATCCTTTCAAGTTAAGAATTTGAAAACTTATAAACCAGGAGATGCTAGGGGTTGTGTATACTACCACATAAAGGAATCTGAGAGAATGAATATAATAATCAATAGAGAAGCTGTAATAAGAATTAGACAGATGATCTCACTGAAATAGATTTTAAAACTTTAGGAAATCAGAAAGCACCTGGTTTTGTTCCACTTTGATCTCACAGTTTGGCACATAGTAGTTTCTCAATTAAAGTTTGTGAAATAAACAAATCAAGTCTGATTTCTGCCTCTGATATACTGAGCTTTTTTCTGCCTCCTGTAGCTAACCAAGCAACCATTTCTCAAAATAATTACACACACACACACACACACACATCTATTTTTGCTGAAATTACTTGAATTAGGTTTTTGTCACTGGCAAATAAATAATTTCAATAAATAAATAAAATTATACCAAAAGAGGAGAATAAAAAGTTATAAAGTTATAAGCCAAAAATGTAGAAGAGGCTATTCAAGTTGGACTAGGAGATAGGGGATACACTTCTATCCCGGGATGGGATAAATAACTGCTCTAAACCAGTGAAGCAGTTCATTAAGCAATTTGTCTCAAATATGTGCCTCCCTAAACTCAGTCTTCAATGGTAGAAAAATATTAGAACATTGGAATGATGGCTTCCTTTCCCAGGGCTCAGTAAGGTTCTACATGTGAGAGACAAGCTTTAAAATGAGCTTCTCCATCTGGAACTAGAAAGACCACTGCTAGTATAAACAACTTTTTTAAAGAGATACGTTTTCTGCCCATGACCATTAAGCTGTAATTTCGAAAACTCATATCTAATGCATCCTGCAGAATCGCAACAGTTGAATGTTCTGCTTTATATTAAAATGTGTGCTTGCAGAGTTTAGGAAGGAAGAAATGCCATGGCAGCTAAGACTGGAACAGAAAGAACACAGAATGTCCTATTCAGGCTACTCTCAAACATCTCTTGTTCTGAACTCCCTACTTGGCAGAGGTATTAACTTTTCCCTAAAAGTAGCATCCAAGGAGATGCAGGTTTCTGAGCACAGGGGAAGCTCTGTTCTGTCTTACCCCTCCAGCCTATTGCTTTATCCTCAGACAGGGGCTTAAGCCAAAGACACGGAGCTGAGACGAGAGAAATGGAGACGGCACAAGATCAGTTGCTAAAAAACACAGGAACTGCAAAGCAGAGGTCCAGACACAGAGTTCCTGACGTCACAATTTCTAATTTCATGTACTGCTGAAGCACTGCCATCAAATGAAATTTGTAGGCAACTATATGAGAGGGGTGCGGGGAGAGAGAAAGCAGGGAAGAAAGCAGGAGGAGGAGGGGAGGAGAGGGAGGGAAGAGAAGAAGATGAAGAGAGGAAGGCATTGATGAAGGGAGGGAGGGCAGGAGAAAGGAAGATACTTAGGGAAAGAAAACCCCCAAGCTTGGTTAACAGTGAAGCCTGAATGGCAGAGGCAATCCACGTGGTCAGGACAGAATTCTTCTCTAGAAGTAGAACATTCTGAAACTGGTGAAGCCTCATTAATAGCGCTTTAGATAGGTCTATAAAGAATCTTGGACATGGGGCGCCTGGGTGGCTCAGTCGGTTAAGTGTCCCGACTTCGGCTCAGGTCATGATCTCGCGGTCCATGGGTTCGAGCTGTGCTGACAGCTCAGAGCCTGAAGCCTGCTTCAGATTCTGTGTCTCCCTCTTTCTCTGACCCTCCCCTGTTAATGCTCCCTCTCTCTGTCTCAAAAATAAACAAATGTTAAAAAAAAAAAAAGAATATTGGACAATGGACTTTTTCCTATGGGCAGAATAAGGACAACTAAATATTTGATCAAGAAACTCATCCCATTGCCTGGAAAGTGAGTCAAGAAGTGGATGCAACTTAATATTCCACCTTTGCCAGATGATAATGATAATAGCCAACATTAGTGGAAACTTCTCTTATTATGTGAAGGCACTGTGCTAAAAATCTCACTGAATGCTCATAACAACCTTATGAGATTGTTCCTATCGTTATGTTGGTTTGGTGAAAAGAAAACGGGCTCACAGAGGTAAGTCCATTGCCCAAATTAGGAAGTTTTAAGTCAAAATATAAACACAAAGAATTTGACTTCAGGGCCAGTGACTGTAACTCGTCTCCTCTGATGAATATACAGTAGTGGTTTTGGACATTTGACAACTCTTGGGTTGCATCCCAGTCTCCCCTTATTTCAGCGGTTCAGTGGGTGATTTTTGTCCCTCAGAAGACATTTGGCAATGCGTAGAGATACTTTTTTGAATGTTTATTTATTTTGAGAGAGACAGAGAGCGCAAGCAGGGGAGGGGCAGAGAGAGGGAGACAGAGAATCCCAAGCAGGCTCCACACTGTCAGCACAGATCCCAACATGGGGCTTGATCTCAGGAACCGTGAGATCATGACCTTATCTAAAAGGCTTAATTGGGGGCGCCTGGGTGGCTTGGTCAGTTGGGCATCTGACTTTGGCTCAGGTCATGATCTCACGGTCCGTGAGTTCAAGCCCCGCGTCGGGCTCTGTGCTGACAGCTCAGAGCCTGGAGCCTGTTTCAGATTCTGTGTCTCTCTCTCTCTGTGCCCCTCCCCTGTTCATGCTCTGTCTCTCTCTGTCTCAAAAATAAAAAAATGTTAAAAAAAATTTTTTAATAAAAAAAAATTTTTTTTAAATAGTAAATAAATAAATAAATAAATAAATAAATAAAAGGCTTAATTGACTGAGCCACCCAGGTGCCCCGATCTTTTTATTTTAAAACAACCATATATGTTTAGTGAGTCATAAGAGGGCTAAATGACCCAGTAAATCTTCTAGAATAGAGTGTAAACCCTTGCAGCCATGTTTTTTATTAGTTTAAAAATAAAATTGGAGATTACAGTGAGAATTATACTATATATACTGTATAATAATACTATATATGCTATAGCAAACACATCATATGACATCTTCTAATTTTGCTGGGTAGCTCACATTGAAATGAACATTATTAAATTATATAATCTATTAATTATTGTTCAATAATGTTGTTAAATAGCTAGGGGTATAAAATTCATTGCCACTCAGTTCTCCTTTCAATCAACCCCATTCCAGTGCAGTCCAAATAAACTATGACATGTGTTCTATTGAACCAAACACTTATTTTTGTCAAGTGTGTTTTTTGGCTTCTTCATTGTTGTTGTTTGGGGGATATTGTGAAGGAATCTGACTAGCCCAAAATCTGCAGGCCATGCTCAAGAGAATTTATACTGGCATCTCAAATTTGGAAGGTTTGAACATATTGTAAGTACACTGAACTACTTGAAATTCCTTGCATCTCCATTCTGCAAATGCTAGATTAGGATAGACTGCACAGTTCTAAAACGAGTCCTTAAGGTGAAAAATGTATAGGTAAAGTACTTACTAGATGACAGCTCCCGAAAGTATATAGTTCACATTTCTTATAATTTCAGCGTTCCTCAATGTTATGAGATGAATTCTATCCCCCTCCCTTGCCCTAAACTCATATGTTGCAGTCTTAACTCCTAATGTGACTTGGAGTTAGGGCCTCTAAGCCCTAAACTAAATAAAGTCTCAGGACAGGTGTCTCTAATAAGAAGAGTAAGAGACATCAGAGATCTCTCTGCCTTGAGAAGGCAGCCATTTGCAAACCAGGAAGGGAGGCTTCATTAGAAACAACCCTGACAGCACATTGATCTTGGACTTCTAGCCTCCAGGACTGTGAGAAAATAGATTTCCATAGGTTAAACCCCTCAGTCTGTGGTATTTTGTTATGGCAAACTGAACAGACTAGTACACTTGCAATCTTCTGTTTCTGGCTTATTCACTCATCACTCGCACCCATGTTGGCATTTATGGTCTTTATACATGTATCCGTTTGTCCATTCAACAAACATTTATTGATTTCCTGATGTATGCTAGAAGTTGTCTTCATTTCAACATCTTTATTCTCTGTATTAGGTTCTCCAGAGCAATCGGGCCGATTGTGGAGAGAAGCCCCATTATCTGCCATCTGCAACCAGGAAAGCCAGTGGTGTAATTCAGTCCAAGGCCAAATGCTTGTGAAGCAGGAGGTCACCGGTGTAAGTTCCAGAATCCAAAAGCCCAAGAACCAAAAGCTCCAATGTCCAAAAGCAGGAAAAGGTGGATGTTCCAGTTCAAGAAGAGAAAGAGAACATTCACCCTTCCTTCACCTTTTTTTTCCATTCAGGTCCTGAAAGGATTAGATGGTGCCCACCTACATTGATGAAGGCGGATCTCTACATAGTCTACTGAATCAAATACTGATCTCTTCCTGAAATATCCTCACAGACATAAGCAGAAGTAATATTTTATCAACTATCTGGCATCTGTTAGCCCAGTCAAGTTGATGCACAAAATTACCACCACATTCTTCCAAGATTCTGAAATCAGATGCTCTTTCTCCTAGACCACTAGCCCACCTCCTTCACTGTTCTCTTTATAACCACCAAATTAGAAAGGTGAGCAATATCCATTCTGTGGCCAAAGCAGGTCAAAGTATTAACTTCCTTTACCCTTAGTCCTCTGTTAAGAAGGAGAAAGAAAGGAAATAACATTTATGCAAGTACTATACTAGATGTTGTACGCATTTTACTTAGCAAATATACAGGGGGAAAATCTCCAGAAATTGTATTCATTTAAGAGTATTCTATCGGATTACGGGGCACCTGGGTGGCTTAGTCAGTTAAGCGTCTGACTTCGGCTCAGGTCATGATCTCATTGTTGGTGGGTTCAAGCCCCACGTCGGGCTCTGTGCTGACAGCTCAGAGCCTGGAGCCTGCTTCGGATTCTGTGTCTCCCTCTCGCCCTGCCCCTCACCTGCCCACGCTCTGTCTCTCTCTGTCTCTCAAAAATAAGTAAACGTTAAAAAATTAAAAGAAAAAAAAAAGAGTATTCTATAGGATTAGAATTCAAAATGCCAGGATTTTGAAAAACAAGTTTCAAATGAAGAACTTTCATCTCAAAAGGCAGGCTTCTATCACCTCAGCAGTAATGATCTATCTCTACCTCTGTAACATACTCTCCAAAGACTGTCATGCATCTTGGTATTCCATTTTCCCTGAGCTGTGAGTTAATTTCTCCAATACTACAAGCAAATATTGAGAGACTAGCACAGTGCAGTGGTCCAAAATGGGCATATAAAACTAAATAGAATAGTGGCTCACGGTAACCATATACA
Source organism: Prionailurus viverrinus (assembly GCF_022837055.1). Lineage (NCBI taxonomy): Eukaryota > Metazoa > Chordata > Mammalia > Carnivora > Felidae > Prionailurus > Prionailurus viverrinus. The sequence continues at coordinate 116,825,844 of NC_062569.1, forward strand.
GCACTTAATGCATGTATCATATACAGAAAGAAAGCAGTTAGAGCTTTTTAATAGCCTCCTTGAATTTTAACCACCATGCATCTGCCATTTTCTCTTCAATCAGTAGATGGTATAGAGCACAGTGGTAATCTTAAAATCTGATATTTTGGGTTTTCTATGCTTAGCTTTATAAGCATTTGGGAATGCTCTATCCCAGGGGGATACAACCATCGCTTTAAAATATGTAGTAAGGGGAGCCTGGGTGGCTCAGTCATTTAAGCATCTATCTGACTTTGGCTCAGGTCATGATCTCAGGGCTTTTGAGTTTGAGCCCTGTGTAGGGCTCTGTGCTGACAGCTCAGAGCCTGGGGCCTGCTTCAGATTCTGTGTCTCCCTCTCTCTGTGCCCCTCCCCCACTTGTGCTCTGTCTCTCAAAAGTAAACATTTATAAAAAACAAAAAAATATGTAGTAAAAAACAAATAAGATTTTTCAAATTAAAAAATATGTAGCAAATATCATTTTTTAACAGTCATTACACATAGTAACTTGAATAGGTTATATAGGACCAATAGGTTATGTGGGACAACTCCTTAGTTCATAGGACAATAATTATAGTAAGAAACAGAACAATATGTTAACATGTTCTCAGTACATATCTGTCAGCAAGTTTAATTTGATCTCCTAAAATACTCATCCCAGGGCATAAATGCCAAGCAATATTTTACGTTTTGCCAAATTTCTGTAAGTCTTTCAAAATATCATAACAAGCTCTGAATTCTACTAAGTGATATTTCTCTTCCTCTTAATTTGTTTGGGTTGCAAAGGAAATGACATTTTCCAACATATTTCTAACTTAAATTTGTGTTTTTTGCTATGCAAACATAATTTCTCATCTTGGAGACACTCAGCACTTCTGACTCCAAACAGCTCTCACGGAAGTAATAGCTATTCATGAAGCCTTTGGGGATGATGTGCTTGGTCCAAAGGGCAGAACAAAAACAAATCTGAGTGAAGATAATAGAACTCACATGACACAGCAGGTCCTTAAATAATTGAACTTCATTTAAAGCTTCTCATTTCTTTTTTAATTTGTCTACAAAGGAATTGGGCTGGTGGAAAATTTGTTTTTATAAGTCTGTGAGTGTTGTTTTTTAATTTCCCAACAATAGTTTGTTCTCTTACTGATCTAAGAGGTGGCTAAGTAAAGGGCCGTAAGAGATGAAGGGGAGAGAAAAACAACAGTCCACTTTTCAAATACTATTTGTTTATCCCTCCTGTTTTTGTTTTAAATGGCAGTTGTATTAGTCACTCTGGCTGCCATATGAAATACCACAGACTGGGCGGGCGTAAAGACAGAAATGTATGTCTTAACGGTTCTGGAAGTTAACATCAAGGTCTGGCAGGGCGAGTTTCTGGTGAGGTTTCTCTGCCTGCCTTATAGATGACCATCTTCTTACTGTGCCCTCACAAGGTGGAGAGCTCTCTAATGTCTCTTCTTATGGCCTCATTTAACTTTAATTACTTCCATAAAGGCTCCACTTCCAAACACAGTCACATTGGGAGTTGGGACTTCAACGTACGGATTTGGGGGGTGGGAGGCACAATTACCGTTAGTCCATAGCAGTAATATTCTACCCACCAGAGCCAAAGGATCTCTGTACACTAGGTTTCCTATGACTTAATTAGCAGCTGGGAAGTCGTCTAATGGACAATTGTTTAACCTGAAAGCTCTTTCTCTGTAAGTCAAAAGGAAGCACAGGCTACTTGTGAATACTTAGGATTATGGGACCTTTCCCACCCTGTTTTGTGGAGATAGTAAAATTGTGCAGCACAGTCTCCAGAAAATCCTTTTATATAAAAACCTATGAACACATGACGCGTGTTGAACATTTCAGTATACTAATTTTTTCAGGGCACTCACGTTCCAGACTTAAACATAGGTTCAACCAAACATACCTACAAAAGAAGCAAGTCAAGTAAATATTTCCTGAGTCCCTATTATGTGCAACCATTACCAGCCATTATAAAAGGGTTCTTCCACAAGATCTATATGGCTATTTCCGATGGTTTGTAGTACCAATAAACACCATATATCCAAAGTTTTGTGTAATGACTACATTGTTGCACATGAGGCTTTTCCACTGTGCCCTTTATTATTACAAATATAAAATGAAAATGATGTTGCTGCAAAGGAAATGGATCAGGCAGCAATATACACGACATACAAGAGAATTACAAGTTCTCCTTCTAAAAACTTGCTTAAAATTTCAATAATCTCACCTCTATTTCCCCTTTCCATAGTGAAAGGCAAAAGGCTAAGGAAAGTATTTTCTGCTATACAACATTCCCCATAGCTAGCTCTGTGAGAAGAACCATTCGGTTGCCCTTTAGCTGAGTTCAAGAGAAGTTTCTCTTAAGAACACCTATTTCTTCAGTCCTGGTGCTACCATTAGGTAACAATATGAACTTGGGCTGATCATTTTGTACTTCCCTCGTATATAAAACTAGGTTTTAGCATGAGAAAATATCACCAATTTCTTTCAGTTGTGCAATATTATAATCTGGTTTTAAAAATTCATTTTTAGTCCACATAAAATGCAGCAACGTTAGCTTATAGAACTTTCTACCCTACATTATGACCAGAGCCTTCACAACAATGTGTCAAAAGTGTATCACATGCTTGTAACTGTTTAATTGTTTCACCTTAGAGAGAAAATAGAAAGACTGTATGGTAAGAGTTGACATTATTTTCCTCTCAGGCTGTATGTGAATAAGAATTAAGTTATTCAGAATCCCAGGTTCTCAATGTGCTGACATATCTCAAGGGAGAGCCTGGACATTTTAATTGCCTCTGTTTCACAAAGCCTGCCTAGCTTGTATTGTAAGAAAGTGCGACAGGAGTTTTACCCAAATGTTTTTGAGGCCCCAGGGTTTCCCTATACTGGTACTGGTGGAGGCTTAAGCTCTAAGGCTGGGTTTATGTCAAAAGTCATATTTTCTCTCTTGTATATACTCAGCTCCAAGAATGAGCTTTTGCCAACGTTTATTTGCCCCTTTTTGAAAAACCCTAAAAACTGGGATTTTGGTTATCGTGTTAAAATTGTATTCCACAAAACAAAATGTTTGCCCCCTAAAGTCTCCAGATTTCTCATGTGCCACATTTTTTAACCTTATTATTCTCAATATTTGTTTTTTACTTTCTGAATGTTTCCTCTGGTAAGATGTGGCATTTTGTCCTTGAGAAGTGAGTGCAAGTTACTATATTTTCCTTCTCAGCCATCTCAAGAGACAGGCAGTGAAATGCCAAGAATAATGTAAACTATACAGGAAAATACCATGACGTACTACACCTAGAAATATCTCAGCTTAATAGGTGTTGTGCCATTAACGGTGAATTTTATGGAGGTAAGGAGATGTAAATCTGTCATGTAGACAAAGATTTACAATAATACCCACTTCAGTGGATGATTTTCATCACAGTTAGGACCGTCAGGCAACTTGCGTGTTTTCGAGTCTCTTAAGTTATGAAGGCCTCCTCGTATTAATCCAAGGTTGGTATCTTGACCTTCCTAGAGTTGATGCTGATAATGTAGTTTGCCACTCTTCCTTTCCATTATCACTGATGTGATTTTGGTTGGTGGGGTGGAGTTTTAGTTAAATGAAATTTATTTAAAACACTGGTCAGAACTTAATTTAATGATAACTTTCTACAAACAATGCATTTTTTATTATTGCTACAATAGTCATATAACTTATTTTCATAATTCTTTATAACTCATATCTAGACATAGAACACTTTCAAAAGATACATATAGTAAATTACCATAAGAAAATATTTGCTTTTGCACTTGTATATGTTGTTCTCACTGTGACAGAAAATTCAATGATAATTTTGTTAGCTATTAATGTGAAGTTACTGGAAGGTAAAACATCTTTCTAAGTATGCTATGCATAGATTCAGGGGTTACCATTGCATAAGAAAAAGAACAACAACTAAAAACAAGTGTTCTGGTCTTATTCTTAATAAAGTAAAAAAAACTAACAGAAAAAGTATAATAGCCTTTTTAAGCTTTTTTGGTTACAAATTTGAATTTTTAACTAAATATTCTAGGTAAACATATGATTATTTTTTAAACCCATACTCCACTCATCTCTATGCATCTGGATGCTACAAAAAAATATGAGAAAATTGTATGGGACATGATTATACATTGTATTTATATATTTATTAAATATATATGTTAAGGGGCGCCTGGGTGGCGCAGTCGGTTGAGCGTCCGACTTCAGCCAGGTCACGATCTCGCGGTCCATGAGTTCGAGCCCCGCGTCGGGCTCTGGGCTGATGGCTTGGAGCCTGGAGCCTGTTTCTGATTCTGTGTCTCCCTCTCTCTCTGCCCCTCCCCCGTTCATGCTCTGTCTCTCTCTGTCCCAAAAATAAAAAAAATAAAATATATATATATATATGTTAAAATACTTTTCAACAGGACTTCCAGGCCATTGCCTACCTTGGAGTCCTAACTTTTATGAGTTTACACAAGTTACTCATTAGATAATATATAAAAGTTTAAGGTCAAACTACATAGATGCATTGGATATGCATATGTGTATTCCAGAACATATTCAAGGTAGAACCAAATTAGCAAACTGAACAGTTTTAGCCTCAGCTGCTGTCACTGGGATGAGCTGCTGACTGTTGGGCATAAGCCTTACATCGGGGTTCTGAAGATTGTTGGCTGACTGCTACTCTGCCAGGGGTAGGGACACAAGTTAGTCTCTTCCTAGCAAAAAGCCATAGACAGCAGCCTGGAGGCAACCAAAGTAAAGCCAAAAATGAAGTAAAGCCAAAATTCTGCCAAGAAGGATGTCCTCAGATTTTTTTTTTTCATTTCCCCTCCATTAAAGCTACAAAGCCTTCTATGTGTGCGGTCCAGTTTCCTAGGAAATAAGGGACGCAAGCAAATAGCAAGGGCCATGCTGGAGAACATCCTTAAGTCTCAAATAAAAGAGTATGACATAGAAAGACCACTGGAGGCTCAACGAGGTTTTGAGGAAGGAAAGAATTGCAGAAGGGTGTGAACCAGGAGACCAGCTCCCTCCTCAGCCAGGCTACAAAGACATGGGAAAGAACATCAGCCCCTATACCAGTCACTAACCAAATGCATTATTTTTGTTTTCAAAACTAAATTCATCGTTTACAAGATGCAACATGATGGGGGGATAAAACATAGTCCCTTGTTTAAGATGTTAGATAAACATTCTCAATGGAGGAGAGGTGGTTGAAATTTCCCAGCTATTGATGTACGTAACGCCACAAACAAAACAAACTGAGATGCTCATACAGGCTACAACCGGGTGGCTGCATGACAGTAAGCATGAAAGATACGGTGTTTTCAAAGACTTTAGTAATGTGGTTTAAAATATTTAAGATCTTATTTAATTTTTAATTATTGAGTTTTATTAAACCTAATTATGAGTTTCTTCACAGAGAATAAATGACACATTGTTACTGCAGGACACATGGTATTGACATATGTAATTAGCATCCGAAACTTCAGTTTTCACCTGTTCGGTCCAACCCACAGAGGAAAACGTGTTGTTCACTCTTAACATGTAGGTTTTCAGCAAAAACAGTTCTAGGCATTTGGGGATTTGGAAATGAGCATTTTGGTCCTGCTGCCTGCCACACACAGTTTTGAGAGACTTACGATAACCAGGAATGAGCAGATCCGATAGGACAGATTCTGAGTATTAAATGAATCATCTTGATCATTTAGATTTCTATTAAAAGCCAACGTACGCTTCTTATGTTCTATACACAGAGTTCCTATTTCTCGCACTAATTATTTAAATTTTTATATTTGAATTAAAAAAGGATATCCATGACATAAATGTGTATAAATTTTCTCTCATAGTTAACTAGAAAGAAAAGTAGTATAAAAGGACACAGATATGTTTTAAACCTATTGTCCCAGAAGCACCAAGAGAAAAGGATTTCATATTTCAATGAGACTACAAAATGCAGCTTGTTGTATCTCGTTTTACAGATTCACAATGCTGTCTTTTCATTTCAAAGTTTCTGAAAAATTATTCTGTAAAGAAACCTGTTTCACTAAGTCTAACCCAGGCCATTGCCAATTCATTTAACCATAATACTGTTCTTTAAGAATCTATTATCTAGACATTTTGAAATGCTACTCTAATTAATGTCACTTAAAAAATATATATTGATATACGCCTTGAGAGAATGCTTAATAGAGAAAATACTTGCAGATAGTTTAAATATATAATACACAATCCTAAATATTCTATTGAACCTAACTGATTATTCAGTGGAAATATTTCTCTTTTGACTTAGGATGTTTGTGAAAATGCTTACTTCATTTTTGTATATTCCCAAGAAGACAGTTTTAAAGCTAAAAATTCACAGATGTCAATAAACAAAAAATGGATAAAGGAACCATATTGCATAAAGCTTTCCTTGATCATCGTTCTTACAAACCATCAACTTATCTAGAGCAGGAAATAAGACCACATAATTATCCAGGCAACCAGAGTATTTTGCTTATTGCCAATAATGCCACTTCCATTTATAAGAAGTGGAAACCCGCTAATCACCATTCCTATTTCTCCTACCCCAATATACCCACAAGATCCCATTTATATAACAAGTCTTCTATGCAACACTCAGGAATTACTGTGCTGAAACTTAATTTTGAATTTGACTTTTTTAATATTTATGCTTTTTAAAAATGTTTATAATGTTTATTTATATTTGAGAGAGAGAGAGAGAGAGAGAGAGAGAGAGAGAGAGTTTGTGAGCAGGGCAGTGTCAGAGAAAGACGGAAATAGAATCTGAAGCAGGCTCCAGGCTCTGAGCTGTCGCACAGAGCCTGACTTGGGGCTGGAACTCAAGAGCTGTGAGATCATGGCCTGAGCCAAAGTCAGACACTTAACCAACTGAGCCACCCAGGTGCCCCTTGAATTTGGTTTTGTTTATTTATTTATTTTTTGAGACAGAGAGGGAGAGAGAATGAGTGGCAGAAGGGCAGAGGGAAGAAGAGAAAAAGAGAGAAAGAGAGAAAGAAAGGGAGAGAGAGAGAGACAGACAGAGAGAGAGAGAGACAGAGACAGAGAGAGAGAGAGAGACAGAGAGAACCCTAAGCAGGCTCCATGCCCAGTGAAGAGCCCAATGCAGGACTAGATCCCATGAACTGTGAGATCATGACCTGAGCCAAGATCAAGAGTTGGACATTCAACCAACTGAGCTACCCAGGCACCCCTTGAATTTCATTTTAATCAAAACGGCTCATTCAAACTTTAAATAATTTAATAACTAACAGAAATCCTTAAGGTTTGACCCTAAGGAGTGCAGGGATTGTCTCCAGCGGTTTTGTGCACCCTCTGCCATTTTACACATATTTTTATACGTACATGTAACATATGACTATTTTTATTGTGAAGGGGTTTATAATTTTAATAGCATTGGACTTTTGGGAGGTGTAATAAACTACACTGATATTCCATATCTAAGTTATGAAGCAAATGAGAGACAGACATGGAATCAGGTAGGTGGACATTCCCAACTAATTACTGATAACGTTGGGGAATGTGGAGATTGGGAGCTGCACGAGGATCAGGGGACTAGGCTTGAGGTAGTACAAAATGGAGCCCCTGAACTTGAGTCCACTTAGAGAAGGAGTGGCAAGAAAAACTCCATCAGGCAGTACAGAGAAAAGATAGGTAACTTACCAGTATTTGTTAGGGCTCTGGATGGAAACGTTTGACAATGACGATGACGACGATTATGACCACGACGATGACCATAAAAACACCGCTAATAAGACTCCTCCCCTGGATATTTACCCTCATAAATCTACTCTTACCCTGGGGTTCACCAATACCGCATTTGGGTAAACCTCACTAAAATATTTAAATGGACCTTGATCCTTCACATACCTTGGTGCCCAGCAGAATTAAGTGCAAACCCTCTGGAAATGTTCCTTCAATCCAGGCCCCAAATTCCTACAAACGAAGACAGTTCACAATCACAATCAAAACGTACCAAATAAACAATGAAAGAAGCTACCATGAGTGGAGGTCAGTTGAAACAATAAAAAACTACAGCTTTAGATTCCTCAAGTGACTTCAGAAGCTGTAAATTTAATATATAGAATATAAAATAACTATTTATGTAGTCTTTAAAGAAAATAACCCCCTCTTTGATTTCTCAGTTCCACTATATACAACTATTTTGACTAATAAAATTCATCACAGGAAAGACAATGAAACCCAAGGTTTGGCAAACAATAGCCATAGGCCAAATTTTGCTGTGCCCGTTCATTTACATAGTCTGTAAATATGACAGATTTGAAAAGTCATAACCAAAAATGCATGGTGCTCAAAACCTAAAATACTTTTATCTGGTTAGTTACAGGGAAAAAAAAAGCCAGTCTGGACTAAACAAATACTTAAAGATACTCAAATAATAAAAATGCCAACAACACAGAGATTGCCACATTTGATTCCTCCCTATGACCATAAACCTGTAGCAAAATTATAGTTCAAACTGTACAGTGACAAAGAAATCAAAGTGTCCTAAAGTACCCTAGAATTTCCTTGGGGTATAGCAAATATTTGCTCCAACTCTATGGTTGCTTTCATTGATTGCTATTATTTCATTAAAAAGTAAATTTTAGGGGTGCCTGGGTGGCTCAGTTGGTTAGGCGGTTGACTTTGGCTCAGGTCATGATCTCGCGGTTTGTGAGTTCGAGCCCCTCGTCGGGCTCTGTGCTGACAGCTCAGAGCCTGGAGCCTGCTTCAGATTCTGTGTCCCCCTTTCTCTCTACCCCTCCCCCACTCATTATTTGTCTCTCTCTCTCTCTCAAAAATAAAGATAAAAAATGTTTTAAGTGAATTATACTTTAAAGAATTTTAATGTAGAAAAAAATTTTTTTAATTTACCCACATATTTATAATTTGTCACTCTTCACTCTTTTTTATAAATCTGAGTATCCACCTGGCATCATTTTCTTCTGCCTGAGGAATTTCCTTTAACATTTCTTATTCAGGTCTTCTGGCAATAAAATCTCTAACCTTTTGCTGATCTGAAAATATTTTCATTTTGCCTTCATTTACTAAGGATATTTTCAGTGGATAGAGATTTATAGGTTAACAATGTGTTTTGTTTTGTTCTATGTAACCAATACTTTAAAAACGTTCTTCCACTCATTTCTGGCTTGACTGTTTCTGATTCTTATCTTTATTCTGGGTTTTTCTTTCTGTAAAGAGTGTTAAACATTTTGGGGGTAAAGAACATGTGGATCAGCTTTATCGTTTTGAGGTTTGTCTTTAAGCTTCATCAGGACTTGTCAGCTGTATTCTTTATTCTAGGTCTGTGAGTGAAGCTTCCCTCTTCTAGGATCTTTATTAAACACCCCAGATATTCTTAGGTGTCTCTAACCAGTCAGAACTGAAACATTTTTTTAGCGTTGTATATGTTCTGCAAGTTATTCAAATTACAACCCTCTAAGAGTTTTTGCTTGGCCTCATGTACTTTCACTTAGACAGGCCCAGATTGGTATTCAGCAACAGATTCAAACAGAATCTTCTCTGTATTCCTCCCCAGTACTCTACACTGAACATTTTAGGCACTCAGTCTTCCTGAATTCCAATCTCTGGCTTCTTAGCTCAGCAAGACCACGGTATTCATCTCAGGTCCCAATACCCTGCTTTCCCACACACATACATATATTGGGCACTTTGAAGGGGAGCATCTAGGCAGAAAGATAGGGCATTCATAGAATTCACCTTGCTTATTTTCCTTCTTTTTTTTTCATCACAGTACTGTCCTACCTCTTGTCCAATGTCTGAAAACATCAGTTTCATGTATTTTGTCTGTTTTTCTAGCTGTTTTATAGTAGAAGGGAAGTATGGTAGGTATAGTTACTCAAATTTGGCCAGAAAGAGAAGTTAGAAGGCTGTTTTAATCATGATGATGAGCCTCCATTATTCCAGCCTGTCTTAATTATTGACTCCTCCTAAAATCATTAGAACCCTGGCACATGGCTGCCAGTAATGATCAAGCCATCACACATACTGTTGACATTAGATTTTTTCATTTCCAGATACATGGGGGTCTCCCAATTATTTCATTTTTATTCATTTCCAATTTAATTCCATTGCAGTCCGAGAATTTAGTCTGTATAAATACATTTAGACTTGGATAACATTCTCCTTTCAATTCATGGCCATGTTTATCTTAGGAAACCCAAGAAAACCCAAAATGGCAAATAAAGGGCTACAATTTGCGAGCCAAACTGCAGCCCCAGCTAGCTTCCAGGATGACTTGACAGACAAAATTTCATTCTAAAGAAGCGTTTTTAGGAAGAACCCTTAACTCACTAGGTGTCGGTTTCTCTTCTCTGCACAAACAATCCAAGTGGCTCTTCCCAGCATCAGCCACTATTCATCATGAGATCTGAGAGCGCTAGCGAAGAGCAATATTTTCTTGCTCTGACTCTCTCTTGGGAATAGTATAACCGCATCCCTTCTTGGGTACCCTTCCCATTTATCTCTCTCCACCTTTCCATTTAGTACCCGTTTTCAGCCATAATCTCCCTGCCATGGAATGGTTCTCTGGTTGAAATCTAATGCTTACCCATAAAGCAAACAATAACAGCAGACATGCTAATGTCTCTCCTAGGCCCCATTTCCAGGAAGTATCATAGAATTCTTCAGGTAAAAAATCACAGACTATCTTTACAGTTTGCCAACGGGATTCCATTCCCACTTAGCCCTAATTTGGTTTTATTGCATAAAACTATTACCTACTCCCAAAGTACTTTAGGAATATGCCCAAAGTTAATGGATGGGATAGCATGTCTTATGCAATATCTTCCTCCCCTGGCACGTGCAAATTTGATCCTGGTCCCAGGATAACGAAATCAGACAAAACAAAAAAATCTATGTGCATTTCCACTTTACCCTCTCATATTCAATGTATTTAATTGACTAAACCAGCCTTTCAAATCCCACCGACACCTATTTTAAATATGAAATGTTTTAATTTCCCATTCCAATTTTCAGTGAGAACACAGCTCAGTGAGTCAAAGAATGTAATATGTTCATATAATGTTATATTTTCTTGCTCTTTCGTGTACATTAGCAGTAAAATGTTTCTGTTCAAAAGAAACATATCTTGGCAGGTCAAAGTGACAGAGAATTTTCTGTTCGAATTGATAGAGAATTTTCTGTTCAGAACTTTTAACTGCATTCTCTACAGTTCCTTCTCTTCCACAATCAGCAAAGCCTGTAATATCTATATCAATCTATACTTGTATCAATATATATAGATATAGATAATCTCAATTCCAGTTTAGCACCCATTTGTAGCCCATTGGAATTACAATGGCAAGAAACCCATGAAGTCCACTTGCCAGATGTAGAAAAAGTAAGCCTTGTCCTCGGGAAATTCTGGCTACATTCATGTTTGGGTGATTTCTTTCCTGTGGACATTGACTCCTTCCGGTTGAAAAGGGAATGCATTGTCATTGGCCCAACGCTGCATAACATGGGCACCTGTGTTTCATTTTGTGAAACCAGGCAGCTAGTTCTAGGACTCAAGGCCCAATTTATCCTTTTCCCTCACATTTCCTTTCTTTTAGATTTTTGTTCAATTGTCAACTTATCAGAGACTTCCCTGACTATATGAGCAAATGTCATTATCGTCTACCGTATATACTGATATCATCCCAGCATACTCTATCCCCATCATCCTGTTTTCTCTTTAAAAAATTTTATGAATATCTCAATTATTACATGTATTTTATTTACTAAATAAGTTACCACTCCCCTTACTAAAATATAAGCATCATCCCGACAGGAACGTGTTCTTGTTTGTTCACCGTTGAATCCTGAGTGCCTAGATGCTGAGCATATAGTAAATATTTGATAGTTGAATTAAAAAAAAATCGTGCTGGGATTTTTCTAACTTAAAATCACCCTTACAGATTCATAAAGTGACACTGAAATTGGTGTTGCCAAAGCCTGTACTCTTGCTGGCCTAATGAAAGCCAAAACCTCTGCAGATACAGTTATTCCTCAGTGTATGCATGTTTCAGTCCTCAATAGCATCTTTTTTTTAAGTTTATTTATTTATTTTGAGAGGAGAGGGAGGGACAGAGAGGGGGGGGAGAGAGAAAATCCCAAGCAGACTCTGCACTGTCAGTGCAGATCTCAGGAACCGTGAGATCATGACCTGAACTGAAATCAAGAGTCAGATGCTTCACCAACTGAGCCACTCAGGTGCCCTTCGAATAGCATTTATTTATGTCACATCTTCTTCTGTAGTGGTAGGATATAGTGGCTTATTTACCTTTTATACTATTCCCATACTCTTTCAGAAAGGCACAGCTGAGCTATAATATTTTAAACCCCTTCTTACGTTGGTCCTCTTCTTACTCGTACATATGTAAAGTTATTTCTGAATCTGGCTACCTTCTTTCCTTTTACTTGGCTTTCTCGTCCAGATATTTAGTTTTCTAAAATATTTCCCTAGAGTTTCCCATTGGGGAGGGTGAAATAAATAAAACTAGTGAGATGTAAGTTGGCTATAAACATCTATTGTTTGAACAAATCCTGTCCATCTTTCCCTCCCTCAGTGCAATGGTAGTTAACTGCATGAACCCTGGAGTCAGACCATCTGGATTCCAATTCCAACTCTACAGTTTACTAACTGCATTAACTTGAACAAGTTACTTAACCCCCCTGTATCTCAACTTACCACAACTGTAAAGTAGAAACCATTATAGCACATCTGTCATGTAGGATTTTTTTTAAGTAGATGACTATAATATATATATTATTTATTAATATATATTATATTATTATTTATTATATATTAATATATAATATAGTAATTATTACATTAAGTAATGTAACTGATTGATATAATAATATATTAATGTGTTTAATATAATATATTAAACATTATATAATTAATATGCTTAATTAATATGTTAATATATTTGAAGTAAATGACTACATGTATGTATATATGTATGCTATATATATACATATGTATATATGTATACATATAATGATATAATGTTTGGAACAACATCTGGCACATAGTAGGTACTCTGTAACAGTAAGCTATTCTATTAAAATCCCATGCAGTAGCATGGGATTCTAGCAGACTAACATTTTACCCAGGATTGTTCTCCATCTAATTTGGTCCCACCATGCTCCCATTTGACATCACTCATCCTTCCCTTAGAACCTTAGTTGTCAAATGTGTTCCCTGGGTCAACAGCATCAGCTTTACTTAGAACTTACTAGAAATACAAGATCTTGGGCTCCACCCCAGACTTACTAATTAGAAACTCTGTGGTGGAGCTAATCACTCTATTTTATCTAGCCTTCCATGTGATTCTGATAGACGCTCAAATCTTAAAACCACCACCTTAGACTCCTAATATCTTTTTTATTATGTTCTCTCAGTGAACAGTGACCTATAACTTTAGCACCTCGAAAATTATCCACTTGGTATATGGTTTTTATACCCTTTACGAGGTAGTTCCCAAATTTCTCACTTTGATTCTTGGTTCCCATTTTAGAGATTATGATTTAATTGGTCTGAATGTGCCTTGGCACAGAGAGGGTTTCTCATGTGCAGCCAAGTTTCAGAGCACTGATCTATACTCTTGTTTTGGAACAAGCAATTCTGAATTGCCTTTTTTCTGGATCTTGGTATCAAAATTGTGTTTCCCAGACTTCCCTGGTGATTTAAATTATTTAGGTCAAATACAAATTACAAATACAAATTCCAAGGCCCTATCCCAGTCTCAGTAAATCAGAATCTCCCAGGAAGTGGTATTTCTAAACAAGTGCCCCAGGTGATTCTTCTCATTACAGAAATTTAGGAAAGAGTGATACATCAAAAATAAATAAATATGTATGACTCTTGCTAATTTTCATTGGGTGATAAGAATGCTGTCTAGATCAGTGCACTGAAAATAGAATTACACCTCTCAGTTTTTATATATTTTTATCTTTTTACTCATTAATTATAATGTCATAAACCCAATAATTATTCTATTTAGATTCCCAAAGGATGAAATTATGTGATTTGGAATTACTTTTTGGAAGGAAAATAAAACTTCGGAGTATTTTTTCATCAAGAATGAAGCCTAAATTCCTTGCTAATCTTGAAAGGAGATTACCTGCTTGCTTAGTTAGGAAGAATGACCAAGTTCATTATACCATGCATAAAAACTCCCACTACTACTCTGAAAAAAATTTGTTAAATTAAAATGAACAGTTATTTTAAGTGAAATAAAACTTCATTTAGAGATTATAACTTCACTGGTTATATGATAATTAAATACCAATTAATTATTACAAAGCTAGCATTTGCAAGGTCAAATAATTATTTGGCAAAAAAGATTACAAAATCCAAATTAAAACACCAAGAAACTTAATGTATCAAAATTACCATAAAACTTGTGCAGTGTCTCTTTGGAATTAATGAGACAGAACTCTGTGTGGTAGTGACATTACAGGGTAACTTTGTGTATTTCTAACGCAGTAGATGTGCTTTTATCAATTAAATACACAGCTTTTTAGTATTAGCTTGTGATAGTTATCCTGCTAAGTGACAAGAAGTACATTCATTAGGTTATATGATTTAATTTATTATCATATAATTTATTCCGCTTTATAGATGCTTAAAATAGCTGAATTCATTTCACCAGATTCAGGACTCATTCACAGAATATAGCTTCTATGATTTGCTTGAAACTTTAATCTTAATTGAGATCATTTGGCTCAGGCAAAATGCATCTGTACCCAGGCCTAAAGATCACGGTTACCTAAAGAATATCAGATATTTCCACCTTGAATTATTCAACAACTATGACTGTGTCAATCTGCACAAACTTCAGAATAGGGAAGGCTCAGAAAGTGTCTATCTGTGCTAGCCTCAAGCATTAAGGCATAATGAATAGACTATAATAATTTATCACAACGGCTTCATGCACAATCCAAAGTATAAATGAATTACATAGATAGGATATTTTTAACCGAAGAAGCAGCAATACAGTTTAGCAATTAGTTTAATATTGGACAGAAGGGCCCCCGGAATCATTATGAAATCTGTTGTACTTACTTTCGTAACTAGTTCTATCGCCGGCTTGTTCCCAAGATGCCTCAAGCCTTCCACCGCCATCTTCCCATATAACGCCCCAATTACCGTAGCCCACCCTTCCATCCAAATGTTCCTCTCTGGGTCCTACTCTCCTTCAGAATGATAGCTAATCTAATTAACTAAGCACCTGTAACTAAACCCAACGTGTTTGCTAAAGCAAAAGTGTGCTTCTCACACTCTAATGTGTATGTGGATCACCTGGGCGTCTTGTCAAAATGGAAATGCTGATTCAACAAGTGAGGTGGGGCCAGTGATTTTGCAGTTCTCCCATGCTCCTGGGTGATGCTCCTGCTGGTCCACAAATCGCATTGAGTAGAAAGAAGTTGATAGTTTTGTTTTGTTTTGTTTTGTTTCAAGTTAGAGCAGCGTCCTTTCTATCTAGTCCATGGACTTAGTGTTTCAGAAAAATGCAGATTTATGGGCTGAATTCCAGACCTACTGAATCGGAATCTTTGAGGAATAAGTCCAGAAATCTGCAATTTTAATAACCTCCGCAGATGAATCCTGTACACCTCCAAGGCTAAATGGCAGGTTCATCTTCAATCCCATTCCTAGGGCTTCTGTGTCATAGCTAAATGTATTAAGAGTTGCTTTCTACCGTTACTGCCATAATCCAAAGGAGCAAATCAAATACTGGAAGCAGCAGATAAAATGACAGGTTAAGTGAGAAATAGTTTTGGAAGAGCAGGACATATTCATCAATGAAGCCATGTCTTCATTCTAAAAAAATAAAGCCGCCCTTTTATTTTCTCGGACGTGCGCACCGTGGAGATGACATAAAATTCCTTGTGAATAAGGTTCTTTCGTGCTACTAGCGATAGGGGGAAAGTTTGCCAGAGCATGTGAGTCTGTGAGTTTTCTCACGTGGCTATCTCCAGCTTGCCAATTTTCTCTTACTGACATTGCTTCCATTTGCCATTACTTGGCACCACATGGCGGGTGCTAAGTCATTGCTGGTAATTACACGCTTCAGTAGAAACTTAGATCCTGCATGCTCAGGAGAGTGTAAAAGTTGTCATGAAAATTTAAAAATAGAGATTCAAGCGTGTGGCCTCTCAAAAGATCTACATGCAGCTTTCAACAGCAACATTTCAACAGAAGTGAACATGCTCCAGAGTAAGCAGCTTCCTCCTAAAAATGTAAAGATTAAATGTATCCAGGTTAGTGTTTTATGGAAATATCTTCCCCCCCCCAAAAAAAGCTATTAATGAAATGGCTTTCTGAAAGTGCAGCTGCTGAAAGTCCCGCACAAACATGTAGAGATAATATAGCATTTACCCTCCATTCAGACCTGCCACCCTTCTCCGCTTAGAGAACTCACTAATATCAATTCCATTCATTCCCTCAGCTTAGATGGTTATATTGAGCATATTTCTAAGAGGAAGTGATACGTTGAGTAATATTTCTTTTAGACATTACTTTCCGTATTCTTCAAATGGCTCGATTTTAAGCATGGTGTGTTTTGTTGCTCAAAGCAGAATCTGGAAGTGAGTCAAGATTTCACAAATCCTGCACAAAGGTACGCAATTTACAACTTTGACATTTTCAGAACTCTGTAAGGACTCAAGTCAAATTTAGTTTATTCTAAATCGCTCTGCCTAACATTAGGGAAAATCAAATAGAGGAAGAATTCTTTGACATCAGGGAAGAGACATAGTTATTACTATATCTACATGAAGACATATATAGCAAAAATGAAGAAAGGTTAAAAGAGAAAAATGAAGCTAACTAAAATAGAACTACTGTAAATTAAAAGGTTGAGCACTAAATTTTCTTACTATACTTGATCCTAACTAGACAGCTCTTTACTTCGCCTCCTTATTTCAACATTCTACTTCATTTTATACATGGAATGCTTTCTTTTAATGCATGTCAACAAATGAAAATTCAATTCTTTTTCCACAAAAACAGAAATAGTAAACATAGTTATAAGATGCCAAATTAGGCTCTGTGGGGGATGAAATTATAAAAAGAAAAGTGTACTCTCAGGATGATTGTGATCTAGTGCCTGGGGTGTGTAGAGAGAGAGGTTAATAAAATGACTCTACAAATATCTATATTAATACTCAGGACGTAAGTGATGTTAGAGGATAGAGAACATTAGTGTGGTTCAAAGGACTGATGTCATCAGGTTGGGAAATCAAGGACTGCTTTGTGGAGTAGATGCATTGTCATAAGACGGTTGTGTAAGATTTTAGAAAGACTAACAAGAAAATTGAAAACAATTACCAGACACTAGAACAAAAATATAAAGGTTGGAAGGCATAGGATATGTTTTTGGCTGGACTATGCGAGTGTGGTTTCCTGTTGGGTTTGTATAAGAAAGAAGGGGAGGGCTAACTAATGAAATAGTATGGTGCCATGTCATACAGGCACTTGGCTAGCAAGCTTGAGAAAATTTTCCCTGATTCAACAATGGAAAATATTTGCATTATAGTAAATAAATGGCATAACTAGTCTTTCTATATGATGCATTTGAGTGAGGAGAAGAGTAATTAGGAAGCTACTATGAAAGAGCTCTATTAAGACAGAGGAAGAGAAAACCAAGGAGGAATCACATCAGTAGATATTGAGATGGAAACTATTGAACTCGGTAATGGGTTGGATATAAATTTAGGTACAGAGATAAGCAGGAGGTATAGGAGAGGGAACTAAAACTGGTTTAGGTTTTCAAGATTACATAACTAGTTTCAAGATTAAATAACTAAGAAAATATTTCCAAACTAGTTTTTCCAAAAACATATGTAAAATTGAAAAGTAAAAAGTATAAATAGAAATTTTACTATTTTAATTTAAATTTTAAAAGGTTTGCCTCAGATTGTTACTTGTTTTACTTGAACAATCTAGGGATGCCTGGCTGGCTCAGTTGGAAGAGCATGAAAGTCTTGACCTTGGGGTTATGAGTTGGAGCTCCACGTTGGGTGTGAGATTACATAAACAAACGAACAAACTTAAAAAAAAATCTAGATAATTATTTCAAATATCTCCTATCTACTAGTATATATGTAGTCTTTTTAAGATAATATGGGTGGATTACATTATGAAGCACATAAATAAATTGAAAAACAAGCAATATCGTAACAGAAGTTATTTCTATATTTATTGTTTTATTAAAATCATTGGTTTATATTTTTAAATCATAAATATTACAACAAAATAAAGAAATGTGCAGGGGGCCTGGGTGGCTCAGTTGGTTCAGGTCATGATCTTGCGGTTCATGAGTTCGAGCCCCGCATCAGGCTCTAGGCTGACAGTTCAGAACCTGGAGCCTGCTCTGGATTCTGTATCTCACCTATCTCAATGCCCCTCCCCCACTCACATTCTGACTCTCTGTCTCTCTTTCAAAAATAAGTAAACATTAAAAAGAATTTAAAAATAAATAAAAAATAAAAATAAACAAATGTGCATGCTATTAGATTTACTTCACTAACCTTGCTTCTTTTATTTACTTTTTCTATTTGAGTATAGTTGACAAACAATGTTTCATTAATGTCAAGTATACAACATATTGATCCACAAGTTTATACATTATACTATGTTCAATACATCTGTCACCATATATCACTATTACAATATCATTGACCATATTCCTTATGCTGTGTCATTCATTCCCCTGACTTACTCATTCCATAACTGGAGGCTTGTATTTCCCACTACCCTTCACCCATTTTGCCCAACCCCCCAACCCTCTCCCCTGGCAACCAACATTTTTTTCTCTGTATTTATAGGTCTGATTCTGCTTTTTGTTTATTCATTTTTTTTAGATTCCACATATGAGTGAAATCATATGATATTTGTCTTTCTCTGATGGACTTAATTCACTTAGAATTATATCCTCCACCTTCATTCATGCTGTCTCAAATGACATGTTCTCATTCTTCTTTATGGTTGAGTAAAATCACTATATCACTATAAATCACATAATATATTATATACAGTGATATAGTGATAACATAGTGATATATAGATATATTAGTAATATATATACTATATATAGTGATATTACTATATATATATATATATATATGTGTATATCACATCTTCCTTATCCATTCATGTATCAGTGGACACTTAGGTTGCTTCCGTATCTTATTTATTCCATAAATAATGCTGGCAATAAACATAGCAGTGCATATATCCTTTCAAATTAATGTATACACTTTATTTGGGTAAACACCCAGTAGTGGAATAATTGGATCATATGGTATTTCCATTTTTAATATTTTGAAAAACCTCCATACTGTTTCTCACAGTGGCTGAAGCAATTTACATTCCTACCAACAGCATACAAGGGTTTCTTTCTCTCTACATCTTCTCCAACACTTGTCATTTCTTGTCTTTTTGATTTTAGCCTTTCTAACAGGTATAAGGTAATATCTCATTGTGGTTTTGATTTGCATTTCCCTGATGATTAGTGATGCTAAGCATCTTTTCATGTGTCTGTTGGCATATGTAGGTCTTTTCTGGAAAAGATTTTTGGAAAAATATCTATTCAGATCCTCTGCCAACTTTTTAATTGAATTGTTTGGGCTTTTTGGTGATGAGTTGTGAAAGTTGTGAAAGTAAATATATATATATATATATATATATATATATGTGTGTGTGTGTGTGTGTGTGTGTGTGTGTGTGTGTATAGTATATTAACCCTGTATTGGATATATAATTTGAAATGCCTTCTCCCATCCAGTAGGTTGCCTTTTTGTTTTGCTGAAGGTTTCCTTTGCTATGCAAAAGATTTTATTTTGATGTAATCCCAATAGTTTATTTTTACTTTCCTTTCCCTTGTCTAGAAAAATGTTACAATGGCTCACATCAGAGAATTTACTGTGTTCTATTCTAGGATTTTTATACTTTCAAATTTCACATTAAGGTCTTTACTTCATTTTGAAATTTTTTATTTAGTTTTTTTGGTTTGTGTGTGGTGTCAAAAGGTGATCCAGTTTCATTCTTCTACTTGTAGCTG
This sequence comes from Prionailurus viverrinus, assembly GCF_022837055.1. Classification (NCBI taxonomy): domain Eukaryota; kingdom Metazoa; phylum Chordata; class Mammalia; order Carnivora; family Felidae; genus Prionailurus; species Prionailurus viverrinus. Next base: position 116,845,992 of record NC_062569.1, read on the forward strand.
TCCAGTTTTCCCAACACCATTTATTAAAGAGACTATTTTATCTTCATTGTACATTCTTGTTTCCTTTGTCATAGAGTAATTGACCATATAAGTATAGGCTTATTTCTGGACTCCCTATTCTGTTCCATCAATTTATATCTCTGTTTTTGTGCTAGTATTATAATGTTTTGATTACTACAGCATTGCAGTATATCCTGAAATCTGGAATTATGATACTTCCAGCTTTGTTTTTCTTTCTCAAGATTGCTTTGGCTTTTTGAAGTCTTTTGTGATTCCATAAATATTTTAGTATTATTTGTTTTAGTTCTGTAAAAAATGTTGTTGGTATTTTGATAGAGATTGCATTAATCTGTAGATCCCTTTAGGTATTACAAACATTTTAACAATATTAATTCTTCTAATTCATAAGCATGTAATATCTTTCCATATGTTTGCATCATCTTCAATTTCTTTCATCAGTATTTTATAGTCTTCAGAGCATATGTCTTTCTCCTCTTTGGTTAAGTTTATTCCTAGGTATTTTACTCCTTTTGCTGCAATTATAAATGGTTTTATTTTCTTAATTTCTCTTTCTGCTACTTAGTTTTTGCTACATAGAAACACTACAATTTCTGGGTATTAACTTTGTATCCTGCAACTCTACCAAATTCATTTATCAGTTCTAGTAGTTTTTTGGTGGAATCTTTAGGATTTTCTCTGTATAGCATCATGTCACCTACAAACAGTGATAATATAACTTCTTCTTTACCAATATAGATGACTCATTTCTTTTTCTTGTCTGATTGCTATGGCCAGGATTTCCAGTACTATGTTGAATAAAAGTACTAACCTTGCTTTAACAAGACAAAAGACATAGGAACTGAGTTGATATATAAACAGACTATAAAGGAAACCTTCCTCAAAAAGTTCTTTTATCTAAATTTGCTTATATAATTTCATCTTTAGAAAATATTATATGAGTAAAAATTTGTAATATAGTTAATATATGGGATATTTATTATTGAAACAAGCAATTCACTGATCTAGGCAATACTGTACATTTTAATGATATGATAAACGTTTGCTACAGTTTGGATGATCAATAGCCTTTTCCTAAAATATTTATACTGTGTTAGGCACCATGTTAGAATTAACCATGATAAGGAAGTAAGCCTATCCTAAAGAAAGTAGGAAGTTATAGTCTGAAAGAGTAGAAAAGCCATTCAAGTGTAACAGAGTTTGAAATCTCAGGACACAGTGCTATGATATACAAACGACAAGAGCCTAATGCAGGTATGACAGATCAGAGAAGACTTCTTCAACCTGATAGTAAAGAGTAAATGGACCAACTTAAAGAAGTGAGGAGAACATGGAAGAGTTTCTCAGCAGAGGAGATGGCAGTGAGAAGACCTGGAGGCAAGGAACTGGACAGCAGAAAAGACTGCAGACAGCAGTGAGGGAGGGAGTTGTGAAATAAGGATAGAAGGATGATGAAAGGATTGTGTGCTCTGTTAAAGAGTTTGGGATTTTGCCCAGAGGAAAAGAGGTCATTCAAGTTCTAAGCATGGAGGCGACACAGTCACATGTGTGCATTGTAAGATTACATCAGGTGCAATGCAGAGAAAGAGATCAATCAGATTGAAAAGAGAGATTCACTTTGAGGGTGTTGCAGAATATGAAAAGAGATACTGATGTCTTATAAACAATTAGAAGTGAATATAAGTAAGATATAGTAAGACAAGTAAAATGTGGTAAATGAATAAATGTGGAGATAAGGGAAAGGGAAAAGCCTAACCACAGATCGAAGATAATATCAAGTCCCTTCAATTGAGTAACCAGGGAAATGTTATTCACTAAAATAGGATCAATAGGAAAAGACCAAGTCTGGGACATGAGCTATGAACTGAACTTTATGTATATTGCACTAAAGATACCTAAGCCATCCAAATGGAGGCATCCTGTAGACAACTGGACACACAGGTTTGAAGCAAAGAAGAAAGATCTGGTCTAGAGACTCATTATCAGCATATATATAGCAATTGAAATAAAGGGCATAGATGAGATTGTTCAGGGATACTATTTAGGCTGATAAAAGAAGGTAGCAAGACTCATTACCAAGAATTATGAACAAACCTGGCAATAATGTATCTGTGGATTAATGGGGGCAAGCTAGTTTGCAACGGATGACAGAAGGTAAATTTCAGAAAACAATTACAGACAACTCTTTTATATAAAGCTTCAGACATATTTAGTATATGTGCTGCCAAAGCAAGCATGAGCTTTAGAGATATTTAAAGAGAGACATGGAATAGATATAAGATTGTCTAAAAGACGGAGAGACCTAGCATGGTTAAATGTTCATGAGAGCTTGTTTGGAGGTTCTAGCGGGAGAGCGCAGCTACTCGTATACCCTTGACGGAAGAACGGTGGTCCTCTTTCAGGAAAGGTCGTCCTCTTCAACGAGTGCGCAGCTTTGGGAGGGACGCACCTGGAGCGGTGAGGGAGGAAGGGGACACCCGCCTAACCAGCCAGATCAGCTGAATCAACCCTGGCGATCGATGGGGTGACAGATATCGTAGCCAGATCGCCCTCACATCCTTAAATGTTCATTAGAGATATGAGTACACGATGACTTTGAAGATACAGACAGGGTGGAATCGGAACATCCTCAAGGTGAAATAACTTTAAGGGGGTGGGGACTTTTTAAACTTTATGTAAAGAAGAAAATGATGGATTCCATTTTTTTCTTAGCCCAGTGTATTAGTTTTCTATTGCAATGTAAAAAATCACTACAAAGTCAGTAGTTTGAAACTATACACATTTCTCATCTCACAGTTTTCAGGAGCCCGGACACTGGTTAACTGGATCATCTCAGGGAGTAACAGAGCAGAATCAAGCTGTTAGCCGGGGCTGGTGTTCTCATCTGAGGTTCAGGGTCCTCCTCTGAACTCACTGGTTCTTAGTAGAATTCAGTTCCTTGAAGCTGTGAGACTGAGGCCCCTGCTCTATTGCAGGCCATCAGCCAGGTGTTGGTCTAACAAGCCACTTGTCCCTTTCATGTTGTCCTTCTATAAGATGGCAATTTGCTTCTTGAAGGCTGAGGAGAGAACATTTGCTACTTCAGATCTCTCCAACACTGGGAAGGGCCTGTCTCTTTTGATGGTTCGCCTGATTAGATCAGGACCGCTCAGGATAATTCCCTGTGATTAACTCCAAGTCATGTGATTTGCAACCTTAATTCCATCTGAAAAGCCCCTTCACCTTTATCAGATAATGTAACCTAATCACAGGAGTGACATTCAATCTATTCACAGGTCCAGGAGGAAGGGATAATAGAGGACTTTTACTCCAGGAGAGGGGACATTTGAGGGCCATCTCAGATTCCTGCATAATACACATCAACCAAAAGATCACCCCAAATTTAAATATTTTTCTTTCTGAAAGGAAGATTTGTTCACTCTTCACTTAATATGTGAGTTCTCATCTCTAAAGACATACATACATAAATTGTTTTATATCTTTTATGGAAGTAATTCTCATTCTTAAAAAAATCTACAAAAATAACTGAACATTTAATATTCATTAAAAAAGCAACACCATTGAAAACTGTTGGGACCCTCCTAACTCAGAGTTAGGCGAAGCACATAGCTGCAGAGAGGTCTCATTAGTCTACACAGAGATCTAAATCATGGCCCTCAATAACACTAATATATGTATATATATATATATATATATATATGTATATATACATATATATATATGTATATATACATATATATGTATATATACATATATATGTATATATACATATATATGTATATGTATATATGTATACACACACACACACACATATATATATATATATATATATATATACACACATAAAACAGGAAAATGAAGGCAATTATTGCAAGTCTTTGTTACAGCTTTTCCACCTGTCTTAATGAAATTATCCTTAGGAACTTTTGCTTTGGGTTGACACTAACTGTTGACCCCTTTTGAAATAGACACTAACTGTTGACCCCCTTTGAAACAGACTAGTACAGGTCTAGTGCTTAAGGAACTATCTCTTCTCATTCCCTAAGAGGTATATTCAAAAGCACATTTGGTTCTGGACTTTCTCAGCACAGGAAAGGAAGAACAAGATGTTGGGGACTCTGCCCTTTGGATTCTAGATCTCTTTATGAAATGAGTGGAGACTAACCAGGTGAGAATTAGGTACCTGTTCACAATAAAACCTGATTCTACTCAGTATCAGCCCTCAAAACATGGGTAGGACAAAATTAATTCCCCCTTACTTTATTTTTCCAGTATTGTACAAAATTAAACTATAATAAAATTTAAATGGAAAAACTGAGAAATGATGAAACAAATCTATCTTTTCTTGCATGTAATGTGTCCTAAAATTTGTAACACCTACCAGACAACAACAACAACAACAACAACAATAACAACAACAAAACAGTATCTCCCTCAGCACATTAGTGAGATAATTAGATTCTAGGACTATCCAAACACAGTGAAATATGTGCAGTGCCTTTATCCATCTACAGTGTCTTCCAGGGTGTGGCAAAAGGATAAGGGTGGAAACGCAAGTATCAGCAATTGACTTATGTTTGCCACACAGGATCCAGGAAAACAACGTAGGACAGAGGAGGAAGGCAGCAGAATAATAGCTACTGCCCACTAGTTATTAAATCCCCATGATGTTACAGTCATTACAGTGAATTCTTTAAATACATTATCACAGACCTTCACAACGACCTTGCAAGGTAAGCATTTGTCTCATTTTTTTAAAAGTTGACAATAGGGAGAGACCGATTAGGAAACTTATCCAGGGACACAGAAGGAACAAGAGGCTGTAATGTGTCCCCAACTTTAGCTGACTTCCGAGCCACTGCTATTTCTCATAGATCACACTGCCTCGGGTAGGAGGGAGTGCTAGGGAGGAGTCTGATGTCATATGTCTCCAGAGCACTGGAGGAGCACATGCTAAAATAACTTCAGACTCTTCTGGTTGTTCAGTGGCCTTGTTTTTTTAGAAAAGTGCCACAAAACATAAATTTAATATGCCCTATTGCCCTGCATATGAGGAGATTATGTCCTATAAACTGGTTTCTTTTTATAATAATATTTTTAGTAAGACAGATTTTTTTTTAAATAAATACTCTATCCATAAAACATTTTTATGTCAGAGATTTCATAGCTGATTAAATTCTTGGATTTGGTCATTTATTTTTTTTATTTTTTATTTTTTTTAAGACCCCAGTTAAATAATGTTCTAAATAAATAAGGCACAATACCTCAGTTGCCCAGACTTCTTACTATGGTTTAGCTTGTACAAATCTGTACCATTTTTATTCTGGAAAAAAAAAAATTGTCATTTGAAGGGGAAAAGGGACACATTATATCAGTAACGTACATAAGAGCATTGGGAAAAATTCTATAGCTTTTGTGTTATTATACAGTGATATCATTGCTGTTTCCTCTAGTGTTTCTCTCCTTCCTCTTTGAGAGGCCAACATAAGAGACTTCTGCCTGCGTGTCCAGAGCCAGAAACTCATTATGATTGCAGCCCTGCAAGGCAGTGCTGGGAACCAAACTGTGAAATTGTGATTCCTCGAGTGGAGTGTGGGAAGCCCTATGTACTGCTAGTTTTCTAATGGACTGAACCACACAATCACAGCAAACAGAAAACCCTGAAGGTTGATTTTGTGTGTGTGTTTATTTTCGTGGTGTTCAAGAGGAAACTAATCAGACAGGGAAACTTATTTAAACAAATGTTTCTTTGGCTAAGAGGTGTCCACCCTAACATTTGCTTTTCATTGATGTTTGACATACATTTTCACTATCCTTTAAAATTTTTATTTTTCTAAAGAATTCATTTTGACAGAGAATATGAGAAAAGAAAAAATAAAAATTTTATAATAAATCAGATCTTTGGTTGTTCTTCCTCACGGGTAGACGTGGGAATCAAATGGCCAAAGTAATCAACCCTGCCGTCTACTTAATTTTCCTGCAAAAATTATATAAGAAAACAGGATAAATAGTTTAAAACCAATACAACATTATTCCTTCCATTGAGCCTACATATTTACAAACAGAATTGTGGGACTCAAGAATTATTTGATGTAAGCTGCAAGCTGAGTGTGTTAGTGAATAAAACTTCAATGTGCAATTTCAAAGAAATGTATCTAAAGCTATGATTGCCTAAAGTAAACAAATTCATATAAATTGGCTCCTGCCTATTGTTTTATATTTGTTTTTATAACAAAGAGTGCAAACTTCCCTGTAACAGGACTCTAAACAGAGCAGTAGGTCTGTAATTTTAAGTCAGACGATGGTATTTTAATTTGGTATAGGCCATGAGATGTTAAATAGATTAGCATAACTCGAAGGAACAAACATTAAATGCTCATATGCATTTAAGTGGGAAAGTAACCAAAAGAGAGCTGCCCATGTATCTGAATCATTTCAGTAATTTTCTCCTAATTCTCTTTCCCCTCTCTCTGCCACACATCTTTCCAGGTCAGATTCTCTATAAATATCCCTCCTCCCCTTTCTTACTCTTTGATCTTTTAGGTTCTAAAACAGGGATTGAAAAGTTACTAGTGTTTTCCAGGTCATGTGCCAACACAAGGAAGGTAAAGTTTGTTTGAGAAGTAAATTTGGAGCAAAACTTTATTTCTTTTTTTTTTTTAATTTTTTTTTCAACGTTTTTTATTTATTTTTGGGACAGAGAGAGACAGAGCATGAACAGGGGAGGGGCAGAGAGAGAGGGAGACACAGAATCGGAAACAGGCTCCAGGCTCCGAGCCATCAGCCCAGAGCCTGACGCGGGGCTCGAACTCACGGACCGCGAGATCATGACCTGGCTGAAGTCGGACGCTTAACGACTGCGCCACCCAGGCGCCCCAAAACTTTATTTCTTATGTATCACTTCTCCAAAAAGGTGACTGGTGAGAGTTACTCAGGTAACCTAAAACCTAGCCTCAGAATACTGAATGCATATTTGAGCCTGAGCGTCCCTCCAGCACCAGTGAGCAGAAATATTCTCAGCGTGTTCTCTACGGGTACTGCTGTTGGAGTGGAGGGTGGTAGAGGGAGCTACTCCCCTGTACTCATTCCCAACTCTCAAAGTTTGGCCTCTGTGTCCGAAGCCAGGATTACGAGTGGGATTTTATTCTCCTTAATGACACTCCATTAAAAAATAAATGTCTTTGGGGGACCTGGGTGGCATGGCTTAGTGGCTTAAGTGTCCGACTTTGGCTCAGGTCGTGAGTTCAAGCCCCATATTGGGCTCTCCACTCTCAGCACAGAGCCTGCTTTGGATCCTCTGTCTCCCTCTCTCTCTGCCCCTCCCCCCGCAAATAAATAAACACTTAAATAAATAAATAAATAAATATCCTTAAAAATGGACATTATTTAAAAGGATATTATAGGTAAACTAAGAGCTAACACTATTCATCATTGAAAAACATAATTTTAAACATCATTAAATCAGTGGAGATTACTGCAAAAACAGAAATAGAATAATAATTAAGGTTACACTTATATACATATATGCATGCACATATATATTTATGTATTGTAAGTGTTACATCATAAATGTAAAGGGAGAAGATATTTTAAAATGATATGTGATGAGATGATGAATTAAAAAACGATATATGATAACTGCTGATAAAGGAACTCTGTAAAAGATTGACAGACTCATTATATATATATTTGTATATATTTATATATATTATATATAATATATTTATAATGATAATAGAAATGACTTTATAAGAAGGGAAACAGATCCATACAAATACTTGCAGCAGATTTTATATATAAAAAAACAATATCTATACTATATAAAAGGCTTATGTAAATTGGCATGAAAAATAACGCTAAAATGTAAAAAGGAATACGAACAATTTGAATCAAAGTTAGCAAAGTAAACAATCTATATAAAAATCTTTAATTCTGCTAGTTATCAAAAGAACACAAAGAAATAAGAGTAATGTGTCTTTTTAAACCAATAAAATGAGGAAATTTGTTAATCAAGCAGGTGTTCTCATACATAGCTGATAAAACATAACCAATTGGCAGATTTGTTCTGGAAAAATGATTTTTCCAAGACATAAAATAATTGTACCCTTTAACCCAATTATCTGTTGACGAGAAGATAAAGGACGTGGGGAAAATAGTAAGGAAAGAAATGAGGAAAAGGTAATATGCATGAAAATATTCATTATAACAAATAACAAAGCCGTTAAAATTATGAGGACTGTACAACAACATAGAAAAATGCTTATTTATAACACCTAATGAAAAATAAATAACTGCATTTGTCTACCAAATGTAAAAATCATGCCTAGATAAGAACTATATGGGACAAAAAATATTTAAAAGAGTTTGATTGGTTAGATATTTCACTGTAAGCCATTTCAATGCATTATATTGTAAGCCAATCAATACTACAAATTTTATTTATCTAGCAAAAATAATTTATTCAAAGCAAAAATTCCTGTCAAGGAGTGACAAAAACCCTAGCATTCCCCCACTTCCCATCCTCTTCTTTTTCATAGAAAATTTTAGCGAGGCACAAGGCCACCTGAATGAAGGCAGCATGTCCCTGTCTCCTTTGTAGCAAGGTGTGGGGGTGAACCTAAGTCCTGGCCAATGTGCTACGCCTCAGAGCGCTATGTGGCAGCTTCCTCAATCCTACCTTAACAGGCATCTGTCACATGGCCTTCCCCAACTTCTATGTTCCTTCATCCTGCCATCTGGGTTGTGGAAGCCAACTTGGACAAAGGCCACAGTGTAGATCCTTCAAGTCAATGTAGAGCAGAGTCGTACTACCAGCCCTGGTGCACCTGTCTCTGGCCTTTCTCTACATGAAGGAAAGTGAGAAATAAACTATCTTGCATAAACCACTGTTCATTTTTACTTCTCTGTTACATAAAGCAGAATCTCAACCTACTAAATGCAAAGAGGTTACCCCCAAAGCCAGCTGGCTGTAATATTTAAGCCATAATCAGTTGAAAACAACTAAGAGCCAAGTTGGGACAACAATACAAGGGCAGTAGGACACTAAGAAGATTGCCAAAGTTGATCCTGGGGCACTCAATTTAGTCATCAGGATTTAGACTCTCCATATGTCAGGTGTTCTCAGTGGGGGTGATATCGCCCTATGGTGATGAAACGTGGCTCTATGGGGACAAATAAAATGTTAGCTATACAATGGTTTGTGGCTTTCCAGCATGTCACAGGACATAACGGGACACGTAATATATCTATAGTATAACATTTCATGGTGGTAGAGGGCTAGCATTTTGGAATCAAGAGCCAAAAAGCCTGGGGAGGAAGAGGGTGGAAATCATGAAAAAATAAGGAAAAAAAGACTGAGGAACTTTGCTGAATGTGACACCCTCCCCTGCCTGATCTATCAAGCAAATCCTACTTAGTCTTTTAGATTCCATAGCTTCCTCAGTTAACAACTTGTTACATTGTTTTATTAGTGATTATTTTTCCATCTCCCCACTAAGTTTTAAGAATAGTATGATTTTCAATTCTGCATCTATAACACATTGCTTGGCCCATAACAACAGCACAGAAAATGTGAATGGCTGAATGAACACCCCAGGGGCATTTTTCCTGCAAGTCTAATGCTCCAGCAATTCTCACTTAACAATAGACACAATTCTCCCTCTGCCTGAGTGGTAACAAATTAAGAAAACCACTGAGAAGCACGGCATTTCTCAAACAATAGGTTGAATAACTTGGTAAAAGAATCCAGTTCAGCCCTGGGAACACCCCATTTCTACTTATTTTTTACCAATACAGGTTTTCCTGTTAAAAAAGAAAAAAACTTTAATCTTTTTACATTCATCACTACTTAGCATTTTCTTTTTTTAATCTCAAGCATCAAGTTGATTTGAAATCTGCTGTTATTTTAACAACAGGGCAGCGTTTGATATTTGGAATTTATACAAACACTCCTGAAAAGGCCACCGCTAAATGGAACCTAAGCTTTTTCAGTTTACAGGAAATATCACAAACATTAATTATGAACTCAAGTTTCTTTACTAGTGGTTTATTCTACCAGTGTGGCTCAACCATGCAGCATAATTCCACCTATAAACAGTTACTGAACACCTACTGCCCGTGATATGTTGTGCAAGTCCTACAGGGGATTTAAAGCAAAATAAAGCAGAGTCCGTCTTCAAAATTCTTACATTCTTTCTGAGAAACCATCGCGTGAATGGAAACCATCATGTGAATACAGTTTGAGTGTTATGCAAAATACACATACAAATGTTTGAGAATTTGAAAGGAGAACATACAAAATACATGCAAATAAGATGCCATGGGCAGTTGGCTTTGGGGATGTGCTTTGCAGTTGAAACAGGATTATAATAGAGGGAGATGGGGAGACAGGTATTGCAGATGGTGAACAACAGAGAACAACAACAACAGAAAAAGCAAATAATCCTTTTCAAGAAGAGGGCATAAACCGCATTTGATCTGTATGCACATTAAATTTGAGAAGCAAATGTAGGCTCCCATAGCTAAGTGAAAGAAAAGAACAAATAGCAAAATAATTTGGAGCCATTTCCTAGAGAAATTATTATGCTTTGACAAAAACCACCATTAGCCAGTAGGGACTATGGGCAGCCTTTGAGCATGCATGTGAGCCACAGCTAAGCTTAGGCAAATTAGCATAATATATGTTTGCAGAGTAATGTACAAAGACTTCCAGAAGTAGGGAGACCACCATTCTTGCAAAGGTCTGGAAAGAGTTAATAAAAGAGAGGAATTAGTATTGTAGGAAAGAAATGCAAAAATGAGGATGGATGAGAAAAATCTCAGAGGCCAAATTTGCAATTCTCGACAACTTCTTGAATTTCTAGGATAAGGGAATAATATATGGCAAGAAAAAAATTATTCCTAGGCTTTGAGCCTGAATACTGGGAGAAAGATGTGACATTAACAGAAAAAGGAAAATAAGAAGGGAAAGTTGGTTTAGGATGTGAGGAGATCAAGAATTTTCCCATTTGGACATATTAAACCAGCCAGCGTCAAAATGAGCCCATTTACCAGGTAGTTAGAAATGTAGTCTCCAGGAGTTTGGGGAAAAAATGAAAGTGCTATGAATTATGTAAGCAGAGATTATGGTTGAAGCTGTGGAAATATTTGAAGAAACAAAGAGTATGGGATAGAAAGTAAAAGAATCAAGGAAAGAAACTTGGAGATTGCTAATTTTAAGAGACAGGAGAAAGAGACAGAGCAGAAGTTCCCACAGGCCATGTGGGGAAGCCAGACTGGAATATGCCACTGGGCCAAGGCAAGTCTGCCTTTCCAAGAAAGAATCAGTCAGCATGCAAGGCTGCCAAGGTATCAGGAGAAAGGATGCTACTTTATTACGACTGAAATCAATGTTGATAATCAAACACACTACCAATGTAATCAAAGCTCTCTTATATATTGGCATCATCTGTTTTTCCCAGTATTTCTAAAGAACCACAAAATATCGGTAAGGCAAGGCAAACCTGAATGTATCCCAGTACAAGTATCAATGTAACAAAATTAACATGTTTCAATTTATTTGGTATTGTATCCAGGAAGAAAATATCAGTTCTACAAAGAGTAAAACGTATTTTCTGCATATAACTTTAGAGGATCTGCCTTGGTAACTCAGTCTTTTTGAAGTCATTAACAAACCAGGGAGGGTTTTATTCATTGTTGTTACATGAGTAACAATGTAAATTGACCCGCATGCTGAATAGAGTTACAAAAAAGATCAGCTGTGAACTTGCTTTGTGAACCTAGGAAAGTTGCAACTTCTCTGGTTTCACTTCTTTTTCCTGTTATGTACTGCAGGGGCTGAAGAAATCTAGAAGGCACCCTACCAACTTGATATATACTCAATATATTCCTGAAATATCTTTTGACTAGTTAACTTGCTTAAGAAAAGGTGGCTCTGATTGATGAAGGGAGTGAAAGCAGTAAGGTGAAGAACAATATGACAAACTATAGGTCTCACATACATAGCAAAATGGTGTATGAAGTTCAAAATCCTGTATTGGAGAGAGTCTCCAGATATATGATAAGAAACAGGAAATGCAACCTTGGATAGTCAGTCACGTTCCTTTGTCCCAGGGAGTGACAGATTGGAATAGCAACATTGTTCTCAAAAACAATGTTGCTTTAAGAAAAATGTTAGGCAAAACCTGAAATCTTTTGCTAGGGAATATCCTACAAATATTAACATGAGATTTTCAGAGCTCTGCCACTGTTAAAAACTAACACTTAATTCTTTTTAAAAATAGACACACACAGCTAGGTCCTTCAGGGAGATTCTCTCATTCCAAAGAGGCTGGATTAATTCACTGCTCAGGTACTTAGAAGTCAATTTTGATTTGGGCTCAGGTCGTGATCCCATGGTTGGTGAGACGGAGCCCCATGGGGAACCCTGCCTCCGGCTGCACCCTGACAAGGCAGAGCCGCTTGGGATTCTCTCTCTCTCTCCCTCTCTCTCTCTCCCTCTCTCTCTCTCCCTCTCTCTCTCTCTCATTCCCCCCTCCTCCCTCTCTTTCTCTCCTGGAGCTCTGCCTCTGGCTGTGCCCTGACAGAGCAGAGCCGGTTTGAGACCCTTTCCCTCTCTCTCTGCCCTCCCTCCACTCTTGCTCTCTCTGTCTCTCTCTCTCTCAAAATAAATAAATAAGCATTTTTTTAAAAAAGGAGTCATTTGAATCTCTGCCAGAAAAATGGATGTTTGTCCAATTCCAGAACTACCACAAGCCATAGAAAACCTCAATATCAGGGCCTGCATTTTAGAAATCTCTCGTCCCAGAGCAGGTTACAAAACTCACTTTGAGCATACGTCAAAGGTGGCTTAAAGAGAGGAATTTACCATCTATTCTCAAATTTGTTCTGTAATAGGGGCGCCTGGGTGGCGCAGTCGGTTAAGCGTCCGACTTCAGCCAGGTCACGATCTCGCGGTCCGTGAGTTCGAGCCCCGCGTCAGGCTCTGGGCTGATGGCTCGGAGCCTGGAGCCTGTTTCCGATTCTGTGTCTCCCTCTCTCTCTGCCCCTCCCCCGTTCATGCTCTCTCTCTGTCCCAAAAATAAACGTTGAAAAAAAAAAAAATTTGTTCTGTAATATACAGAAAAATGTTAAACCAAAGCTGGCTTTTTCCTTAGCTTCTTAATTCTTAATAGCAGAAGCACATAAAAACAACTAATTGGACTAGTTCATCAGAATAAATAATAAATGAATGCATTGCTGGTTAACCTCATAGCTTTAAACACAGTACTTTTTCCATTTATAGAAAAATTTGAAATAGCTGATTGGCCTTAGTGACTTTTCTACCATTTGGTCAGCCAGTGTGGTGCAGTTCATATAAGAAAGCAACATAAATGCCTTACCCTTTTCTCTTTATATACCATTTCTCAAGATAAGTATGGATCCCTTCCATCTCTAAAAAAAGCGACTAATTAACTTTTATATTCTTATAAACCTGTTAGGTAGAAGCTAGATATGAGCAGTGGAAGGAACAGCCCCAGGCAGAGTCCCAAGTCCTTGAAGGGGAATGATAGAGACATGGGCTGAAAGTAAGGGCAGTGAAAATAAACAAACACCCTACACATTATAAGCCCAGGAGCTCAACATCCTGACCTTGTGGCTTCCAAGATCTTCGACCTGATAGACCAAGAGCTACAGATGCAGAACATTCTACCCCTGCCCAGGGTGACCCCTACACTCATTATAATACATTTGCATTGCAGGGATAGCCTGAAGCCTAGAGAAAGGCTACCAGGAGGGTAGGTATAAACTCTAGAGGGTCAAAAATTCTCCCTCCCAACCTGTGGGAAGAGTCCCCCAATGATTGGAAGCAGCCTCCATTGGAGACCACCTCACTGTTCATCACCACTCCTCCCAGCCCAGAGAGACCCACTAATACCCAATCCCAAACCTAAGGCCAAACCAACCTAAGGCCAGTTCCACCTCATGGAATCTGCTCTCTCTCCCACTTTGAGCATGTATTTTCTCTTTAATAAACTGCTTTGTGCTTGCTACTTTCCTTCTGGCTGTCTTTATTCTGAGCATGGATTCCCCTGCAAATCTTCTCATGGGGAATCCAAGGACCAAGACCTCCATTTGCACAACACATTCCCTAACACACCTATGTATTTAAACAAATGGACTTCAATACATGTATTTCTTCGGCTTACTGAAGTTCAAGTGGTCCCATACAGTTGACCCTTGAACAAACGTGGCAGCTAGGGGTACTGACCCCTGCATAGTCAAAAATCTGCATATAAATTGTGACTCCTCCAAAACTTGACTGCTAATAGGCTACTGTTGTTGACAAAAAGCATCCCTAAAAATACGAACAGTCGATAACACATATTTTGTATGTTATATGCTATATTCTTACAGTAAAGTAAGCTAAAGAAAACAATTTTATTAAGAAAATCATAAGGGGAGGTGGGGGGCCCTGGGTGGCTCAGTCAGTTGAGCATGGGACTTTGGCTCAGGTCATGATCTCGCGGTCCGTGAGTTCGAGCCCCATGTTGGGCTCTGTGCTGACAGCTCGGAGCTCAGGGCCTGGAGCCTGCTTTGGATTTTATGTCTCCCTCTCGCTCTGCCCCTCCCCCATTCACACTCTGTCCCTCTCTGTCTCTCAAAAATAAATAAACATTAAAAAAATTTAGGGGCGCCTGGGTGGCGCAGTCGGTTGAGCGTCCGACTTCAGCCAGGTCACGATCTCGCGGTCCGTGAGTTCGAGCCCCGCGTCAGGCTCTGGGCTGATGGCTCAGAGTCTGGAGCCTGTTTCCGATTCTGTGTCTCCCTCTCTCTCTGCCCCTCCCCCGTTCATGCTCTGTCTCTCTCTGTCCCAAAAATAAATAAACGTTGAAAAAAAAAATTTAAAAAAAAAAAAAAAAAAAAAAAAAAAAAAAAAAAAGAAAAGAACAAATAGCAAAATAATTTGGAGCCATTTCCTAGAGAAATTATTATGCTTTGACAAAAACCACCATTAGCCAGTAGGGACTATGGGCAGCCTTTGAGCATGCATGTGAGCCACAGCTAAGCTTAGGCAAATTAGCATAATATATGTTTGCAGAGTAATGTACAAAGACTTCCAGAAGTAGGGAGACCACCATTCTTGCAAAGGTCTGGAAAGAGTTAATAAAAGAGAGGAATTAGTATTGTAGGAAAGAAATGCAAAAATGAGGATGGATGAGAAAAATCTCAGAGGCCAAATTTGCAATTCTCGACAACTTCTTGAATTTCTAGGATAAGGGAATAATATATGGCAAGAAAAAAATTATTCCTAGGCTTTGAGCCTGAATACTGGGAGAAAGATGTGACATTAACAGAAAAAGGAAAATAAGAAGGGAAAGTTGGTTTAGGATGTGAGGAGATCAAGAATTTTCCCATTTGGACATATTAAACCAGCCAGCGTCAAAATGAGCCCATTTACCAGGTAGTTAGAAATGTAGTCTCCAGGAGTTTGGGGAAAAAATGAAAGTGCTATGAATTATGTAAGCAGAGATTATGGTTGAAGCTGTGGAAATATTTGAAGAAACAAAGAGTATGGGATAGAAAGTAAAAGAATCAAGGAAAGAAACTTGGAGATTGCTAATTTTAAGAGACAGGAGAAAGAGACAGAGCAGAAGTTCCCACAGGCCATGTGGGGAAGCCAGACTGGAATATGCCACTGGGCCAAGGCAAGTCTGCCTTTCCAAGAAAGAATCAGTCAGCATGCAAGGCTGCCAAGGTATCAGGAGAAAGGATGCTACTTTATTACGACTGAAATCAATGTTGATAATCAAACACACTACCAATGTAATCAAAGCTCTCTTATATATTGGCATCATCTGTTTTTCCCAGTATTTCTAAAGAACCACAAAATATCGGTAAGGCAAGGCAAACCTGAATGTATCCCAGTACAAGTATCAATGTAACAAAATTAACATGTTTCAATTTATTTGGTATTGTATCCAGGAAGAAAATATCAGTTCTACAAAGAGTAAAACGTATTTTCTGCATATAACTTTAGAGGATCTGCCTTGGTAACTCAGTCTTTTTGAAGTCATTAACAAACCAGGGAGGGTTTTATTCA
The DNA here is from genome assembly GCF_022837055.1 of Prionailurus viverrinus. Taxonomy (NCBI): domain Eukaryota; kingdom Metazoa; phylum Chordata; class Mammalia; order Carnivora; family Felidae; genus Prionailurus; species Prionailurus viverrinus. The sequence goes on from NC_062569.1 coordinate 116,862,091, forward strand.
TTGTTGTTACATGAGTAACAATGTAAATTGACCCGCATGCTGAATAGAGTTACAAAAAAGATCAGCTGTGAACTTGCTTTGTGAACCTAGGAAAGTTGCAACTTCTCTGGTTTCACTTCTTTTTCCTGTTATGTACTGCAGGGGCTGAAGAAATCTAGAAGGCACCCTACCAACTTGATATATACTCAATATATTCCTGAAATATCTTTTGACTAGTTAACTTGCTTAAGAAAAGGTGGCTCTGATTGATGAAGGGAGTGAAAGCAGTAAGGTGAAGAACAATATGACAAACTATAGGTCTCACATACATAGCAAAATGGTGTATGAAGTTCAAAATCCTGTATTGGAGAGAGTCTCCAGATATATGATAAGAAACAGGAAATGCAACCTTGGATAGTCAGTCACGTTCCTTTGTCCCAGGGAGTGACAGATTGGAATAGCAACATTGTTCTCAAAAACAATGTTGCTTTAAGAAAAATGTTAGGCAAAACCTGAAATCTTTTGCTAGGGAATATCCTACAAATATTAACATGAGATTTTCAGAGCTCTGCCACTGTTAAAAACTAACACTTAATTCTTTTTAAAAATAGACACACACAGCTAGGTCCTTCAGGGAGATTCTCTCATTCCAAAGAGGCTGGATTAATTCACTGCTCAGGTACTTAGAAGTCAATTTTGATTTGGGCTCAGGTCGTGATCCCATGGTTGGTGAGACGGAGCCCCATGGGGAACCCTGCCTCCGGCTGCACCCTGACAAGGCAGAGCCGCTTGGGATTCTCTCTCTCTCTCCCTCTCTCTCTCTCCCTCTCTCTCTCTCCCTCTCTCTCTCTCTCATTCCCCCCTCCTCCCTCTCTTTCTCTCCTGGAGCTCTGCCTCTGGCTGTGCCCTGACAGAGCAGAGCCGGTTTGAGACCCTTTCCCTCTCTCTCTGCCCTCCCTCCACTCTTGCTCTCTCTGTCTCTCTCTCTCTCAAAATAAATAAATAAGCATTTTTTTAAAAAAGGAGTCATTTGAATCTCTGCCAGAAAAATGGATGTTTGTCCAATTCCAGAACTACCACAAGCCATAGAAAACCTCAATATCAGGGCCTGCATTTTAGAAATCTCTCGTCCCAGAGCAGGTTACAAAACTCACTTTGAGCATACGTCAAAGGTGGCTTAAAGAGAGGAATTTACCATCTATTCTCAAATTTGTTCTGTAATAGGGGCGCCTGGGTGGCGCAGTCGGTTAAGCGTCCGACTTCAGCCAGGTCACGATCTCGCGGTCCGTGAGTTCGAGCCCCGCGTCAGGCTCTGGGCTGATGGCTCGGAGCCTGGAGCCTGTTTCCGATTCTGTGTCTCCCTCTCTCTCTGCCCCTCCCCCGTTCATGCTCTCTCTCTGTCCCAAAAATAAACGTTGAAAAAAAAAAAAATTTGTTCTGTAATATACAGAAAAATGTTAAACCAAAGCTGGCTTTTTCCTTAGCTTCTTAATTCTTAATAGCAGAAGCACATAAAAACAACTAATTGGACTAGTTCATCAGAATAAATAATAAATGAATGCATTGCTGGTTAACCTCATAGCTTTAAACACAGTACTTTTTCCATTTATAGAAAAATTTGAAATAGCTGATTGGCCTTAGTGACTTTTCTACCATTTGGTCAGCCAGTGTGGTGCAGTTCATATAAGAAAGCAACATAAATGCCTTACCCTTTTCTCTTTATATACCATTTCTCAAGATAAGTATGGATCCCTTCCATCTCTAAAAAAAGCGACTAATTAACTTTTATATTCTTATAAACCTGTTAGGTAGAAGCTAGATATGAGCAGTGGAAGGAACAGCCCCAGGCAGAGTCCCAAGTCCTTGAAGGGGAATGATAGAGACATGGGCTGAAAGTAAGGGCAGTGAAAATAAACAAACACCCTACACATTATAAGCCCAGGAGCTCAACATCCTGACCTTGTGGCTTCCAAGATCTTCGACCTGATAGACCAAGAGCTACAGATGCAGAACATTCTACCCCTGCCCAGGGTGACCCCTACACTCATTATAATACATTTGCATTGCAGGGATAGCCTGAAGCCTAGAGAAAGGCTACCAGGAGGGTAGGTATAAACTCTAGAGGGTCAAAAATTCTCCCTCCCAACCTGTGGGAAGAGTCCCCCAATGATTGGAAGCAGCCTCCATTGGAGACCACCTCACTGTTCATCACCACTCCTCCCAGCCCAGAGAGACCCACTAATACCCAATCCCAAACCTAAGGCCAAACCAACCTAAGGCCAGTTCCACCTCATGGAATCTGCTCTCTCTCCCACTTTGAGCATGTATTTTCTCTTTAATAAACTGCTTTGTGCTTGCTACTTTCCTTCTGGCTGTCTTTATTCTGAGCATGGATTCCCCTGCAAATCTTCTCATGGGGAATCCAAGGACCAAGACCTCCATTTGCACAACACATTCCCTAACACACCTATGTATTTAAACAAATGGACTTCAATACATGTATTTCTTCGGCTTACTGAAGTTCAAGTGGTCCCATACAGTTGACCCTTGAACAAACGTGGCAGCTAGGGGTACTGACCCCTGCATAGTCAAAAATCTGCATATAAATTGTGACTCCTCCAAAACTTGACTGCTAATAGGCTACTGTTGTTGACAAAAAGCATCCCTAAAAATACGAACAGTCGATAACACATATTTTGTATGTTATATGCTATATTCTTACAGTAAAGTAAGCTAAAGAAAACAATTTTATTAAGAAAATCATAAGGGGAGGTGGGGGGCCCTGGGTGGCTCAGTCAGTTGAGCATGGGACTTTGGCTCAGGTCATGATCTCGCGGTCCGTGAGTTCGAGCCCCATGTTGGGCTCTGTGCTGACAGCTCGGAGCTCAGGGCCTGGAGCCTGCTTTGGATTTTATGTCTCCCTCTCGCTCTGCCCCTCCCCCATTCACACTCTGTCCCTCTCTGTCTCTCAAAAATAAATAAACATTAAAAAAATTTAGGGGCGCCTGGGTGGCACAGTCGGTTAAGCGTCCGACTTCAGCCAGATCACGATCTCACGGTCCGTGAGTTCGAGCCCCGCGTCGGGCTCTGGGCTGATGGCTCAGAGCCTGGAGCCTGTTTCCGATTCTGTGTCTCCCTCTCTCTCTGCCCCTCCCCCGTTCATGCTCTGTCTCTCTCTGTCCCAAAAATAAATAAAGGTTGAAAAAAAAATTTAAATAAAATAAAACATAATTTGGTCACCAGCAATATGCATTGCTGCTGGTTGGTGATGTTGCTTTTCAGTGGAGCTTATATTTAAATATAAAACACACACTCACACACACTTACGTCTTCAAACTTATTTTGAAATAGCATGTTATAACTTCGATCTGTTTTAACAGTCCTATCATTCCGGCATGCTTTCATCCTTATTTTCTTTGTATCTTGATCATTTGCAATGGGATTTAGCTACAACACTTTCTTGTTGCTCATTTTTATGTGAAGTTATTTTCCTGAACTCTTAGAAGGGACCTTGGTTTAAATGGCATTTTCTAACCTACCAAGCTCCTTCTTCCAGCATTTGCATATAGAGTTAACAATAAAGAAAGAAAGAAAGAAAGAAAGAAAGAAAGAAAGAAAGAAAGAAAGAAAGAAAGAAATGGTGGCTTTCTTTCCGAGATCTTCTAGTTCTGTTTCCCTCTCCCACTTTTACATAGACATCCTTTTTTCTTTCTTGTCAATGTCCCTATCCTGACCAATATTGATTCTACTACTGGCAGTTTCTCCCTAGTACAGGACCCTTTCCTGAAGGAAATTCTGGATAATTGGTGTCAAGAGTTGGGGACTAGTCAACCCCAGCTCCTTAAACTTTCCAAGTGTTGGCGCCTTTGTGGGTTCCTATGCTTAGGTCTTTCAGCTGCTCTGTTGCTGCCACGTAGCTTTTTCCAGGGAAGATGTTATTGAGCCACGCAGGTTTTGTGCTGTTAATTTGTTTCCAGCTGCTTAAATGTGGAGGTTCAAAGGAATTGCTTGTGACCCAGTTTTGTTATAAACACTGACTATGAGGTTTTTTTTTTCAATTTCCATTCCAATTGTTACCACATTCCCAGAATTTCCCAGCGCATTCTACTTTCAGAAACAGATGTAGGCACAGCTATGGCCACAGATGTAGACAGAGATGCAAATAGAGTTGCAAGGACAGGCACGGGTACAGATATAGATACAGACATAAGTCTACATAAATGCGCATAGATTAAAACGACTAACAGAAGAAGCATGGAATATAGGTTATCAGGGTGATGGGATTATGGGTAATTTTTTTTTTTTTTTTGGCATCACATAATAAAAACCAAAACCAAAGCCAGTACTTGCAAGTCTATGAGAATTACCATCATCGTCTCAGGGGTGTTTGGCAATGGCCCCTTTTCAGTATCCCATTAGTATCTAAACCCCATTCACATCAAATTCAATTATCTCCTTCAGTTCAGCTAGTTGTACTTTACCTTCTTTATGATAGAGAAAAATGGTTCGCTGTTCATTCTTCTCAACCTTTTGGTTTTGGGCCAGCGTTCCATGTTTGAGCGTTCCGGTCTCCTTGATACACGTTAAAATCTAACTTCTGCTATTTCATTACAAACCTCTTTTGTCTGAATAGCGTCTAAGCTTTCGCTTTTCAAACATTCTTCGGCTTTAATGCTAGTATCTAATATAAAATTACAAAAGCCTACTTATGAGCTATGAAGTCAAGAATTTGACTCTCTTTCAGAGTTCTTTTTTATTCTTTCCCCCTCCCCCACCCCCCCAGGGCAACAGTCCTCACATTCATGTCTCACTTAATCCTGAAGACTACAGAGTAAAAAGACCATGACCGAGAAGGAAAATGAAGTGGGTGGTATTTCAAAATGTTGTCTATTCTCATGTCTCCATAAGAATTATTGTCTATGGACAGGGACATTACCGTTGTTTACGTTTGTGGCAATGTTGACTCTATTTTGTGGTCATTAGCTCACCATTTGGTTAAGATGAGACGTTTTCATAATAATTTTGAGTCCTCCTTGTATTATATTTATACCTATCACCAGTTACATTTGGCTATCGCTACTGTGAAAGAGCAGAGAGAGAAGCAATAGTAACCGTGACAATAGCACTTGCATTTAAAATTGTTAAAAGATAAGCTGAGACATATTAAAATTTGAGAGTTTGTTTGGGCAAAACTTCATTGAAATCCAGCAGTGCCAGACAGAGTGGTTAGAATGCTCCACCGACAGGAGCGAAAGAAAGACTTTCATAGAGAAGAAGCAAGAGGAAGGCAAAAAACAAACCAACGAACAAAAATTATTTGACCAACAGCTTAAGCAGTTGCTTTATTTGGGTTGCTTTAGTTGGCTGTTTGTGACTAGCTGTCCTTAAGTTTTGATTTCTAAACCGTGAGGCATTACAGCTTAGAGCCTGCTTTGCTTATGTAGGCAACTAAGGCATTAAAGCCACCTCAGCCCAATGACCTCCTTGTCTAATTAACTTAACCAGGTTTTCTCCTGATTTTTTTTTTTTTCCGAGGAATTTCTGAAACACGGTGTCCCCTGAAAAAGGTCCCTTTTTCCTTATTGGGCTCACTGCCCCCTACAGGTTTTGCCATGTAAAGTAACTGGGACAGAAGCATTAGATAAGTATTTGTAGGTGGCTGTTCTGAAATTCTCAGCGGGAAAGACAGCAAATGCAATGGTGCTTTCCTGTCAGCAATACTCCCCACCAAGTCTCAAAGCTACATTATTATCTCAAGTCTTCCAGGAATTCAAACAGTTAAGGGAAACCCCATCATGATCTTTTCCTGAAATTATATTCCAATAAGTGTGTTCCCTTCTACGTGGCTACCCTTTAGCAAGTTTGGCTTCTGATTAATTTAGTTGTTAATGACTGACAGGGAAAACTACTGGACATCAAAAGCTACTCCATCTGTTTCTTTACCCAGTGGAATTAAAAAAAAAAAAAACACATCAGATTTAAAGTTGCCTTTTAAATGATTCCAACTGTTTATAAATAACATTCACTCCTATAAATAACTCTGAAGGTTTATAGATAAGGTCAATCTCCATAGACTGCTAAATGGAATCTTAAAAATATTGTAAATGCAATGTTTCTATAACGTGGTTTTCATTTACCCATTAATTTCTGACAGTAAAATTTGAAACAAGATGTATTCATATCATGGAAGAAAATAAAAGTTACATTTGTATAGCCATTCACAATTCTTCCATATACATACTTCATTTAATTATTTATTTTTATGTTTTTAAGTTTATTCATTTTTGAAAGAGATAGAGAGATTATGTGAGTTGGTGAGGGGCAGAGAGAGAGGGAGAGAGAGACAGAGGCTAAGCAGGCTCCACACTGTCTGCACAGAGCCCGACGTGGGGCTCAAACTCAGGAAACCATGTGATCAATGCCTGAGCTGAAACCAAGAGTCAGATGCTTAGCTGACTGAGCCACTCAGGTGCCCCATACTTCATTTGATTTTTAAATCTATATTCTCTTTAATGAGAATTTACTCAGTACCTGTCCTGCGACAGGCACTAATTTAGGAATAAGGTGAAGGAGGTGGTGAAGGAGGCCACTCTCTAAAATATAAGGAAACAGGGGTGCCTGGGTGGCTCAGTTGGTTAAGCAACCTGACTTCAACTCAGGTATTGATCTCACCACTTGTGAGTTCGAACCTGGCATTGGGCTCTGTGCTGACAGTTCAGAGCTGGGAGCCTGCTTTGGATTCTGTGTCTCACTCTCTCTCTGCCCCTCCCCCCACCTTGCTCTCTCTCTCTCTCTCTCTCACTCTCTCTCTCTCTCTCAAAAATAAATATACATTAATAAAAATAAATAATCATTTTAAAAATAAAATATAAGGGAACAGCCTCAGAAAGATTAAGTGCTTTGCCAAGCTCACTGATAGAAAAATTGGTAATAGATCTGGAACTAGAATTCGCGTTGTGAGACTATGATCTCATATCAACTAGTAATGCTGCTATCAGATCATTTACTCTAATAACATAACTATATATTTATATAAAATAAAAATAACACTCCTGGCTGTGGAAAAATTTGCATTCACTTGAAACCAAATTTTCATGCAGATATGTGTCTCTGGCATAAAAAAAATTTTTTTAACACAATCAAATGAACATAAATCCCCAATTCTAAATTGGCAAGCTTCCATCTATGCTGTGTTTGGGTACTTGGGGGATAGAAAGGGTTGAAGGAGACAAACCTTTGTCCCTGAACTGAATTTATTAATCCAAAACTATTCCAGTACTCATTGCCGATTCAGTGACTCACTAGCCTATCACTCTACTGTAGAAATAAATGCTGCATTTACTTTTCTTTCTTTAATCTCTCTGTTCTTAATTGCCATATTGACAAAAAAGAAACAGTTGTTTACCTTCCAAATTCTCTGGAGCACCAGCCAAATTAATCCTTTTAAGCAGTGTTCCTTCAGCTCTGGAAACAAGTAGCATGCAAAGTAGCAAAAGGCTCCCTTAAGAGGCAGCAAACACAAGATGCCTAGACATTAACCTTGACTGGGAGAGCCTTGCAGGTGTTTGCTTCTTACTGTGGAAACAGCCCTGAGGTTCTGGGGAGAAGGTGGAGATAACTAGGGCTGGATTAAGGAGGATGCCAGTTGAGCAGTTCCCTAGGGTGTAAATCTTTAAGGGAAAGACTGATAAACACAACTGATCTCTTCCCCTTAGGCATTCCACCTTCTTTCCTGATAACAGAATCCTAACCTTGTTCCTAACAGCAATGTATCTAATCTGAGTGATGAATCATGATGTCTGAACTAATCTTAGTATCTCACTCCCTTGGAAGATACTTTCATACGTAGACTCCCTTGCAGCTACAGGTGACTATTTGACTCAATTCTGTAGAATACTACGAGCAAAATAAAATTTTAGAGTAGTGTTGGTTGGTACCACTCCTTCTTCCTTCTTGTTTGGGACACTGTTGTGATACAGTACCAAAACCCAAAAGGTGGAGAGAAAAGCATTCCAAAAGAATTGAGACTTCAATGTTAAGTAGAAACTATCAGAGTGAATAGGGTGGGGAATAGGTACCCAGGAAGAAGGACTACTCTATAAATGCCCAGACAAGAAAGAGCATAGAATCTTGAAGAGACTGTAAGAGATTTTGTATGATCAAATTATGAAGCAGAAGGCTAGAAATGATAAGAAAATAAATGGGAGAAAAACAATGATCAAATCATGAAGGGCATTGTAAGTCACACTAAGGAGGTGATATTTTACACTAAAAATGGGGGCTATTGAAAGCTTTTAATCAGAAAAGTAGCAAAATTAGAATAAAATCTAAGGGAATGCATGAACTTTATTAGGGTGTAAGGAAAACAGAAAATTACTATCGTACATTTTTATGAGATAATGGGGTCCAATAAAGATAGTGAAAATGGTACTAGAGATAACTGGATACCATGTACCAAGATTCAAAAGGCAGAATAAATAGGAGACTATTAGTGAATGAATTGAGGGGAAAAGACAAAAATTAGAGTTACCTCTCAGTTTCTGGCTTTGGCAGATGTCCAGACATAAGTGACCAACCACTGAAGAAGGAAATACAGGATGAAGACCAAGTTCAAGGGAAACGAGGATTTTATGTGCCCTCCAAGGACAGACAGAATTCCAAGACTCAGGAGTAAGATTGGAATGGACACAGCATGGAGGTCAGAATAGGTTAAGAGCATTTTTGGACAGTAGGGAGAATTCTAGTGTGACTGAGGCAAAATGTAAAAAAAACTGTGAAATAGCCCATCATTTAAGGTAGCAGATCTCGAACTTTATTGTGCTTAAGGCACACTCAGAGAAACTATAAGCCTCAGGCTCCATCACTAGGAGATTTCTCTTTAGGTGGCCAGAACTGGGATCAAAAATCTGCATTTTTAGTAGGAATCCTATTATAATGATTATTATACATGCAGATGAGTGAAGAATCACACTTGAAAAAATACTCATTGAAGGGGAAGATGAAGACACAGAAGAACTGAGAGATAGGATGAGAATCAAGAACAGTGTGCTGTAAGGAAGAAGTGAGAACATTTCAGAAAGTAAAGACAATCAGTAGAACCAAAATTAGGAGGAAGAGTTATGCTGAATTTTACTTTAGTACCTTAAGGAAGACCAGAAATACCCTCAAATGCAATGGAAGAAGTCACCAAATAGAGGAAGAGTTGGAGGTTTTCTTGTTTGGTCTTTTTTTTTTTTTTTTTTTTTTTTTTTTTGACATTTAGTTGCAATTCACTAGTTACTATTAAATAATCAAATCCACTTTTTCAAATATCCTACATAGACGTTTTTCTTCTCATAACTGCTTTTAACTTCTATTGAAAATACTTCAAAACTATTTTCCCTTTCATTATAAAGAGTCATAAATATCAAAACTAAAAAGGAGTGAAGGGTGCAAGAATATGCCACCCCAAAATATGCCTCTTTGACATAAGGATTATTTTGAGCTGCTTATTTTGAGAAACACCAGACACAAGAGAAGCTCTGAAAATACAGTAGTTACCCTTTCCTAAAAGAAATTTACAATTATAAAGAAAGTCTCCATTTGTAAGGGTGTATGTACCAAAAAGAAACAGTGACTCACTAGAAACTCCTACTAATGGAGAAGGAATGAACTTAAATCTGAATAACAAACCTTACTCTTGTGTACCATACTTTTCCCGGTTACCTCCCTGCAACGGGGCCTTCCTCATGCCCTTCTCCCTTTGTATATAGCCGAAGATGGTATTTAAGTCTAAATTCAAAGCCACGTCTAAGAGTTACTCCTTTACATGAGGTATACATGTTAATATACTTCTGTTTGTTTTCTCTTGTCAATCTGCCTTGTTACTGGGGCCCAAGCTGAGAACCTAGGAGAGTAGAGGGAAAACTATTTTCTCCTCCCCTACAGAATGTAGGATTCATATTTCAGATAAATAACAGAAAATTGCATATTCCATTATTAGGAAGAGGGAATATAATTGACATAAGAGCATGCAAGTTAGTTATTTGATGAGTTTTGATAGATCATGTACTTTAAATTTGGCTTCTGATTATAAAACAATGATATTGCTCTTGGTATTAAGGGGAAAAAATTCCAAGGCCATATAAAAATCACAAATCAAACTCTAGTCTCAATAGACTCCATACTCATGTATTAAGATCAGATTGCATATTAAATGGCATAAAAAGGCAACTTTAGGAGAAAGATTATAAGCTTTCTGCTTAGAAATAAATTAAGAAAATGTATAGAGTATCCCTGAACAAATTTTTAAGAGACAAAACTTTCTGGCCTTTTTCTATTGTGTTATAAAGCAAAAATATCTGGTCAGCGATGCATGAAAAATCAAGTATACATAGTGCTAAATTCATATGACCGAAACCTTAAAGGTAAAAGTAAAATTATAAAATCTCCCTTTATGCCAGTTAGCCAAATAACAATAGCCACTAGGATATTCTCACCTTAGTGAAGGGGAGGGGGGTGTGCGGGGAGATGGGGAGGAAAGAAGGAAAGAAGAAAGGAAGGAAAGGAGGGAGGGAGGAAGAGGAGAGGAAAGAAGGAAATAAAGAAGGGAAGAAGAGAGGAAGGGAGGAAGGGAAGAAAAGGTATTATTCTGTTAGACTATCATGTAGTCTGAAAGCTCTGCAACTGCTTTTTTCCACCACAAAAATCCATCTCCTAAGTTCATAAACCTCGTTGTCTTTGAAAGACATCTTGTCAATTATCTTTCCATTTCACAATACGCTACAGCCAAGCCAATTTAGTAACCACAACTGTTCTTCCTCATTATTTTACCGTGCTATATAAGTTCCAGGAAGAAACAGACTTGAATGTCATTCAGTTTGACGATCAACTTGACTACATTTTTCTTACATTCTACTTAATGATGATTAGTGTTGTGATCATTTTTGAGCCTGACTTATAACAAATACTTTACCCCTTGGACAACTTTTCTTTAACTACCAGCCTACCAGAAACTACCATTATTTGGCTGGGAAAAAGTGGCAAGTTACCATGACTTGACACCCTTTGCATCATGACTCCAACCTAACAGGGTCATTCAGATCAGAATGACATTACAACAGCAATTGTTCTGGTCTCTCCCTTGTCACAGTCATTATCTTTGGTCATTTTATTTAAATGCATCATTTAGTTCAACAGCAAATTGTATGACAGAATAAAAGGGACCTTGGGGGGTGGGGGGGGGGGTGAGTGAAAAAACATCCCTAAGTAAAACTGATTTAACATCATATAACTTCAAGGTTAACTCTGAACAATGAGTTGTTATCTCTTTTACCAAGAAGAATGCTGGCATAGCTGAACTGGGCCATTTAACCTTGAGGGTTAGAGAGAAAAAAAAAAAAAAAGGCTGCTGAAGCCTTTAAGGATCTATGTACAGAAAACAACAATTATTAAAAAGAAAGAGAGAGAGAACTAAGTCATTTACAAAAAAATGTATTTTAAACATATAAAGCAGGGTTAAGTAGTGGTGAGGAGTTTTAACTTACTCTCAATTTACAAGTATAGGCTGTGAAGTTACACAGACTTGAGAATGGTGTAAATTTAGGGATTAAGTAAAATAAAAAGACTCTACTTAACACTGAAAATACATAACAAATAGGGAAAGTTTATTAATGGTATCACTGTAATGTAATTAATAAGAGAAATGATGATCCCTAATCAATAGTAATGTTAAGTTCAAGATTAAGTTTAAGGACTGGTGATTACTTCCACATTCCTTTCCACCTGGCTTATAGATTCAGGTGTGTGTTTAATCAACATCAATTCTTATCCATTTCCAGTTCTTCTCCTTTAAAATTGGAGTAATGTAAATCTTAAAAACAAACAAGATGCTTCCATTGTCTTGTGAAGAGTAGGAGAGGAGAGCCGGGAATAACACAAGACATCAAGAATACAGCCTGAGTGAAGGTGGTACCTTAGTAAGCATGGAAATAGGGCTACCAACAGACTTACAAGGGAGGAAAGATAATGAAAACACAAAACAAAAACAATTTCACAGTTTCATCCAAAGGTTTCATAAGCTTGGAGTCTAATAAAATGTTTATGTGTTTCATACGTGCTGTAGGATACCATCATATGAGGTATGACTAAATCTGCACTGAGTCTGTTCAGGGCCAAGAGACCACCCTCTCTTTCTGAAATACCTCATAACTAAAGATGTCCCACTGAGCCATGTGGAACATGTGGAAAAAGGCATATCCTAGAATTTCTAGCTAATCCTAATTTTTGTCTCAATTAAATGTAATGGATTCAACGATTCAATGGTCTCTTGGAGATTATTTCAGTCCCTTTCAGGTTATAGCTCAGTTTGTCAGATTCTTCTCTTTCTCTTTGGCTACCTTCCAAGATGGTATATTGCAAGAGTGGGCAAACTTTATCTGTAAATGACCAGACAGTATATTTGAGGCTTTATTGCCCGTACAGTCACTATTGCAACTATTCAACTCTGCCGGGAGGAAAGTAACCATGGTCAAGACATAAATGAATGACTATGGCTGTGTTCCAGTAAAACTTTATTTATGAATGCTTTATATGAAATTTGATTTTCATATATTATTCAACTGCTGCTGTAAAATATTTTGGGTTTTTTTCCAACTATTTAAAAATGTAAGAATCATTCTCAGCTTATAGGACATACAAAAACAGGCAGCAAGCTATGTTGGCCTGTGGGTTACAATTTGCTGACCTCTAATGTATTGTATACTAGTGGGGACAGCTTAAGTGACCTTGGGCTCTGGGACAGGGAGGCTCCAAGCCTCAGGCTAAGCTTTGGGTGTATTATCTAGTGATCACTAAGAGTTTACCTATTCATTATATAGCTGTACTCTTCTGATCCTAAATTTCTCAGTTTGCTTTGACCTCTTAACCCACTGAGCTGGCACTTCTTCCCCTCTGGTCCCTGATTCTGCAAATCCCTCAGAGCCACCTTTGCATTATTCTTGGACTCAGGTTGCTCTCACACCATACTAGGTTCTTTTGTAGTCTTTATACCAGTGTGTACACACTCTGAAACTGAAGGGAACATGCGTATGTCAATATCCTTCCTCCTCCAAACTGAACCTCCCACTCTTCTGACTGTACTGAGCTACCACATGTTTGCCATAACAGCCCTGGAACATTAGATTCCTGTAGAAGTACTAAGTGCTGAGGAAGGCTACAGCTCCTCTGCCCTTAGTTTTCCTGTTTACATTTGTAAACAAATTTGTAGCAAACTTTCTCCTTATTCTGCGTGGGGCTTCAAAGCATCAGAAGGTAGATTAAAATTCCATTACTTTTATCTCCAACATCATATTCTTCTTTCAGAAAGAGTATTGTCCTTCACCCCTTCCCTGATGCCAAAATAGAGGACAGCCTCCTGAGAAAAATCAGTTTATTAATAAGGAAATTAATTTAGGAAGTATTAAAAATATTTCACCCTTAATATGTAGGTTTCCATGGATAGAAATGAAGAGGTTTAAAAATTCTGGCAAACAAGAACAAGATAAGTCAAAATAAAAAAAGAAAGAAAGCAAACAGAAGACAGAAGATTGTCTACAAAGACACAGCTTTCATTCAAAAGCAAAATGCTTATTTTATGATTTGGTCCAGAAACCATTCTAGGATAAAGAACCAATTTATAATGAGGCAAAATAACCTTCATGTTAATTACTAACAGAGCTTTTTCCAGATAGCATTGTGCTCAGAAAGTATATTTACTAGAAGAAAAGTAATACTTTATCATATGCAAACATGTGATACAGAAGCATTTTTAATACTGTAAAATAAAACCCATGTTGAAAAATTTTGTTAGTGAAATAGTTTTTTTTTAATGTAGCCATGAATTAATATAACTAAAAAAGAATCTGGAGATGGCTTAGTAAATACTCATTATCTAGTAAATAATTATTCAACAACTATTTATTGAGTACTTGCCATATGCCAAGCACTACTGTAAGGCCAGATATTATGTAGTGAACAAAACACTGTCAAGCAGGAGGCAGACAACAAACAAGATAAATAAGTAAATATATATTATGTGAATAAATGATGTATTCTAAGAAGGAATTATAAAACAGGGAAAGCCCTATGAAATGCAAAGTTAAGCATTAAAATTTTAGATCAAGTGTCCAGGAAAGTATTATTAAAAGATGACTTTTGAATAAAAATATGAAGTGAGGGAGCTAACCATGTAAATATAATAAGAAAGGATATTCCAAGCTATGAGAGTACAAAGTTCAGAGGACTTCTTGAATGTGTGTCTGATATGTTTGAGAAACAACAAGGAAGCCATAGTTGCTGAAGTCCTAAAAGGGAAAATTGAAAGTTGAGAGTTCATGCATGTGGAGCCAGTGAGGCTTTTTTGGGTTTTGCTCTGTATTAGAAAGCCATGGAAAATTTGGGGGCAGAGAGTTTAACTAATATGATGATACTTTAATAGGATCACTCTGGCCACTGTGCTGATAAATAGTCTACAGGAGGACAAGATTGGACACATAATGCAGGCATGAGGAGATGGTGCCTTGGTCTTACATGATAGCAGTAGATATGATGATAATGATCAGATTCTGGATATATTTACAGGTATAATCAAATAGATTTCCCTATAGACTTGGAATGAGATTCAAAAGTACAGGAGTGATCAGGCATGGCACCAGGTGTTTTGGTTTGAGACGCTGGAAATAGAAAACTGTCACTTACAGAAATGGCAGCAAAATGCTAGGGGAGCTTGCTTGGGGGGATATATCAGAAGCTCAGTTTTAGACAGGTTAAACTTTAGGAGCCTCTTAGACATCTAGATGCAAAGGTTAAGGGGGCAGTTGAAGCTAAGGAAAGAAATGTGAGCCAGCTATATAATTGTGTAAGTCACCAGTACACAGAATTTATAGCCTGGAGATTGCATAAGATCAAGAGAGGAGAAACCAGCAAAAGAAATTGAGTAGGAATGGACAAAAAGGTAGGAAGAAGGCTAGATAAGTCACATATGTTGGGACCTAAGTGAAGACAGTACTTTAAGAAGTAGAGATATATCAGATGTTGAGATTGGAGAGCTATGTGTTCGACTTGTTAGCACATTCTGGTTGGCTTCTCTTTCATGCATTCTTTGGATGAGTGATGTTGAACTGTAGCTGTTTATGTTTGATGACCCACTGAATGAGTAAACATACCAGGCTTGAAAATAGTGGCTGAATGAGTTAGCTAACCAAGAAAATTTTCTACTAAGAATGTTTTGGATTAAGGCATTCAATACTACTGAACAAATATTTCAAGTTGTCTGGAGATCAGAAATATGAATGAGATGTAACCATTATCCTTCGGGAACTCACATACTAATAGAATTCATTAAAGGCAATGCACAAATAATGTAAACATAAAATGTAATCAGTATGAATCTTAATCCACAAAATTCAGGTGCACAAGAAATGTAAATTTGTTTATTTTTCAATACTTCAACTTAATTTTGTATCTTGGGTCCCCATTTGATCAGGTGATAAAAATAAATTCTTAATCAGGTCAAAACAATTTCCTTTATTATAGGGGTTTTGTCATAAATCTAGGGTTTGTTTGTTTTGATTTTTGTTTTAGTTTGCTTGTTTGTTTTTTTTCAGAGAGAGAGAGAGAGCCATCAGGGGAGGGGCAGAGAGGGAGAGAGAGGATCCCAAGCAGGGATGCTGAGGCTCGAACTCATGAACTATGAGATCATGACCTAAGGTGAAACCAAGAGTCAGTAACTTAACTGACTGAGTCACCCAGGTGCCCCAATCTAGGGTTCTTATGTAATGACTTGGTATCAAGAATGAGGGGATGAGATTGGGCTCCTTCCTCAGGAGCTCTTCCTGTCTGCACCCTCTGAGATCCATATGTTCCCATCTAATTCTCAGACACTGACCCAGGCAGGTTGCCTCTGCATTTTCTCATGTTCCCTCCTTTATGAACTCTCCAGGTCTGGCTTTCTATTACTTATGCAGTCTCCAGGAGGCACAGCAAGTCATCAGATGCCCTCCCTCACTGGTATGGGTTGTGAGAAATTCTGTGGCTTCTAAGGCTTATCTTAGACCTGACACTCTAGCCTGGTTTTTTTTTTTTTTTTTTTTTTTTTGCTTCCACATGATTTTGGGAACAATGTGGAGGACTGGATCATGGGACTTGTTTGAGTACTCACTGAGAAAGAGGAAATGGACCTCGCTCTGAGATCTTGGATCTATGCCTACACATTTTTCAAGCACAGGGAGAGGGACAGAACACAGGGGCCCACCATACATAAATGTTCTTGCTTATCCTCTGATTATCTCTTCCTTCTCAGTCCAGTTAGATTTTATTGAATTGATGAACATGGAAAATACTGATACTGGCTATCATGTTTTCTTACAATTCCATTGTTTGTTTGTTTGTTTGTTTGGTTGTTTGTTTTAAACCTTAAGCTTTGGAGGGGCACCTGAGTGGCTCAGTCGGTTAAGTGTCCGACTTTGGCTCAAGTCATGATCTCATGGTTTGTGAGTTCAAGCCCTGCATCAGGTTCTATGCTGACAGCTCAAAGTCTGAAGCACACTTAAGATAATCTCTCTCTCTCTCTCTCTCTCTCTCTCTCTCTCTCTCTCTCTCTACCCCTTCCCTGCTCATGCTCTGTACTCTCTCTTTCTCAAGAATAAAGAAACATTAAAAAAAACAATCTAAAAAAAACAAAACCTTCTGCTTTGGAAAGTCTAAAAGGCCTTTCTCCTAACAAAGAGTTTCGGAGGTCCTTTCAGAAGTTGTTTATTCTAGGGGTGCCTGGGTGGCGCAGTCGGTTAAGCGTCCGACTTCAGCCAGGTCACGATCTCGCCGTCCGTGAGTTCGAGCCCCGCGTCAGGCTCTGGGCTCATGGCTCAGAGCCTGGAGCCTGTTTCCGATTCTGTGTCTCCCTCTCTCTCTGCCCCTCCCCCGTTCATGCTCTGTCTCTCTCTGTCCCAAAAATAAATAAACGTTGAAAAAAAAAATTTAAAAAAAAAAAGAAGTTGTTTATTCTTTTCCCTTTTAATTTATGATATTGGTCATACCCATTCCCTGAAACATTAATGTGGGATATTATAGCTGCCTTCTCTAGGATAGGAAAAAAAAAAGGTCATGGACTAGAAAGAACTACAGTTAATATCTCAAAGTATTATCCTACTTATTTTTTTCTACTAGTAAATATTTGCATCCTTGAAAAAAAAGTTGTTTTTATTTCAAAGTCCCTTCCATGCTAAGAAGATAGGAGCTTAGTTGAATTTGTTTCTCCATAATCTTACCTCCTACACACAAACAGCCAAGGGAACCATTTTCACCAGGTTGTCCAAGATTGGGTGATAAGATTGAAAGTTGGATGAAGTTTTCACCTCACTCTACTAAGGTCTTGGGAGATAATAGCAAATATATATACTGGTCTCTACCCGTGGTTCCTGGCACAGGGCTCCCAAGACTCTTGTAAATTCATTAATGACAATAGCACTTGGTGCATCGTTGTTGTTATTGTTGTTTTTAATGAGTCTACTCTGAGTAGGGTCCTGGATGGGAGCTGATCACCAGAAAGATGAAGCCATGATTAGAACTTTGGAATTTTCAGTAGCATCACACACACACACACACACACACACACACACACACACACTCTCTCACTTCTCAATACATGGGAGAGGAATGGAGTTAATGATGTGTCATGCTTACATGAGGAAGCCTCCATAAAAATCCCAATAGTACAGGGTTCAAAGAACTTCCAGGTTAGTGAACACGTATGAAGAGAATGATGCACCTCAACTGTATGGGTACAGAAACTCCTGTACTTGGGACCCTTCCAGACCTCATTTAACATATCTCTTCATCTCTTCATCTGGCTTTTCTTCTGTATCCTTTATCATATCCTTTATCATATCCTCTTCTGTATCCTTTATCACATCCTTTAATAAACTGGTAAACCTAAATATATATTTCCCTGAGTTCTGTGAGCATCTCTAGAAAATAATCAAATCCAAGGGGAGGAACTCATGGGAACTTCCAATTTGTAGCCAAGTTGGACAGAAGTTGTGAATAACCTGGGAACCTACTACTTAAGTTGTCATCTGAAGTGGGAAGCTATCTGGTGAGACTGAGCCTTTAACCTGTGGTATCTGATGCTATCTCCAGGTAGACAGAATTGTTTTGTGTGGGGAAAACCCCCAGCACATTTGGTGACCAGAAGTAAAGTAAGGTAAAGTGCTGTTATGAGGTGTAAAGAAGGCACACAGGAGATGAAGGACTGGGCAGTTTTTCTAATACAGGTCTCCACTCACTGTGTCAGCAAACTCTCTCCAGTCTTAATTTTATTCTCCCCCATCCACAAAAGCCAGGCCACTGTTGTAGGTAGAACTTCACTACTTCCTGTTACCATGGTTAGCTGGGACTAGCCTCTAAGAAACTTCATGCTCTAGTGCAATGATGGTTCTCAATTGTCTTTGCCTAAAGTCAGTACCATGAATTGGCTTCCGACACCAATCTCGATCCATGCCTTCTAATAGAGCTGCGTCCAGCACCTGACCTTTGGCTACCTAACATAGAAAGAAAATGGTTTCCTGACTAGGTTTTTGCAAGACCATAGTTGAGTCTCCCACTCTGGATTGCTCCTGTGACTCCTCAAGTCCATCTTAGCTTCCACATAACCAGCAGTGAACAGATACTCTTTATAGATTTAGTCCACCAGCAAATTGTTTGATTCTCTTATAGGCGAGGCAGAAAGAAGGGTGTCTGGGAAGCTTGTAAATACTCTTCTTAAAGTGTTTCCTCTGCAGGACTGAGGCCTCCTACATTTATTGGGGATTAAAAAGCTTCTATAACTCACTAGCAGAAATTATACAAGTGAGAAGAATCTAGTTAAAACTACCTCTAGAGTTGGTACTGTTTCCCATTTCTTAGCTCTTTTCCCCTTTACAAAAATAAAAGAGCACAGTAGCTGAAAATTAAGCTGGATTAAAGTAGCTAAAATAATATACTTAGAAAATCCATTTTATTTATAGGAAAATGTCTTCTGAGAGGACACATTGATTTTTATTCTATTTTACATGTCTAAAAATTATCCAATTCTAGGATTAAGGAACTTAAAAATTCGTTGATTCTAATTAATCAGAACATTTTCTTTCACTTAGTTCTGGAAACCCATAAAAAGTTATTAGCTGTCAGCAGCTTTAATGCCAGTTTATTAGAGGCTCTGACTTGGTGCCTGCTGGTAGTTATTGTGAAGGCTGAAAGGTTAACAAGAACGGGCTGCTACCAACCTCGTTGCCAGGTGTTTTTCCCTGCAGTTAATGGACCTGAGCCAATTGAAATTATCACTCTAGAACTAGTCACAGACACTCTTAATCTTTGCATAGAAACATTGGTAGAGGGAAAAAAGGCTGGAATTTGTATTGTTGTTTTTCACCATCATCACATTTGGAACAATTAATATAAAGTATAGCTAATCTTCTACTTGTAAATGAAGGCCTGACAAATCCAAAAAGAAAGAAACCTTTTAAAATCATATGCGTGTATAACATGTTCCATTAAAATAATGATAGTCCCTTCAATGAAACAATGTCTTGTAAAAAGTATTGCACTTTTTTTGAGGCATGGTGGTTAAGGGCAACATAGGTATTAACATGTCTAGTTTTTTTTTTGTTTTTTTTTTTTAATTGCTGGGTTTATAAATCTGAACAGTTGTAATGAAATAACAAGAATCAACCAGATGGAACTGAAGCCAGTCACTGTGGGTTTTTGAGACATGCATGCTGTTTGGGGGGATTGAATAAGTACTTACCAATCCAAAACAGAGCAGATGGCAATGCCAACAGGTAAGCACTTGCTTTATCTTCCAGATATTGTGGTTCACTGAATATCCCTATTTATTTTGGGAACTTTAGCACATCTGTAAATCAGATGAAAGACAAACAGAGGTGACTGAGAAAGACTTGAATGAATTCTGGAATTCTAGGACTTTCACACTGTCAGATGCAGACAGAAAGAATCTCATCGTCTGCCAATCTTTAGGAATCATGTAGAATTTTAGGTAGCAGCAGCTGAAATTAAAGACTTAGCTGAATAAAATACAAGAGAAGAAAATGCTATTATTGCATGAAATCCAAAATTAAATAAGTGGGAACAAGAGTAAGAAGAATGGAAGTGAACTACATATAACAGAAGTGAAAATGCTCATATCCAATGTCCACACGAACACTGTGTTCATCTAGTGCAAAGACCTTGGTTTCTAAATACCATTCTCCACATAAAGGAACCAGAGTTCCTTGGAAAAATGGCTGAGGCAGAGAAAACCACTGGTGAATTTAAATGTTCTTACAGTGTCAGAAAGCAAGAAAGTACTCAATGATTAATGGGGACATAACAAAAAAACCATAAGAACTAGCTTCAAAGATCCAACTGGTCAAATTTGGGACAATTGGAACATTTTTTTAAAAGGAAATAAATTATAACATTGCATTAAAAAAGGGTAAATAAAAATGTATGGGGGAGGGAGAGGAAAAAAAAACTCTTTGTAACAAAAGAATGTTAGCTATTATGTGTAGAAGGAATGATAAAAATAAAATCATCACTTTGCAAACAACAGTGTAGGAATTGATTTAGGCAAGAATCACCAAATGATGCTAAAAACCACAGGGTGAACGGATTGCCACATTCTCAAAGTTTCACCTAACATATGATTTATTGATACAAAGGACAAATAAAGGTATTTTTACAATAGTGAAAGTGTCTTAACCAAGGGATTAAAGTAAGCATCACCTGTAATGCCTCAAATTAGCATTATGTATCTTTTGATAAGATGCAAGGGGAAGTATGCAAACCACCTATGGCTACGTGCAAAAAAATTTAACCTGAAAGTAGTGGTGAGAAAACAAGTTCATACTGTAGAATATTGCACAAAACAATTGCCTTGGATTTGACAAACTTGTCAAGTTTGTAAAAGAAAAAAAATAAAATAAAATAAAAACAGAGAAAAGAAAAGAAGAGGCAAAGGAATGGATATAGATTAAAGGAGACAAGACAATTTAATGCAACTTGTGATCCTTGAATAGATATAAATAAACAAACAAACAAATAAATAAATAATAAAAGCCACATTAACACAACTTATTAAGAACACACATGGGACAAATGGAGAAATTTTTTTTTTTTTTTTTTTTTTTTTTTTCAACGTTTATTTATTTTTGGGACAGAGAGAGACAGAGCATGAACGGGGGAGGGGCAGAGAGAGAGGGAGACACAGAATCAGAAACAAGCTCCAGGCTCTGAGCCATCAGCCCAGAGCCCGACGCGGGGCTCGAACTCACAGACCGCGAGATCGTGACCTGGCTGAAGTCAGACGCTTAACCGACTGCGCCACCCAGGCGCCCCACAAATGGAGAAATTTTAATGAAACTGTTTATTAGATATTATTGTGCTCATATGCAAAGTCCTAGATATGAAAATAATATTGTGTTCATATAAAAAGAAGTCCTTGTTCTTATGGGGCACCTGGGTGGCTCAGTTGGTTGAGTATCCAGCTTTGGCTCAGGTCGTGATCTCACAGATCATGAGTTCGAGCCCTGTGTCAGTCTCTATGCTGACAGCTCGTAGCCTGGAGCCTGCTTTGGGTTCTGTGTCTCCCTCTCTCTCTGCCCCTAACTCACTCACATTCTGTCTCTGTCTCTCTCAAAAATAAATAAACATTTAAATTTTTTTTTAAAAAAGAAGTCCTTGTTCTTATGACATACATGTTGAAGCATTTAGACTAAAACATCATTATGTTTGCAACTTAATTTCAAATATCTCAGCAAAAAAGACATAAAGATAAAATGGATATATTGATAGATTTTTCTTTTTTTTTTTTTTTTTTTTTTTTTTGAGAAACAGAGACAGTGTGTGAACAGGGGAGGGGCAAAGAGAGAGGGAGATACTAAATCTGAAGCAGGTTCCAGGCTCTGAGCTGTCAGCACAGAGCCCGATGTGGGGCTCGAACTCACAAACTGTGAGATCATGACCTGAGCTGAAGTCGGACACTTAACAGACTGAGCCACCCAGGCTCCCCTATATTGATAGAATTTTTAAAGCAAATGTAACAAAAATGATAAAAATTAGAACTTCTAAGGGAAAGATATATGGGTGCCCATTATACTATTCTTTTAACTTTTTATAGGATTTAACTTTTTTTTTTATTTAGAAAAGATAATGCTCATTTCTAAGCAGCTCAATGCAGTGGTTGAGGAAACCCCTGAAATCCCAAACAGATAATAATGTCTCTTGGCAGCTATGTCAACAGATCTTCTGCAAGTTCCCACTGGTACATAATGCTACTTGGTCATCACAGGCCACCAACAATGGGCAAAATAAAAACACAATGTAAATAATATCAGATAAGAAAGTTTCATTTCCATTCAAGTCACATCTGGCTTTCCTTGAGAGCATGGCAGTTAAGTGACCAAAATTCGTTGTTAGGCACAAGAGACTGTATAGAACTTCTTGGAATTGATGACAGTCAATCTGTTAAAACTGGTGGTAGGTTTCCCTAATGAACACCGCAATTTCTACATAAAATTAAATAAAAAATTTAAACAAAAAACAAAAACTTTGCTTAAACTGTTAAGCCTGCTAAGTCAAACTGACCCACCATACCACTCTAAAGCTTCTGAAAAGTAAGTTGCCTTTTTTTTTTGTCAACATGGAGAATTGAAGTTACTTGATGGTTTAGAAAATTATTCATTCATTCAACAAATATTGATTGAGCAGTGTTATAGGTGCAACAAGACAGAAATAAGCAAATATGTAATATAATGTCAGTGCTATAAGGGGAAAAAAAGAAAGCAGTGTCCGGAAGGAAAAGGATGGCAAGGAAATAAAAAAATAATAATTTTTGGTAGGGTGGTCAGACAATGCCTATAGAGATGAAGAATTGAAGACATAGTGAATGTCCAGGAAATAATTTATAGTCCAATTTGGCCTTGCATAGCATACATATGTAAGAAGTTGGATTTAAGGCTGACAATAATGTTGGGGCTAGGGCTGAGAAGCCTTGAATACCAAGCTAAGTTGTTTAGACTTTATACAATGAGAAATAAATGAAATGAAATGATGTAATCAGTGTTGTGCTCTTATTTTTTTCCCAAAGAATTTGATACTGTATATTAAAGTTTTGTAAATTCAATTTCTTCAAACCTCAAGGAAAAAGCAATTTAATTTTCTTTACAGCCATATTCTATCAATTGCCCTAAAGGAAAATGTGCATATTTTAGTCAACTCTCAATTATCTGTACAACATGGAAGCACTGTCAAGAAAGGAGCCCAAAATTTGTGTCAAAGCCACACTGTGAGATTGAGACCATGATCTGATTTCCTGAAGCAACCAAAATTGTATGAGGAGCAGTTTCATTAAAATGTTCCTCTGGACAGCAAGCAAATAGAGAAACCTGACACTATGAGGAGTTACCCTGCTGCTCATGAATGTTTGTTTTGTTTCTACTCAATAAGCTTGTTGGGGAGGAAGAAGTTTTCTCTGCCATTCAAGATTCTTCTGGTTGGTCTAAGTTAAATTGACATCAGACAGATTAACAGGAGAAAAAATCAAATTTAATTTTGGAGATACAGGAATCCCACATATACGAAAGATTCAAAAACAGAAAAGTAAAATGAGGTATATTTACGTATGCCATCCTGAACCAAGGATAAGGGGGCAGAGGTGTGGGACTTCAAAAGGAAGAAAAGGAATTCACAAGAGATGAAAAAGACTAAATGTTTGGCAAACAAACGTTTACTGGGCCATACAGAAACAATGAGACATACAGAGAAATTTTAACAAATAGACTCTATGCTAAATTCCTTCCTGTCTACCACCTCTTTTCATATTATAATGTAGTTATCTATAGTGATAGCTCTATTTCTAGAGCCGGTCCTCCATCTAAATTCCTTTAGGCAGTTAAGGAAAAAGTCAAAGTTTTCTCCTGAGTTTTTGGTTCTTGATTGTCCTCAGCTCAAAATAATCTGCATGTCAAAGTGGCACATCTTGGGGCAATTCATTCTAAACTCCTACCAGCTAATCTTTGATCTTGTGTCACAAGTGTCTCAGTCAACCAGGGTAAATCCAGATGAAGGTGATACAAAACAGATTACATATTTTCAATAGAAAGATTAACATGGAACACAGATGATCCATGTATAGTCAACAATGCAAAACACTGAAATTATACTACAGAGTATCAACAAATATCCACACTTCAATACTTTGGAAATGAATGAAGATAATAAATAGAATTATTTTAAATTACTCAGGCATTAGCTCTTCCTCTGTATTTCATTACTTATTCATTTATTTGTTCACCAAACATTCACTGGAGTACCAGACAGGCCAAAGGCATTGCTGTGAACTGTGAGGAGCAATGTCCATAATTATTTCCACTTTCCTAGTAGCAATCTGTTATAATTCAATGTAGCTTTATAATTTTAAAATTAGAGCCTTAAATTTGGATAGCTGTACAATCTAAATTTCTCTAGCATTGTCTTATATGTTGAGGCTCTAGACTTATAAGGTTTCCATTCATAAGTTATGTGGTATTGGACAAGTTAAATATCTGTCTGGGGATCATTTTCTCATCTGTGAAATAAAAATAGTTCTCTCTGAGATTTGCTCTTACTGAAGTGAATCAATGATGAAAATAGACAATTCTGAGCATCAGAAGACCTTCTAATTTACCTGATGCATGATCCCTATAGTTCTGAAAAGCAAAAAAAAAAAAAAAAGTAATTTAGAAAAATAAGGGCTTACATCTGAGTGTGTGTGTGTGTGTGTGTGTGTGTGTGTGTGTGTGTGTGTGTGTATAAAGATGACAGTGTATAACTGAGGACTTGATGAATGAGATTGGGGTGAGTATGGAAGGGATATGAAAGACTAATCATTTCTGAGCAATGATGGAAGATTTTACTACTGACATTTACAACTATGAATGTTTCTACACTTGATCTGAGCTCAAGAAAAACAAAATAAGTGCATATATTCCATAAGGTTGCTGAGAAAACTGAGATTAGGCTTATGAAATACTTAGAGTCTAGCACTTAGCAATAACTCAGTCAATGTTTACTGATGACTATTATTTGTAATTATTATCATTAGAATAAATGATGAAATTATTAAAAGTATTATTAGAAGCTCAGAATAAAGTCTTAAATATTTTTATTATGCTAAAAACACAGAGATTCAATATGTATGTGTTTGCCTTGTACCAAGAAGGAAAAGAAAACAGAACCATGTTACAAATTACAATATAATATCATGTATTTATAGCTTCAAGATACAAACAGGAGTAGTAGTTATTAAACTGATGGGGACAAGAGGGACTTGTAATGCCTAATTACCCCTCCCTTTGGGATTAGCATAAAGTCACTTTTCCTGATCATTAGAGGGTACAGGTTCACCCATAAGTATGGACCAAATGAATAATGAACAGATCCACTGACAGACACCTTGAGAAATAAGATAATTCAGATGGTCAAGCCTGACATCTGAGGCACAGAATTCACTTTATAAACTCATCATAGTTGTGTTAGCAATAAAATCTCACACCTGTTTTTTTAATTTTTTTTTTCCCTTGGTGGTGCCATCAGTTATTGTAGGTGATTTTTCCCCCATGTATTTGATATCCACAGGGCAAATGTTTTCACCCTGCTCAGTGAACTGTGCTAAAACGTCTTTCTGAAACCCTTCATTATTACCTTTGAAGGGATATAGGTCTTTAAAATCTCTTTACAGAGAACTTATACAGGGGAAAAAAGCATTCTCATCCTCCCCCGCCCCCAAACACACACACACACACATACACACACACACACACACACACACACACACACACACACACGACCATTATAAGCCCCCACTGGGTATATACTATCATCTCATAATTAACAAAAACAGTGCCTTATACTTGCCTTTTTCTCACTTCCATAAAGCTGCTGGTTCTTGAATTTTCCAATACACTGAGGAGAATTTTAAAGCTATTAGTGAATTGTGGAGAAATATTGGTCTTAAGGTGCTGTGTTTTGTTTGTTTCTTTTTTTAATTGTCTTATTTGTATTTTAAAAAGTTTAAATACAGAATATATGGCACTGTAGTCACAGGTTAGAACAAGTTGCTTCTGGGGAACTTCTTCAGTTTCATCATCTTTTCCAACCTCACACTATTCCAGACCATCAGGAAAATTAGAGTATTTACGCCAGACACCCCTGACCTTAACATGTATTTCCTTTCCTTCTCCTGAAACCATTTGCCTGGGACTTTATCCTGAAGTTTTTAACAGATAAATGGGGAAAACCCAACTGTACATTTCCAACACCTATCTGATTGTTATATTCTGTACTCATTCTAGAATCATCACATGTTAGGATGGGAAGTTAGACACTCTCCTAAACATAGATGGCAAATGGAAATCCATTTTCATGGTTGGGAGCAAATTATTCAGATTCAGATACCAACACCAGTCCCAGTAAACTAGTAACCCCCAACTAAACCCCAGTAAACCCCAAGCTAAGTAAACCTGTACCAGGTAGCCACCTTCCCTGACTTCATTTATTTATCTATAAAATGGGGATAAAAATATCTCATAAGATTGTTGTGAGGATAAATGTGATAATTTATTTTTAAATGTGTTAACTATTGTGATGCCTGGCATTTAGTAAGCATTCACTAATTTGTGGCTATTTTACAGCTTTCTTCATGTTTTCATGTTCCAATTGTAAACACAGACTTTCAAGTCAGAACCAGGTTCAAAGAATATTATGTATAAGATATTTGTGATAAAATTCACCTTTTTGAATCTCGGTTTATTCTTCTATTTTCTCAAAGGTGTTCTGAGGATTAAATAGTGACCATAAAATACCTAACATACATCCTGGAACTTAATAATTACTCTGTAAGTGACAGTTTCTTCCCCCATTTCCATTACTATATATCCCAGCAAATATAAAAATGTAGTCAACATGTAATAGTCATAAATCTAAATAATACTGTTGACTAGTCCATTCTTTGCTATTCATTGCCTGCCAACTGGAAAGCCAGTTGGAAACATGATGGCCTTGGCTTTGGCAAATGAGATATTGGCACAAGTGCACTGGGAAGCCTTTTTTGAAGGGCTTTTCTTTCCCCGCCCCCCTAATAAAAGGGACAGAAGAGGTTAGTTTCAACCCTTCCCTCCCATTTTATGCTTTAACTGTGTCCATGATTTCTGGGCCTGCAGTAACCGTCCTGAGACCACGAAAGGAAGACTAATATAATTGCAGAGATAGCAACCCTGGCATTATCCCATAGATAAACCAATGCCAAGAGCTGCCTATTCAGCATTTCTTGTTAACCAAGATAGTAACTATTATTTGGAGAGGTGAGTGTTGGTTGGGTTTTCTGCTACTTTTAAAGTGGTATCTCCCACTAGAGATATTAAACCTTTTTCTGTCTACAAATTAGCCCCAAAAACCAAAAGAAAAGAAAATATATAATTTTCACCCCCTGCTAACAATTTGAATCTAATCTTTAATTTTATGTATTTTTATTTATGTATGTATTTTATTTATACATGTATTTATGTATGTATGTATGTATGTATGTATGTATATATGTATTTATGTATGTATTTTATTTATGTATTTTATGCATATTATGTATGCTCCTGGCCAGATGATTCCTTAGTCTTTATTCTAACATTTCTGGGAATTAGAATACAGAGTGATGCATGTAGATAATGGTTTATTTAGTTCTCTTTTCAAGTTTATATCTAAACTAAAAACTAAAGGATATCTCTAGTTATCTTTTAACCCTTACACTTCCTGAATTATCTTGTTCTTACACTTCAGAAAGAGGGAAAACTAGATACATATTACAAGGATGATGTGAATCTTAAAGTGATTCTTTGAGGTAGGTTCTATTAATATGATTCCCATTTCATATATGAGAAAACTGAGGAATTAAGAGGCCTAAAGTCCCTTAATTTGTAAGAGGTAAATCTAGGCAATCTGGATGCTATATTATACTATTTGGGCCTCATGTTCTTTATCAATAAAATATGATGGTTTGACTAGTTGGCCTTCTACATTTCCTTTCATGTCTAATTCTCTACTTCTTTCAGAATATTAACTGCAAGTTTCTCCAACTTCTGCCATCCTCACTACTGTAATTAGAGAGAAGTATCATCAACAGGGAGACAGTTTAGCATAGACTATGGATATAAACATGTCATTTTTTAGTCACTTTTACTATGCTTATGGCCATGGGAAATTTACCTAACTTCTTTACATCTAATTCCTTTATTTGTGAAACTATATATGGTATCACATAGTGATTTGATCTGAGACTTCAATAAGATCATCCATATAAAGTACTTAATGCACAGGGCTTGGTATATAATGCTCAACAAATATTAGTCATCATTTTTGTTGTTACTGCTATTACATTAACCTCTGAAAACTTAATTTCAAATAAGTTGGTGGGAATTCTCTTGTGAATTAAAATCTATTGTCATAAGAAAACCATCACTGGGGCGCCTGGGTGGCGCAGTCGGTTAAGCGTCCGACTTCAGCCAGGTCACGATCTTGCGGTTCATGAGTTCGAGCCCCGCGTCGGGCTCTGGGCTGATGGCTCAGAGCCTGGAGCCTGTTTCCAATTCTGTGTCTCCTTCTCTCTCTGCCCCTCCCCCGTTCATGCTCTGTCTCTCTCTGTCCCAAAAATAAATAAACGTTGAAAAAAAAAAATTTAAAAAAAAAAAAAAAAGAAAACCATCACTGACATATTTGATAAATTTCATTAATCTTATCCATAATATCATATTATTAAGTATTTTATTTGATGTATGTTCTCTTCCTGAATCCTGAAAAATAAACTTGAAATTAACTTTCATTTTAGTAGGTCTATAGCAAAAGAAAAAAAAATCCACCAATGTTAGTAATAAAACAAAAACACCATTGTTTTAATTTCTTGGGCCAGTCAACAACTAGATATGTGATAGGGTGGTAAAAAGAGGACAATTTAAGTTCAAACATTACATTAAAAACTGGATTCCATCCAATTATCAGATCCTAATAATACACATCCCAAGCTACTTAAGGAATTGATGGAAACGATTACTGAGCCACTAAATATTATTTATGAGTTTTTGAAGGACACAGTGTCTCTGATAGCAACAACTCACCATCTTTCTTTTAGAGAGGGAAAGGACAATTCTAAAAGTAATAAGCCAATCACCTTGACTAGTTGACCAGTGAATTTCCAACCATGCTCTTCAGAGCCTATCAAAAGAAAATCTTCTTAACCCCTTTCCACATGCTTTTATCTATATCCCTCTTTTAACTTCAGTTGAAGTATACAGATATATGAAATTTGCATTAATATATACATCATATATATACATATATAGAATATAAATTTTACAAATTGGACTTTATTTTTAAGAAAGGCCTTAAGGGCTAAGAAGCCAAGAGCAAATGAACAAAATTTTGAATTACTATGATTTAAAGGACACAAGAAAAAAATCACCACGTTGTTTAAAATAAATTAAATTAGGGGCGCCTGGGTGGCGCAGTCGGTTGAGCGTCCGACTTCAGCCAGGTCACGATCTCGCGGTCCGGGAGTTCGAGCCCCACGTCAGGCTCTGGGCTGATGGCTCAGAGCCTGGAACCTGTTTCTGATTCTGTGTCTCCCTCTCTCTCTGCCCCTCCCCCGTTCATGCTCTGTCTCTCTCTGTCCCAAAAATAAATAAACGTTGAAAAAAAAATTTTTTTTAATAAATTAAATTTAAAAATTCATATTGTTTATTTCTAAGGCTTTAGATTCACAATGTTATGTCAAATGAGAATACGTACTACCAGAATGTTGGGATATTGGAAGTAGGGTTTTATTCTTTGTTCTTTAATTCTGTCATTCATGGTATTAACACTTAGCTATTACTGAAATCAACAAAGCCCAAAGTTGGGATTTATTTAGTTAAGGAGAGTAAGTGAATGAGCATCCCAACCATGACCTCCAGATTACAGGAGTGACTATTAGTAACCTTTCACCTAAGGCATTTTTTAAAAATGCCTTGTCAGGAAAGTGTTCCTGGCCCTCCTGACCGGTATGGTTAGAGGAGTACCTACCTGAACAGCTTGTGGAATTAAAATGAATTCAATATTGCTATCTCTCTGGCCCTTTTAACTCCTTCTTCTGCAGTATGCCAGGTAAATTCTGACTTTAATACTTTTTTGATGAAAAGTCACCAATGTCTCTAGCCTATAATGAGTCAACCTAATTGATTAAAATCACTCGTATGTGTTAAACCAGCACATTAAGTTCTGTAGCTTTTGTGGGCATATGCATGTCAGTCACTTTTGTCCAATCAAATAATACCCATAGAATCAATACCCACACATGCTTCTGACTCCTGCTAATGTAAACTGATGTGGTCCTATAACCTTTTGGGTACATAAGCTGTATGCTTCCAGAGCAGGCTTCGTATGTCTCCATGAGGTCCACGTTGAGATCTAACTCCTATGGGTAGAGGAGCCATGAAGGGAAGTGGTGGCGGGTATGTAGGAGAACTGGAACTTCTTTTTGTTTTTTGTTGTTGTTTATTTGAGAGAGAGAGAGAAAGAGAGAGAAAGAGAAAGCATGAGTGGGGAAGGGGCAGAGAGGGATAGAGAATCCCAAGCAGACCCAGCACTGTCAGCACAGAGCCCCACAGAGGGCTTGATCCCACAAACTGTGAGATCACGACCTGAGTCGAAATCAAGAATCCATTGCTTAACTGACCTAACCACCTAGGCGCCCAAAAAACTGGCACTTCTTTGTGAGACATCTCATCCAGGAGCAGTCATTAAAAGTTTCGTTTCAAGGGGAATCTTCTCCCTTAGATGGGACAGGGAGGTAAGATCCCTTTGTCCCATGGGATTGAGACTTCAACTGGCACTACAAATCTGCAGACTTTATAATCAGGCCTTGGGCTTGGTCCTTAGCCATATCTGCCCTGTGACTATGGGAAATAAGAGGACTCCTTCAAAGATGCCCTTGAGGATTTTTGATTTCCATCTTGTACTCTGTGTGATATTTTTATGACTTTGAATTTGTTCCTTTCACCCCATATGATTTCCAGGACCTTCTGAAACAGCCAACTGATCCATAATCTTATAATCACTATTGCTATCATAAGACCAAGTGTCACAGCACTTGATTTCCCACTCCTTGCCTTTCTACCTTCGCTTATGCCTGTGCCACATGGGTGGTATTTTGAGTAATCATAAAGACACTGTAAGCCATGGGGCTCCTGGGTAGCTCAGTTGGTTGAATGTCCAATCCTTAATTTTGGTTCAAGTCATGATCTCACAGTTCTTGAGTTTGAGCCCCACATCAGGCTCTCAGCCGTCAGTGGGGAGCCCAATTTAGATCCTGTGCCTCCTCTCTCTCTGCCATTCCCCACTCATGCTCTCTCTCTCTCTCTCTCAAAAATAAATAAACATTTTTTAAAAAAGACACTAAGCCATGGTTTATTAGTATCCTATCCCTCCCTACCAAAAGATTATCTATGTGTTCCTCAACTTAATTGAGCTATCAATCCATTTTTCGGGGCACCCCAACTACCAGATACTTTATCAGTCATATTCTTAACAAAAAAATAGATGGCACCTGCAATCTGGGTAATTTGTGAAAATTTTAGTAAAGGACTACTTGCAAAGGAGTGGGCAAGGGGTAGGGCAATAAATAAGGAAAAATGTACTTCCTCCAGAGCTAACAACAGTGGAAAACCATTACTACGTGTGGGCCTGAAGGTGCAGAGGAGTGAGCAGTTACGACAATGTGCAATAACTAGATGTCCATCTAAAAAGAGCTTGGGCAGGGCACCTAGATGACTCATTCCATTAAGTTTCGACTTGAGCTCAGGTCATGATCTCCCGGTTTGTTTGAGCCCTGCATTGGGCTCTGTGCTGACAGCTCAGAGTCTGGAGTCTGCTTCAGATTCTGTGTCTCCCTGTCTCTCTCTCTCTCTGCCCCTCCCACACTCAGGCTTTCTCTCCCTCTCCCTCTCCCTCTCTCTCTCTCTCTCTCTCTCTCTCTCTCTCTCTCTCTCTAATAAATAAACATTATAAAAATAAGTAAATAAATAAAAGGAGCTGGGACAACCAACCACAGGGAGTTGACAGTCTAAATGCCCTGAACTCACTCTGCTCCCACTCAGATATCTGACTCTGAAGAAGTAAATGAAAATTATCCATCACACATAATCTCAAGGGGGAAAACATTTCGACTGGAATCTTGTTGCCAAAAATTAGGAGTTTGGATTCCATTCTCAGTGCAATGCAAAGCCACTTAAACTCTTTAAGTTGAGAAACAGCATGAAATTCAATTTATGATTTGAAAACAATTCTCTGGCTGTACTGTGAACACTGGACTGGAGACGGTCAAGAATGAAAATAGGATGATGAATTTGGAAGTTATGGCAATGGCTTAGGCACGAAATGATGTTTGTATTAGAAAGGTGGCAGCAGCGATGGATATAAGGGAGTGGCATGAAGCACAACTTGGAGGGAGAATTCAGATGATTTCGTGGAAAATATGATATGGAGAATGAGGAAGAAGATGTCAATATAAATCTCAATTTTCTGGACTCACTAGCAAGCTAAAGTGTGGCGTAAATTACTGAGATCTGTTCAGCATGAGCTATTTGAAAATTAAGTTTGAGAAAAATCCCCGAAGTGAGAAGAAAAAAACTGTAGTGTGTAAAAAGTTACACAGGCTGTATAGTTTTCTAGGAACAAAGCATATTTTATTTCAGTCTCTTTCAGCATTTTGGAATCTAACCACAAATAAAAAAGCCGGCTTTATGGCTGTCTTCTGTCACTGGCAAATGGGAGCTTTCAGGGACGTCTGCTCACCTCTTTGGGATAAATGATATTACCAACTGAGGACAATAAAGTTATTTGTGACATGAATAGAATATTGATTTTATTCTGTTTTCCTGTGGTAATCTTTTAAAGAAATTTTCAGAATAAGCTACGTTCCAGGCCCAATCCATTGAAAATAACAACAGAATCAATTTATTATTAACTAACCCATTCTCAATATTTCTAGCATCTGTGTTTATTTGGCTGTAGTTTATATATCCTCCATTAGTCAGAATTTTATTAACTGTTTCCAGGATTATGTACTCCACAGAGATTATAAGTAATGAAGCAGAATTTAAAGTTTCGATACCTGCCTTGTCCTCTTCCCAAAATTTCTGAACATTTTGACTTACTAACTTTCCTAATAGAAAGCTAGTCATACCTTCTAATGAGAAAACTTGAAAGACCGATATTATCTTTTCCACACTGATTAAAGTCACTTACACTGGATTATCAGAGAATGGCAACCCTCAAGCCTGACAGTCCACCTGCCACTTCCAATGATGGTTCCTTCTGGTGTCCTCAAGTAGGTAATTTTGTCAATGGCTTTTGCAGGGCCTCTCATAGAAAATTGTGGTAACTGGAGTGCCAATTGGGACAAGTCTTGGTTCAGGTTCTTAGCAATCGTGCCCGGAAAGAATGAGTAGAGCCTGTAGTGAGTATCTACTACAAGCTACTCCACTTAGCTCCAGTTAAAAATACTAGAACTTTATGGCAAAAATGTCCATAAATGGATATTTCCAGGAAATACATCATTTGATGAATTCCTTGCTTCCTTGAAAGTTATAATGTTCTGGAATAGTTTAAGTTCCTATATTTACTTTTTAAAGTTTATTTTATTTATTTATTTATTTATTTATTTATTTATTTATTTATTTATTTATTTATTGAGAGAGCACGAAATGGGGAGGGGCAGAGAGAGAGAGGGAGAGAGAGAATCCCAAGCAGGCTCTGCACTGTCTGCGCAGAGCCTGATGTGGGGCTCCAACCCACAAAACCATGAAATCACATTCCACGTGTTAGTTTTATAGTATGATACTGACACTCTTCCATCAGGAGGTAGGTTCTATTATACTTCTTGAAACTGGGTAAATCTTTGTCACTGCCTCAACGCAAGGAATGTAATAGACTTCAGAAGTGCTTGACTTCTGAAGCTAGATCATAAGAAGTGATATGGCTTCTGTCTGGCTCTTACTCTCTCCTGAAACTCAGCCTTTGAACCTAGCCACCAAGTTGTAAGGAAGCCCAGGACACAGGAAAGGCCATGGATAGGCATTCCAGCTGAAAGTCCCACCTAAGGTCTCATTTGACAGCCAACGTTAATTACCAGACATATGAGTGAATGCACCATTAGATCATACCATCTCTCAGCCTTGGAGGCTTCCAGTTGAGACATCAGATATTCTTAAGCAGAGACAAGTCATCTCCATTGTGCCCTTGCCAAGTTCCTGGCCCGCAGAACCTATCAAAACAATAAATCATTATTTTACATCACTAATTTTTAGGGTTATTTATTATAGCATAGTAACCAGAATACTTGATGAATAATAATTGTTATAGGATATTATTATGTCAGAACCCCTCAAATATGATGAAATTATATTATTATAATTACCATCATTTTTATCATCATCATCATTACTCTTTTGTGAGGGTACTACATATTTTATTTCTGTAAATACATGGTCAGAGAAAGTATGACTCAATTTATTTAAAGATTCTTTAAAATTAACTTTATTGAAGCATATATTCCCTTAAATGGAGAGGACCCATTGTGTTTACGATGTGTTCTTGCCACTGTGGGCCTGAGTCAGGAGAAACTTCCAGAAGTGTTTGACAAGCTGTTTGTGTTTGAGAGCTTTATTTTAATTATGCTGAACAATCAAGAGAATTGAAATAGAATGCTGTAAGACAAGCATCTTTTTGCAACTTCCCAAATAGAAGGCCCATTTAATGTGCGTAACTTTTTACATCAGGTACAGAAAGCAAAACATGATCTTTCAACAGCAAAAAGATGTTTTTTTATGTTAATTGGCAACAAGACAATTTGCTCTAGTTTATTTATAGTAAAATTATAGAATTGTTTTTAAAAAGTAAATCTTTGCTCTTAGTGGAAAAACATACAACAGTATTGTTTCGTGGGTACCAAAGATGACAGATGCTGGTAATGTGGTCAGCTTCCTGAATAATTCTTAGTTCTTTGTTGGGCTAATGAACTTTTCATGGTTACACTTTATTCTCCCACCTTCTACCCTTACTTGTCTTTCATTTCCACTTTCTTGCTGAAACTTGTAATGGTAAAATGCCTTTTTAAATATGTGAAATAGCCGTATTTCATTGAAGGAAAAATGCCAATGTCAAAAAGGGAGAATAAGAACCAACAGTTGAACCAGAAACCTTGAATAATGCCATAGACACAATGCTGAAAAATTTAGCTTAACTTGGACTTTGGTAAAAAAATACACTATCAAAGTTTGATACTGAAAAAAAGTCTTGTTAAATCTTAGTGTATTTGTTTTGTAAATATAAAGCTTCCAATATTACTCTTATTTAATATAAGCAATGTCTAGAGTAGAAAATGGGCAGCATATATAAATTTAATTACAATTGAATAAAAACCTTAATGCAAAAGATAAAATTAAAAAAAACAAAAAGTATTATATTTTGTTTTAATATGGAAAATATTTATTCATTTTTGGACAAAGATATTCTTTTTAACGTTTGTAACTATAAAGAGATCTTTTAAGAATAGATTGATAGATTTGGTTTCATAAACATTTGAAACCTATATCCATAAAATATAACTCAAATTAATTTTAAAAGTAAATTGAAAAAGGAAAAAAACAATTGCAACATGTACAATAAATACTTTCATGTATACATATATATGTAAATTCATAGAGACAGAGAGCCAAAACAGAAAGAGAGCTCCTATGAATCAAATGTAGTAATAGAAAAATGTGTCAAGATGTAAAGAGACAAATGAAAGAGATAAGAAAATAGTGTAACTAATTACGTTATGTTTAAACATACATATAACAAAACATACAAATATCAAAACAAAACCATGATGAGACAGATTTTTAAATCTACCTAATTTTCAGTCACTGAAATAGGGAAATCAATATTCTCTTACACAATTTCATACATTGTTGTTAGAAATATAAATGGATATCACCATTTTGAAGGGCAATTTTGCAAAATCTACTAAAATTATCACGTTTTGTATCATTTGACACATCAACTTCACTTAGTAGATATTATACAATTGAGCCATTTCCACCAGTGAATCAAGACATATGTATAAGATATAAATTTTTTAAATGTTTGTAATAGACAAAGATTGAGGAAAGAACATCTGACAGCAAAGGATCCATTAGACCAAGGTATACAAATATAGCTATTTAAAAGAATGAAGTTGATCTAAGTTAACATATAAGTTGTAAAGCCATATTTATAGCATGATTAGTTTCTTACAAAATATTAATAGAAATAATACAGAGAAAAAATTAAAGAATATGCACCAAGCAGGTGATAAAAGTGATCTCCAAAGATGGAATTGTGAGAACTCTTACTTTCTTCAATCCATATATCCATAATGAACAAACTTTTATATAATGAACAGGTATTGTGTTTCTTAATTAAAATATGTAATAAATTGCAACAAAACAAGAAGTAAAAGAGAAGATTGAATTTTACTTGTTACATGCCACCTATAGAACAAATTGACCTAAGACTCCAAAGAATTCTTTGGCCCTTTTGGTTTGAGTGAATCTTCCTTTCATTAAGAGCTGCAAGAGGTAGGGCACCTGGGTGGCTCAGTTGGTTAAGTGTCCAACTCTTGGTTTCCACTCCAGTCATGATCTCATGGTTCCTGACTTGGGAGCCTGCACGGGGCTCTGTGCTGACAGGCAGAGCCTGCTTGGGATTCTCTCTTTCACCCTCTATGCCCACCCCACCCCCCCCCCCCCCCCCGCCACACTTGCTCTCGCTCTCAGTCTCTCTCACTCAAAATAAATAAATAAAGTTTAAAAAAAAAGAGTTCCAAGAGGGAGGCTTCTGACTTTCCTTCCTCCCATGGAGCACCCCCAAATAAACAGCTACATATGGATCAATTCTCTCTGAAAGAAGTCTGGAAATTGGTTCACTGACTTCTATAGATGGGCAACTGAAAAAATACCCATATGAAATGGGTAGGAAAAGCTAAGACACACTCACATCATAAATCCTGTCACCAGCCAGCACCTTACAATCAGTAGGGAATTCCCAATACCCAGTTTCTCCCTGATAAGCAAAGCATTTGGGCAATACATCTAGTGCCCCAACTTGAATGGTTGCCACCCAAGAAACTGGCTCCCAAGTCACCCAGCTCTGGGAGTTAACAGGGCTAAGCATTTGTGAGTCCCCAGTGCAACAGAAAACAAGAATGTGGTTTTAAAAGCACTTCTCACTGCTCTTCCCTCAGGCTTGGCACAGAGGGAGCAGGCAAAACCCCAGAAGGGGTTTGACTGCATACTTTCCCAGCTGCTGTCCAAGGGTTATGCTTCTAATCTAACCCTGCATCTGGGAGCTCACCAGGCTTCCCTGGGAGCCTGAAAAGGTTGGTGGGCACTGCCCACACCTCTCCCTGACCTGCTCCAGAGATAAAAACAAGTCTCTAGTTTTTCCCTGGAAGGAGCTAGTTCACACATCTAACACCTCAAATTTTATGGCTGCCACCTGACGCACTGGTTCTAGCTCTGAGAGCTAATGGGGCTCAGCATTCATGAGACCCCCTTGGCCACAGAAGAAAAGAAGCATTTTTTTAAATGTCTATATTTGAGAGAAAGAGAGAGACAGAGACAGAGTGCAAGTGAGGAAGCAGGGGAGGGACAGAGAGAGAGGGAGACAGAATCCAAAGCAGGCTCCAGGCTCTGAGATGTCAGCACAGAGCCCGATGTAGGGCTCGAACTTATGAGCCATGAGATCATGACCTGAGCCGATGTTGGACGCTTAACCGACTGAGCCACCCAGATGCCCTGAAAATAAGCACTTTTTAATGGACACATAAGCACTTCCTAGGACTATCCCCCAGGCTCAGCATAAAAAGAACAGGCAAAAATCTAATGCTCCCAGTTTCTCACTGGAAAAGGTTTAACCACACACTTTCCCAGCTGCTGCCTGAGGGTTGGGATTCTAATTTGTGAGCCTTCTTACCCCAGTTTTACCCAGTGATAAAATCAAGTCTCCAGCTTCCCTCTCAAAGATATTGATCCAGACATCTATCGCCCCAACTTCTACAACTGCCACCAGAGACTCCGGCTGCTAAATTACCTAGCTCTTGGAGTTGACAGGGCTTGGCATTCCCGTCCCACAGGACCTAAAAGAACAGAGAGGTACTTTTAAATGGTTTCACAAGTAGTCCCAGTGCCTATTCCCTATGGCTAAGCCCAGAGCAAGTAAGCAAAAATATCCAGCTCTCAGTTTCTCCTTCATAGAAGTCAGACTACATATCTAACATTCCATTTTCCCAGCTGCTGCTTAAACATTGGGCTTCCAATTAGCATGAACTTTGGAGCTGACAGAGTAAACAATTATGTTAAGTCCTCCAGGAGCCTAAATAGGCATATAGGCATTTCCCCTACCTTCTCTTTCAGGCCACTAAGAACAAAGACTGCAACTTCCAGGGAAGATGATACAGTAGGAGGACCTTAGGCTCATCTTATCTACACCATCTAGGATATCTAGTTGTATCTAGGATACAACTAGATAACACTCACATCATTGTGAAAAAAAAAAAACAGAAAAGGACCTGAAGACTGGCAGAATAAACTCCACAACTATATGTAGTGAAGAGGCTACATCTAATTGGGAAGGAAGGGTGGAGACTCAGTTGGGAACTAAATGAACTCATATGACTGTAGGAGAGAGAGATGCCATGGGCATAAAAAGGGGAGAGAAACAGACCTCCCTACTGGGGGCCCTTCATGGGGAAGATGAATGTTCATAACATTTGGCTTTGCAAACCAGAGGGGCCAAATTTTGTGAGTTCTTACAACTGGTGAGACTTAAACCTGGGATTTAAAAACAAAATTATCAGACTCACCTCTGGAAGAGGTAGGAGGATGAGAACAAACTGAGTCCCCATACTTAAAGAGACAGCATGAGGAATAGCCCACAGAGATACAGCATCGAAGCAGCAGTTTGAAAGGCACCTGGAGTATACAGGATCTCAGAACATGTCCTGGAGGTACAGAAATCACTGGGAAACTCCTCCAGGAACAAAGGAAATGGTGAATACCATTTTCCTCCCCCAACCCCCAGTGTAAATACATGGCCACCTGCAGGACACCCTGTCTAACTTGGCCAGTACTACCACTAGGCCTCCCTGCACTATGTTTCTGCCATTCCACCCCTTCAGACAGCCCACCTTGGTCTGGGTGCTATGGGGCCTCTCCTGGAGAGAAATGATGGTGTACAAAACTTGCTGGAACCACCACCCCATGGCACTACTTCCTAGCACTGTGCTTCAGGGGATCTGCCCTCCCCAATTCTCTCTTGGCCAGCAACTATACAGGCAAGTGCCACAGCCCTGGAAGTATCCAAACCACCCCTACAGTGGTCAGTAACATTCCAAAGTAACCCCTGTCCCAGAGAGAAGGAAAGATAACCACTCATACCAGTCATACAGAGGCCCCAGCAGTGGGCTGGAGGCAGACAAGTGGTCCAACTACAGGACCCAACCACCAACAAAAGCTTCTCAGGAGACAACACAGAGAAAGCACCCAGCAGTTTGGTGCCACTGCATCTCTGACAAACACCTAGTATGACTCAGCTCAAGCCAAAGGCATCCCCAGATTGGCCCACTAACACCACAGGAACCAAACAGTAACCACATCAGGCAAAGAGAGCCATTGCAGAAAGAAAATAGTGGCTCACCTTGGACTGAAATAAAAAGTGGCTCACCTACAATAGCAGGTAACACTCATCACACATAGGAGACACCCCTAACGTGCCAAGTTCTGGTAAACAGGGTACATTGCACAGCAGAACACTACAGGGCCTACTCTTCATAAGGCCATTATTTTCAAGTGCAAGAGATGTAACTGTCTTTCCTAATACAGAGAAACAGACTCAGAGAGTTAAGCAAAATGCAGAAACAGAAGAATATGTCCCAAATGAAAGAACAGGACAAAATCACAGCAAGAGACCTAAGTGAAATGAAGGAAAGTAATATGTGTGATAGAGAATTCAAAGTAATGATCACAAAGATACTCAATGGACTTGAGAAAAGAGTGGAGAACATTAGTGAGATCCTTAACAATGAGATAAGAAAGAACCAATCAGAGGTGAAGAACACAATAAATGAAACAGACATACAGATGTCAAGAGATACATGAAAGGATGTTCAACATCACTCATCATCAGGAAAATGCAAATCCAAACTATAAGGAGGTATCACCTCACACCCGCCAGAATGGCTAAAATAAACACAAGAAACAACAAGTGTTAGCAAAGATGTGTACACTGTTGATGGGAATGAAAATTGATGCAGCCACTCTGGAAAACAGTAGGGAGGTTCCTCAAAAAGTTAAAAGTAGAAATACCCAATAATCCAGCAATTGTACTACTGGGTGTTTACGCAAATCATACAAAAACACTAATTCAAAAGTATATACGTACTCCCATGTTTATTGCAGCATTATTTACAAAAGCCAAATAGTAGACACAGCCCAAGTGTCCAATGGTAGAAGAATGGATAAATAAGTCATGGTATATACATATGAGAGAATATTATTCAGACATAAAAACAATGAAATCTTACCATTTGCAACAACATGGATGGAGCTAGAGAGTATAATGCTAAGTGAAACAAGTCAGTCAGATAAAGGCAAAAAACATGATTTCACTCGTGTGGAATTTAGGAAACAAAACAAACAAACAAACAAACAAAGGGGAAAAAAAAGAGAGAGGCAAACCAAGAAACAGACTTCTAAATATAGGGAACAAACCGATGGTTACCAGTGAGGAAGTGGTTGAGGAGATGGGTGCAATGGGTGATGGCAATTAAATAGTACACATATCATGATGAGAAATGAATAATGTATAGAATTGTTGAATCACTATATTGTACACCTGAAACTAACATAACACTGTATGTTAACTATACTGTAATTAAAATTTTAAACCTTAATAAAATTAAAAAAGTAAAAAACAAAGATGGATGTTTGGACAAACACAAAGGTTGGAGAGGCATCTAGAATCTCAGACCAGGTTGATTGGCAAGATTTATCTGTTACATGAGGCCAGCCTTCCAAGACAAGTAGAGGCAGCTATTTCATGAAATGAACAGAAACCAACACAGAGAACCAAGGAAAATGAATAGGAAAATATGTTCCAAACAAAAGAGAAAGACAAATATCCAGAAACCAACACTAATGAAACAGAGAGAAGTGATTTACCCAAAAAAGAAAATGCAAAATAATAATCATAAAGATGATCACTGAGGTCAGAAGAGGAATGTATGAACAAAGTGAGAATTCTAATAAAGAGAAAGAAAAT
The DNA here is from genome assembly GCF_022837055.1 of Prionailurus viverrinus. Lineage (NCBI taxonomy): Eukaryota > Metazoa > Chordata > Mammalia > Carnivora > Felidae > Prionailurus > Prionailurus viverrinus. The sequence continues at coordinate 116,903,521 of NC_062569.1, forward strand.
ATAAAAGGTACCAAAACGAAATCACAAAGCTGGAGAATACAATAAGTGAACTGAAACACTTAATAGAAGAATTCAACAGCAGACTAGTTTAAGCAGAACAAAGAATGAAGAAACCTGAAGATAGGTCAATGAAAGTTATTTGATCACGGAACAAAAAGTAAAAAAAAAAAAAAAAAAAAAAAAAAAAGAAAGGAAGAAAGAAAGCATGCGAAGATTGTTTAAGGGACTTATAGACCACTATTAGTGAAACAATATACACATTATGGAGAAAAGGGGCAAAGAAAGAGAAAAGGGGCAAAAATTCATTCAAAGAAAACAATAGATGAAAACTCCCAAAATTTAGAGAAAAAAATAAACATGCAGATCCACGAATCCCAGAGAAAGTTACTAAGATAAATGCAAGGAGACCCACACCAATACTTTATAATTAAATTCTCAAAATTTAAAGACAATAACAGAATTTTGAATACAACAAGAAAAGAGTAATCTGTTGCATACAAAGAAACCCTCATAAGACAGCAGATTTTTTTAGCACAAACTTTGCAGGCCAGAAACAGTGGGAAGGTACATTCAAAATGCTGAAAGAAATAAATTGCCAACCAAGAATATCTTATCCATATTTGAAGGAGAGACAAATACTGAAATTTATCATCCCTGAAATTTATCAGCCTTCTTATAAGGCTAGACTTGCCTTATAAGAAATGCTAAGGGGAATTCTTGAAGATGAAATGAAAAGGTTACACTAACAAATATAAAGATAAACATAGTCAAATTCAGAATACCCTAATATAGTAATGGTGGTGTATAAATCACTTTTAACTCTAGGGTGAATGTTAAAACACAAAATTATTAAAAATAACTATAACTACAATAATTTGTTAGTGGTGCACCATAAAAATTATGTAAATTATGACATCAAAAACATAAAATGGTGGAGGAGGAGCGTAAAAATGCCAACGTTTTGTATGTATTTGAAGTTAAGTTGTCATCAGCTTAAAATAGAATTTTATACCTGGTATGTTTTTATGTAAGTCTCATGGTAACTACAAAAGCAAAAATCCAAAGTAGGTATACACAATACAAAGAGAAAGAAATCAAAGCAGAAAATCATCAAATCACAAAGGAGACATTAAGAGAGTAAAGTAAGGAACAAAAAAATCTATAAACATCCAGAAAACAATTAAATAAATGGCAAGCTTTTTTAAATTGTATTTTAATTAAATTTTTAATTTAATTTTAATTAAATAAATAGGTAAGCTTTTACCTATCAATAATCGCTTTAAATATAAATGGGCTATATTTTCCAATCAAAAGATACAGAGTAATGTGAATGGATAAAAAACAAGATCCAACTATATACTGCCTACAAAAGATTCACTTCATGTACAGGCTGAAAGTGAAGGTATGCAGAAGGATGGCCCATGCAGATAGAAACCAAAAAAAAAAAAAAAAAAGCAGGGATAGCTACATTTATATCAGACAAAATAGACCTTTAAATCAAAAACTATAACAAAAGACAAAGAAGATTATTATATAATGATAAAGGGGTCAATTTATCAAGAGCATATAACAACTGTAAAATATTTATGCACCCAACATCAAAGCACTTAAATATATACAGCAGATATTAACAAGTATAAAGGGAGAAATAATACATAGCAATACACTAACAGTAGGGTACTTCAATACCCCACTTTCAACAATGGATAGATCATCCACACAGGAAATCAATAAGGAAATATTGAACTTGAACTATACTACAGACCAAATGGACAAATAGACATATACAGACTATTCCATCCCACAGTAGGAGAATATTCATTTTTCTCAAGTAGGCAAATATTCAATAAGAAATACTATGTGTTGGGCCACAAAACAAATCTTAACAAATTTAAGAGACTGAAATGTCAGGTATCTTTTCTAACTAGAAGGGTATGAAAATAGAAATCAATATAACAGGAGGAAAACTGGAAAATTTTTTAAAAATATGGAAATTAAACAACTTGTTTCTGAATAATCAATGGGTCAAAAACGAAATCAAAAAGGAAATAAATATATTGAGACAAAAAAAGATGGAAGCATATAATACCACAACTTATGGGATGCAGTAAAAGTAGTTCTTAAGAAAAATGTTTATAGCAATAAGCACCTACATTAATAAAAAAGAAAGACCTCAAATAAAAACCTGTTTATACCTCAAGGAACTAGGAAAAAAAAATAAGAATAAACTAAGCCCAACGTTAGTAGAAGGAAAAAATACCAAAGATCACAGTAGAAATAAATGAGATAGAGACAAATAGCCAATAGAAAAGCCAATGAAACTAAGAGTTGGTTCTTTAAAAAGATAAACAAAATTTACAAATAGTTAGGGTAACTCCAAAAAAAGAGAGAGAGGGGGAGAGAAACTCAAAATCAGAATTGAAAGAGGAGACATTACAACTGATACCACAGAAATACAAAGGAATGTTCGTAACAGACTATGATAACCAATTAAACCCTAATAAATTGGAGAACCCAGAGAAAAATGAATAAATTTTTTCAATGAAATGAAAACATACAACTTCCTAATACTGAATTATGAAGAAATAGAAAACCTAAACAGACTAATAATATGTAAGGAGATCAAATCAGTAATAAAAAAATCTCCTAAGAAAAGCCAAGCAACAGATTTCTTCACGGGGAATTCTACAAAACACTTAAAGAACAATTAATCCCAGTCCTTCTCAAACCCTCCCAAAAAAGTGATGAGGAGAGAACACTTCCACAATCATTTTATAAAGCAAGCATTACTCTGATACCAAAGCCAGACAAGAAGATTATAAGTTAATGTCCCTAGTGTACATAAATGTAAAAATCCTCAACAAAATGCTAACAAGTTCAATTCAACAACACATTAAAAGGATCATATAGCATCACCAAGTGGGATTTACCCCTGGGATGCAAATATAGTCTAGTATCTATAAATCAATAAGTGTGATTAATATACCACAATCCAAAATGAAGTATAAAAATCATATGATCCTCTCAATAGATGAAGAAAAAGCATTTTATAAAAGTTATGATAAAAACTCTTAACCAATTAGGTATAAAAGGAATCAACATAATAAAGGCTATATATGACAAGCCCACAACTAACAATATACTCAATGGTGAAAAGTTGAAAGTTTTTTCTCTAAGATCAAGAACAGGATAAGTGTGCCCACTCTCACTACTTTTATTCAACCATAGTACTGGAAGTCCTGGCCAGAGCAATAGGGCAATAAAAGAAATAAAATTGTATCAAAATTGGAAGAGAAGAAGTAAAATGTCTGTTTGCAGATGGCATGATGTTATATAGAGAAAATCCTAAAACTCTACCAAAAAAAAAAAAAAACGCAAAACAAAACAACAAAACAATGCTGTTAAAATGAATCAGTTTTGTGGTAGGATACAAAAATCAACATGCAAGAATCAGTTGTGTTTCTATATACTTACAAGCTGTTGCCCCCACCCCCCACAAATTAAGAAACAATCCCATGTACCATAGCATCGAAAACAATAAAATATTTAGAAGTAAAGTTAACCGCAGAGGTGAAAGATCTGCACACAAATAAATGGAAAGATATTCCAGGTTTATGAACTGGAAGAATTAATATTTTTAAAATGTCCATGCTACCCAAAATGGTCTACAGATTCAGTGTAATCCCTAACAAAATTCCAATGTCATTTTTCACAGAAATAGAAAAACCCTAAAATTCATATGGCACCACCAAAACCTCTGAATAGCTAAACAATTGAACATGCAGAACAAAGCTAGAGGCATCACACTTCCCCATTTCAAACTATACGACAAACCATACTAATCAAAACAAAATGGTACTGGCATAAAAACAAAAACATAAATCAGTGGAAGAGAATAGACAGCCCAGAAACAAATGCACACATATGTGGTCAGCAAATTTTTGACAAAGGCACCAAGCAGACACAATGGGGGAAGAGCCCCTAAATGGTGCTGGAAAAACTGGACAGCTATATGCAAAAGAGTGAAATTGGACCCCTATACCATACCATACACAAGAATAAACTCAAGATGAATTTAAGACTTCAACAAAAAATCTGGAACTATAAAACTCCTAGGGGAAAACAGGGGAGGAAGCTACTCAACATTGGTCTTGGGAATTATTTTTTGACACTAGGTTATGACGGATATAATATATTTATATCAAATATGGATTAAATCTTAATAAAACACCAAAAGTTCAAGCAACAAAGGCAAACACGCACACACACACACACACACACACACACACACACACAAATGAGACTACATCAAATTAAATTCTGTGAGCAGCAGACGAAACAACAAAATGAAGAGGCAACCTGCAGAATGGGAGAAAATATTTGGAAACCAAAATATATATAAAAAAAAGTTTTACAACTTAATGACAAAAATAAAATAAATTTTTAAAAAATAATCCAAATGAAAAATGGGCAAAGGACTTGAATAGAGAATTTTCCAAAGACGACATGTAAATGGCCAACAGGTAAATGAAAAGATGATCAACATCACTAGGCACCAGGACAATGCAAATCAAAGCCACAATGAAATATAACCTTGTACCTGTTAGGATGGCTATCATAAAAAGGTCAGAAGATGAGTTTTCACAAGGATGTGGAGCAAGGGGAACCCAGACCTTGTGCCCTGTTGGTAGGAATATAAAATTGGCACAGCTGTTATGGAAAACAGTAAGGAAGTTACTCAAAAAATTAAAAATGTAACTACCATATGATCCAACAATCCCATTTCTGGGTTTACATCCAAAATAAATAAAATCACCACCTCAAAGAGGTATCTGCACTCCCATGCTAACTGCATTATTTACAATAGCAAGATATAAAAACTTAAATGTTCATCAATGGATGAATGGATAGAGAAAATGCTATACACATAACACACACACACACACACACACACACACACACACACACACACAGTAGAACATTATTCAGCCTTTAAACAGAAAGCTCTTCCTTTTACAACATGTATCAACATGGAGGACACCATACTAAGTAAAGTAAGACAAAGAAAGTAAAACATTACATGATCTTACATGTGGAATCCAAAAATAATAAACAAAACAAAAACAAAAACCTGAACTAATATTAACAGAAAGTGTAATGGTGGGTTATGAGAGGCTGGGGTTGGGGGGGGGGGGCATCGGGGTATTTACAAAAAAAAAAAAGAATTAAAAAAGCAAGTAGAATGGTGGTTGCCAGGTGCTGGGGAAACAGTTCACAGGGGGTTATTGTTTAATCAGTACAGAGTTTCTGTCTTGCCAAATGAAAAGAGTTCTGGTGATGAACGGTGGTGAAAGTTGTATAACAATATGGATATACACCGAACTGTACACCTAAAAATGGTTCAGATAGTAAATTTTATGTCATGTGTATTTTATAATGAAAAAATGAAAAAAAGACTAATAAAAAAGCAGGAGCTATTAATAGGAATAACAACAACAGCAATGACAATGATGACAATAACAATAACACAGCCGAGGCCTTCACTTCAAAAAATGGAGAGTCTCTGATAATAATTTCTTAAATTTTAATTTTAAATATAAAAAAAAGTTGTAATAAATAGGCTTGTCACTGATTAGAACTTGTTGTACGAAGGTTTAATCCATATCTGATGCAAATATGATAACCCAGGCATATACTGCATAACTACAGATAATAAATAAAAATAAAGGGGCGCCTGGGTGGCGCAGTCGGTTAAGCATCCGACTTCAGCCAGGTCACCATCTCGCGGTCCGTGGGTTCGAGCCCCGCGTCAGGCTCTGGGCTGATGGTCAGAGCCTGGAGCCTGTTTCCGATTCTGTGTCTCCCTCTCTCTCTGCCCCTCCCCTGTTCATGCTCTGTCTCTCTCTGTCCCAAAAATAAATTAAAAAGTTGAAAAAAAATTAAATAAATAAATAAATAAATAAAAATAAAAATAAATAAATGGAAGAAAAGAACTAAAATGGAGATACTGTTTAGAAGTATGTTAAGACAGTCTTTAATGAAGATGTCATAGGCTCAGATTCTTGGCTTTATAAGAAAACTTTCCCTTGAGAACTCTATACGTAAAACAATAGACCAATCAAATTCACAATACTAGAAAAGGAGGATATCTGGATTACTTCAGAAGAAAGTTTTTAAGTATATTTAAATAATCCATTAACAGAAAAAGTAAGTGTTAAGGAAACAAGAACTTGGAAATTTGGCAAACGTTTTATTGTGTATATATTCAGTACTTTAGAACTTACCACTAGTGCATCTGGCCTTCTCATTCCAACCAATTCAACTCTGAGATTTTTTTTTTAAATAATTCAAACACTGCTTCTAAGGCTGTGTAGCCTCTACAAGTTAGAGAGCCCTTTCTAAGAAGAACAAAGAGGAATCTGTCTATGAAAATGCATTGCTAGCGTTGCTCTGGCAAGGATCATTAACCGTATGGTACACCTGACTCTCCTTTCCTCATTTTATAATCAAGGAAGAATAGTTTTCTTCTGTTTGAGTGCCCTCATTCTCTCCTCTCTCTCTCTCTCTCTCTCTCTCTCTCTCTCTCTCTCTCTCTCTCTCTCTCTCTCTCTCTCTGAAGAACTAAGAGAATACTTTTCCTCTTCCAACAGATCTTAATTTACCTTCCAGGCTTTTTTTTTCCACCCCTGGCAGGGGTTCCCTGGCCTTCTTCCATCAGGGGGCCTAATGAACCCTTTTATGCTTCATGTTTTTTTGGGGAAAAAAGCTCTCAGTTCACTTTTCCTCATAATGACATGTTCTTGTGACAGCAGAGACTCCTCTTTTACCATACCACCACTTTCTCCCTATTTTATAAAATGAAGCTCACAAGGAAAGAGTGAATCAAATGTTTCCATGAGTTCCTCCACCAATAAGAAACAGGTTCAGCTGTTTCTGAGAAGATTACAAGGCAAGCAAATGGCCTTTCACTGTGTTGATATGTCAGGATATAGAACTTTGCTACCTTGTTAAAACACCACTAGTAAACAGGATGCAAAAATGAAGCAGGCTGATATTTCTACTTGGATAGCTATAAACGGCAGTAGTGTATACACAGAAATTGGTCAAAGAATCCAAATGCAAAAATTGTTGGTACTTTAATTTAGTACAAATTATTATTACATTTAAGTGAGAGAACCATATACATTTTGAACGTTCAAATCCACTTACAATGACTTTTAATTCAGCATTTTATTTTTCTTTATCCAGAACTTTCTTACATGAGAAGCTCTCGTGGGAAGTCTGGCTACGTATTCCAATTTCTTCAGTTTCCTACCTAGCAATCAAGAGTATACGCTCATTAATTTTAAACCACTGATTCCAGACTAACAATGAGTCAACATACTGTATGTGCTGGAAAGGTTGACACGGAAAGAGCTTTATTCAATATTTGTTTTTACTATTATCTCCATACCGTCTTGCTAAATAGACTACTTATGAATATGGTAATGAATAATTTGTACTCATAGTTTGCTTTTGTTAAACAAAGCATCAGAACCTACCTCAGGGGAATCTCTGATTTAAGTCTCAGCTTCAAATATCCCTTTCAGTTAGTGAGTGTTAGACTCCGAGCCCCTGAACTGAAACCTCATTGACGTTTTGTCATTTCCTCGAGAGACAAAGAGGCCACCTCCTGAGAAAACAATTGTAAACGGTTGAGCAAATAATTGCTGCCTTGTAATACTACATCATGCTTCATGATCTCATGGCTTCTGTCTGGGAGATAACATCTGAACTGATGCATCAGCCAAAATCCAAACATTCTAAGGTGAAACATAGTATGTACCATCTATTTCATAAAAATTAATAAATATTATAAAAGTAAAAAAAGCACAACCTCCATCACTCTAAAAATGCACATGCAAGCCCGTGTACAGACCCCCAGAACATGAGTGGGGAGCCACTGGAGACGGTCTGTTTCACAGAGATAGAGCCACCTCTCCTGAGAGCAACCCCACAGGAAGCATGAGCTCGGCTGCTAAACATCCCTTCCTATACCTTCTTTCCTGTCAGTACTACCCCCACAAAGAAAAATGGCACAATTTTTTAACGTCTGCAACTAAACTGTTGATTATTGCATTTCATCAATTTCTGGGTCCCATTAAAGGCAACATAAATTCTGTTCTACTTAAATATAAAGTCAGTTAATATTTTGGCTCCTCCTAACCAACCTTTGGGAAACCAAATCCACTTACCCATAATAATTGCAAAACAGACTTTTAGGGGAAGGAGAGAGGGGATCTACCTCCTCTGAGTCTCCCTAAGTATTTGTGACTTCTTGAGCTCTGTTACATGACATCAAAATCTTTGACGATGGTTCACACCCTCTAGTATAAGGAGGCAACAGAGTGTGGTGGTTGAGAGTAGGACCTCCTTGGTTTGATCTCAGCTCTGACACACTGTCATTGAGTAATATTTAACAAAGCTACGTAACCTCCCAAGTTTCGGTCTTCTCATCTATAAAATGGGAACAATAATAGAACAAGACTGGGATTGTGATTCTGGGAGGATTAAATGAATTAACACAGGTAAAATATTTAGAGTAGTGACTTACACAGGGTAACACCCAATAAATAGTTCAATACCAGCTACTGCCATTAAGGAAAAATTCTCTTATAGAAAAAGCATATGGCCTAAAAAGATTTTATGCATATTCAGGGACTCCACCACATGTCCACCCCTTTCACTTGAGACGTTCAAATTCTTGCCACATTCTTTTTTCAGAGTTGTTTGAATTCACAATATGCTCTTCTCCAAATTCCAAAATCCCTTTGGTATCTAAAGACATCCAGGAGCGAGACGACAGCTTTGGCCCATGTGATCTGATTTCTTTGATCTTAGACAAAACAATCTTTAAATACATTCTACATCCATGCATTGTGTTAGCCATTAGGAATCATAACAAAAGAAATGAAAGACATGGTCCCAAGCCTCCTAATTGAGGTGGGGGGAAGAGGAATGGGAAGATAAACAAGTGAATCGGTAACAACAAGTTTTCTGCATCATCCTCTCCTTTAATGTATAAACGGTAATAGTCCAAATTATTATCCTGTCCTGTGTCCCGGATCCTAATTTGTTGCTTTTGTTGTTGTTGTTGCTTTGAGAATCTCCAGTTAGTTCTTTGAGAATCTCTAGTAAGTTCTAGTATAGCCCACGATTCATTTCTGATTGCCATCAGCCATCCCCCACCAGACTGCTGTCCTGGCTTCTATCCCATGGGGCGCTCTCCAAGCCACTTCATCTGCTGTGGTCAACTCTCTGATCTGCTTCATCTCCAAGCATGGATGGAGGGAAAACTGGAAGGTCTAAGAAGTCAGGGACCATATCTGGGGATTTGTACATTATTATAACCCCAGAACCTAGCACAGTGGCTGGCCTCCAGTAGGTTCAAGATAAATATCTACTGAATGGATAAAGGAATATATGAAAGAATTAGTGAACAAGTACATAAAACAATAAATAGGAATTTTCTTTTTCTCTCCTCTCTCCCTAAGTCTTGGGCCCCTTACTCCATATATGGATAATCAAGAGGCATTAAAAAACTTTCCACTATTATGTTAATTTCTACAATGATAACCCTTGCCCATAAGGAACAAAAAACCCAAAAACCTTGTTTTATATTATTTTACATTATTCTAATACCAAACATTTCAGTGTATCTGAGGTCTCAAATATCTGTATAATTCAAAAGGTACTCCAAAGTACTTCTTCTCAAAACAAAGGTAGCACTCTCTTCCTCTCCTCAAAGGATGAATGTCAGTTTCCATTTCCCTCTCTCCTCCAATGTAGAAACAGTTGAAATTTCTAAGATAGCTCTTGGGGGCACCTGGGTAGCTCAGTCAGTTAAGCGTCTGACTTTGGCTCTGGTCATGATCTCGCGTTCATGGGTTCGAGTACTGCATCAGGCTCTGTGCTGACAGTGCAGAACCTGCTTGGGAATCTCTCCCTCTCTCTGCCCCTCCTGTACTCACACTCTCTCTCTCTAAAATAAGCATTAAAATAGCTCATATCGAGCCCTGCTACAAGATGGTGGTGGTGGTGATAATGCTGATCATGCATTTAACCTTCATGTAAGTGCTTTAAATATAATATTTCAACACTCCATAATAAGCTGTCCATGAATGAGGAACTATAACTCCCATTTATAGATAGGGAAATTGAGGCTTACTGAGGACAGACCTACTACAATGGTGTAGCAGGGTTCAAATCCAAGTGTATGTACTCTCAATCCCCATAATTTGGTAAATGAGTTATCATTTAGGTGCAGGTCAGGACCATATTTAAATGGACTGATATGGTAAACTGTACTGCTGTCTATACTCACACACCTTAATTGCTGTGTGTCATGAGTACTTTCTATGAGTGGAATTATACTCACCATCCCATTGACTTTAATCTGGTCATATGACTTGGTTTGATCAATAGTTTATGAGCTGAAATGCCATTTATTATATCCAAACAAAAATTTTACATTCAATTGTATGGTTCAGCTCAGCCTCTTCCTCTTCTGTTCTACCAGAAGAAGGTGCTCCCACATATGGGAGCAGAGCCAGATAGCTCTATTATAAGCTACTGAAACTTAGGTTGTCCATTTGGGACAAAGCAGACTAATATTACTGATAGAGTAAAGTTTATACTCAGTTGAAGAAAAAAAAAAGATGCAATAAGCTCTATCAAACCTATATGGCTGGAAAGGAAAGGAGAAAGACCAAAAGCAAATGACTGAAGAAATCAGGACACATGAAAGAAAAAAAAATTTATAAAGTTTTTTTAACGTTTATTTATTATTGAGAGACAGAGAGACACAGACCATAAGCAGGGGAGGAGCAGAGAGAGAGGGAGACACAGAAACTGAAGCAGGCTCCAGGCTCTGAGCTGTCAGCACAGAGCCCGACGGGGGGCTTGAACTCACGAACTGCGAGATCATGACCTGAGTTAAAGTCGAACGCTTAACCAACTGAGCCACCCAGGTACCCCTGAAACAAAATTTTAAATGCAGTAAAACCTTGGGCTGTAACTTGTTTTGTGAGTGTTCCACAAGATGAGCAAACATTTCTAATAAATTTTAGTTGATAAATGAGCAATGTCTTACAATAAGAGTAGTATGTGATGCTGAACCTTACATGGTTATTCTCTCTTGTTCCCTCTCTCTCTCTTTATCTCTCTCTCTGTGGAATTGTGGGTGATCGTCTGTCTCCCATGCTCAGATGCTCAGTCTCAGGTCACAGTGTTTGGCAGAAGTCAGTGATTTTTCAGAACATTGGAAGGTGCCCACAATTGGCACTAGCATATTTTTTGTCACTTCAAAGCAACTATGGACAGTCCTTTGCTTTTCCACACAAGAGTAAGCTTAGGGATGCTTTGCTTCATTCTAGGTCGGCTGCCTACAGATAGAGGCCCTTTGCTACCTTACTGCCAGTTACATTAAATACAGTATATGACAAGAGTTTATTAATACTGTACTGTAGTCAACATCCATGCAAGAGTATACAATAGCCCCCATGCAGAAAAACGTTGGAAATAAAGGTGGTAAGAAGCAGATGATTACAGTGGAAGTTAAGAAAGAAATCATGGAGAACTACAAACAAGGTATGCGAGTGGCCAAAACTGCAGTATTTTTTTTAATATTAAAAAAAATAATGTTCATTTTTGAATAAGAGAAAGACAGATTGAAAGCAGGGGAAGAGAAGAGAGAGAGGGTTACACAGAATCCAAAGCAGGCTCCAGGCTCTGAGCTGTCAGCACAGAGCCCGACACAGGGCTCTAACTCATGAGCCATGAGATCATGACCTGAGCTGAAGTCAGATGCTTAACCCACCGAGCCATCCAGGTGCCCCTTGAAATATTTTTTTTAATGTTTATTTATTTTTGAGAGAGACAGACAGAGCTCAAGTGGGGGAAGGACAGAGAGAGAGGGAGACACAGAATCTGAAGCAGGTTCCAGGAGCTGAGCTGTCAGCAAGGCAGGGCTCAAACTCATGGACCTGGAGATTATGGCCTGAGCCAAAGGTGGCTGCTCAACTGACTGAACCACCCAGGCGCCCTGAAATTTCAAGCTTTTGTAAGAAATCTATGTCTGTATCTCATCTGCAGAGGAGGAAGGAAAAAAGGTGGAGGAATTCCTCCCTTCAAATGAGATTAGGGAGATGTGTAAAATGTGGGAAACTGCAAAATTTTGTAGAAAACACCATCCGAATAAGGCTGTATCAATGCAAGCGATGAATCTGTTTAATGACAATGCAATGTCACATTTCCACAAAATCCTCAAAAAAGGAGGCAAAACAAGTGTCATTGGATAGGTTTCTTGTTAAAGTTGCACAAAAAGAGAAAGATTCCATTGAGCCAATAGATAGTAGTGATTCTGTTAGTGATAGTGAAAGTCGTCCTATACAATAACCCTCCTTTGTCTCCCTCACACTAGCCACGAAGGTTTTCAAAGGTAAGTGCAGCTTAATTTGTTTATTTTTCTTTGTATTTTCTTTATTATTTTGTATTATATTACAATATTATAATCACTTTTATATGAATATTTTTGGGTTGTGGAATGAATCATCTGAGTTTCCATTATTTCTTATGGGGAAACTCGCTTTGATATACAAGTGCTTTGGATTACAAGCACGTTTCCGGAATGAATTATGTTCTCAAATCAAGGTTTTACTGTATATTGCTTAGTAAGAGAGAGAGAAAGATTTACTTTGCATTATCCAAAGGGATTATTTCTCACTTAAAGTCCCAAAATAAGAATGAAAGGGAAAAAGAAGTAAAAATTGAGTACATTTAAGTCAGTAAGGAAAATAAAATTTGACTCTATAGAAGAAGCTCATCACATTTGATGGAGTATCTTTTCTGAAAATATTAGAGTTCAGGGCCCAAGTGCTGTGAACAGATATGGGTCGTGATAACTATGTGTCAGGTATGATACTAAGCACATTGCATTAAATGGGAAAGTCACATTAAAATCTCACAACTACTGGGGCGCCTGGGTGGCGCAGTCGGTTAAGCGTCCGACTTCAGCCAGGTCACGATCTCGCGGTCCGTGAGTTCGAGCCCCGCGTCGGGATCTGGGCTGATGGCTCAGAGCCTGGAGCCTGTTTCCGATTCTGTGTCTCCCTCTCTCTGCCCCTCCCCCGTTCATGCTCTGTCTCTCTCTGTCCCAAAAATAAATAAACGTTGAAAAAAAAAAAAATTTTAAAAAAAAAAAAAAAAAAAAAAAAAAAATCTCACAACTACTCTACCTAACCTTGCCCCTATTACAGGTGAGTACTCTCAGACCTACAATGAAGTCATGAAGCTTGTAAGAGGCAGAGACATGATTTTAATATAGTATAGCTCCATAATCTGTGCCTCTGAACACTCAGCAATGTTACAGGAAAAGTGAGACTTTTTTATACATTGAATGAGAAAGACTTTAGAAGAGTTTGAACGCACACAGATCACCTTAAGAGTGGAGAGGAGTTTAAGAACATTTTGCCTGATATCAATGGTTCTCTTTGAAAGGTGGTGTGAGAGAATTAGGATACTGGTGGGAACGTAGGATTGTTCATAGGGGGAAAAAGGGAGGGACTTACACATGAAAGGATTCTAACACAAAGTTGAGAACTCAGCAGTGATACCAATCTGTCCAGTGATGTCACTTTTCCCAGAAGTGCCTAGAACCTCAGGTATAAGAAATGTACACAACTGAAGATGGGCCTGATTTAGAGTGGAGTGTCTGTAGGGCAGGTGTAGTGGAAAAACAAGGATGTGAAGAGCTAGAAGCCTCGAGGTGTAAGAGGAAGAAAACAAAGCCAGAAGAGATGAAGAAATACTCCTCCAAATGGCCATGGACAATTATTTCCCTTTCTTTTGCCCAGATAAGAGATGGAGGTCCCATAATTTTTACCTTTATATTTTCCTCTATTATATAATACTTTTCCTCATATCCCTCTGTTTTGCTTGTATAAGATATAAATGTATTACTTTTGTCTTGTGTTTTATTTATTTCTAAACCTATCTCTACAATCTGATGGCATTACACAGTAAATTGCAAGATGAGACAAAATTAGTCTATAGGCTCTTGAAGATAAGAAGCATACCAAGATCTACACTTACAAAAACAAACAAACCAAAACAAAAATAACAACAAAAGTAGGGGATTGCTCAAATTAGTAATCAATCCACAGAAATATCGCATGTAGCTGTGTTTAAAATATGTCTTCCAGTAAGTTACAAAAATGATACAATCCTTCACTCCAATCTGAATCCATGTCCATCTCCCATCAAGAAGGGGCCCTATTTCTCCTACCCTTGAGTTGGCATCTGCCTTTTGATCTGCCTTGGCCAACAGAATACAGCAGAACCAATGATATGTCAATTCCAAGCCTAGGCCTCAAGAAGTTTTGTGTGCTTCCTCAGTGTCTCTTGGAATCCTAGCAGACATCATGGAAATAAGCCCTGGATTGCTAACTAGAGGATAAAAGACCACATGGAACAGAAATGAGCCATATCAGCTGAAGGCATCCAAATGAGCCAGCTCCCAGCCAACCTGACATACACACATGAGTGAGCTCTGCTAAGACCAGAAGAATCTCCTAGATGAGCCCAGTTCAAGTTGTTGACTTGCAAAATTAGGGTGTAAATAAATAATTGTCATTTTAAGACACTAATCTCAGGGTAGTTTGTATGCAGCATAAGTTAACAGTCTCATGGAAACTACTGCTTGCGCCCTTCGAGCAGGCCTGGGATCTGATCCCTAGGACCTGGGAAATATGTCACTACTGGTCTCTTCCCTCAAGTTTGAATTGGCAGGAGCCTCAAGCCTACAAGACAAATCTATTAGATTTACGTTAAGAGGACCAGTTATGTGGTTCATCTTCTGCTGTCCTGAAACCACAGATCATACAAAGACAACTAATTATGTTAGAAGAAACTATTTTTCTTCACATTTGGGTTTTCATGGTCCAGGATTTGGTGTTATTATCTGTCAATTCTCATCTCCTCTTGGTCCAAAAGTAGACCAGACAAGGCTAAGAGGGATCTTGAAGGAAGTAAGAGGCTCCTTCGCAGAAGAAATGATGACACATCCATTTTCAAGAGAGACTATATGAAAGATGAACCAAATACTAACCATGTCCCCAGTGACAAGGTATGGTCCCAAAAAGGGGTGGGGGGAAAGACATATTTTTCTCACTTTGCATTGAATACAGAACTGATAAAGGGTATAGTAAGTCAGTGGCAATGCCTCGGAGCAGTGACAGAGTAAGAGTCTGACAGTGATGTCTGGCTAAGGAAGGAAAAGCTTCTGCAGAAAAGGTGGGCACCATGGTACCCAGATATCAGGAAATATGTTGGTGAGGATATATAAAGTACTTCCTGAAAACACCAAGAAATAACAAAAGGCAACATGTGCAGAGGGTAAACCATGAACAGAACTATTACAGTGGTCATACCTGGATGCACAGGGTGGAAGTAAGTTCTGGAGAAATCTGTGGTACCTTAAATATCGCAAAACATTAAATTTGGGAATGCCATTGAAAATAACTTAAAATATTAACAAAGTCTGGGAAACAGGCTGTGAATCAGGTTTCTGATTTTCAAGATCAACAACTTGCCAACAACAGTGAGAAAAACTGATTTCTTGCCTTTCAAGGAAACATGAACTGTCTCCACATCCTCTTAGCCACTTCAACCTCTCCTGGCTGCCCTGTCAATCTAGCTAATAACGCCACAGTCGGTAAAATGAGCCAGTGTCCCCCATGGTGAAATGTTTCCCTCAGTTTCTAATTGGGCCACGCGCTCGTCAGTATCAGTGCTGCTCTCACAGGAAAGCGATGGCTGAGCAATCCAAGCAGGCGGCCTGCATTCCCATCGCGTGACTTGACACCCCACAGCAAGAAGGCCACCCGCACAGATGCCAAACAAATGCTCTCAACCTGAAAAAGACAAGGATGTTTTCATTGGCCTCTGCAATCAGCTTGTCAAGTTGGAGAAGAGGAAGTCGGGAGAGAAAAGGAGAAAGAGCCTTCCAGAGTACCCTCTTCCACACCTTCTTGTCAAAAGAATTGTAACTTCTCTGTTTGTTTACTAACAAGGATGCCAAAGGCCTCTTCATGGTTTGGGTTTTACATATTGATAATATTAGAAGGGAGGAAAAAGGCAAAGAAAAAAGACGGGGATTTTTTTTTTCTTCTCTTCTTTGCCTAACAGAATGTCATCAAAGAACCGTGACTTATTACTGGGGAAGGTGAAGTCATTGCTGACATGACCTGAGGAGATTTTTCTCTTTGGAAATAATCACACCTACGAGGTGTCCTGGACATGCCCAGGTGTTATATAGGCCCGTTTTCAAAATTCTCTTTTTTAAATACAACTAAAGTTGGCAGAGGAAAGGATCTGGGGTTTCTCTGCTTTTGCAATACATAATAATAATATAATTTTTTTTTTTACATTCTTCAACACTGGACTCCAGAGTGATTTAAAACACACTGAACTCACAGATCCCTTTGTACAGTAGTGAAATGTACCAGTTGGACAGACACACATGTACAGGTAAGATTATTACAGTTTCCAATCAAGAAATAGCAGAGTTGAATTTCAATTTTACGACCATCATTCTGTTGGAGCCTTTAAGAATCAATGTATTTCCAGACACAGAAAGGAGCCACGTGTTGATATAGGATACAACTATCCTCTGCCTATCAGAGAGAGGGAAAAGTTGAGAATACAGATTCCTGGACCCAGAGTGAACCAGCATTTCCATGAATGGGTTACAGTTACCAGTACTTCAAATAGTTCCCCCAAAGATTCTTGTTAAAATAACACAGATGCAGTTTGCTATACCTGCAATTGGGACGTCGTCAGACACCATGATGTTATTAGTAGCTTCTTTCTGTTAGTTTGTTTTGCGTTTTTTAAAAATGAAATGCCTGTGTTCGCAAGAGCTATGTGAGCTGGAGAAGACAATATCGTTGCCTTCTAGAAGCTTTACAATAGATACCACTGATGCATATGAACATATAAAAAGCATATTTGCCCCCAAACGAGTGAGCTCTAAGTCACCTGATAACTGAAATGAAAGTGGCAGTTGGTAGTGGGAAAATTAACTCTGATTTAACCTTCCCCAGTGAGGAAATAATTCCCCCAGGAGGACTTCAGTGTCCTCTTCAAGGTAATGGGGAAGTGTGCTTGACACGTTTGGCCATAAAAGGCTTAGAAGATGTAATGGACAAAAGGACAGTGGGCTCACAGAAAGAGTCTCAAAGGAGAACAAAGGGAGATAATTCAGCAGTTATTCACTGCACAGGGCTTTGAAAGGTTCACGAAAACGTACCGTAGTGGAAAGGATCTAAAGAGGGACCAGAAGACTCGGATCTCGTGGAGATACCAAGGTTGCCCTGGGGGAATATTAGTGCTCCTACCCTGATTTCTACCAACCTCCCAGCTACACCAAGTGTTTTTAATAATAACCACATCCTTTAGTATGGACAATCAACATTTCTCTACCCTTAAGTTAACAGTGAAAAAATCATCTTTAGAAAATGTTACCATTTTTATTGATCTGCAATATAAATCTAATTTTGAAAATATATATGCTGGACACACAGAGCTTCAAGACAAGCCCCTTCACTTTCCTTCTCATTGACTAAGTCCCTTCTAAAAGGAAATAATGCTTTTGCTCTAGTCCTGGCTTAGAAAAATCTCTCCTTCTCTTTAGGATTTTGCCTCCTTCATCAGAAACATTCCAGTTGGTCTATGTGACTTCTATGATCATATAGATAAAATATTATACTTTTATTATTCTCAGGCTATAAAATATTAGCACTCTGTTATCACCAAACCAAAACCCCAGATCATCTTAATTTGTCATGAGACTCTGCTTGTTCTGATTTGATCTCTTGATAGTTGCTAATCTTCTGATAGAGGAAAAAACATTAATTCCATAAATGGGCCTCTGGTGATCAGGGGCTCAGAAATGCAAGCTTTATTTGTTAGCAACTCCATTCTCAGCATGAGTCAATTTTTCTCTTTGCACATACCACAAATTCTATCTCTGTTTCTGTGCCAGCTCCTGGCAAACACCCACACCACCCTCACTCACTATGATCAAGTTAAAATGTGTATCAAAATAAACCCTAAACATTGTAAAGCCTCGTAGAAAATTTTCTTCATCTCTATTTTTGTGAGTTTTGCTAATACTGTAAATTTTGTTTTTAACTGATGGATGCCATCCTGTGGGCAAACTTGGTAATACTGAGCCATTGCTAACTTGCCTCTGGTCAGCTCTAATGCAATTAATAATAGGCAAGCATGCATTTTACATCCCACTAGCATTACGTTCTAGCATTGGGCTAGAATAAACTCAGGATGGTCCGCACCAAAAACTCTGACTCCCATTGGTAATTGCAGCCTAAGCCACTTATTGAAAGGCTGCTGGCCAACTCAGCAAGGGAACTGGTTTTGTTCCATGGATGATTATATTTCCTACTACAAACACAAAATCTTGTATCTCCATAACGTCCCCCTGAAAAGTCTGCACAGTGATTTCTTCCCTTCAAAAAGAAGAACGAAAAAAATATGTGAGGTTATATCTCAGTGAGGTAAGAACTCAATTCTGTTTTATAACTGAGCTTACTGCCCACCTCACCGAATGAATCAACCTGATTAGCTGTCGAGTACAAACTGCTGAGAGCCCACCACGGAGCGGTCACCTTTACACTTAACAGCACAGGAAAATTACAATTTCAAAAAAAACATTTAGTCACTTACTCTAAAATAGCAAATCCAGTCATTGTCATGAGTGTTGCTTAACACAATTTCATGCCCTCTCAGCCTTGCTGAGCTGCGTTTTCTCTTCACTGTCTTTGCACCGGGGAAGGTGAATGATTAAAGCTGGCAGCCTCACCCCAGGCAGCTGCCTATAAGTCCCTAAAAAGCCACAGGAAGTCTGCTGTCTTAGAGGTGCTATGAGAGGAAAGCGACAAGCTGGGAGTGACACTTTCGAGTAGCCATATTTGTGCAACAGCATTTATCCCAGGTGTAGGTAAACTGTCCATTGTGCCTGGATTCTAAGTTTATCCGCTTTCTTGTGTACTCGAAGAGCATTCTGGTGATGCCACCATCATACATGACAGATACCTCCTTGTACTAAACAATTGGAATGTTTTTCCCATCTCCACTAATTAGATTATGAGTTCCTAGAAAGCAGGAAAAGTCTTACACAACTTTGAGTCTTTCAAAAACCAAAATAAAAAATGAGTAGTACCTTGTAAGCATTCATTACTTAGAAGTTTACTTTAAAAAGAAAGAGGGGAGTCTGGGTGGTTCAGTCGGGTAAGCGTCAGACTCATGGTCATGATCTCATGGTTCGTGAGTCTTAGCCCCACTGGGGTTCTGTGCTGACAGCTCAGAGCCTGGAGCCTGCTTCGGATTCTGTGTCTCCCTCTCTCTCTTCCTCTCCCCCACTTGCACTCTGTCTCTGTCTCTCTTTCTCTCAAAATAAATAAAAAGGAAGGAAGGAAGGAAGAAAAAGAGGAACACCTGGGTGGCTCAGTTTGTTGAGCAACTAACTCTCAATTTTGGCTCAGGTCATGATCCCAGCGCTCTGGGATCCAGCCTGGAGTCAGGCTCTGCGCTGAGTGTGGAACATGCTTAAGATTCATTCTCTTTCCCTCTGCCCCTCTCTCCTGCTGAAATTTAAAAAGAAAGAGGGAGAGAGAGAAGCTGGTAAGCATAATATAGTCACTTCTTGGTTAGGGAGTATCTCTCTAAATTGTCTGATTGCATCATAGAAAATCAATTATGCTAATTTTCAAAATTGTCAACTTCCCCCAATAACAAAGAAAAATCAAAGCCTTAAACAAGAAACTATTCAATACGGTAAGCACCCAGCTCACCCAGCATACAGAAGAGAGACAAAAGAATAAAAGACTGAGCAAAAGCGAAAGAATGGGTGACAGCTAGACCATCAGTTTCATTTGCTACTTTACGTGGTTAGAACAGGGTTTTCCAAGCTTGGCGTTATTAACATTTTAGGCTGGATAACTCCTTGTTGGGGGTGGAGTGGGGCTCTGTCTTGTGTATTGTGGGAACTTTAGTAGCATCCCTAGCCTCTACCCATTAGATACCAGTAGCACCTTTCCCACAGATGTGACAACCAAAAAATGGTTCCAGACATTGCCAAATGTCCCCTAGAGGGCAAAATCATCCTGGTAGAGAACCATTGGCTTAGAGTTAACCTGTACTTAAGATGGACTCTCTGAAAGAAATAAAGTATACAATAGATTTTTGCATCATGGACATATTCTATTCAGTTGATATCTTTCTGCCTTTCACTCTGTGTTTTGGAATCAAATTAAGAATGTAAAGCAAAGGGTAAGACTATTGGGTCCTCAAGATCACCACCTCTTAACTGCATTAAACATTCCTAAACAGAGGACAATGCTTCTCAGCTCAGGCCTCAATGCTTTGCAGCTTTGACTCACTGAAAAACCTGGACTGGACATGTAACCATCATATTGAGTCAGGGCCACTCAATGGCTAAGGTAAGATTTTGAGGATCTTTGGATCTAAAAAAATTTAAGAAATTTCATATTAGAGTTATAGAAAAAGGTTAAAACACTACGTGACCAATAATGGAAATTTTAGTTCAAACCAGCTTTCAAAAGTGGGGAGAAGTGTTGATCATGAAGATGGAATTTTCTCAGATACAGCAGGCCTCAGAATCAGCAAATCTATGACTGTATGAAGGAGGGACACTGTCCCTCCTTTTTTTCTTCTCCCTTTCAACTCAACCATCTATAGAGTGGATCTTTCTTTCTTTCTTTCTTTCTTTCTTTCTTTCTTCTCCTCTCTGCCTTCTTGAGGTTCATTTTTCTCATGGTATAAGGTATACATTTCCTGCTGTAAATCCATCAGGAGAAGGAATCTAACAACTCTTCCAGAAAGAGTCCTGGAACTCAATCAAGCTGGACCACTGAAGTCATGCCCATCCTTGAACAAGTGTCTATGGCTACAAGATGGAAACATGTTGACTGGTTCAAGCCATCCAGGATTATGCCTGGGTTGAAGGTAGAGTGAATAGGTGAGCCCTAGATACAGCCCAGGTAAAATCTGGGTGTTATTTGGAAGGGAAAAGGAAAGGAATGAGTTCTAGAACTGCTACTAATACTATCTGCTACTACAGTTAAAATTTTCAATGTTTACATTGAAAAATAACATTTTAAAGCAAAAGTTACAACATATTTTGCTATTTGCAAGATAATTATAGGATTAGTATTTTGAAATGTCACTTCATAATATGCTACATGGATGTGGCTTAGCAATAAACACAAGTTTGAAGTGTAGGATGATCATCTTTCAATCCTTTACTTTATGTATGTAATTGCATACTATTTCCTCATTTTGAGAGTATAGCAAAAGCTGTAAACTTGAGCTTGGCCAAATGGCCACATGAACACAGGCAGCCCTCATCACCAGCACCACCACTATCACCATAGACACGGTTTCTATACTCCTTTTGGTCCTTTTAGTTTTATTAGGAAGCTTTCAAACACACTCACAAAATTAGAAATAAGTTCACGTTTCAATGATGAAATGAAATACAAATAACCCTGCCTACAGTGTATTCAGAAAAGTAAACTCCCTGTTAGGGAGAATTACTTAACAATTTCCAGGAAGGTAAGTGAACACTGCAGTAAAGAGCTTTAGAGATTGGGGAAAGGCTAAAGTTAAGCTGAGCTCCCTGGAGGATTGTAGAAGCAGTTTATTTTAAATATGCTAAAATGTTAGGGTATTATCTTTCTAATAAGATGAGATCAAAGAGGAGTCAACAAACAGAACTGAGAAAATAGATGCCGCTTCAGAGTTCAAAAGTTCAATAGCATGTGCCTTCCAGCTTCCTGCTGACTTCTTGCGAGGGTTTGTCAGAATGTTCAAGAATTTCAGGAGAGTTTGGAGAGAAGCCAAGGAGGATTTCTTTGATATTTCTAAACATAAAGGCACCCTCTGGCTTCCACATGGACTATGTTCTAAGAGTTTAGGTTGCGAGGTATTTATTTAAGATTCAGTTTGCATTTTCCCTAGAGACAACCAGATAGCTAAAACTGCTGTAGCAAAGTTCTGTCCTGAGAATTTTATGAACATTCAATGACGCTGCAGTATTCCTATTTGAAAATGCATTCTGAATCGCAGCTTGGGAGGGCAGGGACATATTTTGCATCAGAGTAGGTCTTCAGTTTAAGTCCCTGCTCCAGAAAAGAAAATAGGTTAAAATATGAGAAGGATAGGAAATCTAAAGGTGAAAAACACTGGAATTTAGGGAGGAGGAAATATTCCTCTCTCTTCACTCTCCACCCTTTGACCTGGCTCTGGGCCCTTCTCAAACTAGTGTTTGGGAAGTTTGCTTTCCTATCTCACCATTTATAATATTATACTTACCTCATCTTCCCTGCTTTTATTTTGTCATAAAACAAAGACATTAGCATTTGGAGATTTCATAAAGGTTTATATTTTAGGCAAAAGTAGAGAGCAGCTATTAAAAAGACTATCTCCTCTTTCTCCCTTCAAAATGACAAAACAAAGGAAATCACCCCAAAAGAAAGAGCACAAAGAAACGACAGCCAGGGACTTAGCCAACACAGATACAAGCAAGATGTCTGAAACAGAATTTGAATCATGATAATAAGAATACTAGCTGGAGTCGAAAACAGATTAGAATCCCTTTCTGCAGAGATAAAAGAAGTAAAAAAATAGCCAAAATGAAATTAAAAATGCTATAACTGAGCTGCAATGATGGATGGATGCAACAGTGGCAAGGATGGACGAGGCAGAACAGAGAATCAGTGATATGGAGGACAAACTTATGGAGAATAATGAAGCAGAAAAAAAGAGGGAGATTAGCAAAAGAACACAATTTAAGAATTAGAGAAATCAGTCACTCACTAAAAAGGAACAACACCAGAATCATAGGGGTCCCAGAAGAGGAAGAGAGAGAAATAGGGGTAGAAGGGTTACGTGAGCAAATCATAGCAGAAAACTTTCCTAACCTGGGGAAAGGCACAGACATCAAAATCCAGGAAGTGCAGAGGACCCCCATTAGATTCAACAAAAACCAACCATCAACAAGGCATATCATAGTCAAATTCAAAAAATACTCAGGAAAGGAGAAAATCATGAAAGCAGCAAGGGAAAATAAAGTCCCTAACCTACAAGGGAAGACAGATCAGGTTTGCAGCAGACTTATCCACGGAAACTTGGTGGGCCAGAAAGGAGGGAAAGGGTATATTCAATGTGCTGAATCAGAAAAATATACAGCCAAGAATTCTTTATCCAGCCAGGTTGTCACTCAAAATAGGAGAGATAAAAAGTTTCCCAGAGAAACAAAAATTAAAGGAGTTTTTAACCACTAACCACTAGCCTTGAAAGAAATTTTAAGGGGGACTCTCTGAGGGGAGAAAAAATGAAAAAAATATATATATATATATGTTTCTATATAGATAGATTATATATATATTATATATGTATATTTTATTTCATATATATATATTGTATTATATATGTATAGAGAGAGAGAGAAAGAGAGAGAGAGAGAGAAATAAATAAATAAATAAATAAATACCAAAAGCAACAAAGATTAGAAAGGACCAGAGAATACCACCAGAAACTCCAACTCTACAAGCATCATAATGGCAATAAATTTGTATCTTTCAGTACTCACTCTAAACGTCAATGGACTCAATGCTCCAATCAAAAGACATAGGGTAACACAATGGGTAAGAAAACAAGATCCATCTATATCCTGTTTACAAGAGACCCACTTTATTTATTTTTTAAAAATTTTTTTATGTTTATTCATTTTTGAAAGAGAGAGACAGAACACAAGCAGGGGTGGGTGGAGAGAGAGGGGGACACAGAATTGGAAGCAGGCTCCAGGCTCTGAGATGTCAGCACAGAGCCTGACGTGGGGCTCAAACTCATGAACTCATGGCTCATGACCTGAGCCAAAGTCGGACGCTCAACTGACTGAGCCACCCAGGCGACCCTCAACAGACCCACTTTAGACCTAAAGACACCTTCAGATTGAAAATAAGGGGATGGAGAACCATCTATCATGCTAACGGTCAACAAAAGAAAGCTGGAGTAGCCATACTTATATCAGACAATCTAGACTTTAAAATAAAGACTGTATCAAGAGATGCAGAAGGGCATTATATCATAATCAAGGGGTCTATCCACCAAGAAGACCTAACAATTGGAAACATTTATGCACCAAATGTGAAGGCCCCCAAATATATAAATCAATTAATCACAAACATAAAGAAACTCATCGATGGTAATACCATAATAGCAGGAGACTTCAACACCCCACTCACAGCAATGGACAGATCATCTAATCAAAAAATCAACAAGGAAACAATGACTTTGAATGACACACTGGACCAGATGAACTCCACAGATATATTCAGAACATTTCATCCTAAAGCAGCAGAATATACATTCTTCTCCAGTGCACATGGAACATTCTCCAGAATAGACCACACACTGGCATACAAATCAGCCCTAAGTAAGTACAAAAAGATCGAGATCATACCATCATATTTTCAGACCACAACACTATGAAACTCGAAATCAACCACAAGAAAATTTGGAAAGGTAACAAATACTTGGAGACAGAAGAATATCCTACTAAAGAATGAATGGGCTAACCAAGCAGTTAAAGAGGAAATTAAAAAGTATATGGAAGTCAATGAAAATGATAACACCACAACCCAAAAACCTCTGGGACGCAGCAAAGGCGGTCATAAGAGGAAAGTATATAGCAATCCAGGCCTTCCTAAGAAGGAAGAACGATCTCAGATACACAACCTAACCATATGCCTTAAGGAGCTGAAAAAAGAACAGCAAATAAAACCCCAAACCAGCATAAGACAGGAAATAATAAAGATTAGAGCAGAAATTAATGCTACTGAAACAAAATAAACAATAGAACAGATCAATGAAACCAGAAGCTGGTTCTTTGAAAGAATTAATAAAATTGATAAACCAGTAGCCAGTTTGATCAAGAAGAAAAAGGAAAGGACGCAAATAAATATAATCAAGAATGAAAGGGGAGAGATCACAACTAACACAGCAGAAAAAAAAACAATAATAAGAGAATATTATGAGCAATTATAGGCCAATAAAATAGGCAATCTGGAAGAAATGGACAAATTCCTAGAAACATATGCAATACACTACCAAAACTGAAACAGGAAGAAATAGAAAATTTGAACAGACCCATAACCAGAAAGGAAATCGAATTAGTAATCAAAAATCTGCCAAAAAACAAGAGTCCAGGGCCAGATGGCTTTCCAGGGGAATTCTACCAAATATTTAAGGAGGAGTTAACACCTATTCTCTTGAAGGTGTTCCAAAAAATAGAAATGAAAGGAAAACTTCCAAACTCTTTCTATGAAGCCAGCATTACCTTGATTCCAAAACCAGACAGAGACCCCACTAAGAAGAAGAACTAGAGACCAATTTCCCTGATGAACATGGATGCAAAAATCCTCAACAAGATATTAGCTAACCGGATCCAACAATACATTAAAAAATTATTCACCACGACCAAGTGGGATTTATACCTGGGATGCAGGGCTGGTTCAGTATCCTCAAAACAATTAACATGATTCATCACATCAATAAAAAAAAAAAGGACAAGAACCATATGATCCTCTCAATAGATGCAGCCAAAAACATTTGACAAAATACAACATCCTTTCTTGATAAAAACCCTCAAGAAAGTAGGGATAAAAGGAGCACACCTCGAGATCATAAAAGCCATATATGAACGACCCAACACTAATATCATCTTCAATGGGGAAAAACTGACAGCTTTCCCCCTGTCAGGAATAAGACAGGGATGTCCACTCTTGCCACTGTTATTCAACATAGTATTGGAAGTCTTAGCCCCTGCAGTCAGACAACACAAAGAAATAAAAGGCATCCAAATCAGCCAGGAGGAGGTCAAACTTTCACTCTTCACAGATGACATGATACTCCATATGGAAAACCCAAAAGATTCCACCAAAAAACTGCTAGAATTGATTCATGAATACAGCCAAGTTGCAGGATATAAAATCAGTGCACAGAAATCAGTTAGATTCCTATACACCAACAATGAGCAACAGAAGGAGAAATCAAGGAATCAATCCCATTTACAGTTGCACAAAAAAACCATAAAATACCTAGGAATAAATCTAACCAAAGAGGTGAAAAATCTATATGCTGAAAACTATAGAAATTTTATGAAAGAAATTGAAAAAGACACAAAAAAATGGAAAAAGATTCCATGCTCCTGGATAGGAAAAACAAATATTGTTAAAATGTGGATACTACCGAAAGCAATCTACACATTCATTGCAACTACCAAAATAACGCCAGCATTCTTCACAGAGCTAGAACAAATAATCTTAAAATTTGTATGGAACCAGAAAAGACCCCGAATAGCCAAAGCAATCCTGAAAAAGAAAACCAAAGCAGGAGGCATCACAATCCCAGACTTCAAGCTATACTACAAAGTTGTAACCATCAAGACAGTATGTACTGGCACAAGAACTGACACTCAGATCAATGGAACAGAATAGAGAACGCAGAAATGGACCCATAAATGTATGGCCAACTAATATTTGACAAAGCAGGAAAGAATATCCAATAGAATAAAGACAGTCTCTTCAGCAAATGGTGCTGGGAACACTGGACAGCGACATGCAGAAGAATGAACCTGGACCACTTTCTTACACCATACATGAAATAAACTCAAAATGGATGAAAGACCTCAATGTAAGACAGGAAGCCATCAAAATCCTCAAGGAGAAAGCAGGCAAAAACCTCTTTGACCTTGGCAGCAGCAACTTCTTACTCAACATGTCTCTGGAGGCAAGGGAAACGAAAGCAAAAATGAACTACTGGGACCTCATCAAAATAAAAAGCTTTTGCACAGCCAAGGAAACAATCAGCAAAACTAAAAGGCAACCGACAGAATGGGAGAAGATATTTGCAAATGACATATCAGATAAAGGGTTAGTATCCAAAATCTATAAAGAACTTATCAAACTCAACACCCAAAAAACAAGTAATCCAGTGAAGAAATGGGCAAAAGACATGAATAGACACTTCTCCAAAGAAGACATCTAGATGGCCAACCGACACATGAAAAAATGCTCAACATCACTCATCACCAGGGAAATACAAATCAAAACCACAATGAGATACCACCTTACACCTGTGAGAATGGCTAACATTAACAACTCAGACAACAACAGATGTTGGCGAGGATGCGGAGAAAGAGGATCTCTTTTGCATTGTTGGTGGCAATGCAAGCTGGTGCAGCCACTCTGGAAAACAGTATGGAGGTTCCTCAAAAAAACTAAAAATAGAACTACCCTACAACCCAGCAATTGCACTACTCGGCATTTATCCACGGGATACATGTGTGCTGTTTTGAAGGGACACATGCACCCCCATATTTATAGCAGCACTATAAATGGAAAGAGCCCGAATGTCCATCGATGGATGAATGGATAAAGATGTGGTATATATATATACAATGGAGTATTACTCGGCAATCAAAAAGAATGAAATCTTGCCATTGGCAACTACATGGATGGAACTGGAGGGTATTATGCTAAGCAAAATAAGTCAGTCAGAGAAAGAAATATATCATATGATTTCACTCATATGAGGACTTTAAGAGACAAAACAGATGAATATAAGGAAAGGGAAACAAAAATAATATAAAAACTGGGTGGGGGACAAAACAGAAAAGACTCATAAATATGGAAAAGAAACTGAGGGTTACTGGAGGGGTTGTGGAGGGGGGATGGGCTAAATGGGTAAGGGGCATTAAGGAATCTACTCCTGAGATCATTGTTGCACTATATGATAACTAACTTGGATGTAAATTAAAAAAAAATGAAACATTAAATTAAAAAAATAAAATAAATAAAACAAAAATAAATATTACAAAATTTTTAAAAATAAAACAAAAATTAAAAAAAAAGACTATCTCCTCTTTTACTTTTTTTTTTAACTTTGACTCATGGAGATGAGTAAAAACCACCATGAATTTTAAAAATACTAACTTTTCATAATGTTTAAGGTAATAAGTGGCTGTAAGAGGCACCTTCCTAGCCTTATATTCATAAGACAGTTACAAATCTTCCAACATTGCCAGGCCTCTAAGATGTTGTTTAAATCACAGGAGAATATAGATTAATAATGTATTACCCATTTCTATCCTGGATTTTAAATGGTTAAACGTCATTGGTGTTGCATAATTAAGAGCTGAAATGTTTTAAAATTGGATATTTGATATAACTGCAAATAGATAAAGTCAAGCAAGTCAGGAACTGGTTATGCTAATTTGCCAATGGGTTGGTAAGAAATAGCCAAATGAGACAAGAAATGATCCTCAAGTAAAGAAAAAAAAAAAATCTGAAGAAAAGGACACTCGTGTTGCACAACAAAAGAAAAAAAAGTGATTAAGAAAAATGATTGTTTTACAGAGAGAAAAGGTGACTGAAAAGAAAAGGGCAGGATATTTCTCGTTCTTTTTCTCACAGATGAGTATTTGGCAAACACCATACAGATTTCAGAACTGTCAAGACAATGGGAACAAAGTAGATGATTGAACTTGGCTTCCATCCGTAGGACTGGGGCAAGCATGTCTGGAATTGATACAGAAACATTATGGATGACATACACATCATTAGCCAGCCACCATGGGCTGTGGTTTGGCCACTTCAAAATCCGGAGTTTGCTGTCTTTGGGGAAGGAGTGGTTCTTTCCCAACCACTGAATTACTATTACCAGTTGTTTCACGGTAATAAGCATTATTGTTATTTTCTCAAGAAAGTGTTCCTATATCTGCCTTGTAGTAAAGAAATTATTGGGAATTCTAGAAAAAGGGCATGTGCCAGGACTGACAGTCCATGAAACTAATCCGGGAAAATCACAGAAGGGAGGAAACTAATGCAAACGATACTCATGTAATAACTGTAAGGAAATTTTTTCCTCTTCCCTACTCCAAAAGCACTCCCCAGTTTAAGGGCATACAATAACTTAATATTTTTTTAAAAAATCTTGGGGAATTCGTTCACTGGAAAACTTTCTGACATTTTCTGTAACATACAGAACTTCTTATCAAAAACAACTAAACGAAAGCTGGCTTTCCACAGTCAACCAGAAGCTACAGTGAGACGAGAAAGGACTTCTAGATCTATCTTATTATTAGATGGAAACCACCAGATGGCACTATGTTAGGTTTCATCCCGGTAATAATGTGCTTGTGGTCGGACCTTGGGGAAATGCAAGATAGCACGTCGGTGTAGTATCTTATAGGAAATAATTAAACATGCCAGTAAAGCTTGTTCTATTGCTGAATTTGTGACTATGATCATTTCTTTGCTCTCTACCACCTGCAGTGTAGAAATCCAACAACCACAACACTCTGTGCTACTAACTGCCTAACCAGAAAAGGAAAGAACCACTTTGGGTAGGTGGGAGGGGAGCATCTTGTGGTTGTTGGATCTCTGCACTGTGGTCGGCTGATGGCGAGAAATGATCTCAGTCACAAACACAACAGTGATATGGGCATCTCATAGTTTATCTAAATAATGTTTAGTGTTTCACATTGTGTACTTTACAGACATTATTTCATTGATCCTGGAAATATCTCTGTGAAATAAGCAAGTAGAGATGTTGTCACTATCTGTTAAAGAGAACTTTTCACCAAGCAACAATTATAAGAACTCGTGTATTGACAAAACATACATTCAGAACTGTAATTCTGGTATTGAATTATTTAATTATGACTTGATAGCGGGGGCTGGGGAATGTAGCACCTGTAAGTGGAATTAAACTCTACACAGTGCCGTGATGTGTAGAGCATCACAAAGTAGTTCAACACAGTACCTAAAGCCCTGACAAAATAACTAATTAGTTTTGTGATTTTCAGAAGTTCATTATAATCTCTGGTCCTAAACAACTATATTGTGAAATTAGTGGGGTTGAATTAGATCTACATCGTATCTGCAGTACAGTGAAGTGTTTACAAGTATAGACTTTGGAGTCAGAAAGACTCCAGTTTGAATTCCTGCACTGTCACTCAGCTGTGTGAACCTGAATATGTATTTAACTTTTTGAACCTGTTTCCGTACCTTTAAAATGAGGGTAATAATAAAACCTATCTCAATTTTCTTGTTTGGAGAAATTAAGTGTGCTAAATAAAATGTTTATCATAGTGCCTAGCCTATACGAAGCAGTCAATAAATATGAACTATTATTATTAGCAAATAAGGTTTTACCTTAAGCTATTAAGGGGATTCTTTTCTTGGATTTCACTTATTGGGCTAAACATGCTCTAGATTCTATAGCTGATCTAGGCTCTGCCAACTCATCACCTAGTGCTACTTCGTGTTTAATAAATTTAGTAAGTAATAGCTTACTTTGTCAGCTCTCTCTATACCTCCTGTTTTGAAAGGGGAGTGAGCAGGTCTGGCCAAAAAGGTAAGGCAGATATCCAGAAATGCAAAACAAGTGACTTAATCAAAGTCACAGCTGGTATGAATGTCAGAGCTTTCTCTACAGTTTGAAAAGTTTTTGACTTGCAGTCATGTCCTTGGTCCAGGCTGCATCTTGCCAACCCAAGTAATATTTCAAAGGTTGATTTAGATTTGGCTGCTGAAAGCATAGATCACTAGTCCAATCTTCATGACATTACCAGCCCAGGGCCAAGATTCTACCATTCTTAAAAGTTATAGCCATAAGCAAAGCAGTGGTACATTGCTAAATTAAAATGGAGAAGGAATTATTATCCACATGGAAGTATATTTTCGTTATTGCACCAAATTTAGATCAACTCAGTTTATTTGGTGGTATTTCTCCATAGATCTGTGTTTTGGAATTGGGAGAAAAGTTCAAAAGTGGCCCATTAGGGTCTAAATCATCTCTGACAAGAATGTAATATCCAGCTTCTCTAATGTGCCCACTAAAGTACCTATGAAGATTCAGAAGAAAACATGTAACAAACATAAAAACTTAAAACCACTATTTAAATCAGAGGCTGACTAGAATTTTTGCTCTGTGTCAGAGTAGGGGATAGAAATGAAAATCACAATTAGTACAAATCCCAATGTGGTAGATATGTGTTTCAAAGATGATCAAACCAATTTAATCCATCCCAGGCATTTCTACAATGTTACATTGATGCTCCTTCTTCAAGAGGTGGGGTTTATTTCTCCTTTCCTTGAATATAGACCTCCTTAGTATTTGCTTTTAACAAATAAAATATAGAAGAAGAGACACTGTGTGGCTTCTGTGGGTAGGTCAGAAAAGTCAAAACTGATTCCACCTGGCCATTTGTCTCTCTCTTTCTATACTTGTTCTTTGTAATTCAGCCACCATGTTGTGAGGAAACCCAGGCAACTACTAGTTTGTGTTCTGGCCAAAGCACCAGATAAGGTCTATACCAGCAGCCAGTGAGGTCAACCACTAGATACATAAATGAGTGAATCTTCTGATGATTTCAGTCCCCCCACCCCGTGACCAGACTCTGAGATATCTCAGCTGAGGTTGAGTGGATCAGGGATGATCTACCCTAATGAGCTTGGCCCAAATTTCAGATTTATAAACACAATAAATGTCGTTTCATGCCACTAAATTTGGCAGTAGTTTGTTACACACCAATGGATAACTAGAAGACCCGGACACACATTTTGTCACATAAAAGAGAGGGATCCCACTGTTCTTATGTTGGAATCAGAGATTCTGTGTTCTCTCACCATTGGTCCCATTGTTCAGACAACCAACTTCAACTGGACAATTGGCCTGCTCTCCCTCCATTGGCACAATTATCATTTTTAGAGTTTAGCAGAATATTACAACAAAATCAACTAAGTAGCATTCACTAACATTTATTGAGTGATTACGATTAAGTAGGCAGAGTGCTAATTGTGTGACTGAGTGATTTTGCCTGTAATTTCTCATTTAATATCCTCAGCAATCCTGTGATGTATTTAAAACCAGTACGCTTAACCACATGCAAATTTAAAACTATTCTCTTCAAGTCTGGTATGTATGAGGAGATAAAGACTTCATTGGGAGCCCCTTGGGAAGTAATGACAAAGAGAACATGTTAAAATGAAACCATATGTCAAAAGTTATGCGATGTAGTCAAAGTTTTACTCAGAGAACCAGAGTAAAATATTCTCAGAGTAAAAATAATAGATTTAAATGCTTTCACTTTAAACAAACAAGGAATAAAAATAAGTGAACCAAGTATTCAATTCAGTTTATGAAATCAATTTAAGGAAACTGGAATGGATTATCATACTGGTTAAAGCATAGATTAAACAACATAGAAATGCTTGAGGTATAAAAAAAATACAAAATAAACCTATGAGCAGTGTATCATGAAAGAAACAAAAGTTGTAAATATTGGGGTAGGCTAATTGGTAGGAAAAAAACCCTTAAAGTTTCAGTCATTTAATAAAACCTTATCAATTGCTTACACCATAATCTAATGAAATGATGATGGGAGTCAACAGGGCGTTGCTTCACAAACTTAGCTCCTTCCACTTTATGATGCCACCATCTTGAGCATATAAACTTTTCCAAGGATTCCCTCAAATAGGAAGAGTGAATAATCGTTTGTGGGCGACTTTTATGGTCTATACCTAAAAGATGCTTTAACACTTCTGCCCACATTGCTATCACCAGAATCCAGTCATATAGCTTTCTCTATCACAAGTCAGCTAGGAAACTTAGTACATCAATATGCCTAAAAAGAAAAAGAAATGGGTTTGGTGAACATATAATATTCTCCCTGCCACAATCCTTTGTGGGTCAAGAAATATCCACTTTGTTTTTTCATCCCACAATGTAAAACAAACTCATTTGCTCCCAAGGAAAACTGAAAATCCTAAGTGTTTATCGTAATCATTCAAAGTTCAAGAACTTCCGGTGATGTAAAGTCCCTTTTAACTTGCCTCATATTTCTTCTCATGGTCTGGCAAACCAAAAAGAGAAATTATTGGCTTCCTTCTGACACTGACTGCACAATGGTGGAACAAGGACAATGTTACTACAATAAACATTCCCATTCAGAAAGGAGAAGAATGGAAATCACAAAACACTGTTGATACATAGCAATTCTGAAATCCTATGGGACAGATATTACAAATCTGATTATGGTCTTTGGAAAGAACATCTCCATCCATTGTTCTTTTGATTCCTGGCCTTCTGATTTGGGAGAGATGATTCATCCATGTCAAAATCCTCTGCAGCTGTGTTTAAAATAAATTTTGGATATTCTGCTCACTCTGGAGGCAGAAAAACTTTGGAAACCCACTTTATGCTCATTGAAGGTTGACGTTCCAATAGTTAAAGTTTAGAAGAAAGAGAGTTATAGTCCTGGCCTATTGCTTTTTCAGGCTTCTAAACTATTTGTTACCAACTGATATGTTATCATCAGGTCGACTAGTATGATGTACAGCAGACATCCATTCATGGGCAAAGTCCTTTCATGGACACACTTCACAAATCTGATGTATTTATTTGCTTTTTTTTTTTTTTTTTTTTTTTTTTTTTTTTGCCAACAGGCCACTACAACCTTAACGGCTGCTTTCTTGAGTCTATGAAGCTTGACTGGGAAGACTATTTTCAATTGGCTTCTTTTGCTCACAAGCTTTCTCAGTCACATATGGCATCAAATCTTATATCCAGTTGTTTCAGAGCTAGAAACAGGGAGCTTTTCCAACTCCTCAAGGATCTCTTTTCTAGACTTTCTCTATTTCCATTACTTATGCTTATAAGTTGGCCAATTCTTTCCTGAAGTCACTTTATCTTTGTCAACCTTAATTAATACGAGCCAAACACTAACAATTTTATTCTTTTAGTTCACTTTCCCTATGCCTGTCAGCTGAGCAGGCATATGGTCTGCCTCCCAATATGGCAGGTTATAGTCTTACCACATGTTCTGTCACTACTTTATACGCATTGCCATATTTCTAGCCTTCAGTGTCTGTTTCTTTGAATTCCATCATCCAAATGCTGAACAACTGCCATGTATTTTAGATGTTCATAATAGCCACAGCCGACTTATGACTAAATTAAAGTAGGCTGTTGCTTGGTAAAAAAATAAATAAATAAATAAATAAATAAATAAGCCTGCAAATCTCAGTGTTTAACATATCATGCTCCAAAGCAGACTGACAACACAGTTTCTGCTGCATGCAGTCACTCGGCAAATGGACCTTGTTTGAGCGCCACTCTCTTCAACACACATTTTCACAATCAGTCTAGCATAATCAGCCAGCTGAGAGAGAGGGACAGCGAGAATGACTGGGCATGAACTTAGAGAATACACGTCTGCTGTTAATTGGCTTAAACTGAAATGGGCCCATCCCTTTTGCTCAAATTCTATCAGCTGGGACTAGTCTTACTGTCTCACCTAAATGTGAAGATCTGTGAAGTATATAGTTGAGTTGTGGACAAAGGCAGAGGAAGTAGATTTGGTAAACTTCTGACCAATATTTCCAACTAAAGAAAGCACATACATCTGTTGCTGTTACACAGCTTACAGTCTAGACAGCAAAGAAAAGGCAGGGAAACTGAGCTGCTCAAAAAAAAGGGTGGGAATTCTTACCAACAACAAATATTTGTGGAACAGATATTTAAGAGTGTGATCTGGACAACTAGAACGACTGTACACAAGGCCTTGATACCTAGTGAGAGAAACCGAAGATAAAACTGTTCCCTCTGGAAGAACAGAAACTAGAAAGAGACACTCAAGTTCCAGCAGACTGGATCACCAAAGACAGAGTAGAACCAAAATATTCTTGTTTCAATTTAAGGCATGTAAGTTTTTAAGCAGGCTTATTTATTACCACTTTTTATCACATTCTTGTAACACTCCCAAGACCAGGATTGGTTCTGAACTAGAAAGAACAGCTGAGTCTATACATGGGGGGTAACCGGCCAAGTGTGTATATATAGAGAGATAGAAACCAAAACACTATGCTAATAAGCCTGGAAAAAAAAAATCGGAGACAATGTTAGAGGGAAGAGAAGATCTATGGAAGATGGAACAGGTACTCAAATCTCTCTAGTCCCTATCTTTTTGGAAATGTTACCAATGGTGAAGAATCAAAGGAGACTAAAAAAACATAATGCTATCCTCAAGGGACAGCTTACATTCAACTGTAAGGCAAAGACTAATTGAGGAAACAGTACTCAACAGCACTCAATGGAATCAGCCCATTTCTTCATGTCCCCATTGGTTTCCTTCTATTATCATTCAAATCTGTCTCTAAAGTTTTGACAAGAACATCAAAGAGCATTAGACATTTTAAAGGGCACCAACTTTTATTTGGGGAGAGGCTGTACTAAATATAAAATAATTTTTCATGCTTCGAATCCCCAGTTCAGCTCCCTATAGAAATGGATACTCTTCTCTACTTGGGCATCCAGGCATTTTTCCATTAACATTTGTTCTACTAATTAGAAAAAAGAATGTGCATCAAAAATAATAACTTGAAGTAAACAGGTCTATTTTATTCTGTATTTTATGAATGATATTACATTCTCATATGTTGTGGCTTGCAGTAATTATGTAATCTATTCTGCATCAGTAAATGGTGATTTATTTTTCTGAAGCTTTAATATGATTCATTTTGGTAGTAGTTTAAGTAACCATTAGTTAATGCTTTGCTGCCGCTGACCTCAGTAGATTTTTTGGTAAAGCTTTATATAGCATTTATAGGTCACAAAAATGCCAACAGTGTTCATTATGGTCATTTTCCAAACTACCTGACAGCAAAATGTTTTCCCTCAACTCATTTGTATGTATATCCCTTAATTAATGCTTCACCTCATGCCAAATTATAGTGAAATTCTTGTCACTTTACATGCAGCATGACATTTACACAAACATCCACTAAATTTATCATGAGCAATGCACATAGAATTTGTATCCTGTGGCTTGAAGGCAGACAAACCATAAACCTGGATCCAAATACCTGCAGACTGAAAAGCATTAGGGAAATCAGAAACCAGAGAATCTTTGCAAAAGTGGAAAGTGCCTTATTTGCCATTCTCAAAGGCATCATGACTACTAACGGATGTCAACAAACATGCCTTCTAAAACCAGTGTAAAAACTCTTGTATGGGGCATTTTTAGAAGTTAGTTTTTTTGTATGGGAAATATTCCTCATCTGAAAAACAGGTGGGAATTTTTTTTTTTAATCAGAAAAGGTGTTTGAAAGACTCTTAAAGGCTCAAAAATGGAGAGGTGCATCAATCCATTATGAAAGATGTCCTGTCTGGAGATGAAGGCTATTTAAATGATGCCTTTTGACTGTTGGGGGAATAAATATGCACCGGGGCCATAAAAGAGTTCAATGAACAGAATTCAAAAATTTTATATCCAAACTAACTTGTGAGTTAGGAACAATAAAGTGCTTTCTGTTATCAGTTTGTTACGTGAGATGCACCTAATATAAGAATGTTCCAATAGCCTTACTTTATTTAATGTCTTAAGCACAACAAAGGCTTAGGGTATAGAGCTTAAGAGCACAGGCTCTGGAACTAAGTCATTTGTATCTTGGTTCTTCCCCAACTCACTGTGACACTTTGGGCAAATGATCTAATTTCTTTGTTGCTTCAATTTCTTCATTTAAGAAACAGAGGAGGGCTTATAACAATAATGACCTCATGAGTTTTATGAAGATTAAATAAGTCAAAACATATAAATAAGTTTAGAATGATGCCTGGCACATAGTAACATATAAGTTAGCTATTACTCGTATTCGTAATTTACAGTGAGGTGACATCAGAGATGAAGTGACTTCCAAAGTGCAAACCTGCCTACTGGCCATCATGGCCCCCTGAATTCTAGATCCTCCTTCCTTGGTGGCTTTCCCCTGAATCTTCTTATACAAATTGAAATAAAAACAATCTGGGTTTCAGCAATATTTTGAGTTTTCAATTCCATTCATATTCAAACCATTATTGGCTAGTCCTACTCTGTAAGTAAATTGCAATAATTTCCCAAATCACAGAATTTTTTCCCCAGCCTTCTTTTCCTTTACCCCAAAGTGTCTGAAAGCCTTTTTTAATTGAAATACAAACAATTACAACTTAAACAAGGATCCAGATCACATTTTCCCTAGATACCCCGCCAAGGATCAGCACTTACTCCAAGAAGGACTAAACCTCAGAGACCAAGCTAAATGAATCCCCTTTTGTGGCCCAATCTCAAATCGCTGGATGACATGTTAAGGATTAAAACTCTAAGCGCTACAACTTGGCATCACATGCAAACGAAACCAGGACAATATGTTAATAGACCATTCACCCTGAAAATATCGGACCCCAAAATGTCGGACCATAAAGATGCTATACAGTTAAAGAAGCACAGTATAAAATCATACAAAAATGGCAGATCTGGCTTCAAGCTTTGGCTTTACCTCAACCCACCTTTCTGTTAAATAAAAAAGTTTGAATAAGTGATATTGAGATCTTTAAATATTTAAGTTTCTAGTACTATTGTGGTTTATTTTTGTTTGGGGGGTATATGTCTAAAGACCCTATGTCACTACGTGGTGATCTCACATACATTTCTCAAATACTTTTTAAACAAAATGGTTTTCTCTATGAAAGAAAAAAAAAACATGGCTCTCCAAGCAGAGATTAGTTTAAAAATAATTGTTTAATAAAACAAACTATTATGCAGAATACTCATTAGCTGAGGTTTTCACATAGGAATCTTTAAAACACCTACCTAAAGAGAAAATTTAATTTTGCTGATAAGATTAGATCAATTCATCAGTTAGCTATGCAATGGATATGTTTCATACACGAGGGAATATCGCTAAATGATCTTAAAAAAAAATTTTTTTTTAAACAAGAGGTCCTGCTACATTTCCTTAGGGGAAAAAAAAAGGCAAGGCCATTGTTAAATGTTCTAAAATGTATTGCATGTCTTTATAACATCGGTGAAATATTTGCCATTTATCAAAATTATTAAGATGAAGTCATTACCCTTATGACAGTTTAACAATTATTCTTTTTTATATTTTCAAAAATGACAGACTCTCTTTACAAACTGACTTTCCCTTTTGTAGTCTGTGCTCATATGTTATGACAATTAATTGCATTTAAAACATATTCAGATGGTCCTAAAATGGTCAATGTTGCTAACTCTGGGAATATTCTTTTCTGCGATGGTGCAATATTCCTAGGGGAAGTCCACTGAAATCATACTCAAAAGAATTTATACAACATATACAGACATGTCCTGCTAGAATTCAGGCACTGATGGCAAAAATGAGCAAATATACAGTGACATATGCCTTCTGACTCACTCCAGGTAAGGGAGAAAATAGAGATTATGGAGAACAAAGCATGAGAAAAAACAGCTAAGTTCTCCATAAATATATGTTATTACAGATTAAAAGAAAGATGTTTAAGCCTGGAAGAACTTAAGAAGTAGACAAGATTAAAATGTTCCAATCAAGTAGTATGGAAATCCCTCTAAATATTTATAACCTGTATGCTAACAAAAATTAAAGATTTTTATTATTAAGTCCTAAAATCTATTTGAGTGCTAATATTTTATAAACCTGCAGTAGACTCAGGAGTTAAGCATCCTTTTGAGGAATATTCTGATAGCTTAACCTGAGATACCTTCTTGCCGTATCTTCAGAAGGCCTTTTCTCTGTGCACACATGGTGTCTTTCCCTCTTCTTATAAGGACACTTGTCATATTGGATGGGAGCTCGCCCGTATGACCTTGTTTAACCTTAATGACCTCCTTTTAAAGGCTCTGTCTCCAAAGACAATCACAATCTGTGGTATACTGGGGGGTCAGGACTCCAATATATGAATTTTGCGGGGACAGATTCTGTCCATAACTGAATCTATGCCTCAACAATCACTGTTTTCCTCGGTTTTTCTCAAAGATGTTTAGAACTAAGCAGCCCTTTGTGATGACATTTGCTGGAGGGTGGACCAATGTCTCACCTACAATGTTTACCGACAGTATGAAGGCTCACCCACTCAACGCTCCCTTGTCTTTTGGCTGATGTAAGACAGCTTTAGTTGCTGTTAAGGAAACTGGGGACTTTAAATTTACCACTGGCTTAAAATAAATTTACTACTGGCTTGATAAATTTAATCTGTCCCTCAGACTGAAGTGTTTCAACTGGGGAGAGGCCAGAAACAGGAAAACAGGTTAGAATGAAGACAGGAGGTAAAGAACTGGAAAAGAAAGGATACATTCAGAAGCTATTAGTGGATATCTTAGTTGGACATGCTGAGCTTTCAGATGCAGGAAAAGAAGATGGAATGAAAAGTGGCCTTGGTAGGAGTATAGAAAAACTGGTCCAGCTACCCAGGGAAGACCAGATCACAGTTCCTTTGCAGGGGACTCAACAATGTGGCAGTGGAATTTTGACAAAAGAAAATATTTAAAAGTCAAAATAGAACTGAATCTGGACATACTCACTGGCTTTAGAATGGTGTTTCATGAAGCTCCGGGGTCCCGCAGAGGAGAACAAAGGCAGAGGGACGTGGGCACCATCCATTGCCAAGGCTCCACTTTCACTCTCAGTAGAAATTTATTTAAAAATAGGATTTGTTCTGACTTCACTCTCCAAATTTTGAAAACCACTAGACTACACAATATTTAAATTCTCTTTCCCTTAAAAATTTCTGAAATTCCAAGTCTCAAAATGTATTTTAAGACCCGAATCAGAATTTTCAATGAGTAGCATCACAACCCTTTTCAACAAAGGATTCTTAAAGTCCCTGTTAGTTGAATATCTGGTCTGAACTTGGTCTTAAATTTGAAACTATCATCTCCATATCTGTGATGGAAAATGGAAGTTTAGGAAATAAATTTATTTCCCTAAGTAGCATCACTCATAAATAATAAATTTTCTCTTAATTATCAGATTAAGGAAAAAGATCTACTATTTTATACTTTATACAGGTAAAATCGCATTTAAAAGAAATTCAAGTGCAGCAGGAGGAGTAGGTGCTATAAATGTAAGGGACAGTCTAACCTTTATGATACTCATGGAGGTGAAAGGGGTGCCTGGGTGGCTCAGTTGGTTAAGCATCCGACTTTGGCTCAGGTCATGATCTCGTCGTTTATGGGTTCAAACCCTGCTTCATACTCTGTGCTGACAGCTCAGAGCCTGGAGCCTGCTTCGGATTCTGTGTCTCCCTCTCTTTCTGCCTGTCTCTCTCTCTCTCTCTCTCTCTCTCTCTCTATCTCTCCCTCCCTTCCTCTCTCTCAAAAATAAATAAACTGGAAAAAAAATAAAATGAATAAAAAACAAATGAGATGGGGGTGAATGTGACAAGATAGACTGTGAGTTGGGAGATGTGTGTGGCTGAGGAGGGATGGCAAGCAGGAGAAGGTCTGCGGGGATTCTCTGGCATAGGGAAGGACAAGGGCTATGAGGCTCAAAGTCCCAAAGCTCCCACCCAGCAGGTTACACTTCCCATAGTCACTCTGGGCTCAGAACAATCCTGATTTGCCATACCCTAAGAACTTGGTACCATTTACCAGATCACACAGAGACAACTTTTTGCTCCTTTAACTTTCATAAGGAATATAAAATGCAATTTTAAAAAAGAAGAAAAAAAGATAAAAGAAATAAAGAAATAAGGAAGTACCATTAAATAAGACGTATCTAAATAGTCACATGCACATGTGCTTCCTAAGCACTTGCAATCTAAAGCACATTTCTATCTGGTCCCTCAAGTCTAGCAAAAAAAAAAAAGGAAAGAAAAAAGAGAACAGATCTAATAGCATTTAAAAGAGAACCAAGTGAAAAACTACTGTCAGATACTACATGATTTCTACTTGAAAGTGAATGTCAGATTGCTGCAAACTAGCTCCGAAAAAGCTCACACTACAAAATTGACATTTCATTCCTAATTGAGCTTTCAAGACAACAGAATATTTTCAAAGTCTGATTCCGATTTTAGGCACTTATTTTTCCTCTGCATTTTTAACATATCGAGATACAGTAAAGTTAATGAGGTCAACAGTATCAATGTCTGTGATCAAACTACTAACCAATTAGTGTTTAAACTAGAGAATGAATGTTTAAACTACATTTTCCATGTACTCCTGACTATCAGAAATTGTCAGCCTGTGAGTATATTCCTTCTACCATCAGATTTTATACCAGCTACTAATTTATCTATGATGACTGCTAGCATGTTTTGAAGTTTATATAATTAACCCTGCAGTAGTGGGTGATACTTAGCAATACGGATCTTGAATTCATTTTTAATAAATTACAGTTTAGTGAGAGAAGCAAAGATTACATTCAGCCTTGTTGAGTACTTTACTGCATTGATTAGGTTCTAGCCACAAATTGAGCCAGGTTCTCTCACTGAATAAATCCATAAATTTTTCTGCAGCAAGTAAGGACTCAGAATAATTCAATTGATAATTCTTTTCAAATATAATCTTCTTAGTATTTTAATAATTTTAATATTTGCAAGCATCACTAAAATCTTTCCTGTGAACACTGTGTTGACTTTTTTCCTAATCTCTCCCCTCTTTCTCTCACCCACATTCCTTCTGTCCAAACAGCTTTCGTGGAATAAAGAAGACTCAAAATTGTAGGAGAAAAGCATGATACTACGCCTCGTTGATGACATTTGGGAACTCTAGGGTCGGTCCATGTTTCTCAGCCTCAGTCAGAAGCTGTTCTAGAATTTCTAGAGTGGGCTTGGGCAAAAAGAAATGGAAAAGACCTCTAGAACTTACACTTAGGCAATATTTCATAGTGATTAATTTTTTTATTTGCCCAGGCTCAGGGCTAATGCTGATGAAGACAGATTTTACAATTCTCTCACCCCTAAAACCACTGCGATTGCCATCACTACCTCCCGCCGCCAAGAATCACGTGCCAATGAGAACATTTGGCAGAGATTGCCAAATGACAGTAAAAGCATAGCGAAGTTAAGTGTCTGTGTTTGATAGCAACAAATGAGCAAAGCAGGAAAGTGAATCAAGACAGTGGGGTAATTACAATCACAACTGTGATTGGTGCTTCCATAGAAAAGTCCAGGATATAGTGAGTAGATATGAAAACCTAACCCAGGCTACAAAGTCAGAATGGAATTTTTCTAAGGAAGCAGTTTAAATTCACCTATGTGTTCCACACGTTAACCAAATGCAAATGAGTTAATTCAACAAAATTTCTTGAACTTCTCTATGCCAGGCACCCTTCTGAGTGCTAAAGATAAAGCGGTAAATAAAATAGATAGAAATCCCTTCCTCTATGTAATTTACATTCAGGACTAAAGGACAAAAGATTAATCAGCAGGGTATGGGTTTTATCATTCATCATTAAGGAAACAAATCACTAGGATGAGGCAAATGCATTTCTATGGAATATTCTGCAGCAGTTAGAAATAATAAGCATGCTTTACTGAAACATGGATAGATTTATTAAAAATCAGTATTAAGTTAAAAAAAAAAAACTGAGATGTGGCACCTGGGTGGTTCAGTCTGTTAAGCGTCTGACTCTTGATTTTGGCTGAGGTCATGGTCTCAACGGTTCGTGAGATCGAACTACGTGTTGGGCTCTGCGCTGAAAGTGCGAAGCCTGCTTGGGATTCTCTCTCTCCCTCTCCCTCTGGCCCTGCCCCCTACTCTCTCTATCTCTCTCAAAATAAATAAATAAACATTTAAAAAGTAAGATATAAAATGAGCTCTAAAACGTAATATCATCAAAGTAAATTAAAAACACCTCCCACGTAAAACAACCCTATCCATGTTACAGGGATTTGTGCATATCTGTTTCAAACCATTTAGCACAGGTGACTGAGAGAAGAGGGGAATGGGAAAGAGAATCTAGAACAATGAGGGAAGTAACAGTGAAACCGAACAATAGGTGGTAATAGTGTGCCAAGACCTTTGAGATATGATTACATTAGTTCTTTGAAATCAATATTCCAAAAACAAAAGGAAAAGAAAGACAGGAAATAGGCATTGTTTTCTATTCATTATCACATCTCTACTTTAGTTACTTTGTAACAGATCCAGTATAAAAAAAATAGTGTGACCACACATTTTTAGTTTTCCCTGAAGATGAGTAATAAACTGGCCAAAAATTAAATTCAAAACTGCAATTGCAAAGAGCAGGCCTTCCACATTTCGTGAAGACAAAATACAGGGATGCAAAAATAGTTCACTTCTTGGAAGTGGGCATTTACTACTTCCACATTTATGGTGTGTTTATTGTGCAGAAATCACTTTCCAAAGTGATGAATTATTGACCCTTCATCTACAAAGTGTCCCAGTTATCCTCAAGGAGAATACAGACCTATTATCTAAATTATTCAAAAAATGTAAGTTGATTGTCTTAATTACCTCTATAATTCATGAAAATGCAATTTTGTGGGTCTCTCTAAATAAAGTTGTGCATGCATTTTTAGGTAATTGCTCGGTATCTTTTTTTTTTTTTTTTATTGCGAACAGGAGTACAATTCAGGATACAGTTTTCTGGGCCGCTAAGGGAAAGTCAGTTATAACACAAACATCGATGCAGTGGCATCGAACAACTGGGTCATTCTGAGTCATATTTCCTGACTACCACTGTTTTTCCTGGGGTTCACAGACCCAACTAGTGGGACACTCTTAATTAAAGGTGGAAGAATTATTCTGCCCCTGAGTAGCTGGAGGATTGGAGTTCCTATTGCCTTCTTGTAAGATAAGTGTATATATCTATTGCCTACTTAGCTAGTTCCTCATTCTATTTTACAGCTGATTAAAGATGCAAAAGATTAATGTTGAAAAAGGCTGATTCTGCCACCATACAAAAAAATCCATTTCCTTTCATTTGGTTTTAGATCTAAAAGTCTTTGAATGGTATAAAATACTCTAACAAGATTTTCCTGTCCTTTTCCTGTGGGATCTAAGCCTATAAGTTCTGAAATAAGGGAAGGGAAACTAGCAGAAATAAAAACAAAAAGTCCTGAGCAACCTCATCTTGTGAGATATTCTGACCAGTTTTAGAAGCTGTCCCAAGTTAACAGCTCTCAAATTTTTTGGTTCCAGATTCACTTCATATTCTTAAAATAACTATTGGATACTCCGACTAGCTTTTATTTATATGGGGTATATCTATCAGTAATTAAAGCTGAGCACTTTTTGTTTTTTATTTATTTTAAAGCTGGGAAGTTTTTTTAAATGTAAGAATGGGGGCACCTGGGTGGCTTAATTGGTTAAGCGTTCAACTCTTGATTTTGGCTCAGGTCATGATCTCGTGGTTTGTGAGTTTGAGCCCCACATTGGGCTCCAAAATGACAGCATGGAGCCTGCTTGGGATTCTCGCTCTCCCTCCCTCTCTCTCTGTCTCTCTCTGACCCTCCCCTGCCAATGCTGTCTCTCTCAAAATAAATAAATAAGCATTAGAAAGAAGAAACTATTTTTAAAAAT
This sequence comes from Prionailurus viverrinus, assembly GCF_022837055.1. Taxonomy (NCBI): domain Eukaryota; kingdom Metazoa; phylum Chordata; class Mammalia; order Carnivora; family Felidae; genus Prionailurus; species Prionailurus viverrinus. The sequence goes on from NC_062569.1 coordinate 116,948,045, forward strand.
GCAAGAATGTACAAGCACACATTGTATTAGCTGTCAGATGATGATGTCATCACACATCATGTAGCTCTGGAAACTGCCACTGAACGCTGATGTGAGGATGAGTGTGAGAAAGACAAGTAATGCCAGAGTATTGTTAGGGAGATAGTTTTGACCTTGAAAATCTCCAAAGTGTTTTAGGAACCTGTAGGAGTCACAGACCACATTTTAAGATCCACACTTAATGAATTAATGCTGAGATAGATTACTAAGAGAATTACATAGCTTTGCATACAGAAATGTGCTGAATGTCTTCCCCCCCCCCCCCAAAGTAATTAGGGTAGGACCAGATAGAAGCCAAATAAGAAATGTGTTTGGGGCACAATGAAATAAGAAAAAAAAATAGATATCCTGGTCTTTGTCCCTGGTTTCTGGTACAGAGCTCCTAAAACCTTTGTAATTTCCTAAGTCATAAGAGCACCTAGGAGCATCTTTTGTTCTGATATTTGGACCTTGATTCTGGTTCCTGGTTCCTAACACAGAATTCCTAAATCTCTTGGAATTTCCTAGGTGACAGGAGTGTCTTTTTGTTCCAGTGAGGTGACTTTTGGTGAGTTCCTTAATACCATCAGGATGGACACTGATCACCAGAAAGACCAAGTGATAATTAGAAGCTTGGAACTTTCCACCCCATTCTCCATCCTCCAGGAAGGGGAGAGAGGTTTTAGACTTAATTAATGATTGATCATGACTACATAATGAAGCTTCCCTAAAAATCCCAAAAGTACAGAATTCTGTAGAGCTTCCAGGTTAGTGAGCATATCCACATGCCAGGAGGGTGTCTCACCCCAACTGCATGGAGACAGAAGTGCCAGGACCCTTCTTGACCTTATTCATGTATGTCTTTATCTGGTTGTTCCCCTGTGTACTTGATCATATTCCTTACTATATAGTAAGTCAGTCCATGTAAAGTTCTTCCCTGACTTCTGTAAGCTGTTCTACCAAATGAGCAAACCCAAGGATGGGGTCTTGGGGACCTCGGAATTGTAGCCAAATGAGACAAATTGTCAGTAATATAAGAACTCACTATTTGCAACTAGTATCTTAAGTGGAGGGCAATTTTATGGGACTGAGCCTTTAACCTGTGGGGTCTACCAGGACTGTCAGGACTGAACTGAACTGTAGGACACCCAGCTGATATTGAAGGATTGGGAGGTGGAAAACCCTCACATCTGGTGTCAGAATTGCCATGAGGGTTGCTGCAGTGTTGAGAGAAAAACGGAGTTTTTCCTATACAGGTACCTTCCCAGTGATGGCACTCAGTTCTCTCCAGACCCAGGAAACCACCCCATCCTTCTGCCACCAATTGCCAGCCAAGGCAATCACCTACGCTGACCTCCTCCCTTGCCTCTCTCCCTTCATCTCTTAAACCTACTTCCTTTTCCACTATTTCCTTCCAGATCCTTTCTACCTAAGGAAATACAATAAACTGCTTTTATTTACATGTTTACTTATTTTTGAGAGATAAAGGGAGAGAGAGAGAGCACGCGCGCGCGCGAGTTGGGGAGGGGGAGCAAAAAGAGAAGGAGACACAGGATCCAAAGCAGGCTCCAGGCTCTGAGTTGTCAGCACAGAGCCCAATGTGGAGCTTGAACCCACAAGCCATGAGATCATGATCTGAGCCAAAGTTGGTCACTTAACCGACTGAGCCACCCAGGAGCCCCTACCATAAAGGGCTTTTAAATAAACACTCACTGACAGATGGGAATAGCATGTATTTGAATTTTAAACTGAGACCTTTAAAAAATGGCTTTAAGCTAAAGGAACAAATTTCTATTGATAAAAATTCTCAAGGGCAGAGATTAATGGAAAATTTCACCTGGCAAGAATTTTTTTCTGGCAAAAAAGTCATGCCAATAGCAACCACTTTTTTCTGAGATACAAGAACAACCCTGGCTTGAGAGATGCTTTGATGCTTTCAAACATCTACAAATCCAGCTCAGTCCCTGGCACAGAGCAAGTCCTCATTAATGTTAAAGTGAATTCCACTGAATTCACCATCAATCTCTTGTGTACAAACAGAAATATCTGAAGGCTGATGGAACTCCCTTAAGCTATTAAGCTGCAATCTACTGTTTTCAGTGCATGAAAATGCACTTTCAGTGCAGTTGCAAAGTCAATTTCCAAAGGTCCTAAATTTAAAGATTTAGATAAATGAATCCATTTTTTTCATTCAATTCTTCCTTTCTCCTTTCTATCCTCCTCCCCAACCCCCACTTTTTGCCCCCAACAACTAGTTATTTTTGCACTGTCTTAATTCAGACTGCTATAAAAAAAATATCATAGTCTGGGGTGGCTCAAACTAGAAGTTTAGGATCAAGTTCAAGTGCTGGCAGATTAGGAATCTGGTAAAAACCCACTTCCTGGCTCATAGATGGCCATCTTCTCATTATGTCCTCACACGTCAGAAAGAAGGAGCAAGCTCCCTGGGGTTTCTTTTTGATAGCACTAATCCCATTCACAAGAGTTCACCTTCATGATCTTACCAACTCCCATAGGCTGATGTCCTAACACTATCACCTTGAGGGGCAGAATATCAACATAGGAATTTTGAGGGGATACAGTCACTCCAGAAGAGGCACCTGCTATGTGCCAGGTACTGTTCTTGGACTGTTTAGACTATTATTAAATAAAACAGATTCCCCTGCAATGGAGGTGCTTACTAATTTTTTAGATAATGACACATTATCTTAAAAACATGTTAAATAAGTAAACTATATGATATTGAAGTTGTTTTGTACTTTGTTAACTTGTTGATACTGAAACTTTGTTTCCTAGAATCACCTTCCATGTATGCTATTGGTTAGGGTTGGTACAAAGTCAAATTTGTGAGAAATTAGGAAGGTGGACATAGACTTCTCCAGAGGGTCTCCTATTGTATGTATATATGTACACATATGAAAAGATGTATAAATTGACTCACATGATTATGAAGGCTGAGAAGTCCTCTAATCTACCACCTGCCAGCTGGGGGTGTAACTCTGAGTACAAAAGGTCTGAGAATTGGAGAACCAAGAGTGTAAGTCCCAGTCTGAGTCCAAAAGCCCCAGAAGCAGGAGGGCAGTGACCAAGGGCAGGAGAAGACAGATGTCCTAGTTCTATCAAACAATGCAAATTTACCCTTCCTCCTCCTTTTTTGTTCTGTTCAGGCCCTCAACAGACTGGATGATGCCCATCCACATTGGTGAGGGTGATGTTGGCTCACTCTACCAATTCAAATGCTAATCTCTTCCAGAACACCCTTCCAGACACACCCAGAAAGAATATTTTAGCAGCTATCTGGGCATCCCTTAGCCTCCTCAAGTTAACACATAAAGTTAACCATGGCAGTGGGAGTGAAGTAGCCATCATCCTCTCTGAGGGTTATTCTGACTCAACAAAGTTAAGAGGTAGAAACACAGGTATTGGTAGTTCCAATTTGTCCTCCATGCTCACATCAATTTCATTTTTCCTTCACGGGGCCCTGCTGGCCAAGAGCAACCCTGGGTCCACCACCAGACACACAGTCAACAGAATTCCACAGACTTCTACACCTCCTTCCCTCTGCATTTCACTGAATGTGCTGGCTCCCCCACTTTTACAGAAAGCTCCCACTCAGCCTGCACTAGCACTAGAAAGGCTACTTGGTGACTCTGAGATTAGTCCACACTAGAAATAGAAATTGGAAAGTCATCAACATATTAGTGATATTTAAAAGCTTTGCAAATCATTTTACAGTTGACAAGTCCTTATCTATTTCATCATACATCTGTGAAGACACAGGATTTGTATCATGGCCTTTATTTTACAGATGAGAAAATTAAGTTTCAGTGGTCACATGGTAATGAAAAGTATAACAGAGACCCACCTTTCTGCTAATTTCTAATCCTCTATTTTTTAGGGCCTATATTAACATTCGGTTAAAGGCCCCAAAATTGAAGTGTAGAGATTGTCTTCTTTTCTGGGCAGGATTATTATTAATAAGTTTGTAAATAGATGTGAGTGACACGCATGTATGAACTTCACTCTGTAAGCATAAATAAGCAATGTAAATTTTACCAGTGTTTTGGTGATGGGGAAATGCATTATGTTTGTTTCACTAGACATACCCCATTTGTTCCTATTAAGTCCCATCAATCACCCTGTTCTACTCCATAAAATCTCTTTGGTTTCCTCCTAATTATTCCTTTTTCAACCCTAACTCCTACTGGTCCCACCTCCCACATCTGTACTCCAATTTCACAAATGTTTCCTCTAGGCTGTTTATATTACACTTTGTTTTGCAGAGCAATTTAATACCATCCCTGCTTCTGTAATCTTCTGTTGTCATACCTTTCAACTGAGGCTTCTTCAGCTCTGTGAAGAGCCAGCAGGCCAAATTTCCCTCATACCAGGATGGAGGGTGACTCTCTTTAGAAGGCATGGAACATCCTTAAAAAAAAAAAGTTTTCCTGCAAATGGGTTCCCTGTTCTAAAGGCATCACATGTGGGAAGATATATGTTATATTGTAAAGAGCACAACATTTGGGTGGTTAAAAACCCTGGATTCTAGTCTTGTGTGTACCATGTAATGTCATTACCTTAGTGCACGATTTCTCACCCATAGCACATTGACATTTTGGTTTGGATAATTCATTGTTGTTTTCATCATAATGCTTTCCTGTGCATTGTAGGAGGTTTAGCAGTAACCCTGACTACCCATCCGGTGCCAGTAGCACCCCTCCCCTAGCCATGACAACTAGACATGTTTCCAGACATTGCCAAATGTCCCTTCATAGCCAAATCACCCCATTAAGAACCACTGCCTTAGTGAGATAGGTCTGCTTTTGTTTTTGTAAACTGAAGAGATCATAGTACCTATGTCACAGCCTTAAGATCATTAAATGAGATTACACATTTTAAATCACTCCACAGATATTAGTATTGGCAAAAATCCTTCATTGGTAATTGATTTTTCCTCTATTTAACCACTTGCTTGGGGTTTTTCTAACTCATCTAACCACAGACACTAATGAAGTATTTCATCCAATATTCATGGTTATAGTTTAATCTTTTTTTTATTTATAAGATAAGACAAACAACCCTGGTCTGTGCTCTTCTATCAGGAACAGAGTCACATTTGCCTTTTGATTCAACAGTTCTTCGGTTTTAGAAACACTCACTGGGGTAGACAACCACCACTAGATTTGACAGTGCCTTTTAAATCTGGGCAGCTCTTCTCCCTAATCTGCATTACAATTCAGTGGAGGATGATCTACCAAAGGAGAAATGGTCCGGACAAACTTCTGATTAGCAGGAGGTTCCAAACAGCAGTGTCTCTGCCAGACGGATGTCAGCGGAATCCAACCTCCCAAGCTTGTTGCAACCGCATACAGGAGCTGCCTAACCAGCGGGGCTTTGACATGCCCCTCATTAGTTAAGATTTCATACAAAGGCTGCTCGATAATAAATCCATTTTTTTCAGAGGTCAGTATGTATTGGCCCCTCCAAAACCACCCTGGCATCTATCCCAGGACATAATTTATTGCCTGAGAAGCAAGCAAGCTTTTCAATTATTTCCTCTCCCCCAAATCTCACTCTCTGTGATTTGACTGTCTTGCTGCCAAATCCCAGAAACCTGAAGCTAGGTGGAAAGGGGCGGGGGATTCTTAAAGAGACAGTCACTTCCTACACAAAAACTGGGGAAAAAATGAGAGCACCTCTACCTGATTTGGTTGTGGTCTGATTTACACTGTGTCGTTCGAATTCCTCTTTCCAGAAGTCAGAGTGACTGTGAGTAGTCCCCTATCGACAGCTGTCCTTTCAACCCCACTCTCCACCTCATTTCACCTGAAAACCTCCCACATAACTCCACCCACAGACCCAGGTCTCACCACCAAGGAGAAGTTTGGAGTTAAACCAGAAGTTTTAGCTTCTCCTGACCAAGGCAAAAGCTTAGTCCAGAACAAAAGCCATCTTTGACTCCTTGCATCAGGTGTCCCACCTAGCAGTCCTCTCTCCATGGTTAGTTCTACCTTCTGGCCTGCTCATTCCCTGACCCTTTTACCTTAGATGTGTCACCTGGTTCTCACCAGCACCTACTCTGATTCCAGGTTCAAGTTACCTCCCTGGCTTACATGCTTCATGTGATGTCACTGACGGTCTGGTATCCCAACACCAGAGGTGGTAGGTAATGCTGAAAGAGACTACATTTGACAAGATAACATGGCTTCTGAACTTTTGGACACCTATGGGCCAAAACAGTTGCCCATGAGGAGAAAAATAACTCCCAGTTGATACAACTCACCCTTTCAAAAGTCAGCTGCTTTACAAGTATTTTCATGCTAACATTTTAACTTGTAATCAGTTACTAGAAACCACTAATGATAAAGGCTGGAGAATGTGGGGGAATTTCTAGATGAATATACTGTTACTCATCTTTTTCTTAAATATTCTACTTCTGGAATAGAAGTCTTTCAAAGAGTGCTGATGGATTTGTATATTTTATTTCCTCCCCAACTGGACCCCATGCCCTACTTGGAATCACTAACTGGGATGTAATATGCACCTGTACATCAAGCTTAACTTACTACATTTAGGTTAAATCTGAATTTAACCACAATAGCACCAAGTAGATGCTTAGAAGATAGAACCAATTTATTCATACAGGACTGTGAGGATATGGTGAGAAGCTAATACGATAATGCATGTTGACATAGCCAGAAAAGTATACCTATAGCTCTATCTGTAACATTTGGATATTTTGGTTAATAAAGCAGTTTGACAGAAAAAGAAGTGTAAAAACAGACAATGAAAGATCTCTTTTGATAATGTGGTGACAGAAAACCGTTATTTTCATCTTCTGTCTCTGGACACCAAAGAAAAATCACTGCCCATGGTAACGTCTGAGGTGGGAATTTGAGACATTCCAGGTGTAGAAATTCAAAAATAAAAAAGAGCATTACCAGGCAACCAGTAAGAAAATGATGAGAGACTGCCCCAGCACTGCCCCAGGGATTGAAGTAGGCTGTCTAAAAAGAGGCCTCACAGAATGTCACTCATTAGCTTTGTGGGGTAAATTTCTCCCCAGGTTCTAGCCCTCAGCCAGTCCCCATATCTTGTCAGAACATCAAGGATAGATCCATCTCTCAGGACCACATTCTTATTAACGGGTTTATGAAGAGGATATATAAAACCCAAACGTCAATGTGTTATTATTCTGTGTAATGGATTTGACCTTAGTGATTTAGCTAAGCTGGAACTACATTTCCTATAATTCCTTCCCACATTGGTCCAAAGAAGCTTTTTGCACAAGTTCTGGATGGCTAATGTGAAGCAGCAGCCACATGGCTTTCACCTTCAGGGTGATTCAGGGGCACCAGGTGCTATTCCATCATAGACTCCTTGATACTTCAGCTGATCCTCGGTTGACAGGGGGCACAGACTCTCTGTCTCCTGGCCCAAGTATGTGTTTTGCTCTGTGACATAAGGCATCAGTTTCTTCCACCCCACCATCAAAGCTGGAGGCAGTAAGAGAACCATGTTCTAGTCCGTCTTCGTGGACTCCGGCTTGTGCCAATGGTTTCCCGTTTCTCCTTGCTCTCCTTCTCTTCACATCTTTTCTTGACTCCATGTCCTACAGGCTTTAAGCTCCAGAAAAGATGCAAAGGTAACAGCCTTACAGATAAAGACTCCTTAACCATCTCCCACAATTGCATAAAATGCAGTCTCTATAAAAACATCATAGTGGTTCTGTTTCCCTGACCCTACCCTGACTTACGTGAAAAAGGACTATAATTGGTCTTGAGTTCTTTGAAGCTATGTGACCACAGCATTCCTTCTCTATAGGCAGAACCACCTAGGAATGAAACAGTAACCGGAGGTTCACTTAGAAAGCATGGAAACAGAATGGAGTTAGATAATCAAATATTTCATGTAAATTAGATCTGTTTTAATACAGGATCTTCTTGCCAGTATAGATTCCTAAAAATTCTGTTATATACAAACAACTCTTTTTTTCTGAACTATGCTAGGAAAGACCTTGCCAAGATGCACCTCTGCGACTGTTCTTTTTAACACTTTCAGGAGTAAACCAATCTATAATTGAGACCTTTGTCCTTAAATGTGTTGATCATTCGATTGTAGTTCTTTTTTTTTTTTTTTTTTTTCCTGGTCAGCTCTTCTGATCTATTATGGTCCAAATTCTGAAAAATGCAAACACCCAACTCTCTTCCTCATGGTTGAAATTCTTTACTCCATTTCCTAGGCTCTGCAAATTAGAGAGAAATTTAGCTTCTCAAGCAACCTCTTTTACAAAGCAAATACCTCCATCGAGGCTAGCAGACTTTCTCCTCTTAACGTGCATTAACTCCATCTGTTTGCTTTCCTCTTGCTGTGGTCAGCTGTGCTGAAAGAATTGGTGTTTTAGCCAGAGTTAGAAAGAAAGAGAATTATTTTAGAATTCTGAGATCTTTGAGGGAAGAGGAATCCAGTTGAGTCATCACAGGGAGAGCCCACAGACATAGACCATATAATCACTTAGGGCTTCTGAGGAAAAGGAGGAGAGACAAAACTATCAAGATACTTTTTCCAGTTCCAAATTCTGCGGTTATAAGTACTTCAGTACACGATTTAGACTCAGCGATAGTCTTCCCAAAACGCAGACCTTGATTGAGAAAATCAGATGGCAAATTCTAGTTCAAATGCTAAGTATGTGAACAGCTCTCTCCCTAGTCAGATATCAATGCCATCTACATAAATGGTTCTCATTAGGTGACATTTGAAAGGCCTTGGCACAAATGTATGGCTGTAAGAGATCTTGAGAATCTCAAAATAATCAAGCTGTAAGCAGCGATTATTGGCAATAGACAAAAATCACTGCGTTTTTGTTGTTGTTAACTTGAATACAACATCCAAATTACCCACCAAATGGAAGGTTTTTCTATCAGAATTCCAAATATTGGAGTTTATCTGATTCTTAAAAATAATATTTTCAGCTTGCAAAGAGCCTGGAATTATTGGAAGAAAAATGAAAGAGTGGAGATAACCATATTTTCTAAAATTCCACTTTCAAGCAAACTTTATGAAGCATTTTATTTTGTATAGAAACTTTGAAATAGCCTAAAGGCTTTCTTTGACCAGCTGTATATTCTATCTGTTAAATGTCCTCAGAGTGAAAAGATTCCCTCAGCAGAGGCACCTGCAGGATGTGCAACGATTCATTTTTACTCCGACTATTGGTTCTGTGGAAGCATCGACTCTACTGGCTCATCATTTACATTCACAATGGACATCTGGAGCCAGCAAAAGGAAACATTAGACTTGTTTGTGTTGTCAAATTAAAAAGGGAAAAGAGAATGGTTTAAAGTTCTGAGAGTCTCCGTAACATTTAATTATGCTTTTGACGGCAGTCCAATCAAAAATATGCTTTTGCAGGAAAATGGGCACTAAGAAAAAAGCCTGCTTTGCTATTCAGATTGTTGCTAGGTCAACCTCTCAATTCCTCAGCTTACAGAAGAGCAGCCATGACATGATTATAGGGTCTTTCCTCTGAGGAAGCTGAAGAGCTTCACCATAGTTCTCAAACAGTTTATTTCCTCCACATTCCCATTAGATGTTATTATCCCTCTCGCCTGGATGAGGAACCAGAAACGGTTAAGCCAACTAAGTTTAGAAGTTAACTAGATCTGCAAGGTTGTGCTGTCTATAAGCCTAACATCTCACAGGATAAATTCAAATGTGAGACAAAAGACCGGACACACATTTGACACTGGAATGTCATACAGCTCAAAGCATCATATTTCGGTACTATTCTTATGGGACGTTTGTTTTGTTTTCAAAATTTTAATATGAGAATTTTAGTCGTTTCCAAAATTTAGTCATTTTAGAAATTTTCAGTTTTTCTCTGAAAGAAAGCGGATTTGCTGTAGCAAAAAAAAAAAAAAAATGGGGCAGTACTAACAACTGGCTGCTTCCCAATGACCTTCATACTATTACCCCAACTGTATACCCCAACTGTAGAAAACAGTTTTCTAGTGAAACCGTTTCAGATATTAGGCTGTTTCTATCCTAGCCCCAAATTAACTCAATCATCCATCTGCTGAGAGAGTGACAAGAAAGACTTCAATAAATAGATGACAGTATTGGTGAAAATCGGGTTTTTCCTAGTTTATCTAGCGATTACATAAACATTTATTGAGCCTTTATTTATTGCACTGTGCTAAATAACATGAGAAATTAAAAATGGAGCTCACCACCCAGATGGAAGGAAAGAACATAATAAATAGAAATAACAGAATGATTTACAAAACACTCCTATTTCACAGAGAAGTTTTCTACAAAGTGAATTTTAATTAGTGATATTCCTGCCTCAACTACCCCTACGCATGCACCCACATACACGTGCAAATCATAGATGGACTGAACAGGGCAAGAAAAAATACTGTTCCGCTGGGGGAAAAAAAATCCATCTTAATCATCAAATAAACCTCTTCCAACTCAGCTATTTAAAGAAAACTGAAACAAATTAATAACCAAGAGGTTATTAACATAAGCATGACGTTATTAACACAACCTCATGGTTATTGCTACTATAATATACTAGGGAAGAACAAGATCACCATGCACAACTTTGTTATATCACAATTGTTTGTTTCATCTTCTTTATGTTTAGTCTTAAAAATACTACTGCTTTTGAAATAAACTTTTCATTGTCCTGAATAACTTTACATTTTAATTTACACTGAATTCTAAATTATTTTAATATTGTACCCCACCTCATCTTTCAAGGGCTTGGGATTATGGTTTCCACATCTCTAAAACCATTGTACTTCCTGTCACTTGATAATATCTTTGTGAGGCACCATGTATTTTTATTTAACAAATGACACGGACTTGGCATCATGTTCAGGCTTGAAAATCTGTTCATCGCTTCTTTGTATTTTTTTGACACATTTACCAACAGCTAGTCTTTACTGTTTTTTAATTCCGAAAAGTATTTAGCGTCTATTCTTGAGGTTGTTTTTTTTACTGAAGTTGTGCTCCATGTGCGCTATGGACGAAATAAGACAGACGAACGTCTTTGGCAGACAAGGATGTTGCTTGTGGTTCTCCTGTTCGTGCCTGATTGTGACACATCGCACAATGGGTGTAACACGTATGGAAAGGCATCCCCCCTCCACTTTGCGGCCCCAGTTTCAGCATAGCTACACAGCCTGCCCAGCCGATGCAGTTGTCAGACCTTTCCAACCTGGATGCTTGTTGCCCAGGCAGTTCAAGCAAACGTGCCAGCAGAAGAACAGGCTTGATAGCCAAAATTTATCACAAAACATTACTGCTTCATTTCCTCAAATAACCTCCGAACGATTATATTATGAAGTGCAGATTGCATTTCTCCACCTTATCCCATATATTATTAGCAGGAGAGAAGAAGCGCCTGTAAAGCTGAAGCTGCCTTCCTCCTCTAGGCCAGTGGTCCTCAAACTTTAGTGCACATCAGAATCTCCTGGAGGACTGGCTGGGCCTCCCTGACAGTTTTGGCATGGAAGTGTAAGGTTTTCATTTCTAACGTATTTTCACGTGGTGATGAGGATGAGGATGCTGGTCCAGGAATTAGGCTTTGAGAACCACTGCAGGCCCCATGGCTTCTCTGCTTATTCTAAAATCATGTGCAATTCTTCAGTCAGTTTAGACCAGAAAACAACAGTCCCAATACAGATCCTAAAAGTATCCACACCAAGATATAAGCCCAGTTCAAGATAAGAGCTCGCTGCAGTAATCCCTCATTAAAGTCTGGTACACCAGTGGGCTGTCTGCCTTCTGGAAGGGTAGTATTGCCAGCCTCTGGGCACATTCTCTTTCTCCACTCAACCTCTCCCCACTTGCAGATTGCTGGTGCACATCCTACTAGCTGAGGGAGAGTCCTAAGAAGTGAGACTAGAAAAGTTTTCATTGGCGGGCACCTGGATGGCTCAGTCGGTTAAGCGTCTGACTTCCGCTCAGGTCATGATCTCACCGTTTGTGAGTTCGAGCCCCCCGTCGGGCTCTGTGCTGACAGCTCAGAGCCTGGAGCCTGCTTCGTTTTCTGTGTCTTCCTCTCTCTCTGCCCCTCCCCTGCTCATGCTCTGTCTCTCTCTGTGTCAAAAATAAATAAAACATTAAAAAAAATTTAATTGGTTGCTATCCTACTAGATGAGGGAAAGTCCTAAGAAGTGAGATTAGAAAAGTTTTCATTGGTTGCTATCTGTTGCTGTCCAAACTGGCTTCACTCAACGTAGGCCAGGCAGAAGTGTAAAGCTGACTCTGTTTCCTGGGTGCTTTGGGGGATCCTTTAGAGCACCCCCATCCTGAACCTGTCTGACTGAAGTCCCCATGACCAGGGCGATGCATCTTCTTTGACTGGTAGCTATTATCTGAGCCGTGCTTCTTTGGCCATTGAGTCCACTCGACTCATTCCCACGTGGGAACCGCTCACTCTCCCCACATGTTCCCTTGGGGAGCTTTTCAAACAATTCCAAGCCAACTCTCTCTCTCCAGACTGCAGCCACAGAAAGTACACACACACACACCTTTCTCCAGGGCCAGTGAAGATGTTCTAACTCCTCAAATATACTTACTCTCTCTCTACACTGCTGTAGGCCCACTGGCTTTCTCAGGCACTCATGCAAGGTATACCCCAACTGTAGAAAACACACGTCAGCCTCCTTGATTTGGTCCTGTTGAGCCTCTTCCCCATCAGGTCTTGAAGTAAAGCGATAGCTACGACCCCTCTGCCCATTTAGGAGTGATGTGATAGGGCAGGGCTCAAAGGATAACCTTTTCCTCCAAGATCCTCTCCACAAAAAGAATTACTTCAATATCCTTACCCTCTTTCTTTGTTCCACTTCTTCCTTTCACTCCCTTCTTACGACTTCAGAGCCATCCTACCTGTTTTTGTTTTTGTTTTTGTTTTGAAAATCTGCATTTTGGTCTGGCATCTCCCTAGGGATTTCCTGGCTCGTGGCTCTCTGGGTGCCTCGGCTCAAACTTTCTACTTTAGCATCCTATAAACAATGAGAATCCTGTATCCTCTTGTGCTCACTAGGTTGCAGTACTCAGCACCAAGACTTTGTGTTTTCCAGCCAATTCACCAATGCAAATGCCTTGATGAAGAGTGTAGATTTTACTGAAGATGTTACAGGGACAGATGAAGGGCTATATATCAGATACACCACTGTGTGTCCTGAAGGCTTCATCTCTTATTCTTCCTCTGGATTCATCTTCTCTTTGCCCTCCCTCAACCCTTCAGATCCCTCCATGAGAATATCAAACCCCTCTCTCCTTTATTATGCACAGTAATTTTCTTCTTCCTCAGGCAAGCTGGATCCAGCAGGCATAGGCTTCTTCCTAGCAATCATCTCGCAGTAAAATCAAGTAGGAGCCTCCATAAGCACCTATTTTTACTCTTTATTATTGTAACTATGTTATCATATTTCACCTTCAGGAAAAACAGAGTGAAATACCAGAAGAGTTAATATTACAGATGCTAAAATTGGGATTATCTTAAGCTACCTGCCCAACTTCACAAAGTCGAAAAATGGTTAAATGTATACGTCTTAGAGGGGTATTCTATCATAAAACAGTGAACCCCATGCCAGCATGTCTTACCCAGAGCCTTCCTCCCTAGTTTTCCCAAAAGTATTTTGATAGGCTGCTGCCACAAGTAGAAATGGGCACAAGCAGATAATCTGGCCAAGGAACAGTGATGGCTTAGTACCAACCTATCAGAATAAGCACTCCGAGGAGAAATGTCACTGCTTTTTAGCCAGTAGCTGCTATCATCAACAACTGTATTGGCCACCATTTCAAAAGATTAATTTCAAATTGCCTGTATTCCAGATTTCCACCAATTAGCTTGGACTGACACAGGTTTACAGCATATTTAAACAAGAGGGGGCAGCCATCCTCTCCTCTGGAGGAACAAGGGATTTGCTTCTGAAGCTGCTATTAGCATTAATGGGGTTGTGAATTTACCTTGTCTCATTTCAGTGGGAGGAGAGACCTAGCTGGATGATGAATGTAGATAAGATTATTCTATTCAAAGCATTGCTTGCAATTTCTATTAGTAGCCATGGTTTATCTCCTTGTATGTCTTTATGAACCAAATTTTGCTCCAAAGTCATAATGCTTTAGATTATCAGCCGTATCAGGTAATGTCACCAATGATAAGTGCCTGCTGTTAAAATAAATGCTGTGTTCTGTTCTGCATCTCAACTTGTTTTTAATGCAGACTCCTAGGGGCTTGTGCAACAGTGGGAATCCATTTATCGGCACAAAACAGCCTCTTGTTTACACATGATCACTTGGTAATCATGCAGCCTGTGTACAAGAAGTCAGGAAAAATAATAAGCGTGGCTCAATCTGCAAGGCTGGAACAAGTGGGCTGTCTTTTGATAATCAAGCACTATTTATAAGGATTAATGTGGCTTTTGATAAACTGCCAAACAACCACAGAGGCCAGATTTAGAACAAGGCCCACTAAAGACCTTCTGGGCTCTTCATTTTCATGAAGACTCTTCTCAGAGCATGCTGAGCAATTGCTTAATAATTGGAAATCAAATGTATTAAAAGAAAGCATGGCTAAGTGTTCTCCCTGAAAACCCAAATAATCTCATTTATCCTCTTTTTCATACCAAAGAAATTATACTCTGCAGTCATAAAAGGTAAAGATATTGTCTCCTTTTTTCCCATAAAACCCAGTGTCCCTAAAGCATATGCATACTTTCCCTGAATTAGAATTTATGCTCCTACTAAGAGTATAGCTCCACAGACGAGGCAATTGCTTATGTGACATGACTTCAGGAATGATACAAAGCCCTGCCAACTCCCAAACTTTCTGTTCACCTTCTCACCTGGCTGAAATGGGATTAAAGTAATATTTCCAAGGTAAGTGTTGGAAAACAGTCCTTCATGTATTTCTCCTGCTTCTATACATCTTGCTCAGTGTGCCGGGAATAAAAGTCCATGACTGCTCTTTACAGAGCAGTCGTGTTTGCAATAAGCAATCTTGAGGGATGATGTAACATTTGTCCCCAAAGGACATACTTGCTTACTGCTTGTTATCAAAGTAGTGAATTCTCCCAAGTTACTATTTCCCAGGTGTGATGCAAACCCACTATATGTGAGGCATCTATCTGCCCCATATTGCATGAGACGTGGGGCAAGCGAAATTGATGCAAACACATGATGCTCATGCTGCCTGCTGTACCGTGAGTACTAAAGCCCTTGTCTCTGACACAGGAGTCTCATGTCTTCTGCCAGCATCCATCAAGTAATAGCATGGTAACGTATTAGCTCAGAAGTAGGATAAAATCATACTCCAAAGCTGGAACTAAGATGCATTATCTGTGTATGATGTAGATATCCAGAAGATTGCTGGTAAAATAGGGGAGGAAGAATATTTCCATTATTATATTATTATGTATTTCTTTATTGGATAGTGTCTTCAATTTTCCTTCCTTTTTTTCCCCTTGCTTTCCTCCTCCCATCTTTCCTTTCCTTCCCTCCTTCCACCCTCCTTTTTCTTCCTTCCTTCTTCCTTCCTTCCTTCTTCCTTCCTTCCTTCCTTCCTTCCTTCCTTCCTTCCTTCTTCCTTCCTCCTTCTTTCCTTCCTTCCTTCCTTCCTTCCTTCCTTCCTTCCTTCCTTCCTTTTTCTCCTCTATTTTCAGTTCATGCAGTTCATGTGGGTCCAGCCTCTTTTCTCCTCAACTCCAGAACTGGAAACACTGTCCAGCCCAGGTGTTTGGAGAATTCCATGGTCCTGTTTACACCAGTTTGTTCAGGAGTATGGTGCAAGCCAAGTAAATGGACTCAATTTATTAAGAACCAACCACAAAATAGGAACTGTTCTGGCAGCTGAAAATATATCTGGAAGCAAAACAGAAAAGATTCTTCTTTGGAAGGGCTTTTACACAAGTGTAATTTTCCTGGAATTTTGTAAAAAGCTGCTGTCTTTGAGCAGCGGTTGCTAAATGGTAGAATGTAAAACTAAAGTTGCCATGGCCATCCTTGTCTCCTCACTGGGAGATCCTATTTGATATTAAATTCACTCTACAGGAGAGCCGATGAAGAGATTGGTTTCTGATGACTTATTGGAGCACCTGTATATAGTCCTATATACCTGAAGCCAATCTACCCCTGGATATTTTAGTCACATGAGCAGATCAACTCCATTTTTAAGTCAAGGCACCTTAAGTTGAGCTTCTTCAACTTAAAGTCAAGAGCCCTGATAATACTGGAGTTGAATAAATTGGGAAATACTACATACCACACTGGAGAGTTCTAATGCAGATTAGCATATTAAAGCTTGAGAAGTCCTGCTGTAATAAAATAAAACGTTTAATTTTAACCTGGCATTTCTCATGCTATTTTCCATAGATTTTCCTCCCACTTGTTTTGTTTTGTTCGTTTGTTTTTAAGTGAAATCTATCAGTTTCATAGAAAACCAATGTTCCATGAATCTCACTTGGAGAAAACTGGAATATTTTTTCCCTTCAAGTGCAATATAAACTCATAAATCAGAGAGTCAAACAGAATAAACAGAAAATGTATGCGAATATTAGAGGTTTCATCTGTATAATCTTGTACTTATTCCACCAGCATTTAATGAAAACCAGTATGGAAGACATTGAATACATCAACTCAGAAAGGAAATTAGAACAGAGTATTACACAAAAATCTATCCTTTCCTTTTGACCATAAAAACATTGTGTCTAAAAATATTAGCATGTGTCATTTCCATAAGAAAGTTGAATGTCAAACTTTATCATGTGAAGACAATACTAAAACATTGAAAAGTCTATCTTTTCTATTTTTAATCTATTTTTTTTATCTTTGTTAGGAATTAGAAAGCATATTTCTCAGCTTATATATGGTTATGATCTCTCAGAAGACAACTAGAAATGGTTGAAATATCTAACCTGTTTAGAACATGAAGATAATGTAATTTTGTAATAGGAAATCTAATAATATCAGATTTACAACACAATTTATAGTCCAAATGGTTCCAATCTGGTCAGAAACTGAAACAAAAGGCAATAAACTGTTGTGTTAAATACTTTTTAAAATGAATGAAGACTGCTTTCCAATATTATAAGATAGAAAAACACAGAAAGGAGAAGATCTGTGTAGCAAAATGTAATCTTGAAACTTGACTTACCAGGAAATGAATGATCTGAATCAATTTGATTCAACACGTCTCCCTCCCTCCCTTTCTTTTTCTTTCTTTCTTTCTTTCTTTCTTTCTTTCTTTCTTTCTTTTCTTTCTTTCTTTCCTTCTTTCCTTCTTTCTTTCTCTATTCTGTTCTATTCTATTCTATTCTATTCTATTTTTTGGTTCCTATCATTTGTCTAGTCTTATGGTAGGCAGTTGGGGGATATTTTAAAACACAAAAAATAATACATCGTTCCACAGCCATCTCATTTAGTTTGACTAATCAATTTGAAAGGCAGATATCATTTTTTACTTGTCCTGTAAGTGTCCATAGAAAAATCAGAGAACAGAAATACATCTATACAGATGGAATCGTTAAATACAAGAAGTTGAGGAGGGGAAAAATGAATTAGGTCAGAAAACTTCAAAGAGAACCTCAAGAGAAGAAGTTAATATAAGCAAAACCGTAAGAAATTTTGTTTTGATTTCTTTTGGGTTTTAGTTTACTTGTTTTTAAATGACGAAGTATGCATAGTGTCACTGCTTCGAATGGGGCAGAGGGGAAGCATTTACAAGTAGCTGGAATTAAATTTGGGTAGAAAGTACAGAATCAGTGACAGATAATAAAAAGAAAAAGAGAAATATCTTATGCATTTATTTCAACAAGTATTTCTTAAGTAACTACCATGGGAAAAACATTGTGGTAAGCCTTTGAAAGTATATAAAGATTGATAATTTTAATTTCCTGATTTGTCACCAAGAAGTGTCAATAAATCAGATACAGAAGAAAGAAGACTGAAGGAACCATGTAGCAAAGGTCAAATGACTGAGACAATTACATGCTATTGGAGCTTCAAAATGGGGTAAATTTCTTCTGGTTGAAAGTTAGAAAAAACTATCTACTCTGAGTTTTAAAGAATAAAAGATTTTGGCTGGTGGAAAAACAGATGAGGAAGAATAGATATAACTTGATAATCCACTGCATAGAGAGAATGTAGAAGTTTATCTCAAATGACATAATTTTTCTGAAAGCAGTTTGAAACAAGCGACAACGTAACTGTAAAGATTACACAGTGGTCTGGGTCAACTTAATGTATTTGAGCCTTGGTTCTCCAAATGTAAAGTGGGAACAGTCATGAGTCCTCTGCCTTTTTCACATGACTTTTTTTAGAGGCTTAACAAGAAAATGTACAAGGAGGGGTGCCTGGGTAGCTCAGTCAGTTAAGCATTCAACTTAAGCTCAGGTTAGGATCTCACAGTTCATGGGTTTGAGCCCTGCATTGGGCTCTGTGCTGACAGCTCAGAGACTGGATCCTGCTTCAGATTCAGTGTCCCCCTCTCTCTCTGCCCCTTGCCCACTCGCTCTCTCTCTCTCTCTCTCTCTCTCAAAAATAAATTAAAAAAATAAAAACATTAAAAAAGAAAAAGAAAATGTACAAGGAAATCTTTCCATTTGTCACAACATGACCTTGAGGGCATTATCCTAAGTGAAATAAATCACACAAAGAGAGAAAAATAACATACAATCTCACTTTTATGTAGAATCTAAAATAAATAAATAAAATAAAATAAAAGCAAAAACAAAACAAAATGAACTCCTAGATACAGAAAACAGATCAATGGTTGCCAGAGGTAGGGGATAAGAGGGGTGGAAATGAATGAAGGCAGTCAAAAGGCACAAACTTCCAGTCTTCCAGTTATAAAATAAATTAGTCCTAGGAATATAATGTACATCATGGTGACTATAGTTAATAATACTGTATTGTACATTTGAAAATTGCTAAAAGAGTAGATCTTAAAAGTTCTCATCATGAGAGGGACATCCAAGATGGCAGCCTAGGAAGATCCTGAACTTAACTTCCTCCCACAGACATAATAAATCTCTAACTATGTATGGATCATTTCCTTCTGAAAAAGATCTAAAAACTAGATGAATTGCTCTTAACAACAAAGAATAAAAGGGCCTCACTGAGATGGGTAGAAGAGGCAAAGACAAGGTCTTGTAAAAACAAAACAAAACAAAACAAAACACCCCTGATGTGATGACACACAATATTAAGGGATCTCAGCACACAGGCCCTTCTGGAGCAGTGAGGAGTTCATACCTCACATTGAGTCATGAACCCTAAGATTAGACTGGAAGGATGAACTACCAGAACATCTGTCTTGGAAAAACAATGAGGACGATGTCCAGGGGTCCCAAAGTACTATATGAGACTGAGATTCCCTGCTTAGAGGGTTCACATATGGTCTCACTTGCCCCAAGACCCAGCGGAAAAAAAAAAAACAGTTTGAAAGCACCTAGATTATATATGAGGGACATGTATTTGCTAATATGGGGCATCAGCTGGAGGAGTGGGAAATGGCTGAGATGGTCCCCCAAATGGAGGCACTGGCATTCACCACTGTTGCACTCTCCACGTAGCCTGCTAGTGCAAAGGAGGTAAGCTTGGATATAGTACCCTCCAGCCACCTTGTTAGGACCAGCAGGGATAAGTGGTCACAGCACTTGCTAAGATCAGAGAGCACAGGCTGTTGCAACACTCCCCAGTCTCCCTGACTGGGACTGGTGAGCACAAGTGGTCATAGTATTCTTCTACGCCAAACCTAAAGGTGGCACTAGTACACAGACAAGGCTTTCTGTTGCTGCACTGCTGAAGCCTACACATGCATGCAGACAAGATATGTTTCAGCTGTCTTTCTGAAGCCAGCAAACATGCTTCACCCACTACACTTCCCAGTTGCCTTGCTAAAGCCAGAGGACACATCCAATCAATACAGGGGATACCCCTTGATTGCCTGGCCTGGATAGCCAAGGGGACTGGTGTTCCAGAGCTCTATAAAAATCAGGACAACCTTTGGCAGGCCATCACCCACAGGATACTACATAGAGAGCAAACTGAAACACAACCACTGTATTCCTGGAAAAAAAGGCCTACTTACCTGGCCTGGAGCTTTAGCCTGAGGGACAGGCTTCAGGTTTCCCACACACCCAGACACTAAGGAGACACGCCCAGAAAACATAAGTATCCTTGCCCACCACTTTGGCCTCACTACAGTTCACCAGGACTTCCCAGATAGGAGCTTATACACTCACCTGAAGCCTCCAGTTTCGCAACTGTCACCTCTAGATCTTCTGGTATGGAGGCCAACAGGGATTATACTTACAGGCCCACAGGAATGCCTATATTTGCATACTTTAAAAGACACTGCCTTAGTGTCTGGCTTCCAATCAGCTTGCAACTAGGTGCTAAGCAAGATTCCTTCCCTAGGATCACTGACAAGTTTTGGCATACCCTCAACAATAGACTGGATGAAGTAGAAGTATGAATCAGAAGCTGGAAGATAAAGCAATGGAATTCACTCAGAACAGCAAAAAGAAAAAAAAAATTTAAAAAAATGAAGATTTAAACTTAAGAGACCTCTAGAACAACACCAACTGAAATAATATTCACATTATACAGCCTTGGAAAGATAAAAGAGAAATGAGCAGAAAACTTATTTGAGGAAATAATGGCTTAAAGCTTCCCAAATTTAGGGGAGGAAATAGACACCCAGGTTCAGGAATCCCAAAGAGTCCCAAATAAAATGAACCCAAAGAGATGAACCACACCGAGACACATTATAATTAAATTGTCAAAAGATAAAGATAAAAAGAGAATCTTAAAAGAAACAAGAGAAAAACAAATTGTTATGTACAAGGAAACCCCATAAGGCTACCAGCAGATTTATCAGCAGAAACTTTGGAAGACAGAATTAAGTAACATGACATAGTCAGAGACTGAAAGGAAAAAAACTGCCAACCAAGAATATTCTACTCAGCAAACTTATCATCCAGATTTGACAGAGAGAGAATTTTCCAGATAAGCAAAAGCTAAAGGAGTTCATAATACAAAACCAGTCTTACAGAAATATTAAAGAGATTTCTTTAAGCATTAAATGATATTAATTCATAACAAGAAAACAATGAAAGTAAAAATCTTACTAGGAAAGATAAATATACAGCAAAAGTAGTGGATTAATCACTTATAAAGCTACCAAGAAGGTTAACAAACAGAAGTAGCAAAATTAACTTAAAGTACAATAATTAATTAAGAAATACATAAAATAAAAAGATGTAAAAATAAACATCAAAAACATGAAACATGGGTGGGTGAAAAAATTTAGAGTTTTGGAATGTGTTCAAATTTAAGTTACTATCAACTTAAAATAGACTGTTATATATATAACCTATATACATAATGATTTATGTATACAAAATGATATATGTAAATCTCATAGTAACCTCAAAGCAAAAACTTACACAAAAAATACACAAAAGAAAAATATAAAGGAATATATACATAACACTAAAGAAAGCCATCAGATCACAAGGGTAGAATAAAAGATAAGAAAGAAATGTAGTGTGGCATGATACATTCAAAGTGATGAATGGGAAAAATCTGTAGCTAAGAATCAAGCAAGGCTATCATTCAAAATAGAAGGGGAGATAAAGAGTTTCCCAGACAAATAAAAACTAAAGAAGTTCATGATCACCAAACCAACCCTGAAAAAAAAAAATATTAAAGGGGACTCTTTCAGTGCAAAAAAGAGACCAAAAGTGACAAAGACAAGAAAGGAGCAGAGAAAATCTCCAGAAACAATGACAAAACAAGTAATAAAATGGCAATAAATACATATCTATCAATAATTACTTTGAATGTAAATGGAATAAATGCTCCAATCAAAAGACATAGGATGACAGAATGAATAAAAAAACAAGACCCATCTATACTGCCCACAAGAGATACATCTTAGACCTAAGTTACCTTCAGATTGAAAGTGACAGGGTGGAAAAACATTTCACCACACAAGTGGATGTCAAAATAAAGCTAGAGTAGCATACTTATATCAGACAAACTAGACTTTAAAATACACTGTAAAAAGAGACAAAGAAGGACATTATATAATCATAATGGGGACAATCCAACAAGAAGATATAATAACTGTAAATAATTATGCACCCAACATGAAACAGCCAAATCCTTAAAGTAGTTACTAACAAACATTAAGGAAGTAATAGATAGCAATACAATAATAGGAGACTTTAACATGCCACTTACAACAGTGGATAGATCATCCCAAGAGAAAATAAATAAGAAAACAATGGCTTTGAATGACACACTGTACCATATGGACTTAACATACATACATTCATAACATTCCATCCTAAAACAGAATGCACATTCTTTTCAAGTGCACATGGAACATTCTCCAGAATAGATCACATATGAGGTCACAAAACAGGCCTCAAAAATACAAAAATATTAAAATAATTGCCTGCACCTTTTCTGACCACAACACTAAAGCTAGAAGTCAACCACAAGAAAAAAATTTGGAAAGACCACAAATACATGGTGGTTAAACAACATGCTACTAAACAATGAATGGGTCAACCAGGAAATTAAAGAATAAATTTAAAAAATACATGGAAACAAATGAAAATGAAAACACAACAGTCCAAGGCATTTGGGATATAGCAAAAGCAGTCCCAAGAGGTAAGTGCAGAGCAATACAGGTCTACCTCAAGAAGCAAGAAAAATCTCAAATAAACAACCTAATCTTACACCTAAAGGAGTTAGAAAAAGAATGACAAATAATGACTAAATCCAGCAGAATGAAGGAAATAATAAAGATGAGAGAAGAAATAAATGATATAGAAACTTAACAAAAAAAAAAGGAAAAGAAAAAGAAAGATCAAATCAATGAAACCAGGAGCTGGTTCTTTGAAAAAAATTAAAGAATTGACAGACCTCTAGTCAAACTTATCAAAAAGAAAAGAAAAAGGACCCAAATAAAAAAATTACAAATAAGAGAGGAGAAATAACAACCAACACCACAGAAATACAGACAATTATAAGAGAATATTATGAAAAACTATATGTCAACAAATTGGACAACCTAAAAGAAATGGATAAATTCCTAGAAACACATGAACTACCGAAACTGAAACAGGAGGAAATAGAACTTGAAGAGACCTATAAATATCAAAGAAATTGAATCAGTAATCAAAAATTCCCAACAAACAAAAGTTCAGGGCCAGATGGCTTCACAGGCAAATTCTACCAAACATTTAGAGAAGACTTAATACCTATTCTTCTAAAACTATTTCAAAACACAGAAAAGGAAGGATTCTTCTGAAACTATTCCAAAAAAATGGAAAAGGAAGGAAAACCTCCAAACTCATTCTATGAGGCCAGCATTACCCTGATACCTAACCTAGATAAAGACTCCCCCAACAAAGATAACTACAAGCCAATATCCCTGATAAACATGGACACAGAAATTCTCAATAAAATACAAGCAAAATGAATCTAACAATACATTAAAAAATTGATTCATCATGATCAAGTGAGATTTATTCTTGAGTTGCAAGGATGGTTCAATATTCATACATCAATCAATGTGATATACCACATTAATAAAAGAAAGGATAAGAACCATATGATCATTTCAATAGATGCAGAAAAACATTTGACAAAGTACAACATTCATTCATGATAAAAACCCTCAACAAAGTAGGGTTACGGGCAACATACCTCAACATATTAAAAGCCATATATGATGGGGCACCTGGGTGGCTCAGTCGGTTGAACATCCGACTTCGGCTCAGGTCATGATTTCATGGTTCCTGGGTTCGGGCCTCATGTCGGGCTGTGTGCCAACAGCTCAGAGCCTGGAGCCTGCTTCGGATTCTGTGTCTCCCTCTCTCTCTGCCACTCCCCTGCTCACACTCTGTCTCTCTGTCAAAAATAAATAAAGATTAAAAAAAAATTTTTTTAAGCCATATATGAAAAACCTACAGCTAATGTCATCCTAAATGGGGGAAAAATGAGAGATTTTCCTCTACAGTCAGGAACAAGACAGGAGTGTCCACTCTCACCACTGTTATTTAACATAATTCTGGAAGTCCTAGCCACAGCAATCAGGAAACAAAAAGAAAGAAAAAGCATCCAAATCAGCAAAGAAGAAGTAAAACTTTCGTTATTTGCAGATGACATATTATATATAGAAAACCTGAAAGAGGGGTGCCTGGGTGCTCAGTTGGTTAAGTGTCCAACTCTTTAGTTCAGCTCAGGTTATGATCTCATGGTTCGTGAGTTCAAACCCCTCATAGGGATCCACACTGTCAGTTCAGAGCCTACTTAGGACTCTCCCTCTCTCTCTGTCTGTCCTTTTCCCCACCCAAATAAATAAATAAACTTAAAAAAAAAAAACAGAAAACCTGAAAGATTCAACCAAAAATCTGTAATAACTGATAAATAAATTCAGTAAAGTCACAGGATACAAAATCAAAATACAGAAATCTACTGCATTTATATACACCAATAATGAAGCAACAGAAAGGAATAAATCCCATTTAAAACTGCACCAAAAACAATAAGATATCTAGAAATAAACCTAACCAAAGAAGTGAAAGACCTATACTCTGGAAACTACAAAATACTGATGAAAGAAATTG
This sequence comes from Prionailurus viverrinus, assembly GCF_022837055.1. Taxonomy (NCBI): domain Eukaryota; kingdom Metazoa; phylum Chordata; class Mammalia; order Carnivora; family Felidae; genus Prionailurus; species Prionailurus viverrinus. Next base: position 116,972,728 of record NC_062569.1, read on the forward strand.
AAGATAACACAGAAATGGAAAATATTCCATGCTTATGAATTGGAAGAACAAACACTGTTAAAATATCTATACTACCCAAAGCAATCTACACATTTAATGCAGTCCCTATCAAAATACCACCAGCATTTTTCACAGAGCTAGAACAATCTTAAAATTTGTATGGAACCATGAAAGACTCTGACTAGCCAAAGCAACCTTGAAAAAGAAAAGTAAAGCTGGAGGCATCACAATTCTGGACTTCCAAGTTATATTACAAAGCTATTGTGCTCAAGACAGTATGATACTGGCACAAAAATAGACACATACATTAAGGGAACAGAATAGGAAACCCAGAAATGGACCCACAACAATATGGCCAACTAATCTTCAGCAAAGCAGGAAAAAATATACAATGGGAAAAAGTCTCTTCAACAAATAATGTTGGGAAAACTGGACACCTATATGTAAAAGAATAAAACTGAACCACTTTCTTACACCATACACAAAAATAAATTCAAAATGGTTGAAGGACATAAATGTGAGAAAGGAAATCATACAATCCTAGAGGAGAACACAGGCAGTAACCTCTTTGACATTGGCCATAGCAACTTCTTACTAGATATGTCTCCTGAGGTAAGGGAATCAAAAGCAAAAGTAAGCTACTGGGACTTCATCAAAATAACAAGTTTCTACTCAGTTAAGGAAACAATCAACAAAGCTAAAAGGTAACCTATGGAATGGGAGAAGATATTTGCAAATGACATATCTGATTAGAATCCAAAATATATAAAGAACTTATACAACTCAACACCCAAAACCCGAATAAAAATCATTCCAATTAAAAATGGAGTAGGAATTCAGTCCAATTAAAAAATGGGCATAGGGGCACTTGAGTGGCTCAGTTGGTAAAGCATCCAACTTCGGCTCGGGTCATGACCTCACAGCGCATGTGTTCGAGCCCCGCGGTGGGCTCTGTGCTGACAGCTCAGAGCCTGGAGCCTGTTTCAGATACTGTGTCTCCCTCTCTCTCTGTGCCTTCCCTGCTCATGCAATCAGTCTCTCTCAAAAATAAACAAACATTTTAATGTGAATAGAACATGAACAGACATTTTTCCAAAGAAGATACACAGATGACCAATGGACACATGAAAAGATGCTCAACATTACTGATCATCAAAAAAATGCAAATCAAAATTAAAATGAGATATCACCTCACACCTGTCAGAATGACTAAAATCAACAATACAAGAAACAACAGGAGTTGTCAAGGATACAGAGAAAGAGGAACTCTCTTACACTGTTGGTGGGAATGCAAACTGGTGCAGCCACTCTGGAATATAGTATGGAGATTCCTCAAAAAGTTAAAAATAGAACCTCTTTACGATCCACCAATTGCACTACTAGGAATTTACCCAAAGAATACAAAAATACTAATTCAAAGTTATATGTGTGCCCTGATGTTTATAGCAGTATTATCTACAATAGACAGATTATGGAAACAGCCCAAGTGTTCATGACCAATGAACGGATAAAGAAGAGGTGCAAATAAAAATGAAAAGAAAGCTAGTGTAGCTATACTCATATCAAACAAAATAGACTTTAATACAAAGAATGTAATAAAAGACAAAGACAGGCACTACACAATGACATAGGGATCAATCCAGCAAGAAGATATAACATTTATAAATATATATGCACGCAACATAGAATCATCAAAATATGAAAAACAAATAGTAACAGACTTGAAGGGAGAAATTAACAGCAATGGAATAATAGTAGGGGATTTTAACACCCCACTTACATCAATGAATAGATCATCCAGATAGAAAATCAGTAAGGGAATATTGGCCTTAAGTGACACATTAGACCAGATGGACTTAACATATGCAGAACACTCCATCCAAAAGTAGAGAGTACACATTCTTCTCAAGTGGACGCAGAATATTCTGCAGGACAGATCACATGTTAGGTCACTAAAAAAATAGACTCAATAAGTTCAAGAATACTGAAATCATATCAAGTATTTTTTTCTGACTAAAATGCTACAAAACTAAAAATCAATTATGAGAAGAAAACTGGGAAAAACTACAAATACATGGTTTACTGAGGCAAATAATGATTCATAGAAGAAATCAAAGGTAAGTTAAAAAAAAAACTAGAGACAAATGAGAACAGAAATACAAAATATCAAAATCTATGGGATGCAGGGGTTCTAAGAGGGAAGTGCATAGCAATACAGGCCTACCTCAAAAAAAAAAAAAGAGATATCTTAAATAAACCATTTAAATTTAGATATAAAGGAATTACAAAAAGAATAAAAGAAGCCCAAAGTTAGTAGAAAAAATAAGAATAATACTAAAGATAAAAGTGGAAATAAATAAAATAAAGGCTAAAAAAAGAAAAATAGAAAAGATCAATAATACTAAGAGCTGATTCTTTGAAAGTATAAGCAAAACTGACAAACCTTTACCTAGACTCAACAAGAAAAAAAGAGAGCTCATATAAAGTCAAAAATGAAAAAGAATTTGCAATTTGCAACTGATACCACAGAAAAAGGTCATTAAGAGACTATTACAATTATATGCCAACAAATTGAACAAACTAGAAGAAATGGATAAATTCATAGAAATATACAATCTTCCAAGACTGAATAATGAAGAAACAGAAAATGTGAATAGACTGATTATTAGTAAGGAGATTGAATTAGTATTCAAAAACCTCCCAACAAACAAAAGTCACAGACCAGAAGGCTTTACTGGTGAATTCTACCGAACATTTAAAGAAGATTTAATACCTATCCCTCTCAAATTCTTTCAAAAAATTGATGAGGAAGGAGAGTTTCCAAACACATTTCACAAGGCCAGCATTACACTAATACTGAAACCAGACAAGGACATTACAAAAACAGCAAATTACAGGTCAATACCCTTGATGAACATAGATGCAAGAATCCTCAACAAAAGTTTAGCAAACCAAATTCAATGACACATTCAAAGGATCATACGCCATGATCAATTGAGATTTATTCCAGGGATGCAAGAATGGTTCAAAATTTGCAAATCAGTCAATGTGATACACCACATTAACAAAATTAAAGATAAAAATCATATGATTATCTCAATAAATTCAGAAAAAGCATTTTAAAAAAATTTGACCTTTAGGACAAAAATTCTCAACAAAGTGGGTATGTAACTCAACATCATATCATTTATGACAAACCCACAGCTAATATAATACTCAATGATCAAAAGCACGAAAGCTTTTCCTGTAAGACCAGGAACAAGACAAAAATGCCCACTATTCCTACTTTTATTCAACATAGTATCAAAAGTCCTCACCATGGAAATTAGGCAAGAAAAACAAATAAAAAGCATAGAAATCAAAAAGGAAGATTTTCACTATTTGCAGATGACAATATTATACATAGAAATCTCTAAAGACTCCACCAAACAAACAAAACAAGAACAATAACAAAAACAATTAGAACTAATACAAAAATTCAGTAAAGTTATGGAATACAAAATTGATATACAGAAACCTGTTAGTTTCTATACACTGATGCTGAACTATCAGAGAAATCAAGAAAGCAATCTAATTTAGAATTGCATCAGAAAGGGCAAAATACCTCCAAATAAATTTAACCAGGAAGATGAAAGACCTGGACACTGAAAACTGTAAGACACTAGGGGCACCTGAGTGGCTCAGTCCATTAAGCACCTGACTTGATTTTGTTTCAGGTCATGATCTCAGGGTCATGAGACAGAGCCCAGCACCAGTCTCCACACTAAGCATGGAGCCTGCTTAGATTCTTGCTCCCTCTCTCCCTACCACTCCCTACTCATTCTCTCCCTCCCTCTCTCTCTCTCCCTTTCTCTCTCTAAAAAAAAAAAAAAAAAAAAAATTAAGACAGTAATAAGATAAATTGAAGAAGACACAAATAAGTAGAAAGATATTCCATGCATATGGATTGAAAGAATTAATATTGTTTAAATGTCCATTCTACCCAAAACAATCTACAGATTCAGTGCAATACCTATCAAAATTTCAATGGCATTTTTCACAAAACTAGAACAAATAATCCTAAAATTTGTATGGAACCACAAAAGACTCTGAGTAGACAAAACAATCTTGAGAAAGAACAACAAAGGTGGAGGTATCATCCTCCCTGATTTCAAACTCTACTACAAACCTATATTAATCATACAGTATGGTGTTGGCATAAACACAGATACATTGATCAACAGAACAAAATAAAGAGCCCAGAAAAAAAACCCACCAATAAACAGCCAATTAACTTATGACAAAGGAGGCAAGAACATACAATGAGGTGAGGAGAGCTTCTTCAATAAATGGAGATGGGAAAACTGGACAGCTAACTTACATGCAAAAGAATGAAACCAGACCACTATCTTACACCATATACAAAAATCAACTCAAAATGGATAAAAGACTTGATCATAAGACTTAAATCATAAATTTCCTAGAAGAAAACATAGGTAGTAATCTCCTTAACATTGGTCTTAGCAATTTTTTTTGGATCAAACTCCAAAGGCAAGGGCAACAAAAGGAAAAACAAACAAATGGGACTACATCAAACTACAAAGCTGCTTCTGCACAGCAAAGAAAACCACCAACAAAATGAAAAAGCAACATACTGAAAACAGAAGTTATTTGCAAATCATATATTCAATAAGGGGCTACTATCTAAAATGTATACAACTCAATAACAAAAATAATAATAACAATAATCTGATTTAAAAATGGACAGAGGACTTAAACAGACATCTTTCTAAAGAAGACACAAGATGGCCAACAGACCTGTGAAAAGGTGCTCAACACAACTAATCATCACAGAAATACAAATCAAATCCACAATGAGAAATTACCTTACACCTGTCAGAATGGCTATTATCCAAAAGATAAGAAATAACAAGTATTGGTGGGATGTGGACAAAAGAGAAAGCTCATGCACTGCTGGTGGGAATGCAAATTGGTGCAGCCACTTTGGAAAACAGTGTCTCAAAAAATTAAAAAATAGAGTTACCATATGATCTAGCAATTCCACTTCTGGGTATCTATCTGAGAAAAAAACAAAACAAAAAAAACCCCACTAACTCAAAAAGATCTATGTATCCCGATGTTCACTGCAGCATTATTTATAATAGCTAAGACAAGGAAATCTAAGTGTCCATTGATGGATGAACGGATAAAGATGTGATATATGTATATACACAATGGAATGATTTCAGTCATAAAAAAGAATGGAATCTTACATTTGCAACAATATGGATGGACTTTGAAGATACTAAGTTAAGTGAAATAAGTCAAACAGAGAAAGACACATGCTGCGTAATTTCACTTATATGCAGAATCTAAAAAACAAAACAAACAAATGAAACAAAATTAACCCCAGACACACTGATAAAGAGAACAGAGTGGGAGTTGTCACAAGGGAGGGTGGTTGGGGGGAGAGGCAGCAAAATGGGTGAGGGTTAAGTACAAAATTGTGGTTATAAAATAAGTCATGAGGATGTAATGTACAGCATGGGGGATATAATCAATAACACTGCATTAACATTGGAGGATGAGAGATGGTAACTAGACTTATGGTGGTGACCATTTCACAATGTATACGAATGTCACATCACTATGTTGTACACCTGAAACTAATATAGCTTTGTATGTCAACTATATCTCAATAAGTGGGGGAAAAAAAAGTTCCCATCATGAGGAAAAAATGTAACTATGCGGTGATGAATGTTAACTAAATTTATTGTAGTGATCATCCGGGAACACACACAATTATCAAATCATCATGTTATATTCCTGAAACTAATATAATGCTATATGTCAACCATATCTCATATTTAAAAAAAAGAAAAGAAAATATATCAACATATTTTTTACCATACATATTTCTCTTTTAAACAGCTTTACTGAGCTATAACTAATATGTAAAAAGACAACATGATTAATATAAACAATTTGATGATTTTGGACAAATATGCCCACAAACCATCACCACAGTGAAGATAATAAACATATCCATCACCTCCTAAAGTTTCCCCATGCTCCTTTTTTTGTTTTATTTTGTTTTGGTTTGGTTTGGATTTTATTTTGTTTTGTGGTAAGAACAGTTAATGTAAAATCTGCCCTCTTAACAATTTTTTAAAGTGTGAAGTAAGTATTGCTATGTACAGGCACAATGCTGGACAGCAGATCTCTAGAACTTAGTCATTTCACAAAATCAAAACTTTACATACATGCAACTTCCCATTTCCCCTGCACCCCACCCCCAGTCCCAGGCACCCACTATGCTACTCTCCATTTCTCTAAGTCTGATTATTTTAGATATTTCATAGGAGTGAAATCATGCAATATTTTTTCCCACAAACATGTTTTTAAAATTACAAATCACTTTAAAATTGAAGTTTATGATTCCTAAACCAAAAGTCAGTCAACTTTAAATGAAGTTATAATAATAGTAGAGATATCATTTCCAAGGAAAATCCATAAGGCCAAGGCAAAAATCTTCTGACTAAAGATTTAAATATGAAAACCCCCCAAAAAAGTAAGCTTAATGGAGCAAAAATGAAGTAAAATCTGTCTACCCAGGAGCCCACTCACAATACAGGTTTCTGCCATAGCCTCAAAGAGATTCTAATGTGTTTTGACATATTTATCTGTGGGAGACTCTGTCACTGCATTAGCATTCTTCAAATTATTTTTACATTTAAATTGATTTCAATTACATGGACGTTTCAAAACATTAATATTCATTTGAGATATTTTTGATATCTTCTCAGTGTACTAAACTTTTTTAGGAACTGGTTCATAATTAACCCACACTACAGTGTAACTACTGAAGAACAATCCTATGAAACACTGATTAGTATATGAGCCTTTTTGCATATGCTCAAAGTGCCTAAATTATAAACACTCCATTGACAAAGAGTTCACACATACAAACTGTTTCATCAAGATTTCACTTTCAGATTTCTCTCTCTCCCGTTGTTTGAGAATAAGTAACTTGGATGGCAGAAAAGCTCAAGTGATGAACACATCCACTGAGTCATTATGAGAGAAAGAGAGGGATTTGATTGGTCCTTTGAGAGAGTTAGAGGAAGGGTATTGAGTCTGAAGGGGAAAAAAAGACAATAAACTGAGCCCTTCTTGTGGATCCTAAAAGACGCAGTGTGAATGGAATGGAAGTCCTATGGAAACTTACAGAAAAACTAAACTGATTTGCGCAAATAGAGGCAGTGTGGACGCTTTCAGGAGCCATAGGCAGAGGGAACCACGGACATTTAACACAGAGAAATTAACAGAATTTGTGGTTTGGAGTGATGGAATTACTAATTGTTTGAAACAATGCCATCTAAATCTCACTGGGCAGAGAAACCCACATGTTATTTGGGATACATGAGAATTAAATGAAATAATATATAAAATACTTGGCACTTAGAAGGCATTTAAGAAGCAGTAGTCACAACTATTAAATTATCTTATGTAGGCTTTGCAATTTATCTAAACTTGAGTTGAACAAAAGATTTGGGGCTGTATTCCCCAAGACTATTAGTCTGGAAAGCAAGATTAGGCAACACTGCCCCCTCGTGGTTTACTTTGTCCTCTAGAAAACTCATCATCATTAGCAGACATGGAAATGAATGTAAGGCTGAATTCCTGCATTTGGTTGAGGTCCAGTGATCCAAGGGAAAGATGGTGTACTTATGTTCCAATGGAATAAGATATTGTATGAAAGCCTGGAAGTTTCCCTAAAATTGTATTAGACTACATAGAACTCTTTAAACTAGAGAAAAATCCACTGAGTTAAGAATGGTCCAGATGGGGCAGCAGGTAGAGATTCCAGAAGAACCAGTAATACCACGTAAAGGTCGAAGCAGCCTTAATCATCCCTTACCTGACCTGCCAAAAGTTCTGTCCTCTGAAAATATAAAGGTGCAATATTAGAGGAAGTTAGCATTACCTAAGATGTAACAGCGTTAGAGTTGAAAATAGCAAGTTAAGGTGATTTCCCGGCCAGTGGAAAAGAAGATTAATAAGTCAGTGGGGTAAAGGAGGTGGACAGCAGCACAAACAGGTTCTGTGAGTGGCATGGAGGTCAGCACATCAGAGGATCTCAGCACAAGCACAGGCAGAGGTTAAAGCTGGTCCAGCTGGTCCAGCAAGAATAGGAGTAGACAGATTGCTGTTGTGCAGGCAGCACTTTACAGAATTGCCCTCATTCATTTCGAGCCAGGGATCCTAGAGACAATTCAAAGGAGATCTAAAGGAGAGGGAGTCTTTCATTAAGACTTTGTCATGGAACACATTCACTGGCCAGGTTACCATTTATATCCATTTCATAGATATGGATACTAAGATTCAAATTCACACAAGCACAAAGATGGGGAGGTGGATATATGTGATATTAATTTATCTTTTATTTATACCAACCTGCCTCCTTTTAAAAAAAATCTCGGGTACCTAGAGACATGTGTTTTTCTGTTCCTTTCAATTTTAAAATTTTCTTATTTTACATTACACTTAATTACATACACTCCTTCAAATCATTTTCTGCAGTAGGCAGAGTATAAATATTACATCAACAAAATAACATATTTCTATAGGAAAATACGTTACAAGTTCTGAACAACTGACCTACATACTTCAAACTTCATACTATTTCATACTTGATACTTACATACCTACATACTCCATATTTGATTTTGGTCAATCAGAGCATCCTTTAACAATCTACCAACATGTCCGATGAAAATAATTGTAAATAAATACTATTCTGTATACTTTACTTTGAAAAGACTATTCTGAAAAGTTCTATTATCTTTCCTTGGTAGACATCTTCCAAAACATAGTGAATTTTAAAATTTTAAAATTTATATATATATATATATATATACATATATATGTATATATATATATATAAAATTTACTTATTTTTAATGTTTATTTTTGAGACAGAGAGAGACAGAGCATGAGAGGGGGAGGGGCAGAGAGAGAGGGAGACAGAATCCCAAGCAGATTCTAGGCTCTGAGCTGTCAGCACAGAGCCCGACGCGGGGCTCGAACTCACGGACCACGAGATCATGACCTGAGCCGAAGCCGGATGCTTAACCCACGGAGCCATGCAGACGCCCCTAAAATTTGTATATATTTTAAAGAAACCTGATATGACAAGGTTATACTCCTAGAATTACATATTCTTGCAGAGATTTTTGGCCTAAACTTCCAGTGAGATAGACATAAGTAGAATTGAAAATAATGCTTCAGTCACTAAGATATTTATTAGTATGTTAAATGTAAAAGATAATCTTCACATAACAAATTTAAAAAGTCCAATAATTAAGTTCCTTTATTATAAAGCAGGGTAAAAGAGGGCAACAAATGTTTTCTAGTTCTTCCATAGGACGACAGCATGGACAATAACAGATTTAAATTAAATTAGATAGGCTGGGATCCACTGAATTATAGCTCTGGTTGCTTATCATTTATACAGTGCCTACCAGTGTGAGTTTGATTTCTGGATCAAATGTAAACGTTTTCATTTAATTATTTACTAACCGAAGTTAATTTTTTTCTGTATCTGTTCCCCTTTGGAAAATAAAGGCAGTCCTCACACAATTTACATTTGACTCTTGAATTATCCTCACACTTCTGTGTGGAGCAACGTGCCTGGTTCAGTGAAGCTTAATTTCCAGCCCACACAGCACACCCCACCAAAGGAGCTTTTCGTTTGATAGTTACCATGTTCCTCTCAGTGTAGGCAAGAGGCACTCAAAGCTCTGAGAAAAACGTGAAACACGGGTACAATGAAGATGGGTACAAGAGCAGTCCTAATCCTGTCACTCTAGTATTTCAAGCAGAAAGAGAATTAATACAAGGAGTTAGGTGCGTACCAAACTGTCAGAATCACCAGAGGAATCGAGAGGTCAGGAAATTCAGCCAGTAGCATTCAGGGTCTACCATTACCTCTCAGAGATTTGAAAGTTTATAGTACCCACTGGAAAATGCTGCCAGTAGTCAGACTTTCCTCTAGCACTGAGGTCAGTCACAGGATACTTCTAGAGGCCCCTGACCTCACATCAGCTGACGCCCACATATCTTACCATGATTGCCAACAGGAACAATAATGGCTTTTTGGTTCTCTCTCTCGTACCTTCCAAATCTCACAAAAATGCTGCTAATTAGAAAAATCCGTGCTTTCCCTGTCAGGGGCTGGAAGTTCTCAGGCAGGGTACAGACTTACAATCACTAGCATGGTGTTGGCAGAAAAAGACTCTAGGGTCCTATAAGAAGCACTTATTGTCAGGGAAAAGGAATCTGAATTGGTGACCCGGGCTTATTCAGTGAGGCTTGGTTCTGGCACAACATGTAGCTGAGGCTGGATGTTCATTCTAGTCGATTAGGGCCACACTCTGGAAACTATAGCTGAGCATGTGAGTACAAACCAAAAAGATTCAACTTTAAGAGAAAATATGGACCTCCCTTGGCTGAAGGAGTGAGGTTAACCTCCATCAGAGGACCCTTGCAAGGAACTGGACCAGCAAAGCATAAGAGCAGCGGTGAGCTCTGCCAAACCAATTTACAAGAGCAACACCATACAGCAGCTACAGGAACAACGGCAGCAGAAAAATGAGTCCCGCTACTGAATCAGTCAATTTCCAATTCTCCTGGTGGGGGGCAAGTGAAAGGAAGATCTGCCTCTATGAGTAATCTTCTGGAGTCACTGAACAATTTAGGAGAGAGGGAAAGAAAGATTCTAGATGTCCTGCCATTTTGGAAATTATGAAATTGAGTTGGCTTTAATTTAAAGTTGTTTTTTTTTAAGTTTCCAGATAAAGATGGTAAATTAATGCACTTACAGACCTCTTCTGTCTTCCTAAAGCCCAATAAGCTGTATTTATATATATATGAAGGCATAAAGTTGCATGGACAAAGAGCATTTGGAAAGGAGACAAAAACCACAGAGTTTTGGAAGCTAGAATGCAGCTGGATGAGTGGCAAATTACTTGGCAAATCTGAGAAAACTGAATTCTAAGCCAGCAATAGGAAAAGCTGAGAAACAACCCAATATATGCGACAGAATCCCCCAAAGACCCAAGATTTAGCAGACCAAGTACCTCTGGAAGACCTGGGAGTAAAAGTGATGATAAAAACTGCAGGATTGTTTCAAAGTCATTTCTGAGAAACAAAGAGACCTCTTGGACCCTCACCAACTTTGTGAAGCTGGACAGCCAACCCTCTCCCTTTCTGGCAAACTTGAAGTTACTCTGCAGAGAGAGTATAACTGAGGTTGTCTCTACTAAAGGGCAACTAGGCAGAGCTACAGGCAGAGGTACCATAATAAAAATGGGGGAATTAAATGAAAGTTTCCATACTCAACTCCATGTTGAGACTTCAGCATTCTCCTTACCTGAACCCACTTCTCAGAATGCCACCTGTGGAGACTATACCCTCCAGGCAGGAGGTCAGAAGCACCTTTCCTGGGCAATCATGCAAGCCCAAAAGAAAGCCTTAAAAATACTCTCAGAAAGGAGTTCCCGAAGAAACATTCTATTCAAATTATTCTACTCTGAAGCCTATAGTCCCTGTGCCCCACACATGCACATCGCTTCCAAAGTGGATTTTTTCATTCTTCTGTATGTTGCTGTCCAGTTCTCCCAGCACCGTTTGTTAAAGAGACTGTCTTTTTTCCACTGGATATTCTTCCCTGCTTTGTCAAGGATTAGTTGGTCATAATTTTGTGGGTCCAATTCTGGAGTCTCTATTCTATTCCATTGTTCTATGTGTCTGTTTTTGTTCCAATACCATGATGTCTTGATGATTACAGCTTTGTAGTAGAAGCTAAAGTCTGGGATTGTGATGCCTCCTGCTTTGGTCTTCTTCAATATCACTTTAGCTATTCAGGGTCTTTTGTGGTTCCATACAAATTTTAGGATTGCTTGTTCTAGTTTCAAGAAGAATGCTGGTGCAATTTTGATTGGGATTGCATTGAATGTGTAGATTGCTTTGGGTAATATTGACACTTTAACAATATTTATTCTTCCAATCCATGAGCAGGGAATGTTTTTCCATTTCTTAGTATCTTCTTCAATTTCCTTCATAAGCTTTCTATAGTTTTCAGCATACAGATCTTTTACATCTTTAGTTAGGTTTATTCCTAGGTATTTTATGATTCTTGGTGCAATTGTGAATGGGATCAGTGAAAAAGAATGAAATATGGCCTTTTGTAGCAACGTGGATGGAACTGAAGAGTGTTATGCTAAGTGAAATAAGTCATACAGAGAAAGACAGATACCATATGTTTTCACTCTTATGTGGATCCTGAGAAACTTAACAGAAGACCATGGGGGAGGGGAAGGGGGAAAAAAAGTTAGAGATGGAGGGAGGCAAACCATAAGAGACTCTTAAAAACTGAGAATAAACTGAGGGTTGATGAGGGGTGGGAGGGAGGGGAACATGGATGATGGGCATTGAGGAGGGTACCTGTTGGGATAAGCACTGGGTGTTGTAAGGAAACCAATTTGACAATAAATTTCATATTTTAAAAAAAGTGGGTTTTTTGTTGCCTTCTTCTTAAATACGAATGGCCAATAAAGATATTTGAGGCAAGAATCTAAATGACAGAAAGTGGCCAAACTAGACACCCATAAATGCAACCTGAGGGAAAAAAAGACTTTACTGGAAGCTGAAAAATGAAATTAAAAATAGAATTGATTTTCTCAGAGGAAAAAAAAGAAGTTATTACATCAGCCAATCAAAAAAGGAATGATATATTAATTAAGGTAATACTAACTGTTATAATGGAGACATTGTGGCATCTCAAAATAGCTTAACATCATAGGCATTTATTCTTACCTATATAAAGTCCAGCTAGTAATGGGATGGGGGGAAGGGCTCTGTTCCACATAGTTACTCCCACTCCCTGGCTCCCTGCCCATTTGTGACTTCTCCATCCCTTCGGTCATTAGAGTTCTATCTATTCATGAGACAAATGATGAAAGAAATGGCACAGGAAACATACTTCCTAACTCTTTGTCTTAAAAGAACATATGCTATTTTTGTTCAATTTCCAATAGCATGATGCAAAGGGAGATCAGAAATGTGGTCCCTGACTGAGCAGTCACTTTCCATCAGCAATTTTATTTTAAGGAAAGAATACAAATCTATATTGGATAGCTGACTGTTTGTGCCATGCTATTGGGGAAAAAAATAGAAGATAGAAACCATTCAGAAACACACACACAAAAAAATAGCTCTCAGAAAATAAAAGTGTAACAGCAGTCATTAAATATACAATGTAAGAGTTGTAAGATAAAACTGAGAAAACATGGCAGAAGGTGTAGCAAAAGGGCAAAAAGATGAAAAATAGGACAGAAACATTTTTAAAAAATTAGAAGTCAATCCATAAAATCTAACATGAAAAGGTATTCCAGAAAGAAAAATACAGGGAAAAATAATAACCAACTAAATAATTCAGGACGAATTCACAGAACTGAAAAAAAGAATCAACAGATTGAAAAATTTCACCAAAGGTCTGACATGGTAGATAAAATAGACTTAGACCAAGATACATTACATGATGTTTCCAATCTCCGGGGACAACAAAAAGATTTTAAAAGTTTTAGGAGCAAAAAAAAATCCTAGTTCATACAATGATAAAAAATGAGAGTGGCATTGGACTTCGTAATACTAAAATGGAAGCTAGAGGAGAGGGGAGCACTGCAATCAGAATTGGAGCATTCAACCTAGAATTCCACACCCAGCCAAACTGGCAATTGAGAGTGATGATATAATAATAAAGACAGTTTCAAACACGCAAGGCCTCAAATAATTTATCCATCATGCAACCTTTTTCCAGGACACTACCAGAAATTGTGTTCCACCAAAACACGGAAGGAACTAAGAAAAGAAATAACAGAGAGCTGGGAGAATAGGACCCAACCTGAAAGAAAAATAAAGAAAATCCTCAGGATGACGGAGAACAGAGATTTCACAACAGTTACTGCATTGGGCCTAGATTTCAACCGATCTATATAGGAGCAGAGAGAGGTGTTATTAAAAGGATGAAATTCACAGCACACTCGCAATATCGACATTATGGTGAGAGGATATTTCAGTAGTGGCAGGAAAAGTTGAGAGAGGGAGAGAGAGAGTTTCCCTCTCTCTCTCTCTCTCTCTCTCTCTCTCCCTCGAGAGAGAGAGGAGTAGCAGTAGTAGCAGTAACAGCAACAGTACTCATAGCAGTATTACAAAAGATATTAATTTAACTGAAGCCTGACTGAAGGAAAAGAATAAATTAAAGAATATAAGAGCATGTCTGATATACTAGTAATATATAATTGAGTAGTCAGGTGAAATGATAGATTTTGTAAAATGTGTGGTTCTGCCTTAAAACACATAGGTTGATTATTTTAATTTTTCACGCTCCATGTTGTTGCACTCTTCAGGAACACATCTATGAAAGCATAAGATGGCCTACATTGCCAGTGTGGAGACAGACACATATTTCCTGTCCGAATGTGGTCTAGGTGTTACCTTCTCGTAATCGTTGCCTTTAATAAGCACCATTAATTGAAATCATTTGGTAGATGCTCTAAAAGTACTGGCAACAATTTCAAACTTTTATTAAAATTTTGATCTTCTAAAGTTTAAATGATGTCCTTTGAGGCAAGGTATTGGCAGTTCTCTGTGAATGTTCTGCAAAATGAAATTAATCTTTAATAATTAAGAATAGGAAAGGCAACTTGGAACTCTGCAAAAGTAGGAGACTTACCTATCCATCTGGTACAATTTGTGCCAGCCACGGCAATTAGTACAGATTTAATACTTACCAGAAAATTTCTATAAGTAAAAATAAATAAATAAATAAATAAGCCATATTACCCTGACCTAGCTTACTCAATTTTATAAATCAGCTTTAATATTCATACCATAGCAGCACTTATATGAGAGGAAAATATAACCCCTATCTTATGTAAGCCAGGTTTTTTTATTCTTATATATGCATCTTTGCTCAATCTCTAACTGTTAAAGACACCAAAATACACTCCCACCCACCTCCACAGCAAAAATTGCAAGTTTGGATCCGATAACAGCCTGAGGCACTGGTTAAGAGGAAAGGTTTAGCAGGGTTTCCCAAAGGGCATCTTGTGAATCACATACCTAAGAACTGTCTGAAGTATTTGTTAAAAATGAAAATTCCTGGGCCCTGCCACAAAACAACAGATTCAAAATCTGTATGGTAGATCTGAAATCTCATTTTTATTTTATTTATTTATTTATTTATTTAGCAATATGCCCTGTGATTCTCACACAGCTGAAATTCAGAGATGCACTGCTTTAGGATGTGGGATACAAAGGTCAAATCACTACAGAAGTCAGTGTCACAGACTTCAAGCAAAGACAAGGGACTCATACTCAGACGCGAAGCTGGATAAGTATCCTTTGGAAGCCACAGAGTCACTAAAATTGGAGAACAAGGAAGCAAGCTTTGAAAATACAGTTTGCAGGGGCTAAGAATCAAGGAGATCCAACATGCCAACATAAATAAGGTTCTTCCTCACTTTCTGCAGAAGTAGAGGCTAGTGATTGTGGACATTCTTAAATCTGCATTATTAATTACTTTCATGACACTTTCTAAATTTTATTTTTATTTTTATTTTTTTATTTTTTTTAACGTTTATTTATTTTTGAGACAGAGACAGAGCATGAACGGGGAGGGTCAGAGAGAGGGGGAGACACAGAATCCGAAACAGGCTCCAGGCTCTGAGCTGTCAGCACAGAGCCCGACGCGGGGCTCGAACTCACGGACTGCGAGATCATGACCTGAGCCGAAGTCAGCTGCTCAACCTACTGAGCCACCCAGGTGCCCCATAAATTTTATTTTTAAATAAAGAATTGAAATAAAGCAATGTGTTTTGACGGTCTCTAACTGTTAGGATTGAGTGTAGCTGCCTGTATAGGAAATAACTCTGGCTTAAGCAAGATGAGAGTTTTATTTTCCTCTCATGATAAAGCAGGTTCATAATTTCTTGAGGAGCCCATGCTTCTTCCAGGTCTCTGCTACACCATCCTAACAGTCTGGCTACGTGCTTGTGCTTATGCTTATATTATGGATGCTGGGCCTCTAGGCATCCTGTCCTGTTCCAGGCAACGGGAAGGAATAATGGCAAAAATGTGCATATCAACCAAATCAGCCTCCTTTTTAAGGCAGTTTCCCAGAAGTTCTACAAAACAACTTCCAGATACACTTTATCAAACAGTTCCCATTGGCTATGTAAAGAAGCTTATAAAATGTAGTTTTGGCCAGCCACATTGCAATCTCCAGTGAAACTGGGGTTCCATTGCACAAAGAGAGGAGGAGAATGGATATTGAATAGGTACCTGAAAGTATAAATTCTGCCCTTCACTTACTATCTGACTATGTGAAATTCACCCATCTCCCCTGGTCTTCAGTTTTCTCATGTGTAAAACAGAAACTGACACTTTTCAGGATTGTTACAACATTTAAAGATAACATACGTAAAAGTGTTGACACACAGTAGAGATTTAATAAATGAATCAATTACCAAGAATAGCTCTAACTTCTAAAATATATTTCTGTACTTATTGAACTCTGTTGTTGAAAGGCGAATTATCTGATTGGGTATAATACCACCAAATACTGAAACTACATCACACCGCCTTGCCAGTGCGGTTCAGTTATTGCATTCTATCTCACTTCATTATCTCCGTCCTGCCCTCTGGAGAAGTACCAGTTAGGAGTGAACACACTCTTACAAGGCTAGTCAACTGGTAAAGAAAATGAAGTATCTAGGAATAACTGAAAAGACTAACAATAAAGATATCCACACAGCATATGTGACATACAATCCACATCCATATAACCCTTTACCCTCCACCAAAGCAGTGGTCTCTTTAGCTTAATAGACAGTTTGTCTTAAAGACATACCACTTTCCTTTTTTAAAAATTGTATGTCCAGGCTTCTCCAGTACTATTTCTACAAGGAGACTACAGGATCTAAGCATTTCTATTCCACTATTGTTCATTTCTCTACTTCTGTTTGTTTTGTTTTGTTTGTTCATTTTTTGTTCTTGTTTGTAGATCAAAACATATGGCCACAAAGTCCACCCATTCCAGGATGCAAGTCCTTTTGCAATGTGATTTAGTATCCTTCTATCAAGAGTTAGAGTTTATTCCTCTACCTCTTGAAACTAGGCTGGTCTTGGACTTGCTTTGACCAGTGGAAGGTGGCAAAAGTGACACGATGTGACTTACAAGACTAGATATGTCTTATTAAGCTTTATAGCTCTGGCTTCACCCACATGGAACACTGTTCTGAGGCTGCCATGTAATAAGAAAGTAGGTCTGGGGGCGCCTGGGTGGCTCAGTCAGTTAAGCGTCCGACTTCGGCTCAGGTCACGATCTCACGGTCCGTGAGTTCGAGCCCCGAGTCAGGCTCTAGGCTGACGGCTCAGAGCCTGGAGCCTGCTTCCGATTCTGTGTCTCCCTCTCTCTCTCACCCTCCCCCACCCCTCACACTCTGTCTCTCTCTCTCAAAAATAAATAAATGTTAAAATTAAAAAAAAAAAAGAAGAAAAAGAAAAAAGAAAGTAGGTCTGGCCTATGGAGGCAGACATACGTGCCCCGGAGGGTAACCAGCACTGACTGCCAAACAGGTGAGTTAGACCATCTCAGACCTGCTAGCCCAAGAGATTCTCCAGCTGAATGTAACTGCGTGAGTGACTGAACCCAGAAGAAATCAGCGGAGAAAGCACCCAGCCAACAGACCAAATGGTGAGAAGTAATAAATTGTTGTTATTGTAAGCCATTAAGCTTTGAAGGGATTTCTTACACAGCAATATAAACTGAAGTATCATCACCTTGTGAAGAAAAACACTGAAGCTTTTATTTCCTTTACAGTGATCTTTACCCTGTGAAAAGAAGCCTAATACAGTCCTAAGCACATGATGGGTGCTTAATAATTACTTGTGAAATGAATGAATAAGTATATCATGGTGAACTTCCTTTAACTCAATAAAGATCCATAGCTTATAATCTGCTCATCATTAAATCTCCACCAGACTCAAGATCAGAGCACCATCTATTGGCCAGCAGATAATTGTGAAGAGGCAAAGCAGCAAAGCAGGGATGAGTTCACACTCCCTTCATTTTAATGTGAAATTTAATAATTTAGTTAACACTTCTGTGTGAGCCATATGCTTCTTTTAAAGAAGAAGATCATTATATAGATTATCTGGGGGGTTTCTGCATCTTCTCCCTTTTATAGTAGGAACAGCTTCAATATACAATAGTTTCCACTATTTGATTATTTAAAAAGCTACCCCCAAAACAAAAGTCACCCTTTATGAACTCAGACTCTGCACTATCAAATGAGATTACTCATAACTTCTCCTAATTGTATATCTAGTTAATATCAGAAATGCCCAGGAATTTACATGGCTCAAAAGGAAATATTTTAGGAATATCTTAATTAAGAATTGTTTTTAATTGCTACAATGAAAGATCAGGAAACTACCCTTTGAAATCTTTCCAGTCTAAAATCACTGTGTCTGTGTTCTGTGATGTAGAACTTCAGTGCATCAATTGCCCATCCAAGTGCTGGAGTAAACCCAAATTGTCTTGCTAGGAGAATCTTGGCCTTTTGCACAAAATCACATCAGGCACATATCCATCGAAGATCATGTGGCCTTTGAATCAGATGTATGTGCTGTTGGAAAAGAACATTCTCCTTCTACGCTAACCTTTTTTTTTAGGTTTATTTATTTATTTTGAGACACAGTGTGTGCACCATCAGAGGAAGAGAGGAAGAGAGAGAGAGAGAGAGAGAGAGAGAGAGAATCCCAAGCAGGCTCTGTGCTGATAGCACAGAGCCTGACGTGGGGCTCAAGCTCATGAACCCTGAGATCACGACCTGAGCCAAAATCAAGAGTCAGAAGCTTAACTGACTGAGCCACACAGGCCCCCCTTACTGCTAATCTTCATTCAGCAGTAGAAATGAGAGGGAGCACCCAGCTGTACCTCACTTCCACAAGCCATTTGGTCCCTTTTAATTGGTATTTTTATAGACCTAATTCCCAGATTGAATAAGTGGTCAGGGATTCCTTTATGAAAACTGACTTCCTCGGTAGTTAGGGGACTCCTTCTCTGAAAGCTGTTTTATGTTTTTCTTTTTCTGTGGTCATGGGCTTCTTGTGACAGAGGTCTCCCTGTGGTGTAAGAGTTCCTTGTGATGCAAGGAAGGCTGTGGTTAGGGTACCTTGGAACACAGCCGGGCTCTGGACAGAGATAACTTGTTTCAAAGAGGGGTTTGGACCAGAGGTGACACAGGGTGAACTGCAGACACTCTTGGAAGAGTGTGATGTGGTCCTCATTAATAACTAAATGTCAGAAGAGCTATCAGCTGACTTTCAAGTATATACAGAATCTGTGCACGTAACCTTATGACCAGGAAATAAAATTCAAAATTCCTTTGATTTCTTATCCAAACATGTGTGTTGGGGGGGAGGGGGGAGGGGGAAAGAGAGAGAGACAGAGTGAGTGAGACACAGAGACAGAGAGAGATACAGAGACAAGAGAATACCACTACTATACTAATTCTGAACAGTTGCCTGAAGGCTATGCCATACTTCCATTCCTCTAAATACTCTAAAATGTATTCCCAAAGCAAGCCAGATCAGAGAAGGAAAGGAAACGTGTATTTCATTATTTTAAGCATCGCATAATCTGTTTCATTTGAGCAACCACCATCTTTTGTTAGGACTGTCTACGATGTGCACTTGCCTGGTCTTAAGCTTTGAAGGGATTTCTTACACAGCAATATAAACTGAAGTATCATCACCTTGTGAAGAAAAACACTGAAGCTTTTATTTCCTTTACAGTGATCTTTACCCTGTGAAAAGAAGCCTAATACAGTCCTAAGCACATGATAGGCGCTTAATAATTACTTGTGAAATGAATGAATAACTATATCATGGTGAACTTCCTTTAACTCAATAAAGATCCATAGCTTGTAATCTGCTCATCATTAAATCTCCACCAGAATCTCCTTTACATATTTTCATACCCCTCTAATGCATTCTCTATCCACCAGTCAGGCTGTTCTTTGAAAACTGCAAATCCTATCTTCCCAGGTGTCTGCTTAAAACTTTCTGTGACTTCCTATTGGACTTTACATTAAAGACAAAATCTTTAACATTATCCATAGGGCTAGGCATGACCTCATTACCACCTACCTCTTCAGTTTTTTTCTAGGTCATTGGGCTCCTTTCAGTAACCTGATGGAATTATAAGGGAGGACGTCCAGTATATAATGTTCCTTTTCCCTGTGTAAGTTCTAAACCAACTGCTTTGGCAAAAGGGCAAGATAAATGAGAGACTTAAAAAGAAAAGTCTTTATCACGTATTGCATTGATATTGGAGAATGCAGCCTTTAAATGAAGGGAATTTCTGAGAACTATGTTTACCCTCAGAAACAGGCAGTACTGAATCATTTTCCTCATGCCCATGGGCATAGCCTCAACTACTAAGTTTAAGTCCTGGCGGAAGCTTAGAAGAGCCTGGGTTACACTGCAGGTATCAAATGATTCCCAAGTCTCAATAGCTTGAAGCCACAAAGGCATATTTCTTGCTCATTTAACACATCCATCCGAGGGCAGCTGAGACTCTGCTCTATATTCCAGTCCTGTCTCCGGGACCCAGACTGAAAAGACAATCACCCTCTCAAACTTTGCTGGTTGCCACTGCAGAAAGAGAAGACAGGCCTTTCAAAACTCCTTTGTCTTCCTAGCAATCACATGCTCTGCTCCAAAAATGAGTCACACAACTTTCAACCTCAACCCGGTGGCCAGAACTAATAAAATGGCCCTACCAGGAAATTTAGGCTTCCATATGCCCCGAGATGAAGAATGGGTGTGGGTGGGAAAAAACTATGAATATTTCCATGGCCAAGAGCAACTGTGGACGGATGCTCTCCACAGGCATGTCAGCCTCCTAAGTGAAAGGGGCTAAGCTCCACATACCAAAAGTCACCACTCAGAATTTCGTGGAGATGGATAAGACGTTTTTAGGCGGAATCCTTTTCATCGAAACCAGGTAAGCAGGGACGAAGTGTTTCCCCTTACACAACTCATTGTGAAAATCCATGATTTGAATTCAACTGGGATTAAAAAGGAAGCACAATTTGAATCAGGCATTCTTCTAAGAATGTGGGCAGCCTCACATGGAGAAACAAATTATATAGAGCATGCCAATTATGTAGGAGGTTCCCAACAAATGATATAACCAAAGTGGATCCAAGAAATTACAACGTAGGATTAATCCTCAAGGAACAAAGAGAGAGAATTGTTTTTGCAACCCATTTTTTATAAGGTTTTTTCCATGAATTCCCCAAAGGGAGACTCTGGGACAATTAACAGTACAGTATCATGTCCTTTTCCTGATATGCTCTTAACTGAAATGTTCCACCCACAAAGAAAAGTATACAAATCATAAAGGCCTGGAATATTTTCACAAAATAAATACATCTGGGGAACCTAAGCACCCAGAACGAGAACCAGAACATTGTATTACCTCTAGGCTCCCCACTCTCCTCCTGTTTCCTTTCAGTCACTAAAATAGCACCCCTCCATACACAACACTACAGAGAGCAATTATGCCGTTGGGGAGGAGACTGGGAGTGGAAGGGTGGTTAAGGAGGAAATTTCATATTTTGCAATGTGTTGTTTTAATTTTGCATATCAAGAATATAACCGTATATTACCTTTGAAATAAAACAATTTAAACCCTCCTATCTTGACCCAGTGATTCCCCTTGACGATTCTATAGTACCAGGCTCCACTCAGGTGCAGTGATTATGAGCACAGACTCTGGAGTAAGAAAGAAATGAGTTGAAGTCATGTCTTACCAATCAGGAGCAGCTTCCAGGCCTTGGCCAAGTTACTCAAATTCCCAAAGCCTGAGTTCCATCCTCTATAAAATTATGATAATAATAACTAATTCATAGGGGTGCCTGGGTGGTTCAGTTGGTTAAGCATCTGACTCTTGATATTGGCTCAGGCCATGATCTCACAATTGTGAGATGGAACCCCACATTGGGCTCGGAGCCTGCTTGGGATTCTCTCTCTCCCCCTCTCTCTCTGCTCCTCCCCAAATTGTTCTTTCTCTCAAAATAAATAAACTTTAAAAAAATAACTAATTCATAAAAAATTAAGTGAAAAGTAAAGTAAATTAGTAAAGTAGTTAATACAGTACCTGAAACACATTACGAGTTCTATAAATTGTACCTTTTATTATTCTATGGAATCAAAATGTCAGGTAACTGGCCTTTGGAGATTAAAGAATATAATATACTCTATTTAAAACATGAAATTAAAAACATAGCTATTCTCTTTTTACTTGAAGTAGTTGAAGATAATGAGTAGTATTTACCATTCACAGTGTCTGAGAAACACAAGCTAGCTAACAGTATCTTAGAAATCATCAGATTCATTTATCTGCTTGTTTGTTTACACAAATGAATAAACTGAAACCAAAACAGGCAATGATTTCTTTTTACTCACACCGTTTGTTCCCAAAAAAGTTGAGAACCCGATCTCAATTTCTCTGACTTCCAGTCCAGTGCTTTCCCTACTATGCCATGATCCATTCACTCGGCCATACCCGAACAGACCTAACAGTTGCTGAGTGTCTCACAAGTACATGCCAGTAAAATTCAGACTAAAATGGCTATCCCAGGAAAAGGTGGAAAAACACCTTCTATTAGATCAGGCTGACTTCCATTTATTCCATCAGCAGCATCTGTGCTTACTGGAAGGTACTGCAAGGAGATTACCTATGTATTAGAAGATGGTTAATATGGGGTATTAAAAATTAATTCCATTTCTGAATATATTGAACAAGAGGGGATCTTACCAGCCATCTGCTGCTGAGTCCTCTGTTGTCCTGCTTGCTTAGATTTATGCTAATGAAAAGTCAACCCACAGGGCTGCGGAAATCTTTCATTCTTCTCTCTTCCTCATACACACCCTATTGCAGGGAAGGAATTGAGCCTAAAATTAGAGAGTTGTGAATTCAACCTGGTGGAAAAGTGTAAGGAGACAGATTGGGGCTTAAGGAAGAAGGGAGCAGGTGTCGTAGAAGAATTTCCTCAAGTATTGATGGCTTTGGTGAGCTTGTGATCAGTTGAGGAAAGAGCTTCAAACTTGTGTTTGAACCTTGACTTCTTGGTGTTGAATCTTACAGTTAATTCTGTGGCCGTGTCCAAGTCCCTTCTTTAGCTTGGCATTCATTTCCTCATCCCTAGAGCATCTTTTATAACTGACCTCTGAAAGTGTAATATAATTGTCAGTGGCTATAAGATCAAAGAATTTCAAGCTGTTTAAAGCATGAAGAAAGCTCTAATGTTTCAGCCACTCAACATACTAACCATTCCATATTCTTATGTTAATTTATTTTTGAGAGAGAGAGAGAGAGAGAGAGAGTGCAAGCGAGTGGAACAAGGGCAGAGAGAGAGTGGGACAGAGGATCCGAAGCAGGCTCTGAGCTGACAGCAGAGACCCCAATGTAGGGCTCAAATCACAAACCACGCAATCATGACCTGAGTTGAAGCCCAACACTTAACTTAATTATTACTTCTATTATTCTCTTTTAAATCTTATTGATGAAGCAGGAGAAACTTTTTTTTTCCTTTAAGAATATTTAAGATTGGGAACAGTACATTTCCTATATTTTCTTTTAATAAATAGAGAGGAATACTTTGATCAGCAAAGAGGATGATGCATACATTAGACATGCATACATTGGCAGATGAAAGAAAGATTAATATTTAATACACAGAAATGAACATAAAAGAGTGGAAAAATAACATTTTTCTTAACCACTAGATGTATTTTATAAAATGACCATATATCTTATGTTCTTTCAAAAGCACAACACATGGATATAGCATCAATAATTCCAAGTACCTATTTTGTTAATGGACCATTTTTTCCTCAAATAGTAGATAAACAAAAAGATGTTATGGAGTGATTCTGTTGGCATATTCTTGAAAATAAGTAATATCGCCCTATTGCATTCTGCAAAGCACTTCAAAGAGATGTGCTCCTTATGTATGTGCTCATAGTACTCACTCTCAGAAAGGAAGCACACAAGAATCAATCTCAAAACCAACTTTGATTTCCGTTTTAATAGTCTGGCATATTTCTAAGAGTAATATTTTCAAGGAATCTTATTCAACAAAGCATTAAAAACTTGGTGGTTATTGAATATAAAGGCTCTTGATCTTCAATATAAAGTTCCCTTTTTTTTCTGTTTACATTCTTTTACAGGGAACAGATATGTTGGGTTACATCATCCAAAGAATAATAGATTAAGGAATTGTTTCTAAATTAATTTTAATCACTCTGATTGTAAAATGCCATACTCACAAAAAGGACAGTAAACACAAATGCACAGTGTGGTGAATAAATACAAAGCAAACATCCATGTATCTACCACTTATATCAGACATAGAATGCTGACAACCCTATAGATAACCCCCATGAGGTTCTTCTTTAATACACCCTTCAGCCCTACGTGGGGGTAACCACTACCATGAATTTTACTATAATATCTCTTCATTTTCTTTATACCATTATCACCAATGTATTTGTCTCTAAAAATATAGTTTATTTGTGTCTGTTTTGATCAGGATGTATTATTTTGTGACTTGCTTCTTATTTTCACCATTATGCTTATATACTTAATCCACATTGCTTCATAGCACTGTAGATTGTTCACATGTGTATACACTGTACAATTTCATCCTATAAATGTATAAAATGTATTTATCTACTCCAATGTTGACAGACGTTGGTTTATTTCCAGTTTGGGGATATTACAAGTTCTGTTCTGAATATGCTTATAATGTACCCTGATACAAATGTGCACA
Organism: Prionailurus viverrinus; assembly: GCF_022837055.1. NCBI lineage: Eukaryota > Metazoa > Chordata > Mammalia > Carnivora > Felidae > Prionailurus > Prionailurus viverrinus. The sequence continues at coordinate 116,997,681 of NC_062569.1, forward strand.
AGTTTCTCTAGGTGTCAAAAACTGTGGAAGGTCTGAGATTATACCCTGTGTGCAAGCTAACAAATCAATCTGCCACAGTTTCATGAAGGCTGGTAGCCGACATGGGATCCCTGGGTCAGAGGCACAGGACAATTTTTCACACAATATTAATAACCAGAGAGTCGACATGTGCACTGATTCCTTGAGCTTTAATTCCCACAGGGTGACACAAAGAGGCCAGGGGAATGCCTGTAAACACAGTGGGCCACATTCCTGAAAGGAACTCTAAGCTCAGAGAACTCAAATTTTTACAATATATAATAAGCCTGACCGACTTTTGCTCCAGTAGGGACACTATCTCTATCTTCCAAGTCTACTTTCTGCACAGGTATTATGGAAAAGATAGAAGAAAGGCAATTAGTATCTCTGCCCAAGAGATGTATAGAAACGTAAGAAAGCTATGGAGAATTATCTACAAACATTAGGAAAAGATTATTTTTATGAGACAATTAACCTCTCTATTTTTCTTCTACATTAATGAATTTATTTATTTTTTATTTTTTTTTAAGGTTTTATTTATTTTTGAGACAGAGAGAGACAGAGCATGAACAGGGGAGGGGCAGAGAGAGAGGGAGACACAGAATCAGAAGCAGGCTCCAGGCTCTGAGCCATCAGCCCAGAGCCCAACACGGGGCTCGAACTCACGGACCGCGAGATCGTGACCTGAGCTGAAGTTGGACGCTTAACCGACTGAGCCACCCAGGCGCCCCTGAATTTATTTCTTAAAAATGTTATTTATTTTTGAGAGAGGAGAGAGCAGGTGAGCGAAGGAGGGGCAGAGGGAGAGAGAGAGACAGAGAATCCCAAGCAGGCTCCAGGTTGTCAGTGCTGGGCTCAAACGGGGGTTCAAAGTCATGAACAGTGAGATCATGACCTGAGCTGAAATCAAGTTAGATGCTTAACCGACTGAGCCACCCAGGCGCCCCTACATTATTTTTTTTAAAGAAACATCTATAAGAGGTATTCATGAGTTTGTGAAAATATTAAGGTTTCCACTTACACATGTATTTTAAAACATGAAACAAATTATTAGAGGTAAGTTTTTATTTTTTTAATTCTAAATTTCATGGCTTAAAGATAGTTCAGAAGAGAATTTTTGTTTTATTTTCTTACTTAAAGCTGGTGAAATAAAATTTTCCAAAAACTATTCTTTATTACCTCAAATTCTTTTTTTTTTTAACGTTTATTTATTATTGAGAGACAGAGAGAGACAGAGCATGAACATGGGAGGGGCAGAGAGAGGCGGAAACACAGAACCCAAAGAAAGCTCCAGACTCTGAGCTGTCAGCAGAGAGCCCAACATGGGGCTCGAACTCACAAACCACGAGATCATGACCTGAGCTGAAGTCGGACGCTTAACCAACTGAGCCACCTAGGCGGCCCTACCTCAAATTCTTAAGAAAAATTCTAATTCCATGTTCAATTCTCTAATCCAATTTGGGCAACATTTCATCACTGTAAATGCACTAACTGCACAGGGGATAAAAGTGAGTCATCATACACAGGGAGGAAAATGCTAAATTGATCATGATGGAAATCCATTCCCAGCACCAAGGTGAGCCTCAGGTGATTACACTGAATGCCATCATCACCCCTATCATATCATCTTAATTCTAATTTCTCCTTTACCAAAGCTCTTCTGCATAGCCATGTCAGAGAAGTTGTCCTTAAAAGCAGATTACATTAAGTAATAGCCTTGCTCAAGCACCTATGGAATTCAGCAAGTGCTACAAATCAGGTTGTTTTGTTGGTGTTGTTTTTTAAACATTACCAACTATATTGAACAGTTCTTTTTACTCTGATGCTTTGATATCTTGCATGACAATAGAAGAGACTGTTCTTTTCAAGGTTAGCTAATTTCCTAGAGATAGCAAACAACTTGCCTGGGAGCATGCTTTTCATATGCAAACCAATCAATCTAAACCACAGACCCCACAACTACTTCCTTTATCTAGCTCTTATATTCAGTGCCATTTATCCATCTACCCTAGAGCCAGGGACCAGACAACTAGTGACAGCCCTATTTCCCAGAGCCCACCAAAATTATTCAAACTAGCCAATCTTAAACCTGCTTACCTTAACTACCTCATCCATTCCCTATCACTCTTGTAGAAATCTTAGTCAATGTAACAAAGCGAGACAATTCAAGAAAGGAAAAGAATATCTAGCTCTCAGATTTTACTTTCTAGATACCTTCATCCAATAAAAAGAACCAGGGCTCTTGGAGGACTGATTCTTGCTGCCATCACCTTCTCTTCCTACTGTGTGTGACTAACCCTGGTGGTTCCCCCTGTAGCCCAGCACGGCATGCTATGATTCATGTTTCTAGAAATTGGTGTATAAAAACCTCTTCCTTCATGACAGTCATTTCTGTGTCTATGTGTCTTACTACACGTGATTAAAACAAATCTCAGGCGCATTTTAAAACACCAGCACATCTCTTAGGGCCATCAACTAACTACACCCTACTCACACAAACACATTTTTATAGTCCCCAAGAGGTCCCTCTATCCTGCTTATTCTCTAATGTTGGTCTAGAAATAATGTAGAAACAGAACACAATTTTTTTTTTTTAGTTTGAGATGTTTCACTAGTTGTTTTAACAGTTTTGAATAGTTTTACAATATAATTATTTTTTCATTTTTTAACATACTTTATTTTTTAATATAATTTATTGTCAAATTGGCTTCAATACAACACCCAGTGCTCATCCCAACAAGTGCCCTCCCCAATGCCCATCACCCACTTTTCTCTCTCCCCCACCCCCCATAAACCCTCAGTTTGTTCTCCGTATTTAGGAGACTCTTATGATTTGCCTTCCTCCCTCTCTGTTTGTAACTTTTATTTCCCCTTCCCCTTCCCCATGGTCTTCTGTTAAGTTTCCCAAGATTCACATATCAGTGAAAACATATGGTATCTGTCTTTCTCTGCCTGACTTATTTCACTCAGTGTAATACCCTCCAGTTCCATCCATGTTGCTGCAAATGACCAGATTTCATCCTTTCTCATTGCCAAGTAGTATTCCATTGTATATCTAAACCACATCCTTATCCATTTATCAGTTGATGGACATTTAGGCTCTTTCCATAATTTGGCTATTGTTGAAAGTACTGCTATAAACATTGGGGTACATGTGCCCGTATGCATCAGCGACAACACACACTTTTGACCATCCCTTAAGTATAAGAAAAGAAGACAATAAAGGGTGAAACTTAGCAGAAACTTTGACAAACCCAACTCACTGTTAGGCTATCCCAAGGGAGAAGAATTCTAGTATAATTACCCAATACGGTCTCTTAATGAGTTTTCAAGGATTTTGAATTGGGCTGCTGAGGACAATAAAATTGGTCGTCCACACACCCCTCTCTTCCAATCCCTGTATGTCCCTTGTATTAGTTTCTGTAACACACAGAAATGGAGATCATGGGTCTTTACAAAGTTGGAACTCTCCTGTAATTAATTTCCCAGAGATTTTGCAAATGATTGTCTGGGTAAGAGTTCTGAAGGGGTGAGTAAGCCAGCAATAGCCTATTTTGCCATGAGCCTTGTTGGGGTGATTCAAGTTTCAGATCTAAGGAAATACATCCTAACATTTAGCTGCAATGAGCTAGAACTGGCAAGCCCTACTTGGAACAAAATACACCTACAGCTAGCATATAGGTGAAACATCTAATGTTAACCCCTGAATAAAGCTAAGAGATTGTTATGAGTTGAATGGATTTATCTCTCATAATGAAATTTCTTTACCTCAAATTTATTATAGACCCAGATTCAGTATTGAGAACTTGAAATGGAATCCAGCAACAGTTTGACCAAACAGTTATGCCCCAAGCAAAAGATGAAAGATAGGAAAGCAGACACCTAGGAAAGAGTACTGGTTATGGTTATGGCTAGGTTACTAGAGGAATTAAAATGCACCAGAAAAGGAAAAGAAATGCTCATGAATGAGGAGGAGGGTGGAAGATTATTACTGTGCTCTCTTCCCAGTCTCTCACAGGGCTAGTAAGAAAGGCAACCTGCTGATCTGAAAAGATTGCAGGAAAGAAGGTCAAGAGGGAAGGAGGCAGGATGCCTCTGCACAAGCATGTCATTTGGGTTCCAGACAAGAACGCAAATTCTTCCAGATCAGGGCATGTGCTCCTATATTGGCCCCAGAGAAGAAGACTTTTACAAAAGCCTGTCACTATAAATTAGATTAGGACATTTCTTTATCCAACAATGTGCCAGAAGCAGAGAAAGGACTGCACGGGCGAGATAGAGAAGCACTTTCCTCATTTAACCAAACCTGAGAGTGAACTTGGGAGTCCTGTCTAGGAACACAACAAAACAAGCAGGAGAAGAGCAAAAGAGCAATCAGGCACATGCTGAATCACACGGGGAAATGACTAAAGACACTCTGGAGACAATGACAGTCTCTCTCATGTGAGATCACAGACTTCGAGGTAATAAACTGAGTGTGCCCCTGATGAGGGACCAAAAGGCAAGCTGAGGGCCAAGCACAAGCTAGCACAACATCCCCCTCCCCAAGGTGGGATATGTGTGATATTCCCCAGGCACTCCTGGCTGCCCAAGAACAAAGGAAAGGACAGAAAATAAATGGTTAAACTTATAGTCTCCCTCTGTTTATAAATATCTCATCAATAGCTTAATCAGGAACTTCCTACTATCTTAATGATAATGCATTGCTACAGGGAAAAACAGCCTTAGCTTGACACTAGCTACGCCTCCAGTAATCTGTAAATCCTCTTTAGCATACGGAAATCCCTTTAAGAAATTTCCTCTTGACTTTACCTCCCCCAAAGCTCCACAGCATATAAGCAGTCACTCTGCACAACCCCAGTGCACCTCTTTCTGCCCACCGGTCCTGTCCCCATGCTTTAATAAAATCACCTTTTCACCCTAAAGACATCTTTAGGAATTCTTTCTTGGCCATCAGCTCCGAACCCTACCATCACCCAAAAACCCAATCACCACCACCCCCCCCAAAAAAAGATTAAAAAATGATAGTTCTTAAGCCTGCAGCACAGTCTCTCAGTCAAAGGCTCCAAGTGCTCTCCGTTCCCAGACGCCATTAAAAGATTAAGGAACAAAGAGAGAAAAAAGTATACTATGACTAGCTGGGTGCCTATGATCCAACAAGATAAAAATGTAAACACTGCATTTAATTTAACTTTCCTTGTCAGCAAGGCAATTGTTTCTTCTAGACAAAATAAGTCATGACCTTAAAGTTCTATGAATTGTACAAACATGTTGAGAGTTGATGGAATTAAAGCTCGTAGTCAGATTTCCAAGCCTCAAAAATGAGTCTCCAAACATATCATGTTCATTTTCTGCCTCAGCACATTCATTTATTGTTTTTCTCCTCTTTACTATATCCTCTCACCTGCCTCTCTCCAAAAACAACCTTCAAGCTTCCACTCCCACTCCTTTAAAACTGTTACCATTTTTTTTTTGCCTTTACTGATACCTCTTAATTTTTAAATTCTATCAGTTAGTACCATAGAGATTACTACCTAATCATTTTCCAATTGTTCCATGTGTGCTAATTGCCATTTCTCAACTAGTTTATCAGATCTTTGAGGAAAGGTATCATATCTTCCCCTACCCCCTTTTAATTCCCAGACCATCTGGAGTAACATTAAGGCACAAAATAAACCCTCCCATAAAGAATTGCTTTTAGAGGCTCCTAAATGATGTCTTAACCAACAACATTTTTTTTTTCCAATTTAAAATGGATAGAACAGACTGAAAATAAAACTTCACTAATTAAAAGAAGCATTATTAAGAGACTGACTCAAAAAGTTCAGTTTAACATTCAGAATTTTCCTGACTTGGTATGGGCAAACACTGACCATGTAATACAGTCCTACACTGTAGAGCTGTTCTTATGTGGAATCAAGGCACATGCTGCTTAAAACGAGTGTTCTCTGATCAGAATACCTTGGAGTCACCCCATCACTTAATGTGCTATTGGGTGTAGTCACATAACTATGCCAGCATCAATTTCCTCACTTGTGAAATGAACACATTAATGGTACCTCCACTCAGAAAAATGATACTCGGATTAATTGAGAAAATGTATATAAAAATCTTAGCATAGTGTTTGGCACATGGTAAACATTCAATATGTTTTAGCTAGTTGGAACCCTTATTCATCTACTAGACATTCTAATGATTTCTGTGGGACACTTAAAATTCTAGTCAACATCAAAGTATTGGCTAAGTTAAAATTATGTGATTATTACATAAAGTTATACATTCAACTTGGTTTACATTCAACTTGGTTTATGTATATGGCTTTTTTTTTTTTTGGTTTGGTTTGGTTTTTTGTTTGTTTGTTTGAGAGAGAGAGCGAGCAGGGGAGGTGCAGAGGGAAAGAAAGAGAGAATCTTAAGGAGGCTCCACACCCCAGCATAAAGTCCATTGTGGGGGCAGGTGGTGGGGGGTCGATCTCAAGATTGTGAGATCATGACCTGAGCCACAATGGAGTCAGGCACTTAAGTGACTAAGCCACCCAGGCGCCTCTCTTAGTTTATGTTTTGGATAAAATGTAAAAATCAAAAAGCCCTTAATGGCTCTGTACTGTCATATAAAAATCAGTATTTGTTTAGCATCCACCATGAGCATGCAGAGGTTCTTCAAAAAAAGTTTTGAATATATGTGCTAACTGAGACATCATAGTAGGCACTAGATGGATAGAAAAGAAAAAATTAATGAGACATTTTCTGAATTTGTAAAGGCAACAATCTCCAGAGGCACAGAGGACAAGAAGAGTTGTATAGTGATGTGGGAAACAAAGGCAGAAGGAAATAGCAGATAAAATTAAATCTCCTTATAATCTGCAGCCCAGTGACAAATACTTGAGGCAGGAAGAACAGGAGCTCCCTTCTGTCTTAATGCTAATTCTTTGCTAAAGGGAAAAACAACCTTAGCTTGACAATAGCTAGGCCTCCAGTGTCCTGCGAGTCTACTTTAGCACATGAAAATCTCACTGGAAACTTCCCCTGGACTTTACCTCCCCCAACTCCATAGTTATAACCAGTCATTCCTCATGGTCCCATGCTCTTTCTGCCCACGGGTCCTGTCCCGTGATTTAATAAAATCACCTTTTTGCACCAAAGACATCTTCAGGAATTCTTTCTTGGTCATCGGCTCCAGACCCCACGCATCCCACTATTTCCCCCAAAACCTCATCATAATAATGCCTCATTTTTCACTCAGTAAGTACTTTACTGAGTCCTTTCACTCAGTACAAACTGAGAAGGATACACAAGAAAATATGGGATTTGGCCAATGAACCTCAGAAGACAGGTTGGGAAGTCAAGTTATAAACAATTATTTAAAAGTAGTTATCTTATGGGGCACCTGGGTGGTTCAGTCGGTTAAGTGTCCAAGTTCGGCTCACATCATGATCTCATGGCTCATGGGTTAGAGCCCCATGTTGGGCTCTGTGCTGACAGCCCAGATCCTGGAGCCTGCTTCGGATTCTGTGTCTCCCTCTCTCTCTCCCCCTCCCTTTCTTGTGCTTCCTCTCTCTCACAAATAAACTTTAAAAAAAAAGTAAAGATAAAAAATAAAAATAGTGGGGAGCCTGGGTGGCGCAGTCGGTTAAGCATCCGACTTCAGCCAGGTCACGATTTCGCCGTCCGTGAGTTCGAGCCCAGCGTCGGGCTCTGGGCTGATGGCTCGGAACCTGAAGCCTGTTTCCGATTCTGTGTCTCCCTCTCTCTCTGCCCCTCCCCCGTTCATTCTCTGTCTCTCTCTGTCCCAAAAATAAATAAAAAACGTTGAAAAAAAATTTTTTTTAAATAAATAAATAAATAAAAATAGTTATCTTAGCACATAAAGAAGCGTCCAAACGAGTGATACAAAAGGTAAGTGAGTGTGAACAATCAAAGATTTAGAGGTATTAGCAATGGCGTACTGGTTTAAAACTGGTTCTGGTGGAGTAGTGGATCCTGATTTTTACTGTTCACCATTTGCTATTGTGCGAAAATTCCCACCACCACCTGTTCCAAACTACTAAGGAGATGTCCCTGAACACAGAGTTAAATACACTTGTTTCAGGCTCCAGCACACCAATGTTGGAATTTGAGGGGTACCGTGAAGGACTGACTGAATTAGAAAAAAAAAATGTTAAGAGAGTAGAAAAAGTTCCAAGTTGAGAGGAACAGCTGCAATATAGCCTCTGAGTCAGGACAATGCATGGAGTATTAAGGGAGATGATGGGAGATCAGTCTGGTAAGAGTATAAACGGTGAGTTGGGATAAGATTTTGGCAATTTCAAGGAGAGTAGACCGAAGGGTTTGACCTTCATTCAGCTGCAGATGAGGATTCACCAAAGATTTATGAAGAGACGGTGTACGTCGTGAAAGTATTCATTTAAGAGGAGTGATTGTGTTCTGGGACCTGGAGAACTGGTACAAAACGAGAGCAGCAGGAACCCACTGTCCACGCTGAGTGAAAAGGCAGACAGAACTGGAAGTGATAATGCCTCGAAAAAAATTTTAATGGCATCTTAAGGCTTCTTGGGCATGGAGGATGAGGAGAGAGAAAAGAGAACAGTGGCTAAAATTTCCACTTCTGGGTTTAGAGTAGAATTGCCATCTCAATGAACAACTGAGGAGAAAAAACTGAGCAGAAGCTGGTTTATGGAGGCAGCCCATAACTTCAGCTTCAGACATGTCCACTTTAGATCCTAGTAATGGCTGTTCTATTCCCTGCCCTTCAGAATTCCCCGGGCACGGAGATCTAAGTCCCCTCCTCATCTACCATGCCCTGTCATTCTCGGAGCCCAAGCCCGACATCAGAATTTCTCTCCAATTAAATGATACAGCAGAGAGCTTAAATTCTTTTTCTTGATGAAATAATCTTATCTCCTCCCTTCCCTGTTATCCTTTTTCACCCCTACCCTCTCCATCTACATTTTTTTTTTCATCCAATTCTGAGGATCTTTCTTTTATAGTACATATTCTCAGTTTAAAAAAAAAAATCCTTTCTGTAGTATATTCCTGTACTAAGACAGTGTTATAGTGTTATAATTTGTATTTTGAATATCTCACTTTAGACATAGTGGTATATTTATTATTCCATCCATTCACCTAAAAAAATCCTCTGGGATAAGTGAGGGTAGCTATAATTAACCTCGTTCTGTAAATGGAGAACCGAGGCATAACAGATAATTAATATAATCAAGTAACTGATTCAGAGGCAATCACTGATTTACGAATTTCTTTTCAATATGCTACCCAAAACAAAATGTTCCTTCCAACCTCTTACTTTCCTTAAAAGATAGGTGCTACATAAATTTAGTTTTGTTGGTTATGGCAATTCTAATTGCATCTCAAAGCAATGTAAGGTAAAATCTAAACAAGAATTAGGAATAAATGCCTCCTAATCAAAATCCCATTGCCTATTTCCAAACTTCACTTGTTTTATAGGATTATCTATAATAACCAGAGGTGAAGACTACTAAATAAAAATTCTAAAAGAAGATAATCCTAGTGCTTTTTGATCTTGCGTGCCATGATTTACTACTCTAATAGGATAAATTAGAAAAAAACGCACTTAGTTTCCATTACCATCTCCAGCCTGGGCATAAAGACCTTATAATTTTTAGTATATTATAAGCAATAGAGTGTGTTTAAATACAAACAAAAGGATATAAAGACAGAAACTCTGCAAGACAGTTTCAGGTCCAAAAGGTGCTTACTCTGTAAGTATCTCAGACTGCAGTCTCCTCACGTCTCAGATCCTTAGCAAAAGGCATGCAATCAAGCCTCCATTGTGAGCAGAATGCTTCTAACTTATTAATTCTAACAGACAAGATAAGGGGAAAGAAACCCTCTGAAGCATGTAAATTCCATTGTTTTAATGTTTAAGTAGGTTTAACCCTAAAGGGTAGCTCACCAACTATTGAGGAGCTCTCAAATGTTGAATGAATGTTCTTCAGTTCTTTCTTTTAAGTTCAACAGAATTATTCTGTATATGGCAACTGTTCCTGACAACAACGGTTTTAAAACTTAAACCAGTTGTTCTCAAGGCTGGGAGGCAGACCTATGAAAAGCAATAGGGTCACAAGATCTGAAATGATAAGGATGCAAATGCATGGAATGTAGACTGGACAGAATATCATTCTGCATTTATAGAATGAGGTTAATGAGAGCTACCCTCACTTAGCTCATGGTTTGTTGTTTTGTTTTTTTTTTAGGATAATGGATGGAATAAAAAATATTCCAGCGTAATTCATAGTAAATTTTCTAATTGCATATTTTCCAATCAATGGACTTAAAAATGCAAATTCCATCTTTTTGGCACATTCATAATATTTTGCTACTGTGCAAGAATTTTCATACTAAAAAAACCCATAAGTTGGGGATCCATTACTTGAATCTTGGAATGTGCAAAGTACTGCACTCCTGGTAGGATTGTTATTATTTAATCTCTTGTGATATTTTCATTTTATATATTTTGGAAAGTATTTTTTTTTTAATATTTACTTATTTTGAGAGAGGGAGAGTGTGCAAGCAGGGGAGGGCAGAGAAAGAGAGAGAGACAGAGAGACAGAGAGAATCCCAAGCTGTCAGCACAGAGTCTGATGCAGGGCTCAAATCTCACAAACTGTGAGATCATGACCTGAGTGGAAATCAAGAGTCAGATGCTCAACTGACTGAGCCACCCAGGTGCCACTTATGTTTAATGAGTAAACATAAGAACCATGTATAATAAACAAAACAGGTAAAATATAGAGGGGAAAAGTTATTATTGGGATCCCTCAAATTTGGCTGTTACTGTGAACTATCTCTAGAATATGTCCTACCTGAAAAATGGGAATATAGTTCCTTTATAACTTCCTTATTCATGGAAATGTTTTTGTAACATTTTAAATTTGGGGATTAATAGCAAAGTCATATCTATAAGTACACTGAACTCCTTGGAGAAAGGGACTATGTAAATGCAAAGCATCACTATTATTACTCTGCAATAAATCCCAGCTAACATAGTAGGTAATTAAGGGAGAGAGCTGGGGAGTAATTAAAAGTAATTGATATCTCACTGTCCTTGCAAGGTGCTGTTTTTGCTCCTTCTTGATACCTTCAAAGCGGTGTCAAGTACAAAAAATAAATACATAACTCTTAGATGAAAGAAATCTGTCAACTCCCCTGTTTCCAACCTGGGCATTCTGAGCCACCGTATCACCAACCTGAGAGGGGCTCTCAGGAAAGCATGCCCCCCCATTATTAACAGAAAAAAATATAGTTTCACAGTCCACAGTGTCATCTAGGGTCTTTGCACTTCTCACATGAGGGGTCACTGTTAAAGCATTGGCAGGAAATAATCTGAAGACTTAAAGGTTTTCTGATTTCTTGCCAGTAATGAAGTAAATTGCTTAGCGCTCAAAAACATGTATTGCTGGGGTGCCTGGCTGACTCAGTTGGTAGAGATTGCAACTCTTGATCTCAGGGGTATATGTTTGAGTCCCATGTTGCATGTAGAGATTACTTAAAAGTAGAATCATTTTTTTAAATAAAATCTTTAAAAAAATACATATTGCCTAATTGTGTCAGGTATGAGGGGCTGAAAAGTTTATGGGTACTAAAAACACCTTCTCACAGAGATTCCTCCTGCCTCCTTCATTTCCCTTGAAACCTCACTACCTGGTGTTTAAACTTTTTGAATTAGCCAGGACCATCCCCAGTGGCACAAGTCTGTTCATTTCTCATCTAAGAATGGCCTGTTCCTTCTTCACTACATGCTCAAATCTTGTCCATCATTCAGGGCCTACCTCCCACAATTCCATTTTTCAGAAAGAATTTAGATATGTCTTCCTAGGGTTATATTTAGAATGTTTTGCTCCAAAACCTTAGTGATTCCTAAAGACACTAGCCACATGATAAGAGAAAACATAGATATTTAGCAAAGATTTTCTGACCGAGGTTACAGCTGACTTTCTGGATGAGGGAACCAAAAGAAGATTTGAAAATCCCTTTGTGTTCTTTCAGAGTGTTATAGTGTGAAGTCATTAGCAATCCACATAAAATCATCCTGGAGTAAGGCAGTAGGGAGGGCAAAATTGACCAGGACCAGTAATCCTGTTATGCAGCAGAAGCCTCCTGGCTTCTTTTAGACTTGGGTAAACCCAGGCATTAATAAGGACACCAAACAGTAATTGTTTTGTCCTGACACTGTATCTCCAGACTGGCTTTAGACTTTCCTCCAACTACAGGTAATGCCTACGTATTTAGTTATCAACACAGTTCCTTCAGCAATAACCCTTTGGTTTTTTCCCTTCCCCTCTGGAACTCCTTGTGATGGCTATTCCTGAAGTTACCGTTATCAATGAAGCCACCAATTCCACTGGGGACAGCTTCCTCCCCAAGGTATCACCACTGCTAATTATGGCTGGCAGAGACTTCCCAAGTTGGCAGACGTGTCTAGAGATGTCAGAATCTTAAGGAGTTTGTTTCTGTCCAAGTTGAGATTCCCAAATAGTGAACAGCTGAGGTAGATACAAAGAAAAAATAAAGTTCCATTTATAGGATTTGGTATGCCAGGTTATTAATGCTGGTACAGTCAGTCCTTACAATAATCTTATTGACGACACAGAGACTTGAACAAGTTAAGTAATTTTCCCAAGGTCACATTATTTCAGAGCTAGAATTGCAATTCAGGTCTGTGCAACTTCAAAGTCCTTCTTTCCACTGTGTGCTTGAGCATGTCTGGCGTCCAAGAAGCACAAAACCCACTGAAAGTGCCACGAAAGGAGCAGCTGAGTGAGCTCAGGCTATTTGCTCCCTGAACTGCTTTTAATGCTGGTTGAGGGAGAGAACTTGGGACTTATCCATGGTGATTATAATCAGATGGCTTCTAGAAACTGTAGGTGAATAAATCTGCCCTCCAGGGATCCTGGGACAAAAAAAAAAAAAAAAAAAAAAAAAAAGATGGGATTTCCTCTCAAATGTGAATGGAAAGAATAAAATAAGTGAAAGGAAGCCAACACTATGCTCCAGTGTTTGGAGAACACTTCCAGGTCTGTAGTTTTATATCAACGGCTGCTGCATACATAGGGATCTCTGCCACCGTGAGACAGTTACCTGTCTCATCAACAGCACCTCTTAAGTTGAAGTGCCATGAGACACACGACAAATGCACGTTGTCAATCAGATATTGACTTGCTATTTTCTATGAATTTGACGTACGCCGTCTTCCCATATGCCTTGCCTCTTCCTGCTACACATTTCCTTCCCACTCTCCCTCCCCCTCTGCATGTGTCACCTTCTGTTCCCTCCCCTGCTTCTTCTGCTTTCAGTTTAGTGTTGTTAAATGTTTCAAGTGTGAAACAACATGCATAATACTAAGGGTCTTCAAGAGAACAATAGAAATATACGTACCATCACCCTGTATAGGTGTCTGTGTCTCTGTGTGTGCGTGTGTGCGTGTGATTATGGTGTATGACCACAGTAATAATAACCTAGTACGAGATCTGAAAAAAAAAAGTGAGATGGGTGAGTTAAGGTGTTAATAAAAACACAGAGTATGTCTCAGGGCACTCTAACTGTCCTTCTCTGGACCTTGATATCCACTGCTATCCATGTATCATTACAGAAGCACTGGCAAAGGCAAGAAGCTCTGATAATTATTTTGCAGAGTAGTGTAAAGGTCTGTGTGGCTCTGAAATGTTTTGAATATATCAGCATGACAATATAGCATCTACTTGGTAGATGTAGTAAGGATGTGGATAAATTAGAGCATTATATATTTCTTTGATATTAAAGAGCCTCAAGGCACTATATAGACGACAACCAAATTTACAGAGATCTCAAGCGCAATAATACATAGTGTCCTCTGTATGAGTAATCTTTAAAAAACTGATGATCTCTGAAACAGAGTTCATAGTTCAGTGATACCTGAATTAACACAAATCTCCCTGAATCAAAGGTTCAAATACGGACATGGTTGGGATAACAGCTACTGTCCTTAGCACAAGGTCAGTAGATGGAACACATGAAGAAGACAGATAGTGATGATTTTTTTTCAAGCAAATCATTTCTGGGTGACAAGAAGGCATATTCTGGGCACTGCTGATGGGCTCAGTCATCTAGGAGCTGGGGAGCAGGGGGAAGGCAGGCTGCTGCTGGGTTTGATCTTGTTTTGCCTCCAAGAGAAACTTGAACATCCAAATACTCTAGGATCAAGAATGCATACACACAAATGGAGAAATGAGCAAGGAGCAAAATTCCTTCCCAAGACAATTATAGGAATTAATCTACTTTTCAGAAGTATTTCCCAATCCTTCCTATATTACTTAGTAGCAGGACTTGTAGTGGAGATAGATTCTGCAAGAAAAAAACTGCAAGTCAATGAGACAGATGCTATAATGCAGGTATATAAAACCTGCTGTGGTGGTAAAAGACAGAATCCTTTCCTTGACTTTGAGATGTAAGGATTTTAGGGAAAGTTCCAGAAAAGAGGTTATGTTAGGACAGATGTTAAATCACGAGTTGGAGTTTGGGCAGAATGCCAGGGTAGAAACCCAGATGGTAGGGAAAGCATATGCAAAAACAAGGAGGGTATTTAGGAAATGATGAGGAAGTCAGTGATGAATAGGACAGGGTGTGTGGTGCGAACTGCTTAGAATAGGGTTCGGAAATATTTGATAGGGTTATGTACTGAGGTATTTTGTCAGCCAGTTTAACGATTTTGGACCTGAGGCTAACCTTAGGCAGGAGTATGACATGGTCAGATTTTTATTTTTAAACGGTAAGTTGGAGAAGGGTATAAATCATGAATCATGATGGTGGTGAGATTTGGGATAACAAATGAAACTACTGAATAGATACTGAGGAATGAAGACACTAAGACTATAATGATCTAACTTGTACTGGAAGTATAGGGAAAGTGAGGAGGTGAAGATTCCAGGTGGACAGATTAGATATAGAGTGTTAATAAGGAGAAGAGACAAGTAAGATATCAGGTTTTCACTCATATGTGGAATTTGAGAAACTTAACAGAAGACCAGAGGGGAAGGGAAGGAATAAGCTACAAATACAGAGGGAGGCAAACCCATAAGAGTCTCTGAAACATACAGAGAACAAACTCAGGGTTGATGGGGGTGGGAGGTTGTCAGGGGTGGGGAAAATGGGAGATGGGCATTGAGGAGGGCACTTGTTGGAATGAGCACTGGGTGTTGTATGTAAATGATGAATCACGGGACTCTACTCCCAAAGCCAAGACTGCACTGTATGTTAGCTACACTATATGTTAGCAGATCTCTCTGCGTGAGGTGGGGAGGCCTGCATGGCTCAGTCAGTTAAGTGCCCAACTTCAGCTCAGATCATGATTTCATGGTTCATGAGGTCATGATCTCACGGTGAGTTCAAGTCCCACATCAGGCTCTCTGCTGTCAGGACAGAGCCTGCTTTGGGCCCTATGCCCTCCTCTCTCTTTGCACTTCCCCCATTTGCACTCTCTCTGTGTCTCTCTCAAAATAAATTTTAAAAAATATATTAAAAAAATATTTCTCTGTATGAGGGACAAAGTAGATGATGCTCTTAACCAAGGCAGAAAATATAGCCCAAATGTCAATTTTTCAATAGCCTTCCATCTGATAGCAGCAGATCCTGCTTCCTCCACAAAGCTTTCATTTTTTAATATACCCACAAACTGGTAAGTTGACTAGTCATTATGTTGCACCACCTATGACTTTTTTCTCTTGATTGGGCTCCCACTCACCCACATCTGCTGCCTGCAGAGTAAGTTGGAGCAACTTCTCCATCTGTCATGAGAACATGCCTTGTCAATGACCATATCAAGGACACTATGTCTAAGTGACAGTATGGCTTCCATGTTTACAACCTCCAGAATGGCACTGTGCTCCATGCCAAGGCAGAACACTGGGCAAATTTGGACTCACTGCTAGAATTTCTCCTCCATTAGAACGTATGCTCTATGAGTGCGGAGATTTTTGTTTCATTTACCGCAATATCTTCTGTATCTACAATAGTGCCTGACATATGACAGGGGCTCAATAAATACTTTTTTTTAAATAAAGCTTGAGATAATTATATCCTCACATGCAATTTTAAGAAATAATACAGAAAGATCCAATGTACCCTTTAGCAATCTTCCCTGTAGTAACATCTGGAAAAACTGTAATACAATAACACAACCAGGATACTGATGTTAAAGTGGTCAAAATACAAAAGAGTTCTGTCACCACCTCAAGTTGTTCCACAATTAATTTAATTTTTACATCAGTTTAAAGAAACTTAAATGTGGGATGCCTGGGTGGCTTAGTCCGTTAAGCGCCAGACTACAGCTCGGGTCATGATGTCACAGTTTGTGAGTTCAAGCCCCGTGTTGGGCTCGACAGAGTGCTGATAGCTGGGAGTCTGGAGCCTGCTTTGGATTCTGTGTCTCCCTCTCTCTCTGCTTCTCCCCCAACTCGTGTTCCCCCCGCCTCTTAAAAATAAGTAAACATTTAAAAAAACTTTAAAGAAACTTAAATGTGAAAAATTGAGGCTGTGGTTTAAAGAAAAACAAGACAAAAATTTCTAGTTAGTGCAGCTAATTGGATATTGGCCCTAAATCAAAAGATTGGCAAATCGTTTTTACTTATAGTACATGTATTTAGGTTAAAATAGAATTACTTATGTATACACTTCTTTTAGGATTATTACTCCATATTTTATAAAACTTTCTCATCTAACAACTACTGATCCCAACCATCTTGGGTGAAAGGCCTTTTGTCCTAGTCCATCACTGGAGTTATGTCTTCCACTTTCAAGATGTGGCTCAAACTCAGTTCAAGGGAACTTTTGGGCACAAATGCCCTCTCTCCTGCTTCGCTTTTCTTCTGTTCAGACTTGCTTCTCATCCCAAGTTTTGTTCTTCTCTTCCAATTGCAAAACAAAAACGTCCGTGAATATGATTTAAAATACTGATGTGAGGGGCGCCTGGGTGGCGCAGTCGGTTAAGCGTCCGACTTCAGCCAGGTCACGATCTCGCAGTCCGTGAGTTCGAGCCCCGCGTCGGGCTCTGGGCTGATGGCTCAGAGCCTGGAACCTGTTTCCGATTCTGTGTCTCCCTCTCTCTCTGCCCCTCCCCCGTTCATGCTCTGTCTCTCTCTGTCCCAAAAATAAATAAACGTTGAAAAAAAATTTAAAAAATAAAATAAAATACTGATGTGAGATGTCAAGGAGGAGGAAGAATAAAGGTCACCATCTTTAAGCAGCAGCAAGCCACAAATGCTCTCCTATTTAAAAAGAAAAAAAAAAAATGAAGCAATGGGAAGTTTAAGGGGAACTGGCCATCAGAAAATGGGTTCAAGATTGAAGATGATATGTTTCAAGACCTTTCCCATTTATATCCATCATCAAAGGGGCCAAACTTGGTCACATGACTCCCCGGCCTGGCTCCCCATTACCTACAGAATGTCCAAAGTCACTCACGTGGCCTACTGAGATACTCTGTGTTCTGATCCCTGGTCATCTCTCCAGTCTTTTCGCCTATTTCCTGCCACATACTTCCCTTTCCAGTGTCCAACTGACATTTTCCTATACACACACAAAGCTGTGTCTCCCTTCAGAGGAGTGCTATTTCTTCTACCCTGACTGCCTCCTCATATCCATCTTTTCCCCTTCCTCTGGCTAGAGCCTAATTCTGACTCATTTAATAATTGCTCACTTTACTCATTACTTCTTCCACAAAGCTTTCTTGGAAGCCTTCTCTGACAACTACTGAGTTAGATAACTTGAGTCTATTAATCAATATTCTTTGTCTCTGAGCCACAGAAACCCAATTCAAATGAGTTTAGAACAAAGAAAATCTGTCACTCAAGAATAAATTATAGAAAGAGTATCTCATGGTAAGAGATGTCCATTTTACTGTGAAAAATCTGCACTGTTATACTTAATACAGGGTATTATAACCTGTTTATGTTTCTATCTGCCTCAGCCTCTAGGCCTGAAGAAACTAATCTTAGATTTTCTCAATGCCAAATGTGATTTCCAGATGATCAAAGTTAAATACATGCTGGTTGAGTAAAGGAAATCATTACATTCTGGTTGAAAATTCAGAATTTTGATATCTAGAGGGTACACTTTATGCACAGGAGATCTTGTTTATAAGTACAGATAAAGAACTTGATGGGGGTGCCTGGCTGGCTTAGTTAGTGGAACATTCGACTCTTGATCTTGAGGTTGTAAGTTCAAGCCCCATGTTAGGTACAGTGATTACTCAAAAAAATAAAATCTTTAAAAAAAGAAAAAGAACTTGAATAATTTCAGAATGAAGGAAAAATTTATAAAAAATCGTTAAGGACAGATGATGATTCCAGACTTACATTTTAACCTTAGGGAAAACACAGGGATGCTTTTCCATTGACATGGGAGGAAAGGGGGTAAAGTCAGCGATGATGCAAATGAGATCAGAAGTGAGGAGATGATTTGAAAGAGCTTTGCCTACTGGCTACTCTTTTCCCACAAAGATAGTAGATAATGTCACATGCTTCAGAGAGAGCAGACAGTGCTATTTGGAACTGAGGTAGCAGGACTGATTAAAATAGTAACTAGTTGGAAAAGCTTCTGAGGAAAATGCGAACAGTTTCTTTTTCAAGGGACAAGGAAAAGTGAAGTGGAGGGATAATTTGATACCTGCTTCACTAAAGGCCCCATGACCCACAGCACAGCCACAACAACATGGCCAGGAAATTCCATTAATGTCAATGTGTCACATTACCCACTAAGTTGGCTCTTCTTAGAAAGCAGTTCCTTCTATTTACCTCTATACTTACACCGATATTTTTACCTGTCTTTAATCTCTTTTCCCTCTTCCTGTGAATTACTCACCTTGAAAAAAGAACTTTTTGTTTCCAGGTAGCTACAATCTTTTCTCCTCCTCATCCCCTAAATTTTTGAAGAGTAATAATTATTCACTCTCTCCTTTTTTTTTTTTTTAGTGTTTTTGTTTATTTTTGAGAGAGACAAAGAGACAGAGACAGAGTGTGGGTAGGGAAGGGGCAGAGAGAGAGGAAGGCAGAATCTGAAGCAGGTTCCAGGCTCTGAGCTGTCAGCACAGAGCCCCATGCGGGGCTAGAATTCACAAACCATGAGATCATGACCTAAGCTGATGTTGAAAAGTTAACTGACTGAGCCACCCAGGTGCCCCTCCCCTTTAACTTACTTTCCATTCCCTGTCTCATCCACTGATCTTTGTTTTTGGCTCCAATGCTACTGAAATAGTTTTTACAAAGGTCACTATCATTTAGTTACAAAGAACTGTAGCCTTTTTTCTTACTCTTCCTTCTTTCTGGAATTCCTGAAAGTTTTTGAGCCCACTGACAATTCCCTTCTTTGAAACATTCTCATCCTCTGGATCTGAACATAGCCATCAGAATCACCATACAGAAGAAGACACAATGCAAAATTGTGACCTGAATCCAGACCATGCAGTTTCCCCACTGTGTGGTTTTGGAGAAGTTATTTGCCCTCTCCACACCTCAGTTTATGTAGCTACAAAACAGTTATAATACCACTTAGAGTATTGCCTTCAGAACTCAATCGTTCAAAACTTAAACATCAAATGCCAACTGTGGACCAGCTACTCTCTTGAGAGCCTGGGATACATTAAATGCAAAAAAAAAAAAGACAAAATTCCCTGCATTATTCAGCTGGGAAAGGGAGACAATAAATAATAAATGTATTAAATACAATAATAAATATAATAAATATGTACATTCTACATTATGTTAGAGGGTGATGATGATGTAGACAAATAAAAACTAGGGAGGGGATTAAAACAGTCACAGTGGTGAATGGATTGCAATTTTCAATAAGGAAGAAAAGGTAGGCCTTATTGAGAAAATGACATTTGAGGGGCCCCTGGGTGGCTCAGTCAGTTAAGCATTCGACTCTCGGTTTTGGCTCAAGTCAAGATCTCATGGTTTATGAGTTCAAGCCCCACACTGGGTTCCATGATGACAGTGTGGAGCCTGCTTGACATTCTCTCTCTCCCTCTCTCTCTCTGCCCCTCCCCCACTCACTCTCTCTCTCTCTCTCTCTCTCTCAAAAATAATAAATAAACTTTATAAAAAAGAAAAGAAAATGACACATTTTGGAGGGGAGGGGATTAATTATGTAGAAATTTGAGGAATAAGTGTTCATGGCAGAGAAACAGACTGCATAAAGTTCAGTAGGAGATGAGTTCGGAGAGTTAAGGAAGAGCGGAATGTGCCCCGGTAGGTCATTTGAGGACATTGCCTTTTATTTTGAATGAAATTTGAAAGTCTATCAGGGTGGGGAGTGAGAGGTGACATAATCTCTAAACGCTGGAACAGGCCCACTGCAGCTCATGTGCAAAGAACAGACTACCTGAGCTAAGTACAAAAGCCAGACTCCAGAGTGCTACTGCAACAGTCTTAGTGAAAGATGACGCTAGTACATATCAGAAAGATGGTGACAAGTTGGGGGAAAGTGGTAAGAAGTAATTGGGCTACAGACAGATGTTGAAGGTAGAAATTCAAGTATTTTCTAATGTGATTGGCTGTAAGCAGAACAGAAAAGAAATGTACCATCCCAAGGTTGGGTTGGCCCGAGCAACTGAAAAAGAACTTTTCCTTTTCTGTAATGGAAAAGACTAGCAGAGGGAATGAATGTTACATCATGAAATTTTTATATCAAAATATTCCACTGTGCTTTAAATTTGCCTCTTTGATTCTTAGACAACATACTCATCTCCTTCCTTATCACAGTGTTGCAGCATTCTTGAGTAAATTCATATACAAACCTTCGTTTACTTTGATATTTATAACTGGGTTTTCTTTAGAAAGGTAGAAAAGATAGGATTCCCCATGTAACAGATCTGATGGCTAAGGCTTAAAAGAGCTATGCGATTAACCTAGGCTATTAGAATGGATGATACAGTAGAACACAGGGTTTTGTCACTTTATCTGGTTAACTGTAGATCATATAGTGCTAAGAATTGGGGCACTGCAAGATAACTTCAAGACCATACAGTCCAAACCCTTCTACATTACACCCAAAGAAACTAACTCAGACAATCTACGCAATCTACTTTTTCACCCTGTTTTTGCTTTTGAAACCTCCTAGACATTCCCAAAGACTTGACATTGAGATTCCGTCTTGGTATGTTGAGTGACTAATGTACTACATTTTTCAATCAGAAAATGCCCCATCAGAAAATTTCAATCAGAAATGGTATAGAAACGAAACCAGAAGACAGTAATGTCCTAAATGCCAAATGAAGAAAGTGTGTGGTGTGTGATGGAGGGCAATCTACTTCACTAAATGCTGCTGAGCAAGAAGGATGAGGCCTGGAATTGGCCAGTGGCTTTAGCAAATGATGATCACTGGGGACCCAGACAAGAGCAGTTGCAGCATACTGGTAGAAGCAAAAGCCTGACTTGACAGGCTAAATGTGAAGAAAGGAGAAAACTTGAAAGCAGCAAGAGGTTTATTACAAACCGGAGCAGAAACATTAACAACTCAGGCAACAACAGATGCTGGTGAGGATACGGAGAAAGAGGATCTCTTTTGCACTGCTGGTGAGAATGCAAGCTGGTGCAGCCACTCTGGAAAACAGAATGGAGGTACCTCAAAAAATTGAAAATAGAACTACCTTATGACCCAGCAATTGCACTAGTAGGTATTTATCCAAGGGATACAGGTGTGCTGTTTCGAAGGGACACATGCACCCCAATGTTTATAGCATTACTATCAACAATAGCCAAAGTATGGAAAGAGCCCAAATGTCCATTGACTGATGAATGGATAAAGAAGAAGTGGTATATATATATATATATATATATATATATATATATATACATATATATATGTATATATATATATATATACACACACACACACACACACAATGGAGTATTACTTGATCAAAAAGAATGAAATCTTGCCACTTGCAACTATGTGGATGGAACTGGAGGGTATTATGCTAAGTGAAATTAGTCAGAGAAAGACAAAAATCATATGACTTCACTCATATAAGAAATTTAAGATACAAAACAGATGAACATAAAGGAAGGGAAGCCAAAATAATACAAAAACAAGGAGGGGGAAAAAAACATAAGAGTCTCTTAAATATGGAGAACAAATAGAGGGTTACTGAAGGGGTAGTGGGAGGGGGGATGGGCTAAATGGGTAAGGGGCATTAAGGAATCTAACTCCTGAGATCATTGTTGCACTATATGCTAACTAACTTGGGTGTAAGCTTACAAAATTTAAAAAAAAAATAAATTAAAGAAAAAAGAAAGAAACAAATTGGAGCAGAAAAATGAAACCAAAAGGAAAATATTTCTCTCTCTCTCTCTTATTTAAAAACCGGGATAAGGGGAGCAGGTTTGTGGGCTAATGAAACACCCTAGTAGAAAGGAAAAAAAAAAATTTGGTGATATAGGAGATAGAGGTAAAAATCATGGGGCCAATGCCCTTGACTGTGCAAAAGAGATAAAATCCAGTGCCCAAGGAGAGATTGACATTAGAATAAGATGTGTGTAGTTCTTCTCCGTAGCAGGTGAGAAAGTAAAGTATGCAGATACAAAGGCTGCTAGGCGAGTGGATAAGGGAAGTCTACGTACGCTCCTCTGAGTTTCTCTAAGTACACTGTAAGGTGGGAAATAGGTCATATACAGAAAGTGAGGATAAGGGAGAAGAAGTTGGATGTGAGAGGAGAGAGAAAGTGGGAGAGTGAGTGAATTGGGCAAAGACAGCATGATTGTCAGGTAAATCAAAGATGTACTTGATGTGCCTGGTCCAGAGCCATGAGAGTGTCCACAGTCCAAGCTGGGTACCCCTAGCGTCAGGATCCAAGGTTCCCTGGGTGCTGAACAAGTGGCAGCTATTATTATTGTGTTACTCAAAAGCACCCTCTCCCTTAACAGAGGTATTAGACAACACTGAATTACCTGCCCTAAAATTGCTTGACATGTTTTTAGGGAGAAATTTAAGAATTTCCTCTTTAATGTCCAATTACTTGGCATTTCCACAATCCTTTATATTTGCAAATTGACCCACAGTCATGCTTATTATATATGCTTCACCATATCCCTGACTTACTTGTAGAATAAAATCAAGTTAAGTAAATCAGAGGAGGCACAAGGTTTTGTTCAGTCAGTACTTGGCAGCGGTGAACAGAGAAGAATTACTCATCCTGGAGTCAACAGTTTAGAGCAGCATTTCCTCAAAGTATACTCTGTGGACCATTAATCCCAACTGATGTTCCATGAGCAAGAGTTCTAAGGTCAAATAAGTGTGAGAACTCTACGTGGTATATCTCTGAGATTGTCACAAAGTTCATTAGCATCTTTGCTTACCCCTGGCGTTAAAGAGATCTGATTAACATATCTAAGGCTTGTTTGACCACGAAATTCCTTTTATTTTCTTTAAAGCTGAGCCCAGTTTTATGGGTGTGTGTAGCAGTCATTGATACAGCCAATTCCCATACCCATCCCTCTCTTCTCCTTCTGCAGCCCAATCCAGTTTTAGCTGGGCACACCGATACTTAGACAACAGGTTATATTTCCTGCTTCCCTGGCTGCTAGTCTTGGCCACAAAACTAAGTTTTAACCAATGAGGCAACCAATGAGAAATGATATGTATAACAACTTATAAATAGCCTTAAAGGCAAGGGGCACACCTTTCTTTGTACCACTCCCTTCCTTCTTTCGGCTGGCCAGAAGGCAGAGTAATAGTTTCAGCCTTAGTATTTAAACCTGTAAAATGCTCATTAAAGAGGAAAAAGCTGCAAGACAGCACGAACCTGGCTACTTCATCATTGTGGAGCCACCACATGGGCCACACAGGGCCTACCTCCAACTCCTTTAAGTGAGAGAGAAATAATTCTTCAGTTTTGTATATAGCACTGTTACCTTGTTCTTCTGTTGCTCAAGGCTGAATCCAGTCCTAACGAATACAGTGTAACACCTATCATCATCTCCTAGAACAACGTTCTTCAGAGGACACTCTCAGAAGTGCTGGTCAGCCACTGAAACTACATGCCTCCTTCCTCCAACAAATACATTTTTGTCTGAGTCCACACACATGGAATCTTCATTTATGTCTGCCATTTCCATTGTTTCCCCAAATATTTGTGAACAAAAGGCAGCAGCTAAATGGAAAGAGCAATGGTTATGTCAAACAATAAACAGTCAAGGCCTACCTCTGCTTCTTGACCTTAGGCGAGTACTCTAAAATCTCTGCTCCTCAGTTTCCCTGAAGATGTAGAAGAAATAGTATATTCTCTGCTTCATAGTGTTGTTGCACTAATAAAATATACACTAAAAGAAATCATAATGTAGCCTACTACACAAAAGCTCTTACTGTTACTGTTATTCCACTATACCAGAGGGAGCTCTGGTCCAAACCTACTAATGCATAGGTATGCATACCAGAGTTGTCTCACATCATTTCTATAGATATCACTGCTCTGTGGACAGGTGGAACCAGATAGCCTCCTTGGTCCCATTCAAATGCAAATTCTAAGTACAAATGGCACTCTTAGAATCTTGAGGCTAGGATGGAACCTTTGGGAGACTCTTGAGTCTATGACTCTATATTAAAGTGAGATACACCTAAACCATCTTGGAATTATAAATTTACTAGCTTAGAAAGACCTTGAGAGAATAAATTCTAAATCTTTGCCTTCAAGTGAATATCTGAGGGCTTAACAGTTCTCACCATAAGAAAATCACTCCTCAGAATTAAATTTAAATTCCTTACCCTAATTTAAGTCTCCGGTTCTCTTGTGCATACTTTGATAGTCTGCAAAAAGCTGGTACAATTTGTTCAACATTCACCCTTTATGTTTGATGACATTTCCTAAGACAATCTTCGTGTGAATATTGAGTCTAAAACTCACACTTGCCATGGCAACTGTTGTTTCTATATTTAAAAAAATAAATCATGCAAGATAATCCAACTCACTGATGAGGACTTTCATGAACATAATACAAGTACTTTATTTCTAAAGTTATGGATATTTAGAAATCTATTTATAAGCAAAGAGATTGGGTAACAAATTTGCAAATCAAAACATGCTTTAAAGCTAAAATTATCATTTCTAAACTAAGTAGCTGAAAAAAAATAAGACTATTAGTTAAAATAGGTACATACATTATTCAAATGATACAGCTAACATTTTTTAAGCTTAAAATAACTGAAAAACAAACATCTAATTGATATTCATTTATTCTTGTCACTGTATAACCAGAACAGTGCAAACTAGTTTTGTATGGCATCATTCACAGAAAGAGTATTCCAACATCCTTTACAAAATTAAAATAACTCATAATATTAATTTTGTTTGTTTTCAGTTTCTGGGACATGTCTGACATATATTACCAGATATACTCAGTCTCAGTTTGCTATTTTTATTGTAAATCCTGATGAAGGGTGTTAGCACTGCACTCAACAAAATCC
Organism: Prionailurus viverrinus; assembly: GCF_022837055.1. Classification (NCBI taxonomy): domain Eukaryota; kingdom Metazoa; phylum Chordata; class Mammalia; order Carnivora; family Felidae; genus Prionailurus; species Prionailurus viverrinus. Next base: position 117,023,168 of record NC_062569.1, read on the forward strand.
ATTAAATGATTGATTTTCTTAAGCCAATATGAAATTAGCCTAGTAAAATGGAGTTACTTAAAAACATTAATTAAATGTCTGTGTTTGCTTATCAACCCCTATCCCCTGTACACTATTTAACTGCATAACTCTACAGAACTGGTAGTTTCCATTTGTCTCTGTTGACAAATTTACCTTTATAAGATCTGAAATGCCAAGAAAGTAGATGAAGTTAGAAGTAGGAAAAGGGAAGCTATAAGGGGGAGTGTCTCTTTGGTAACCAACAAAAGTCAATTTTTATATATAAAGGTATTGTGGAAATAAGAGTGAGTTTTCTCACTGTGGTAGATTAGAATCCAAATGCCTTATCAGTTTTAATATAAATATGAATAAATAGATACAGAAATAAATACAAAATACAGATATGCCTATATGCATAGGTGAGTTTACGTATGTATATTGCTCAGGTATGTCCACCGAGAAAGTCTAAGTAGCAATACTGCTCCAGTAGGAATATAAATATCTAGCACCCATATTTTAGTTTCTAAATACTTTCCTCCAATAAAGACAAAAAACGAAAAACAAAAAAACAAAGCAGGGCTCTTAGAGGAGTAGTGAGTGGATTCCAGGGCCGATGTAGGAAAAATATCAGACAATCCTGGAATATGTTGTTGTACCAAAAAGAAGGAAATACTAGAAAATGATGAGAACACATTAAAGAACAACTTGAAGAATTTCAATGGCCAAATTTGAGTAAATCTGAACAATTAACTAACTGATATATTCGATTTTAATCCATATGCCATCGTGACATAAATAAGTAATTGAGTAAATATATAATGAGAAGGGATGGCTTTTATTATAGTCAAATTCTAATTATAAATGCAGATGGAATGATGAAAATAGAAAATCACTATTAGGCAAATACCACAGTAATGGTTATTACAGGCAAGAGTCACAGATGGATGTTAAAATTAGTAGGTAAAAATATGATAAGAAACAGGATATTTGCACATTCAAAATATCTCCTCACAAGACATTTATTAATTACAAATGAAAAAATAACCATACAGTGGAGAAACATGGCAGATCCTACCTTCAGCAAGTGAAAAACATTGAAATTGCATAAGGTACCATGAATTCTTAATACCATACCTCCTGATATGATACACTGAGAAGGTTATAACATTACTTCTGTGATATTCTTGGCAAAAAATGCATAAGTTGAATTTAATCATGAGGAAACATCAGATAAACCCAAATCAAGTGACATTCTACAAAATAACGGGTCCCTGCTCTTCAAAATGTCAAGGTCATAAAAGACAAACTAAGACAGAAAAATTATAATAGATTTGAGAAGGCTAATAAAATGTAACAACTTAAGGTAAAGTGGGATTCTGGATTAAATCTTGGACTAGAAAAGTGGCATTAGTGGTACACCTGGGAAAATTCGAAATCTCTAGGTTAGTTAATGATATTATTCTGTAAATGTTTATTTTTTGCAGTCATTAATTTTATCATGAGTAGGCAAGATATTAACATCAGGGGAAGTTGGGTTAATAGTATATAAAAGCTGTCTTTTTTTGCAACTTTTAGTAAGTGCAAGATGATTTCAAATTAAAAGTTAATTTAAAAAAGTGCAATCTCCACCCCCATCTCTATGAGCTTCAGGGGACAATATTTTACCTCAGTGTTGTGATGTGATTGTCTATTGCTGTGAAATAAACTACTCCAATCTTAGTGACATAAAACAACATTGTGTCTCATTTTCAGGGGTTTTGACCTGAAATCACCTGATACTTGCTAAAGTTGCAAAAATGGCACAGAGAGCTTTTATATATCATTCACCAAACTTCTCTTAATGCTAATTTGTTACATAACCATAATATAATTAATGAGCTAAAAAACGAACAGTGATACAATAATACTATTGTTCTTAGGTGTCATGGTTCTAGTGGCTGATTGGACTGAACTGGTTGGTTGTCACTCAGAGTCCTTCATGTGGCTAAGATCAGGCAAAGTGACACTGGTAGAGTCATCTGAAGACTGCAATTACCATACTTTGCATACCGGGAAACATTGATCTACCTGAGCTCCCTCCAACATGAGCATTCTTGATCGCTTATATTCTCTTGCTGTAATCATTGTTCTCTAATAGTGACACACTCTTGAGGATTTATAAAATATTTGCAAGAGACACATTTAATAAAAGACTGCTACACAAAATATACAAAGAACTCTTAAAACTCAACAACAAGAAAACAACCCAATTAAAAATGGTCAACAGGGGTGCCCTGGTGGCTCAGTCGGTTAAGTTTCCGACTTCAGCTCAAGTCATGATCTCACGGTTCGTGGGTTTGAGCCCCCCATTGGGCTCTGTGCTGAGGGCTCAGAGCCTAGAGCCTGCTTCAGATTCTGTGTCTCCCTCTCTCTCTGCCCTCCCCCTGCTCACTCTCTCTCTCTCTCTCTCTCAAAACTAAATATTTTTAAAAAAATTTTTTTTTAAAAAAAGGTCAACAGTCCTGAACAGACATCTCATTAAAGAAGAGACACATGGGGGGTGGGAGGGAGGAGAGGGTGGGTGATGGGTATTGAGGAGGGCACCTTTTGGGATGAGCACTGGGTGTTGTATGGAAACCAATTTGACAATAAATTTCATATATTAAAAAAAAAAAAGAAGAGACACAGATGAAAAGTAACCATATGAAAAGATGTTCAATGGCATATGTTATTAGGCAATTACATACGAAAACAACAATAACATACCATTACACACCTGTTCGAATGGCCAGAATCCAAAATATTAACAACACCGAATGCTTGTGAGGACATGCAGCAACATTCACTACTGGTGGGAATGCAAAATGGTACAGCCCCTTTGGAAGACATTTTTGTGGTTTCTGATAAAAGTAAACATCCTCTTACCATATAATCCTGCCAACACACTCCTCAGTATTTACCTAAATGAATTGAAAACTTATATGCACATGAAAATGTGCACATAGATTTTCGTAGCAACTCTATCCATATTTATTCATAACTGCCAAAACTTGAAAGCAACTAAGATGTCCTTCAGTAAGTGGATGAATAAACTGTAGTACAACCAGACAACAGAATATTAATCAATGCTAAAAAGGCATGAGCTATCCAGCCATGAAAAGACACATGTAACTAAGTGAAAGAAACCAATCTGAAAAGGCGACATACTGAATGATTCTAACTAGGTAACCTTCTGGAAAAGATAAAACAATGGAGACAGTAAAAAGATCAAGTGGTTGCCAGGATTAGAGTGGAGGGAGGTATGAATAGGCTGAGTGCGGAGGATTTTTAAGGCAGTGAAAACTATTTTGCAGATAGTACACTGATTGATACATGTTATTATATATTTGTCACCCATAAAATGTACAACACCAAGTGAACCCTAATGAAAAGAAGAAGAGCCAACCCTAATGTAAACTAAGGACCCTGGGTAATTGTAATGTTTGTACCACTTATTGATTGTAATAAATGTACCACCCTAGGGCAGGATGTCAATAGTCGGGGAGGTTGTACGTGTGTGAGGACAAGGGGTATCTATGGGGAACTTGAGGCACTTCCCACTCAATTTTGCTGTGAACCTTAAAACTGCTATTAAAAAAAGTAAAGTCTATTAATTTCAATTTTTAAAAAATAAAAATGGGCATAGATGACATTTTATAGAAATTCTTCTTAAGGAAAATACAAAAAGTGCCAGCCACAAATGAAAAGACTGATACATCTGACTCATTAAAATAGAAACTTCTGTCAACAAAAGACACCATAAACAAAAAATTACTTTAAAGCTTCAATCTGCGAAAAGATATTTGTAACTCATGCAGGTCCAGACCATATGTAGAGAAAAATACAAATTATTCGGTAGAAAAGCAGTAAAGAAAATGAATAAGAATTCACAAAGGAAGGAACCCAAATGGCCAACAGAAATAAAATGGGTGCATAACCTCACTAGTAATCAGGAAAACACAAGCTAAAAACGTCAGTGAGATATCATTTCACAATTGCCAATTCGGTAAAAAATTTCAAAAGTCTAATATCTGTTGTGGAAGTGGAGACATACAAAACTTACATCCAGTGATGGGAGGATAAATTGGCATATCCACTTTACAGAACAAATGAGCAATATCTTATAAAGTTAAAATGAAAATGCTCAGCCATTCCTAGAGATACTTTTTCCCAGGGGACTGAAAAAATATGTACTTGAAATGCTGATTACAACTTTGTTTAACCTAAATGTCTCCCAGAAAGAAATGATAAAGTAAATCATGATATATTTATTCAATGAAGCGCTATACAACTGTTAAAAAGATTGAACTAGAATCACATGCATCATCATGGACTGATTTCAGAACCAGAATTGAATGAAAAGAGTGAGTTATTGTATGATGTATAAAATAATGTATTTGTTTAAATCTAGAAGATACACAGAATAGTGCTATGTATTGTTTACGAATACATGCAGTTTTAGTTGCTGTGTAGAAATCCGGAATGATAAATACTAACTTGGGCTTATTTATCTCAAGAAAGGAAGGGAGAGTAAATGGATAGGAGAAAGGTACCCAAGGTAGTCTCAACTTTATCTATAAACTTTTATTTCATTTTTTAAATTTAAAGCAAGTAAAACAAAAGGGCTACATTTTATATAACATTCTTTGAAATGTTTTGGGTGTTTGGGGTGCCTGGGTGGCTTATTCAGTTAAGCGTCGAACTTAGGCTCATGATCTCACGGTTCGTGGGTTCAACCCCTGTGTTGGGCTCTGTGCTGACAGCTCAGAGCCTGGAGCCTGTTTCAGATTCTGTGTCTCCCTCTCTCTCTGCCCCTCCCCCACTGGCACTCTGTCTCTCTCTTAAAAATAAATAACAAAATTTTAAAAAAGAGAGAAATATTTTGTATGTTTGAAATAGGTCTTAATTATGGAGAAGTGTGATAAAAATCAAATAATTTGAAAGTCTATTTTCTCTCTGCTCATTATTACCTATCCCAGCATTAGTGGGACATCGTTCCTGAATTTCACAGTTGGAATAGGGGAAATTTTGTAATAATCTGATTTTGACCAAAGGAAACCGACTAGGAACTAAAACCAGGACAAAAATTGTTCAGAAAAGTCAAGGGCCAGGAATCCCCCAAAACCACCATGAAATTGAAAGAATGCCTCAGGCATTACCTTTCACTGTTCAGTAAGAGATGACACCTGACAGAGCACGAGTATGCCAGCACTATAGTTTATTTGGTTCTCTTCCTCAAACCAGTCAGTAGAGGAAACTTCCCTCAGGAAGTGAAAGGCAAAATTACAGAGATGTCATTTTAGTAAACAAAAGGCTAGCCTTTCATCCTGAAAGGAGAAGTTAACAGGAAGCATACCTAAGTGTGAGCCTGAATTAGCATGCAGTAATTTTGTGCCTTGTGGCTGATGGCGGAAGTCCGCAGAAGTGGCAGTGGCAGGATGAACAGCGTCACCACACCATCATCCCAGAATGGGATCGCCCCCAGGGAAAAGAAAGAGCCAGGTATATTCCAAAGAGAAACGCGTTTGAGAAAAACTCAAAAACCCTTTGATTAGCTTCCCTATTCCTTCCACTTTTATGCTTTTGTTCATTCCCCGCAGATTGGTTTATAGATATTCCGAGGCTGAAAAAGCTTCACGCATCCTGGTGCTGGAATGAAAAGGTGGAAAAGCCACAATGACTTCAAATGCTATCGTTGCAAACTGCGCAGACCCCCTACTCCCTGCAGAGTGAGGCCCAAGAAGGAAAGATACATGGTGTTCTACATCCTTGAGGTTTTGCACAATTTCATTTAAATTATATTTTAGGTTTTATCTTTATGTTTCATCAGGTCCTAAAAAGTCACTCTCATTTTATCAGCTTTCAATTCTAGGGCTAAAGAAAAAAATTCTAAACTACTAAACTATTCCCTGCTTTAAAACCTGGGCTCTCACTTATCTGGGTTCCTGCACTGGTGGTATAATCCCTCTTAGGGAGCAGCTAATGCCGTCTCCAGACATCCAGATTAAAAATGTAAAGATTCATGAAAAATCCAGATATTATATGCTTTAATCATAGAAAATATTATATGTTAGGGAGGGCTTCTAGATAAGCAATTCGGTTTTTTTTCATTCCATGTTTGTTTGTTTGTTGGTTTGTTTGTTTTACCTTAACCTATACAACAGATACAGTTTTGCAATGAGAAAATGGATAGCATGGCAGAGAGTGAGTTACTAAATACTTACAAGATTTTGGGCAGTTTCCCAGAATTTCAGATGTTAAAGAAAAAGTTTACAAAGGTGTGGGAAAGAGTATATTAAGGAATTGAAACATAAAACTTATTCATATTCAATTAGCCAGTTTTTTTCATATTAGTGATTATGATTCAAAGTATTTTATTTACATAAAGTCACAGGAAACAATTTTCCGTGTTTGATTTTTTTAAAGGTGAGGTTTTATACGTGTGAGTTCATTTACTCAACAATTTTACCTTAAATACTTTCTAGTGATTTACCAAGATAAAAAATGAGAAGAAATGAACTTTAAAAAAAAAAGATTATAGGCAGTTAATTTTCCCAACAGCTCATTTCTTGAGATGTCTGCTACAAGCTGAAAGCATGTTGGGTGCATCATGAAATTCACGAGAAGCCTTTATATCTGAAACAATGGAAACCTTACAGCATGCTGTCTTATATTGTTGGTTACTTTACAGCTTCCACAGGAAAAGCATAGAGTCTGTAATACTGATGTTTGAACTACTTGAGCCCTTCTCATTCACAACCCTGAAGAATGAACTAAGGAAATATACTTATGATCCCTATATTCCCTGTCTCATACTACCTTCTGATTGTTATAGATCATAAGAAGACAGACCAGGGGCACCTGGGTGGCCCAGCCAGTTAAGTGTTGGACTCTTGATTTCGGCTCAGGCCATGATGTCACAGTTTGTGAGATCAAGCCCTGCATCAGGCTCTGTGCAGATGGCGTGGAGCCTGTTTGGGATTCTCCCTCTGCCCCTCCTGCCTGCTCTCTCTCTCTCACTCTCTCGCTCTCTCGCTCTCTCTCTCAAAATAAATATACAAACTTAAAAAGAAAAAGAATACAGACCATATCATTGCATTAGTTTTCTGTTCTTAGTGAAGTGCCTGGTGTCTACAAATAAATTCTCCATGTTTCACAAATGCAAAAAGTAAGATTCAAAGGAGTGTGCACAAGGTAGAAAAGCAAATCCCAAGCCTGGTGACTGTAGCAGTGCCCTGGCCCTCACCCTGGCCCGCGTTGAGGTGTGGAGAGCCCCTAACACAAGACTCTTCTAGTAGGCAGCTTCCTATGAAGACTGCAGATATCTCATGTTCCTCAAAACAAAGATGGCTCAGAGAGAGGGAAACTTAATTTATAGGATACAATGCGGCAAAATACCATTTACTGATAGTGATAACATCCTGATGAGGTAAACTAATGATGACATATCCGACTGATGCCTTACTTCCCAAAACTGCTAAAAAGGATAATTTTCTGTTCCTACATGATTAAAATCCCTTGAGATCCATTTGTGCTTAATGCAATCTAAGACCAAAAATGAATATTTCCCCCGACCACATGTACTTTGATGCATTTGCCCTTCAGGAGGATTATGTAACAGACACCTTTCAGGAGATTCTGTGTCAATTAAGAGAAAGCAACTTTAATTGTGATTACGAATATTTAAACCAGGTGTGATTTCCTGGCTGCGTTTAGCCAAATCTCCTGCACACCCTTTCCATACAGCACCTCTCGGTTCACCCTAGGTAGACTGGCATACATTACAGTTAACTGTGGCTCAGCAAGCTTCCAATAGAATCTTGTCAGTGCAATTTCACACAATGGGTGGGCATGTGTGTTCTGCATATTAGGAAAGCTCTTTGCCAATGCAACAAGTTTTTTATTCTGAATTCATTTAAAGCTTCAAATGAGGTTCCAATGGCAGCATCAGAGAGGGAGAAGTTAACAATGACAGTCACAGTTCTCAGAACACCTTGGCTTTGTCAACCAAACCATTTAGGCAGTAAACTGCCTCTACTATGCTCTATTTCTGCTTCTTGCTCTCATGATGACGTCTTATATTAGTAAGGGTCTGATTATTTTTATTAACAGGAAAAAATTTTATTGTTTTTTACGGCATATAAAGGAAACACACAGGGGTGGTAGAATTAATTTGCATTTCTTACTTTATATATTTTGCATTGTTTGAACTTTTAAATAGCATGTGCTACCTGAATAATTTTATATATTAATGAAATGATTTTTAAAATAATGGACATTTTCCCAAGTAAGCAAACACAAGCAATACTTGCTTGTTTTTCAATATGCAGACAATAAGAAAATATACAAAATAGAAAGCAACCATCATCTACAGATATCAACTGATATATTACATATTTATTTATTTACTTATTTATTTTTAATTTTCCTAATGTTTATTTATTTTTGAGAGAGAGAGAGTGCAAATAGGAGAGGGGCAGAGATAAAGGGAGACACAGAATCTGAGGCAGGCTCCAGGTTCTGAGTTGTCAGCACAGAACCCAACGCAGGGCTCAAACCCACGAACCGTGAGATCATGACCTGAGCCGAAGTCAGATGCTTAACCGACTGAGCCATCCAGGTGCCCCAGTTAGATATTTATTTATATTAAATTGTGAAAGTACTTTTAATTTGGTTAATACAGTTTTGTTACATATTTCTTTCTCTTAATAATATAGAATGATCATCTTTCCATATGAATGTATAAGTTTCTGCAACATTATTTTTTTTAATTTTTTAATGTTTTATTTATTTTTGAGACAGAGAAAGATAGAGCATGAGCGGGGTAGGGGCAAAGAGAGAGGGAGACACAGAATCCGAAGCAGGCTCCAGGCTCTGAGCTGTTGGCACAGAGCCCGACGCGAGGCTCAAACCCACTGTGAGATCATGACCTGAACCGAAGTCAGACACTTATTAACCAACCAAGCCACCCAGGTGCCCCTGTGACATTATTTTTAATAGCTTCAACATGTTCCATTATGGGCATATCCTAAATATTCTTTACCCCTAATTATATACATTTAGTTTGCTTCCAATTCCTCAGCATTATAAACAATACTACATAAACATTTCTAACATTTATATTACATATAATATGCATTTATATTACAGGAGTATCATGTAAAAGGTTGAACCCATTTGTATTCCTACCCACCATAGAGCAAAGTTACCATCCATTTATAATGGTTTTCCTATTTCACCATAAAAGAAAAGAAAAATAATTAGTTTTAAATTAATGAAAACAGAAGCTAGAGAATCGAGGGTACTAACACCAGCAGTAGCCTTATACAAATTCCTTTCCTTAGGAGGAAGAAAAGAACTAACTACTATGTTTTGAGAACCCACGATGAACTAGTCACTATGCAAAACGTTGACATAAGCCATTCCATCCAGTCTTTCATAACGACCCTAGGAAACAGGTACACATGTATTATTATCTCCATGTTACAGAGAAGGCAACTGAGGTTCATGAAGGCTAAGTATATTGACCAAGGTTACCTAGACAGTAAGTTTCAGCCCTGATATACAAGCATATTTGTCTGACATCATGTTCTTTTGCCATTCAGATTCGACGTTCTCCACCATCTTTCCCACTCTTTAACATGTTTGTGACACATGACCCTGCTGAGTTCCATGTAATGTAAGGTAGTCCTGGTCTCGGGATGAGCACTAGGTGTTACATGTAGGGGATGAATAGCTGGATTTTACTCTTGAAATCATTATTGAACTAACTTGGATACTTAATAAATAAATAAATAAATAAATAAATAAATAAATAAATAAATAAATAAATAAAGTACTCCTGGTCTCAAGTCTGGAAGAATTACCTGCTTCAACATTTACATCTTTTTTTTTTTAATTTTTTTTTCAACTTTTTTTAAATTTATTTTTGGGACAGAGAGAGACAGAGCATGAACGGGGGAGGGGCAGAGAGAGAGGGAGACACAGAATCGGAAACAGGCTGCAGGCTCCGAGCCATCAGCCCAGAGCCTGACGCGGGGCTCAAACTCACGGACCGTGAGATCGTGACCTGGCTGAAGTCGGACGCTTAACCGACTGCGCCACCCAGGCGCCCCAACATTTACATCTTTTATAGGAAAACACATAAAACAATTTGAGGGGAGATAAGTATATTATTTTGTAACATTTTCACAGAATCTTCAGCTCGGGTCATTCATATTTTATAAAACTTGTCAAAGTTTCAGACATAAAAACTTTGAGAAATAAGTTTTAGGAAAGTTATTTTCAGCTACACACATTTGCCTTAAATTACAACAAAACACAACAAAACAAAAAAACAACTTTAACTTACTAATGAGTACACACCTTGAGAAATAAATGGCAGAGAAAAATAAAAAGCCCAAATGAGAGCAATGTCAGATGCTGGGGAATATGCACTTAAGAACAATAATGACAACTTCTAATGCATAACTCACATCCCACACGTCCATATGAAAGGCGACATCTTAAGTAATAGACTTAACTGTCAATTACACTATCTGTTCTCACATTTAGTGTGAATGAAACTGGAGCTGCAGGAGGAGAATGCACATAATTTTCGTTAGAAACAAATGGGTGACTTCATTTGTTCCAACTTGTAAAATTCCTTTTGTTGACTACACTTTCAGATTTTTTTGACATCGGAATTTAACCATAAGGCCGTCATTTCTTCAAAGAAAATTATCCCCTGAAAATAGTGCAGTATCATGGCAAAATGTATAACTTTAAAGTTTCCTACAAAAATAATTACTCCTTAACTTGGCATTTTCATGAAGGAGGCAGAGCAACCAAGATTCTGTAAATTTTTCCTAGACCCCAAAAGTAAGGCAGTTACCAATCCTAAATTTTAAATCAGCTGATTATGAAATCTTATATTTCTCTTTATTTCAATAATATATTTCCTTCTCCTCCAATGTTGCAACATCCTAATATATTGTATATATTGAAATATATGCAGTACCCTAATTATTATGGGAAATTCTGGAAATTCATAAAATGCTAATCTTGCTTTTTTTTTTTTCTCACAACTTCAATTTGTAAAGTGGCAAAATTAAAGTCAGAAAGGAAGGAAACTAAGAAAATCCTAGCTGATTTACCCTTGGGAAAGAGGAATGTTTGTTCTTTTTCTGTTTGCACATATAAGCCTAAAGAGAAAAAAAATTAGGAGCAGAATGATGCTGGCATTCTCATCTAATCTGATATTTGAAAAGCAAATCTTCATTCTTATTTATCTGGCTGCAGGAAATCGTTTTTCCCCATGCTTTGACAAAAGGCATCCTCCAGGATGCTGACATCGATGCACACAGGATGGCTATCCTCAATCTGAGACCAAGTTCAGAGTGCCCCTCTGCCCCCCCCCCCCCGCAACACACATACACACAGTACCCGCTTTCCTCACCAAAAACCCCTGGGGGGGGGGGGGGCTCCAAAGCATTCACCCTGTGTTCTCACAATACTCCTCTCAACGGAAGCACTTCCTATATAAAATCTATTGCTTCAATCCTCAAAAAGAAATCTCTCTAAATCAACAAATAACTTGGAGAGTATGACATTATTTTTACTGAGGAATCAGGAGTTTTAGATTCATCAATGTGCGGAATGGTGAGTAAAATGAATGACTTCCTTGCAGATATAAGACATTGGCATTCATTGTCCATATGATTAAAATATAAAAGGTTATGATTATACAGTATTTGATTAATCTCAATTTTAAAAAGCCACAGATAAGCTCGGTTTAACATAATTTGTATGGGTCTGAAAGCATCCCTCAGTTTTCTTAGACATACTGGGAATATAGCCTCATCCGGCTCCCATGTCTCTGCCTCTGCAGAAGCAGTGTTTCCAAGTGTAAGAAGTCTGCCATTAGAGGAATATGTAAGAGCAAGGACACCTGTGCTCTCATTGGCATTTAGCGTTCATTAGAACTCTGAGAGCTGAGGTCTTTCACCAACTCGATTTAAGCAACTTTTATTTATGTAACACTTAGAAAATCCATAAAGAAAGAATAGGTGGCCTTCAGGCTATTCCTAAATGACCCCAGGGTGATACAACTCCTAATTTCTGCTGGGTAGGGGATCCACTTACTTTTCTAAAGAGGGGCTTTATTTTCCCTTTCACTTTTATTGACAGAAGCATGGGTCTACTCCTACTGTGATTCAGTCCCAGAGGCATTTTCAATTATGGCAAACAGAAGCTTCTTAACATTCTTTCCATATCATGATCCAAATGTCCTAAAATCCAGTGTGGGACAATGCACGGGTTGGAAGCTGGTGTTCACATACGATTTATATAAGCTTCTTTGCAGCACTCCAAAGATGTAGGATTGGAGTATTGAAAATCACGGAGACGGTACACTTAAAAATCATCTGGTTGCTTTCCAGGCCGTGAAAATTACCTGTGAGCTAGACCAGACATTAACCTTCAAAATGCATGTTCAGTGTCGGATGGTGGGGAAGAGCAGAGGAGGAGGCTGGGGACTTGTAGATCAGGGAAGGGAAGGCAGTCAAATGCATACCTCACTTTGTGAACAGTTGTTGCGTCTTGTAAGAAGTGTTTGAAATATTTTAAGGTTTACATTCAATGTTTTATATACTTTAGGAAAGACCATTTCAAAGTGTCTGTGCTACACCTATATTAATGAGAAAATAGGAAGAGCAAACCTAAGGTAGGTACTATTGTTATCATGCTGTTTACAGATGAGGGAACTGAAAGTTTAGGTAGTTTACCCAAGGTCACACAGCTAGTAAACTACTGGTAGAGCTGGGTTCATAGCCAGGCATTCTGGCTCCAGAATGCACTGTTTATCACCACATTATACAACTTTCGGTTTTCAGAAAATTTATTTTTGAAGTTTTTAAAATCTTATTTCCCTTTTAAATCATCATACAGAGATATTAACCTGATTATTCTCAGCTATCCAATCCCCCCCTCCACCTCCATGTTCCCTGACTAGGTTTACTCTAAAGGAACGCACCTTTAAGCTTTTATTTTCTCAGATGATTTTGTAAAGAGTGTAAAGTTCTTTGAAATTCCCAAATAAATGCAAACAAAGTTCTGAGCCAATATTTGATGCACTAGCAATCTGTGCCAAAGCAATTTTTATCACTATAAAAAGCAAATTCCAGTGGCCCAATGATTCTTTTATTTATTTATTCAATTATTTATTTATAACATCTAGAGCATATGATCTTTTGGGTTAATCTCACAGTTGAAAAATCTCATAGAGAGTGGAGAAATGAACAGATGGCATAATTCCAGGAAAGGCCAGGAAACTTCATAGGTTTCTGCATAGCAATTTAAAATTCACATCAAAACTGAAGCGCATGCCTAGTTAAAGCAGGCAATCTGTTGTCTGGGTTAGAGTTTACAGGAAAAAGCATAAGTACCACCAATAAGCATATCATCTCTGACTCCAGGGATGTTTCCATACCCTCTAATTGGTGCCATTCTGTACTAATCAATACATTACAAGCACCTAATAGTCACTCCCGCAAATCCTGGCAAAACAACTCACACCATAGAAAGCACTGTAGCCCTGAATATTCATACCCAAGTGCAAATGTTAATTCATGCAGTGCTTGCGTTAAACTGGTCTAATTATCTACTGAAGGAATCTATTAAGGGCATGCTGTCAATCCTAAAGATTGGGTTCAGCAAAGTGAAACTGAATTGGGTGCCTTTTCAACTAATTACAAAATTCTGCCTGACATGCTTTAAGAACGTTCAAAAAAAAAGTACACATGGCCAACATACAGCTCCCCAACACCCACAGCATCTCCTCTTGTCAATCAAGAAAATACAGAACACAATCTTAGTCAGAGAAGCACAGCCTAGGAGACCATGTGTCCTTTCATTACACCTCTCATTGTCTCATAAGAAATGTGGCATGCCACACATAACCAGATTTTTTATAAATCTCAGGCTGCCCATAAATGGATTTTCATTGTACAGTTTAAGCCAATAACCAGTAACTTTCGAACACGTAGAGATATTCCTCATTGGCTATGTTTTAGTATTCTACACATTTAGCTTTAGAAAAATCTGTTTATAGAATTTTTTCTTTTGTCTCCAATGTTAACCTAAAAATGGAAAGGAAAGTATGATTCTTCCCCTTCTGCCCCTCCTGTTTTCTCTAGGTCTTAAGTTTCGCTAAGTTTCAAATTTCTACAGCTCATCCCACACTCATAGAGCACTGAGTAGTCCTTATAAGGATGACAGTTTGCAATATAACATCTCGATAATGTTCTAAAATATTTGGTGGTGTGGAGCCAACTTACTGTCAAAATCAGACATTCTTTTCCTCTACCAGAAAATGTCCATCATTGCCTGGCCCAGCCAGATTTCCCATATCCTTTCTCCTGACATACTCACACCTTAGGTTTTATACCATCCACATCTCTATTTAGGACACCTATATAACAACTGAAGTTCAAATAATAACACTAAGCCATCAACTAAGCTGATTTGGCATCGGCACACTTTTATAGAAGCCATGCAGCATTTATAGAGATTTTACAAAGATTATCCTCAATGATGAATAAGGGATTGGTGATTAAATGATTCAAACAATTCACTATATAATAATTCATAGCCTTTCCTCTTTCTGTCACATCGCATGTCCAAAACATCAGTAAATCTCATTAGCATTACCTTAAAAATCTATCCAGAGTCTCTCTACGTCTACTGGTACAGCCATGTTCAAGGTACCATCATCTCTTACCTATAGTTACTGCAATGGCTTCAAAACTTGAACCTCTGCTTCCACCTTTGCCCCTCTCTTCGTGTATATATCCCCTCCACATAGAAGCTATAATATAAAGAAAACATAACAATTAAGTCAAAAATATAAAAGTCATGTCAAAGTGAAATAAATCAATCACAAAATGACAAATACTGTATGATTCCATTTAGATGAGGTATCTAAAATATTCAAACTCATAGAAACAGAAAGTAGAACAGTGTGTGACAAGGGCTGGGGGGAGGAGGAAATGGGGGGGTTTCGTTCAATGGGTATAAGGTTTCAATTGCGCAAGATGAAAAAGAGCTAGAGATCTGTTGCACAGTGATATAAATATAGTTAATGTTACCGAACAATATATGGAGAACTGGTACTTGATTTTTTTTTTTTTTTAATCACGGTAGAGCTTATTTTTCCTCAACTCAAAATCCTCCCATAACTTCACATGTTATTCAGCAAAATCCTGAACTTTTTCCTTGGCCCAGAGGGCTAAGCGTGATTGCCCCCACCACCACTCTCTACAGTGTCTACGCCAACCCCCACACCCACCTGCCTGACCTCATCTCCCACTTTCCCATCACTCATTCCCTGCAGTTGAACTGGCCCTCTCCCCTTGTCTTTAACACACCCAGCAAGCATCTTTGTGAGGTAAACTCTTTCCTTCAGAGATTCACACTATTCACTTGTTTATTTCACATAGGGCTTGGATCAAAAATCACCTGCCAGTGATGATGCAACCGAACGAAATACCTAAAATTCTACCTGTCATTGGGTGCCTTTCTCCTGGTTTACTTTTCATTCTAGCATTTATTAGCACCTAGTCTAGTCAACTTTCTAATTCTTTCCTGTCTCAACTAAACATAGAAACTCCAAGAGATCAACACTTTTGTTTTGTTCACTGTTCTATCAGTACCCAATAAATATTTATTGAATAACTGAATGAATAAAGAGCATGAGTTAATGTGATTGGAGGTAACTGAACAATAAAGGGAAATAAATTTCATTAATTGTTTTTGGTCTTTACCCCATTCCTGACCCCATTTCCTAAGGATGCTCAGCTTAACTCAAAATTATTTTATTAAAATGGAAAAATTATTTTTGGAGATTAAGAAATATGTTAATATGGAAGTACCAAAGGTGTTTTGTCTAGTTTTCGATGTTGTATATTTCTTTTCATTCTTCTGAGATTACAATACACCCAAAAGACGCCACATGACAGGAGCAGTGTGCTTATCAAAGCTGTCCTGTAGCACAAGAATTCGTTGGTCTCATTTCTATGAAGTAGTCATAAATTACAGGCTGATTCACACACACACACACACACACACACACACACACACACAAAACATGTGTGTTGTCTAAAGCCAAACTTATTAACATAGGCTTATAATCCTGACTGTTGATATGAACTAGTGCCAAGAGACCTGTAAGGATGAAGAAAAAAAAAGGAAGGTAAACAAAGAGGCGAAACTGTTCAGAAAACTGGAGCAAAATGTAGAGACAAAAGAACACTAAATCTGTAGCAGGAAGGTAAATCAGAGCCTCTTTAAATTGTTATGAGAAAAGTCAGAAATGCAATATCAGAAGTTAAATAAGGTCATTCATAAGAGAATATCTGTAGCATATTTCCAACCTACTGTGGAAGTAAAATTCATGAATAATATTAAAGGTATTTACATGATCCACTGTTCTCCTGAATAGTGTTTGCCTAATGTAATAAGATCCGGATTGCTTGAGCAAAATACAAATTTGGGGTTGTAAGACTTAAACCTGACTGCCCATGTTATTCAAAAAAGATGAACTTTCTCTTAATATAATAGTTTACATCAATATTATTACTTTATTCCATATATGTTACAGGCTATTGTGATTAAATTAGTACTCTGTAGTAATTATACTACATGACCCTTAACAGAGATTCTATTCTCCTTTTTGAGTATACTTTGGTGTTAGTTTTATTTAAAACAAAGTCTTAAAATTCAAATTTCACTTAAACAATTCCAAACTTCCTTTCAAAAGTAAATATCATATGAAATAATATAGTCTATCCTAAAGAAAACAGAATATTCTTTAATAAATGAAAATCTAACTAAAAATTACTCCTCTTTCCAATTTTTCTAAAGTCATTTTTAAAAACATATATCTATCTCATTTCCTTTCAACTCTTAAAAGTTGTCAGAATTACATTTACAAATGCAAAAAGCAAATTTTTTTAATAAGGTTTTTTGTGGTTTTTTAACGTTTATTTATTTTGAGAGAGAGAGAGAGGTAACAAGCAGAAGAGGGGCAGAGAAAGAGGAGACAGAAAACCCCAAGCAGGCTCCACACTGTCAGTACAGAGCCCAATGCAGGGCTCAGTCTCACAGACTGTAAGATTACCACCTGAGCCAAAATCAAGAGTTAGATGCTTAACCAACTCTTAGTCACCTGGGCACCCCCAAAATGCAAATTCTTTTTTTATTTTTTTATTTTTTTTTCAACGTTTTTACTTATTTTTGGGACAGAGAGAGACAGAGCATGAACGGGGGAGGGGCAGAGAGAGAGGGAGACACAGAATCGGAAACAGGCTCCAGGCTCTGAGCCATCAGCCCAGAGCCCGACGCGGGGCTCAAACTCACAGACCGCGAGATCCTGACCTGGCTGAAGTCGGACGCTTAACCGACTGCGCCACCCAGGCGCCCCCAAAATGCAAATTCTTAAAGCTAAGGAACTTTCTTCTTCTTCTTTTATTTTTGTCCCCATCTTCTCTCAGCATCATATAGTTATATAAGACATCCTGGAGGGAAAATGAAAAAAACAAAAACAAAAATTAAAACTCTGTTATTAATATCAGAGCTTTCTAGCAGTAACATCTCTCTCAAACACTATGAATGAGGATAGTTTGCCTTTATAATATACCTGTATTTTATCTTTTACATGGACCTTATCTCCAGATAGGGTCTCCTGGGAGTAATTTAGATGCTTTCCCTGGAAGGTTTATTTCACTCTTTATTAACCTCATTAGCTTGGCTCAACTAAGGCAAGAGTTTGATAGACTTTTTTTTTTTTTTTTTTTTTAACCACACCTTCCTACTTCCCCCAAACACAGGATGATAGGGCTTTAGCTCTACCCAGTTTAACTTCATTGTGGCATATGGCAGGACCTCTGATCTCTCTGCTTCCCTTCCTGGTTGTTGTTTGTTGCTGTTGTTGTTGTTGCTGTTGTTGTTGTTGTTGTTTGTTGTTGTTGTTTGCCAGCACTTTAACTATCTGAAGAAATCAATCCTTATCTCTTCTCAGAAGTATCACATGACTGTTGGTGAGTCAAAAATAATGGATTTCAGCTCTTTCCCCCCATCAAATAGGAAAGTATTTTAGCTAGCCAAATAATATTGGGAAAGTACTTTGAATTAGTGTTTTCATGTTCCATTTAAGTCAAGTATATGTGAAGGGACATCTCACTATGGCACTCTCCTACTCTTTATTGCAGGTTCATATGACTGATTTCGTGAATAACTGATTCAGCAAATATTTCGAGAGTCTATTCTGTGCAATGTGCTGTGCTATGTCCCACAGAAGATGAGATGAATTAGGTATGTTCCTTGTCCTCAAGAAGCTCACAAAAACTTAAGGGTTTAAAATTTTAGTTTTATGTATCACAGGAAGTTCTGAACCATATACAGAAATAAGCTAATTGTGTACAATGACTGGCAAGCAAAAACCTCTCTAAGCATTCTATCACGTACTGAATCTGCAAAGAAGGAAACTGTTGTAGATTGATTGCCAAAATGTCCTCAATCCTTCACCCACTTTGCAATGTGACCGTTTCCTCCTTCCGAAGGTAGAATCCATTCCTCTACCCCTTGAATCCGGACTGGCCTTATAACTTGTTCTGGCCAACAGATGAGTCCATGTGCCAGTTCTGACCTAAGGTTCCAAGAGGCCCGATCTATTCTGTTCTCTCTCCTGGGACCTTGTAACCAGAATGTGAACAAGCCCAAGCTAGATGGCTAGATGGTGAGACATATCTGGCCTGGTCATTTCCATCACCCCAACCAGCAACCAGCACACAGCCAGACATGAGTAAGACTATTTTAACGTTTATTTATTTTTGGGACAGAGAGAGACAGAGCATGAACGGGGGAGGGGCAGAGAGAGAGGGAGACACAGAATCGGAAACAGGCTCCAGGCTCTGAGCCATCAGCCCAGAGCCTGACGCGGGGCTCGAACTCCCGGACCACGAGATCATGACCTGGCTGAAGTCGGACGCTTAACCGACTGCGCCACCCAGGCGCCCCTGAGTAAGACTATTTTAGATGAAGCAGCCTCTAGCTGATCCGCCAGATTTCCACAGATGTGTGAGCTAACCCAGCTGAGAGCAGCTGAGCCTGGTCCAGATCAGCAGAACTGTCAAGCTGACTCACAGACTCATGAGAAATAACACAAGTGTATTCTTTTGAGGCACTGAGATTGAGATGGTTTACTGCACAGTAACAAATACACTGTTGTGTGATATATAACCGATACAGGGTAGTGGATGCAACATTTGCAAATGCATAAGGAGCCATGGCTTTCTTTACTTGTAATATGCAACTACATCTATATAATTCAAGCTGTAGATACATTTCAGTGGTTAAAACAAATGTCATCACCAAAAATGTAATAAAATAAATGCAAGTTCCCAAGACTACGTTTTGTTTCGTTTCTATTTTGTTTCTGACTGATGTGGCCCAAGCATCAAGAAGAGTGACTGCCACAGAGTAGGTACTCAAAAATTTTTTTTGGTTGAAAAACGCAATGCCTTTAACCAAATATTTATTATCTCTGAATGCATAGTTAAAGACTCCGAAAAGGCATTTAAATGGATTCCCAAAAAGTGAGGAGAAGGCTGTAGTGATACTCCAGATATGCCATGATGAGATCTTGAACCAGGGTGGTGACAGCAAGAACTGGAGAAGAAGGATAGATCAATTTGACCTCATTAAAGGGGGCTGAGCTTGCCCCCAAAACGTGCGTAAAAACCCATTCTCTAGAATCCTTTCATATATCCATTTCAAAATGTCAGTGAAAATGTGATGGAATTTCTAAATTCAAGTATTCAGTCTAATGATGGAAAATATTCCAGCCATTTCCTTTCTGTATTACAGCCAAATTTGACAGTGCTACACCATAAAGGCAGACACCGACAGGGACTGGGGATGCAGCATGGAAGTTTTCCTGGAAAAAAACAAAAACAAAACAAACAAACAAACAAAAACCCTGATCCAATGTTGAGGCCACAAGAAGTACTCAAATAAAGGATCAAGTGAAAGATGTGTCAGGGAAGAAATTCAGCAAACATACAAAACTGACGCAAGAAACAGCATAGCAAATCCTAGGTATTGAAAATAACTCAGTGTGGTTGGAATAAAGTTTCAGAGAGGAAGTGAGGCAAGAGAAGATGTAATCAGGAATCAGTCTATTAAAAAAAAAAATAGACCTTGATAGATTTTCAGGTCTTTTGGTAGGTGAGCTGTTAGGAACCTCTGAGGAGGGGTCCTAAGCAAAGCAATGACATAATGAGATTTAGAGTTTAGAAAAGATCTTCTTTAGGGCCACCTGGGTGGCTCAGTCAGTGGAGTGTCCGACTTTGGTTCAGGTCATGATCTCATGGTTCATGAGTTCAGGCCCCACGTTGAGCTCTGTGCTGACAGCTTACAGCCTGAGCCTGCTTTAGATTCTGTGTCTCCCTCTCTCTCTGCCCCTCCCCTGCTCTCACTCTGCCTCTCTCTCTCAAAAATAAATAAACATTTAAAAAATTAAAAGAAAAAGAAAGATCCTCTTGAATGTACTGTGGCAGCTGAATGGAGAGAAGCGAGAATGATGTCAAGGAGAGCAATGGTCCCAATGGGAAATGTTGGGTGTCTGAACCAATGTAGGAGTACTGGAGATACATGTCAATAGATACATTTGAAATTTTGGAAAGAAAACATGAGGGAGTAAAGAGTAAATAAGTAAAATTCTGACTTTGGCAATTTGTGGATGGAAGTGGAAAGCACAAACCAGGTTGTGGAGAGCAGCAGGAACCAGCACAAGTTAGAGGAACAAGGACTTTCCAGGGAGGTGACGGGAGCTACCAAAGAGTTTACAAAGAAAGAGAGACAATCAATCTGTGTTTAGATAGAAGTGTGAGGCCGAACTGGAGGAGGGTCAAAGTAGATTAAAAGAGCCAGAGAAGAGGTGGTGGCCCAGACAGCTGGGTGGAATGGAGGAGTGTCGGCGGGAGAACTGACTAGGACTGAAGGCTAGATATAAAGAGTGAGAGCAAGGAGAGAGAACAGCACTCTAGTCTCTTGTTTGGGGACTTTTTTTTTTTCTTTTGGAGTTTTGTGCATTTTATTCAACAAATTTAGGCCAGAAAAAATTTGTAATTTAAATCTCTTCTATATACTTTATTCATGTATCCCAGAGGAAATGGACACAAATGCTTGATGGGAAATGTTTGTCTGTGGCTTCTTTACAAAATCCTCAGCTATCTTCTTCTCTTTACATTAGGATTGTATCTAAAGAGATCACCAAGAGACTCTTCTTTTGCATGTTGATTCCGCACCTTATTTCCTGCCTTAACAATTCTTCCGATTCTATATTCTTCCAAGTATGATGAGCTATTAGATCTGATCCTCCAATGATGTGTGAATGTTTTCCTACTCCAGGAAATGTGACCATTTTGAAATTCTTGAAATTCTTTAGTTCACCATAATCACTGTTTACACTGGATGCATTTCTGGAGGTAAAGTTACTAACCACCAGTGATCTAAATTCAGTCAGTAACACCTTCCTTGGAAGCATACCACCATCATCCTGAAGTCTATCTTTGATAGATAGTTCTTCTTCAGTGGACCATAGTGAATCTTTCTTGAGCTTATGTTTCTACCCAACTTCATTTTCATGAGATATTCTGTTACCTTCTGGTATTGCTTCATCAGTCAAGGTGCCATTCGTTTCTATATCCAATCTTGGCCTTTTTCTAATATTGACATCTTCCTCTTGTTTTTGAACTTTCACTCCAATTTCTAACTCTGATTTTGTGTTCTTGAATAACTGTTCCAAGATTTCATCTTCTATGGGTAAATAATCAATTTCTTTTCTTTTTTTCTGATCTTAGTTTTTCTGTAGAAAGAGATTTATTGGCAGAATTTTTCACAGTGCATTTTAAATCTGTATCTGGAAGTAAGTAATCTGGTTTCTTTTTCACAGTTTCTGTGAAACTAGAAGACACAGTAGGGGTAGCAGGCGACAGGGAAGATGGTAAGTTTACTCTTCAAAGTTCGTGCATGCTGTGTTTGAGATCATTTGAATCCTAAAGTAAAGATGTGTAAAGAGAAGCCATCAATTTAGCTAGCATTTTGTCTCATGCTGCATGGTGCCTGACCAACAGTAAGTGCTCAGTAATTCATTTGTGAATAAATAAACAAAAAAGCTCAGAAAAGAGATCTAGACTTGAATCTAGAAAAGGGAATTAATGTATACCCAGGAGAATTTATGCTGTGGGAGTGCATTAAATCAGTCCTGCTCAGAGTACGGACTATAGACAATGCTGTTCTGTAGACAATGCTGTTCCTCAAACAGTCATGTGTCCTTGAGATAAAAAACAAACAAACAAAAGTATATTAAAAATAAGCATTTAGAAACTTTCATAGAAATTTAACAGAGTAATTTTATGTCTGTTTTATCTATACTTAAAAATTTGGACTCACGTTTTATATGTTTTTGTTTTCTTTTTTATTTCATTTTCTACACACACACACACACACACACACACACACACACATATTTACTTTTACAAAAATTCTGGTGTGTAAGAGATTGGATATGTTACAAACAAACACAGAAACACACAAATAAAAATCTTGATCTATTACCACAGGTAGCTTAAGCACTGACTTAGACCATCTGGGGAAGATGTTAATGGCAGCTGTTTGACCCATCTTATCTGTTTTCTAAACCCAATTTGATTCCTTCCCTGGAATCTCAGGGATTTAGTAGTTAACTAAAATGTCTTTTGTGCATTTTCTATGCTTATGCAATTTGGCTCCCAAATTGTTCCAGAAGCATGGATAAGAGGCACTTCTTTCCCTTGCCTGAGTCCTGTAGAAAATAGGCAAAATTCTAAGATAGCTCCTTGGCGTTATGCCGGGTATCATCCCTCTCCTTTGACTGTAGGCAGGACCTATGACTTGCCTGTAGCCAAAAAACAAACAAACAACAACAACAACAACAACAACAACAAAATGAAAACAAAAACAAAAAAAACATGGTAAGAGTGATTGGCTACCACTCTCTTGTTTAACATAGATGGTCAGATAGGCAGCAGATCTCCTATCAATTTTGATCTCACAACAGCACTGAAGAAGCAAGCCACCCTTGGTTCTAAAGCTACACACCTCTTCTCCACAAACAAAAAAAAAGAAAAAAAAAAAGGAAAATAATTCTACCAACTACTTGTGGGAGCTTAGAAATGGATCATTTCCCATTTGAGACTTCACATGAGACCTCATTCTCAGCTAGTATCTTTACTGTAGTCTCATAAGACCCTAAGCAGAGGACCTAGCTAAGCTATGCTTAGAATCCTGACCAAGAGAAAATACGACATAATAAATGTATTTTAAGCTGCTAAATGTGTGGTAAGTTATTATATAGCATAGAAAACTAATACGGCTAGATGATAATTGTGTGGATTCAGGTGAAGAGAAACTTGGATAAATGGGGAACTGGCAGTACTATATCTATCACGCAAGACATGATGAAAAGAGCAAAAAATTATGGGGGAAACAAAAATTATTTTAGAGCGAGCACTAAAACTAACAGAATATCTAAATACTGAGGATTGGAACTTAGAAGAGATACGAGTTTGTTGTCAGGTATTTCAGAGACTCATTATGAAATGAAACATCATGTAACAGAAAAACATATAGAAGCTGGAAAGAAGAGCCATGGGGGAGCCAGAAGAGTCATGAAAAGGTCTTAGGAATGAGGAAAAAAATCATGACAAAGAGATTAAAAATCCAGTACTTAAAGAGATGTCAAAAAAACTATAAAAAAGTCATTATATTTCTTAAGAAAATGGAAAATGGTCCCTGGGCTCTGTTGAGAGAGTAGCTCCACTGGACTATGGAGCTTCAAAATAAATATTTTAAGGAAATGGAGAGGGGATAGATAATGCAAATTTGGAGATGCTGAATATAGATAAATAGAACAGCTTCGGAAATTAAAGGAAGATGTTTAACGAAAGTTGAGTGATGCAGAGTGTAGGGTTAAGGAATGTATATTTCAACATGGTTGAAGTAAGAGAAAAAAAGATTAATGATGCTGGAGGGAGAGGTGATTAAGCCATGGCACCTGGGACTCAAGTGGAAGCATTAGCTCTAAAGAAAAGCTCTTCTTATGCTCAACTGTAAAAAAAGAAAAAAAAAAAGGCTCCCATAGTCTCTAACTTCTTGATAAAGAAGGGAAGCTGTCCACTTCAAAATGAGAGGGAGGGATGGGACCCTGAATTGAAAGTGAGCGAAGGTTTGGAATAGCTCTTGTGCAGTCTGTGTTAGAGGATCAACAAGAGATTAATGAAAGGATTAAGAAGCAATTAAAGTCAGGCAGCGTGAATTGGTTGTAGGCCAAGTCTGCAGAGTTTTGCTTGAAATCTGTCACTGATGCTGGGTAACAGCTAGTAGAGAAGCTGGATTGATGGCGGATCGGTGGCTCATAGAAAGCACAGCATACATCACTAAGGAGGAGACGTGCATACACTACTCTATTTGAAAAGGACAGCCAGAAGATTGGAGATTTTAACAACAGATGGTGAGTGTACTTTCAGCCAGCTATGACATTGGTAAAGTTTAAAATTCAACCACTAGAAAACAGAAAATACCCTAAAGCATTTTAATCACAGCCTATATTAGCATCATCCCTAGGTCAGGCTAACTTCCTTAGACCAATCTTTTTTTTTTTTCATTCCCCAATTCCTTGTATATTAAAATATTATAAACAGAAGCAGCATGGCCTACTAGGAATGTGTATGTAGAGCTTAGCATCTTGATTCTCTAACTTAACTAGTTGCATTGGGAAAGCTATTTCATCTCTCCGCCCTTAGGTTCCTTATCATAAGTAGAGATAATTAACTCTCAGTGCAGATGTAATAACTAAATGAGATAATTTACTTACTGGTATCATGGTATGTATAACGGATACTTAAATAATGCTATTTAGTTGTTTTAGAGGCAGTGTAATTCCATACATTATTTTCATTTTCTAGAACAAGCCAGTAAAAAATACTGAGAACAGAAACCACAGAAAAGTAGAAAAGAAAGGTAAATGTGATCACAAATCTATCATCCAAGCATTAAAGCTTTTAGCAGTGTTCAGTACCAAATATAACTTTGGTTTCGAGACTATAAAGTTGAACCCTTACATTTCACAGATGAGAAAACTGAGGCCCAAAGAATACCCTGGGCTCTTCTAAGAGCACAAACCTTATTAGCTATACAGAGCGGGGCTGGAATGAGGCCTATCTCGGGCGCGTTTCCACTCATCGTGATGGGAGAGGTAAAATATCGCACTGTCAACAACCAACACCTATTGGGTCCACACATACTCGGGGCACTCAACACTCTGGGTATATAAATCGTTATTTCTTAAAATTTGACACCTATTAAGAAACCAATTGAAAGTGTCCATGTAGATCAGCAAAAAGACAATCCTTCCACATAAAATAGGGGGAAAAACCCCCCACCTATACCTATGCCTGCAGTATAAACTGTACAAAATTCATTTCTTCCAATATCATAGTTTGCAAAAAGTCTATTTTTGTAAGAGAAAGACATCAATTTTTCAACTATCCTCGACACCGAGGAAAGCATAATGGCTATACGTCATCTGCTCTGTAAGCTCTTAAAACTACTGAGGGCTCTTGTGTGTCTTATCCACAAGCTAGCCCATGGACTCCACACTTAGCTTGCAATATGGTAAGATTCAAACTAGTTTTTG
Organism: Prionailurus viverrinus; assembly: GCF_022837055.1. NCBI lineage: Eukaryota > Metazoa > Chordata > Mammalia > Carnivora > Felidae > Prionailurus > Prionailurus viverrinus. Next base: position 117,048,960 of record NC_062569.1, read on the forward strand.
TAAGTGAACAGGACAAAGAAACAAGGAGATACAATACTTCGATCTCAAAATGACATTTCCTGGAGGTTCATGGTTGAGTTTAACTTGCAGATGGTAATTCAGCAAAGAAATAACTATAGTATATCCTCTTGTAATGATTTAATTTAAAAAATTTTTTTTTAATGTTTATCTATCTTTGGTGGGGGGTGGGGCAGAGAGAGAGACGTAGACACAATCAAAAGTAGGCTCCAGGCTCCGAGCTGTCAGCACGAAGCCCAACACGGGGCTCAAACCCATCAATTGTGAGATGATGACCTGACCCAAAGTCAGATGCTTAACCAAATGAGCCACACAGGCACCCTTATCCTCTTGCAATGATTTAGACATTAGTCTCCAAAATCTTGTTTACATAATTTTAAAAAAGTATTTGTAAAAATAACACTTCTGTCTGCTTCTTTAAAAACAGAAGTATTATTAATTGGACAGTGTAACAAGTATTACCCAGGCCACCAGCCCAGGGGTATCCCTCCAGCTCAAAGTACGTTTATGGCATGTGAGACTGTGTCTGTGATGAATGCAAACAGCAAACTTTGGTCAATGTAAGAGAATTTTCATTGGGTTTATTAAACATTTATTATCTGCCTACTATGTCTATTATTTAGATGACTGAACATACAAAGCTAAGCAAGTCTCAAGGTCCTGCCATCTAGACTTCTATGATCTTCTGAGGGAGGCAGATACCTAGACAGAAAATGTCTATATGTTAAATTAGGGATCTAATGAGGGCTGTATTTGGAGCACAGAAGCGAAGGGGGGCAGGGAGGGGGTGGTACTTAGCCTCACCTTTGGTTCAGGATTCCTGAAGAAGATGACTAATGTACTGGACAGGATGATTAAGGAGTTAGCAAGGTGGTGAAAGATGACAAAGACATCCAGACATGAACAAAGACCTAAGGGATGAACCAGTATGGTGTGTTCTGAGAACTATAAACTGTTAGATATTGCTAAATAATAAAGCTCAAAACAGATCATAGGAAGAGACAAAGATTAAGAAGTATTTAACACTAGTTATTGGAGAGACTCATGTACTACAGTGAGTAGCCAAAGAGCTTGTGCTTGATGCTGTAACTCACCAAGAGCTAATCATAGCAAGGGAGTATGGTAGAAACTTCACTCTGGGCAGTGTGGGGAGTGAACTGAAAAGGGACTGGATGAGAAGGGCAGGAACAGCTAGAAGAATCCAGATATGGTATGGTGAGGATCTGGTGCAGGGCACTGATAACTGTGTGTGGAAGGAGTTAGCAGAGGAAAGGGTGATTGAAGAGAGAAGTTGGAGGGACCCGGGATGTGTCAGAGGAGGAGAGGGAAGAGTCTAGAACGATACCATGGTTTCTGGCATGAGTGTCTTGATGTTATGACCTGTGGTTACAAAGACAGGGGGCGCCTGGGTGGCTCAGTCGGTTGGGCGTCCGACTTCGGCTCAGGTCATGATCTCACAGTTCGTGAGTTCAAGCCCCTCGTCGGGCTCTGTGCTGACAGCTCAGAGCCTGGAGCCTGCTTCAGATTCTGTGTCTCCCTCTCTCTCTGACCCTCTCCCATTCATGCTCTGTCTCTCTCTGTCCCAAAAATAAATAAACACTAAAAAAAAAAAAAAAATTAAAAAAAAAAAAAAAACAAAGACAGAAAGAGCAGGGTTAGAAAAAAGAAAATGAGCTTGGTTTGGGACATGCTGGATGTAAGGTATCTGTGAAACCTGGCAAAGAGAGGTTATATGAGATTGATGCTCTGGGGTTTCTTTTGATGGCCATCTTCCTCCTGATCTGGTAACTTGTGGTAACTCTTCCTGGCTAGCTTCCCCAGGAAGAACCCAGAAAATCCAAGCAGAAGCATATTCTCCTGGCACTTGGGATACATCCCTCTTAGGAAGCCTATTCTAACTTGGATAGAAAGCTGGACTGTTGTTAGGGACAACGAGAAGCCAATAGGACTACGTTGCAGATAAAAACCGTGGTGCCTCACAGGACCACTGCCAAACCCAACCAATTACTTCTCTGTCTCCCTATCTTTCCCTTTCAACTGACCATGTGGGACAGCTCCAGGCACCGAGTAAACAGCTTGGCTTACCATACCTCTATACCCCCAGTCCCAGTTTGTCTTGTGTCCTCTTCTGTTGTTCTATCTCCCTACCTCATGGAAGAACCCCTCCCAATGAAATCGCATCACTCAAGACCACTTCATGTCCATTGGGCATCTCCCAGAAACCTACCTTTCCCTCTCCCCGCACTTCATGTCAGACACCTAGCTTTCCCACTGCTTAGATCAGTCAGCTCATTTGGTCTTGCGTTGACTCACAACTTGAAGGTTCCACATGTGACTATCTAAGGCAGACTTAATTTTTTTCTTCCCATCTTACAGCCCTTGCACTTGTAAATTCAAAGACTTTTAATTTGTGGCAGTGTGACAGGCTGGACCTGAATGTGAATCCCAACCCAATCACCTAGATGAGCAAGTCACATAAGCTTACTGTCTGAGTTTCCGTATCTGTAAAATAGAGGTAAAAATCGTTTCTTTGCAAGATTGTTGTGCAAATTAAATGAGGAGGCGTGATGACCAACGCAGCACACGGTAGGTAGGCAGTGAACACAGCTGCCTTCCCTGGCTTCTCTTATCAATTCCGTCTCTCATCTCTTCGCCCCAGGGCATCATTTTGCTTTGCGTGTTTTCAGATTTTCCTGATTTGTGTTTCCCTCAACCAGTGCTCTAGCTTCTTTTCCCTCCCATTTGTAACTTCCTCTCTGGTTTCACACTCCCAGTGCAGAGATGGAATAGAGCTGTGGAGAAAAGCCCAACCTGTACAACCTATACAGTTATGATGTCATGGTTTTCTTCTCATACCTCTAATTTCTCTTAAAAATAAAGACTCCATGGGGCACCCGGGTGGCTCAGTCAGTTGAGCGTCCAATTTCAGTTCAGGTCATGACCTCACAGTTCGTGGGTTCGAGCCCTGCATCCGGCTCTCTACTTTCAGCGCAGAGCCGGCTATGGATCCTCTGTCTCTGTCCCTCTCTCTCTCTCTCTCTCTCTCTCTCTCTCTCTGCCCCTCTCCTGCTAGTGCTCTCTCTTTCTCTCTCTCAAAAATAAATAATCATTAAAAAAATAATAAAGTCTCCAGAGCAAGACATGTCTTCTCTTGGTTTATTTCTATAGATAGGTAGCCATCAGTCCACCAACTTTTCTAAATCATCACTGATGTGTATCTCAGTCGATTAAAAGTAAGTGAGCCTTTTTCTCCACCAATTTTCTTGGTTGCTCTTCTTGTTCTCGTAGTAAAAACCAGAGGTACTCTGCTTATTAGTACCTGTGTTTCTCACCCTGGTGTCCTGAGATGCCATCTCTGTAACCAGAGGTTGCAAAATCTTTTCTGCATTCATTAATACGTAGCCTGTGGCTATACAGCTCACTCCACAAATTAAATTACATGGATTCATAAGATCTCAGGTCTCATAAGCTGTTTGCTGTTTCTTTAGCCATGCTTGAAATGAAAGGAGATATTTTGTACGCTGTTTAATTAAAGCATGAAGGAAGTACAGTCTCCCCCATCAGCAAGCTCTCTTTCTGCAAATTCAGACTATTCGGTTGCATCACATACACTTTCAGCTTCAATTAACAGAAACTTGACTAGAAGCGGCTTAAAACTCTATCTCATATTTTAAGAGTCCAGAGGTAGCACTCATTTGCGGTTAATTCTGTGACTCAGCCTTGTCATTAAGGACCCGGGTGCTTGACATCGCTTTCATCTGCCATCTCCAGCATGTCAGCGATCCACCCCTCATGGTTGTAAATGGTTGTAGCAGGCTAGGCAGCATTTGCAAAGAAGACCATGTTTAGCAAGGAACAGAGGCTTCCCTCCGGTGCATTTCTTTTGATTAAGGAGGATACCTTTCCCAGAAGCACCACAGCAGGTTTTCGTCAGGTCCCATTCTCTAAGATTAAACCCCACTCGTAGAGAGCAATCACTGGCAAGGGGTGTAGGGCACCATGCATACCTTAGACTTACCCTGATTTGCCTCCTGGGGTAGGTCAGGAGCCCATTAATGCATAAACACAAAGCTCTGCGAAGGCACCTGCACAAAACTCAGTCTGTATCAGCACAACAAAAAGGAGAGGGGCACCTGGATGGCTCAGTCAGTTAAGCATCTGACTCTTGATTTTGGCTCAGATCATGATCTCGAGGTCATGAGACTGGGCCCCATGTTGGGCTCCATGCTGAGCGTGGAGCCTGCTGAAGATTCTGTCTCCCTCTCCATTTGCCTCTCTCTTTCTCTCCCTGAAAAAAAAGAAAAGGGGCGCCTGGGTGACTCAGTCAGTTAAGCGTTTGACTTCAGCTCAGGTCATGATCTCTTGGTCCGTGGGTTGGTGTCCTGTGTCGGGCTCTGTGCTGACAGCTCAGAGCCTGGAGCCTGCTTCAGATTCTGTGTCTCCCTCTCTCTCTGCCTCTCCCCCACTCATTCTGTCTCTTTCCATGTCTTAAAAATGAATAAATATTAAAAAAAAAAAAAAAACAGAAAGAAAAGGAGAGAAATAGCTGTTACGGTTACAACCAACAGTGTCCTGCCACAGTGAGAGCAAATATTGGTAAGTACAATGCCCTGCAGAAGGCTGCAGAGCAGACAGGGCTGGGATCGGGGCACCTGGGGCACCAAAATTAGGGACGCATTCACTCTGTACACTTGGGGGGCCCTGAGAGTAAACACCTCAAATTTTGTGTCCTACAAACATTGCTGGCTTTACCCTAGTCTTAGCCCTGGCTACAGATATGGTATAATAAGTTCAGTAAATGCGTTTATTTAATTTTAAAATGTGTTAGGAAACCTATTTTGCCTATAAATATCTCAATTGTTTCCTAAAATTCATTTTCTTTCTTTCTTTCTTTCTTTCTTTCTTTCTTTCTTTCTTTCTTTCTTTCTTTCTTTCTTTCTATTTATTTATTTAGAGAAAGAGGAGGGGAAGGCAGAGGTAGTGGGGGAGAGAGAATCTTAAGCAGGCTCTATGCCCAGTGCAGAGCATGAGGCAGGGCTCAGTCTCAGGACGTGAGCTGAAATCAGCAGTGGACACTTAACCAACTGAGCCACCCAGGCACCCGATTCCTAAAATTCTATCACTAGCAGTTTATTCCTTTTTTCAAAGCTTTGCCTTCTCTCTGCGATATATCCTACATTCAAATGCCCCTAAAGATGAGTTTATTATACTGTCATGCTCCTTCCTTGTCACAGAAGAGATACCCTTTGGAATCAAACCAGTGAGTTATTTCCACAAGGTATCTGTGTTACATTTGGGGTGCTTGAGCCAACTTGTCTAGGATCTCGGTGGGAGAATGTAACACTGAGGAATGGTGGGCGAAGGTTGGGAAGAAATGTACTTCAGCAGAGTGCCTTTGGAGCACAGTGGCATCTCCTTAAGCTTTGAAGACAGCGTGCTGGAAAGGGATGGAGTTGGAGGGCAAAGGGAACGGTGCTGTCAGCAGTTGGCTTTTGCTTCACAACATATCATGCAATACGGAGGCTTGAAACAGCAAACATTTATTATTGCTCTGGAATCCATGCATTGGCTGCGAGAGCCTGTAGATTTGGGACGTATTTAACTGGTATCTCTTCTCGTCACTTGTGGGATTTGGAAAGGAGCTGCAAGGCGTAGAAGGGTCATGTTGTTATGACGTGTCTTCGGTCACCAAGCCAGTGAGCCCTGACTTTCTCATGTAGGGTTTCTAGGTTTCAAGAACAGAGGAGCAAACCCCTAAGTGCAAGTGCTCTTCATGACCCTGCTATGTCATTTTGCTCATGTCCCATCGGCCAAAGCATACCATACAGTCGAGCTAAGAAGTGGTGTGGGAGGCAGGATATCAATAGTATTAATAGTATAGGGGCGCCTGGGTGGCTGAGTCAGTTGGGCGTCCGACTTCGGCTCAGGTCATGATCTCACAGCTCGTGAGTTCGAGCCCCACGTCGGGCTCTGTGCTGATGGCTCAGAGCCTGGAGCCTGCTTCGGATTCTGTGTCTCCCTCTCTCTCTGCCTCTCCCCTGCTTGTGCTCTGTCTCTGTCTCTCAAAAATGAATAAATGTAAAACTAAAATTTTTAAAAAAAGTATTAATAGTATAGATAGAAGGGGTGTGAATGAGTGTATGTGTGCGTGTATGGCCATTTTGGGAATGTAACGCAGGAAGAGTTCTTGTTGGGAGCATATGTAAGGTACCTACTAAGGGACTCCACATATGATTGGGAAGCTTGCTCAGCAGATGAACTATAGAAAAGCCTGTTACATAAAGAATGTGTCCTTCAGAGTCACTGTTTCAAAGGGGCACAGAACAAAGCTGCCACCATAGGAAGTACTGGCAGTATCTAGCCAAGTACTCTGCAGGGGAGGACACTGCCAAGTAGACCTTGTTTTCTCCATGACTCTCCACTGTGGGGGTGGAGGAATCAATTTACTTGAATCAAAACCACCTTTGCTCTATACTTCTCTGCTCATAAAGCAACCTCCCTGTGCTTTAACTTCTTATGCATTTGGCCTATAGAGGGAACAATAAAGACAGTAGGAAGACTTGGTCTCCTTTGTATTTATAGTTCTTACTGAAAACTAATACATTAGCATTCTTGTTAATATACTTCACTATGTTATGAGATTTTAACAGGACTTAAGGCTTCATTTCCAATATAAATCACAAATCTTTTCAGATCACATTGTGACATGAAATATTGTTTGCAAAATATCATGTGTGTTCATCCCTTCTTCACTAAATCTTATTGAGTAAAAACAAGCATACCATAAACAATAAACAACCATTACCATAGCACAATTCATTTGTAATTTTACAACTGCACTTTAACATAATTTGTGTCATTATAAACAACCACTGCCAAGTGCATTTTATTTTATGCTTTTAAAAAGCTTTTCTGAGATGAGATCCTTGGGCTTCGTGATATCACAAAAGGGAAAGGGGCTTTAAGAGGTTAATTACTCATGATGAATTACCATGAGCCAGCCTCACCTAGTCTAAGGAAATCTAAAGTACTGACAAGTGTTATTGGACTTGCAAAGCCAAAAAGCAGGTCCTATACCAAGCCAAATCATCGACGATACGATACTCTTTGTACCATACTATTATATCTATATTCTACCATACTGAACGGTGAACTAGAAATGCTAAGGATGATCATTAAAGTGAGCATGTTGAACTGGACAATCCTTAAAGGCCACTCGGATCTAACATTCTAGAATTTTATAACTCTATGTCCTACCCCAAGCCCTGGACACAGTCACTTCATAATTAAATGGAGAAACCTAATTCAGTCTTCCAGCGTGAGACTGTAAACTACCACTCACAGGGGCGCTGACAGTTTGTCCTGCTTGTGAGCTAAGCATATCTTCTACATTTTTGCTGATTGAAAAAGTCAAGAGAAGAATATTTTGTGACAGTTTGTATTATATGAAATTCAGATTTAATGCCAATAAATGATGCTTTGCTATAATGCCACCACGTCTATTCGTTTACATACTGTCTATGGCTGCTTTTGTGCTGCTTTGGAACAGCTGAGGAGACACAGCAGAGACCATATAGTTTGCAGAGCCTAAAATATTTAGTATCTGGCCCTTTACTAAAAAAGACTGTAGACCCCTGCCCTGGAGGAAGAAAATTGAGTTTATGATCCTCTGCTTCTTCATTCCCTTTAATGTCTCATCCTTTCACTAAATGTTCCTTCCCAGAGTCACCAGACCTAAAATAACTTGCTCTCTTCTCTACCAGTGCAGAGAGGTTTTCGTGTGTGTTCCACTTCGCAAGTAGCATGTCAGGCAAATCATGCATATAATTCACATTTTAAATGAGTTAATTATTTAAGTGCTCAATCTTTTAGTCAGTCTATCAACTAGCATTACAAGGAGGAAATGAATAAACATGAGGGCACTTCATACTCCTCCCCCCATCATTCATTAGAAACATTTCAGAGACTCATTAGTCAGGAGCTTAAGCAGCCTTTATAGTAGGCTGATAAGATGCCAGACATTACTCTCCAAACTACATGAGTATCACCTAAATGGAGGGAGTGAGATTCCTATCAGCTCAGTAGAAATTAACTGTGACTCAGCCTCTCACTGCCTTTCTCTAGCTCTTCAGGAAAATCTAATTCCATCTCTGTGATTTATTTAAATTGCTGGAAAAGATGGTTAAGCGAAGAAAGCACTTGGATGCATAAAATGATGTGTCACTTGCATACCATGGAGTGCTTTCTGTTCTATTGTCAGGAAATGAGAAAGAGTAAGAAAAAATGGGCAGTCTTTAAAAGGATTTTAAATCAGAACACTGCATGCCCCAACTCTCTCATGATTCCTAAAAGCCCGTTGTGTACTTTCTCCCTTTTATGGCGTTAAGGTGGCAAAAGTATTCTCGTCCTTTAAATTTACTTTCCAAAACACGTTGTCACTTTTCCACTGCCACACAGGCACTGCCTCTTGAGTAACTTGCCTGGAAAGGCACACGGTTTCCACGTCTTATTCTCCTCTGTCTGGTGGTTCTCCCTCTATCCTCACAATGCATGTATTGTAGCAGTACTGTGGGCAGTGACCTTAAGAAAAAGTCCCTTGGGTCCTAAAGCGTTTGGTGGCATTTTATGATAATTAGTTTGTATGGTTTCATGCAGTTTTTCTGGTCACATCTGGTTGTTGTGCTTATTGGGGAGCTTATTAAAAAGAGCCCTGTTTTTCAATAAAGGAGAAATTACTTGAGAGGGGTGATGAGAAAGGGGCTCGTACTTTCATTTTTTAATAAAATGCCAAGGCCTGGCGAATTAAACAAAATAAGTGCCTTTCGAATGCTTATAGTTTTCGCACTTACTCTTAATGTTACGAATCCCTTGAGTTCAGCCCATGTGCCCGGTGCCAGTGCGGCATCTGTTAGCAAAGGCAGAACAGATTAATTTGTAGACTCCTGATAGCTGCTTCAAGTTCCAAGGATTGAAAATGTACGCCTGGTGGGGGGAAATGTTTATTTTGGCAGGGAGGGGCGAGGACAGAGGACTGGGGCCAATATGAACAGAAAAGCATAATGGAGCCTTGTGCTGCCGCTTAAATTAAAGTCTGCCTACCTCCTACGAAATGGTAGCACTTGGCAGGGAAGCACTTCCACTGCAAGATAATGAGCTCTCTCATTAAAAAGTAATAGTTTGTAAAGTAAAATTTCAAGGCATAATTAATGAGCTCACGGAAAGTGCCAAGAAAACAGTAGCTTACGTGTCAGCACTGAGAGTTACATAAGTTCAAAATGGCAAAGGATATTTGCTGGCAAGGTTTGAGGGCTTACCAAAATCCTCAAATTATTTTTTTTTTCTTTTATAAGAGTATTTGGCTACATTTTTTACAACCTTTTGTTGATTATGTTCCCCTTGAATGTATACTCCAGTCCATTAATAATTAAAGCTCTTTTAAAAACATGTAGATGGTCATGTAAAAAGCTATCAAAATGTTCTGCTGTGAGAGCCAATCACTGTATGCCTTAGAGCAGAATGATGTAATTTTCCAATTCAAAACTTTGAACACATGGCCACTCAGTGGGAGAGAGTATTCAAAATCAGGATTGTTCCAGAAGATCCAGAATGTTTGGCTAACCATAATGAAAAGTTAAATATAATACTGCAAATGACTTTATTCTTAGATGCTATAGTAAACCAGGGTAGCTACTGTGTTTGCCTATTTAACATGAATGCACACTTTCCCTTTTTTCTGTTGACAAATACTACCCAGTCCCCCACCTCCTGCCAAAAGAATAACCAAAGATTGGCATGGGAGCACACAACCCCATCGTGATCTCCAGGATTCATTCACTGGTGGTAAGTGACTAACCAAAACCCAACGGAGTCCTCTCCCGAGACTGCAATATGGACACTGGGGAAAAGAGTTGGTGCTCACTCCCATCTTCGAAGGTGCTAAGCTGGTTTCTTACAGGCCTGAAGTTTCCAGCAAAAGAAAACTGAAAAGCAACAGGAGGGATCGAGACTAACACACCGAGACAGAAAGAGCTAAACAGTAGAGAGAAAGAGATTCTGAAAATATCCCTACATGCTGGATCTGGCCGTAGCTGGCGCCATTTCCTTTTCTTTTCCCCCAGGTGGTGAATCAATAAGATCCACTGTTTTGCTTAGCTGGTCTGAGTGGAGTTTCTGCCCCTTATAACTTAAAAAGATCTGACAATCTGTTAATAGGCAAGATAATCTCTCATAAAAAGTGCAAGGTCTAGCTATAATGGGAAAGTTATTGAAACTGTATTTAATCAATTCCACAGCAACTATATACCAGGGAATGATGTAATTTGCCCTTTCCTAGTTAAAATAGAGAGGATATTGAGCAGGAAGAAATGGAAGATTAATGATAGCAATTTTCAGAATAGAAATACCATAGAATAGTGTTAAATATATAGACCACCTTAGATATTCCACAGAATTCATATAAGAAGCGGAGTTTGAAACTATAAAACAGACAATAATTGGTATAATAATTTTGTTGGGTTTTTAGAACGTGGAGGCTTTTGTAACCTTCCACTGTTTACTGTCTATGTGCTCCGTAGATATTTCTCCATATTGATTAAAAGAAAAATCCTCTAAAATGTCCCTGTCAACATAGGATATATGAGAAAACTGAGGATATTTACGTAAAAGCACAGCAATAACCTAGGGCTGGGTGGTGAAAACTTAAAGAAAAAAAAACTTCTAAAGTAATGATTTGAAGGTTGTGCAGTCTTAAAATTTGTTATATATACATGTTGACAGCACATGAACTTCCTCAGCAGCATAGACCATAACTGAGCCTAGTTAGCAAGACAAATTAGTCAAAAAGAGGAAGCTGCCAGATGGTGCACATTGTTAATAACGCCCATCTGTGAATTATGAAGCTGATTTGCGGGTGCATTTGGTGCTTCTTTTCTTGGACAGCAAAGTTGCTAGTAACAGCTTTGTAGAGGTGCCTGGGTGCTCTAGTGGCTTCACAGGTAACTTTAATTTATTCTCAGCCTGAGATTTTTAAGGAAAAGTTGCTTCTTCTAGCCAAACAGGACCAAAGGAGCAAATTGTGTTACCAATACTTGCAGGTCAATGGTGAATTGCTCCCCTCTTTCAAAAACTAGGATATTGATAAAAAGAAAAAGCCTTTAGGGCGTTAAACTATAACCTGGATGAAACAGATATGCAAAGTAACCCAAAGAAGCCAATCCTCCAGAGAAAGAAGTTTGGGCCCAGCCAGGAAACAAGGAAGAAAAGGTATAGGTTTCTCAGTCGGGACAGAGCCTAACTTTGGCAATGCGCCAAAAGAGAGAGCCTTCAACATTTCAACAGATTTCAAGGACAACTAGTCTCATTAGAAAGGATGGGTGGGGGTGGCATATGGCAGTTATAGGCAACAGATTTTGAGTCTCCAGGTGGATACATAGATGTTTCAGACTATCTTACGCTGATGGCATTAGACAGCTTGATTCTTCTAATACCTTACTCTGATTCCATACTCACCAAGCAAACTTCAGACTCCAAGGCTGGTCAGTCTATATTGCAAAATTTTCTAACTATTGGAACCTCCAGTATCTCTATGCATGTGATAGTAACTTCAAATTTAATCAACAAAGTGGCTGATTACTGTGTCTTTCCATGTATTAAGTTAAACATTATCAATTTGTTACTATTTGCCTATTGTTTTGATCTTCAAAACAATAACTTGGCTATATGAAGAAAATGAATTAATAATACAGACCTCCAAGGTTTTTGTCCACATGCCACATAATTCATTTTACAAGCTAATAAAGACATTGGTATTCCAATGGTATTCCAATGTCTACTTCAGAATAATTTGCCTTTTGGTTAAGATAAGAACGTGAAACTCACAAAGAATCAAGGCAAGTCAGAAATGAAAGGGACCAGATACGGAAGAGTCCAGTTGTCTAATTTCACAAAAGAGTTAACTGAAACACAGACTGGTTAAGCAACTTGTTTGAAGCAACTTGTTTGAAGAGTCAGAAGTAGGACTGGAGTCTAGCTTCCAGTAAAATCATCTCTCTACCATAGTATGTTAATATACTATGTAAAAGAAACACAGCTAAGGGTGGAAAAAAATTAACTAAATAAGGGAGACCAAAGTCTTGTTCCAGCTCTGCCCTCAAACTCTGTTTATGCTTTTATTATCATAAGCATCATAAGTACTGTAAAAGGCATTACACTATTAAAATATATGTAATATTCTAGTTATAATTTTAAATATCTTTATTATAGAAAATTTAAAAAAGAACAAACCTACGCAAAATAATGAGTATTATCTATAATTGCACCCACACAGAAAAATCAATATTAACATCTGGCATGTATCTTTCCAGAACTTTTTCTAGGCATATATTTATGTGTCTTACTCTCTCCCCAACATGCAAACAGTGCCCAGCAAAGAGGAGACAGAATCACATGGATTAAGAAAACAGACTCAGGGGCGGCTGGGTGGCTGAGTCGATTAAGCATCCGACTTCTTCTGCTCAGGTCATGATCTCACATTTTATGAGTTTGAGCCCTCCATCGGCCTCTGTGTTGACAGCTTGGAGCCTGGAGCCTGCTTTGGATTCTGTGTCTCCCTCTCTCTCTCTGCCCCTCCCTGCTCATGCTCTGTATCTCTCTCCTTCAAAAATAAACACTAAAAAAGGGGGGAAAAAAGAAAAAAAAAGAAAACAGACTCAGAGCAAAACTGCGGTCTGCTTTTATTGACAATGTGACCTTAGGTAATTAATTAGAATCTTTTCCATTCGTGAGGTCAAAATAGTCCTTGTTCATAACAATGTTTGGAAGATTCAATGTCATTAATATTTGGAAATGCTTAGAATAGGGCCTGGAATATAGTAAGTGCTCTATAAATGTTTATAAAATAAATAGGTATTCAATAAATATTTATGGAATAAATGAATATATACACATGTACATAATGAAAAACTGCAATACTGAATATACAACTTATACCCTGCTTATTTCACTGAATACTATATTGTTACCATTGCCTATTTTAATGAAAGAAATCCTATTTCATCAGATTTTCACTTCCTACTAAGGCATTCTTATTAGTTTACATACTGTTATTTCTCTCCAGATATCTGCACAGCTACCAGCATCACCGAGTCTTTGGACATCCTGCCTCCTCAGTGAGATCTACCCTCGTCACTCTGCAGCCACCCATCCCAACATCGGCTGCTTTCTCTGCTTTTCGGTTGCCCCATAGCATTTGTTCCCTTCTACCATTATATAAATATTATATAAATATTATTATATAAATATTTGTTTACTGTATTTATTTTTACTTTTACCTTCCCTGTTGGACCATAAACTCCTTGAGAGCAGGAAACTATTTTGCTCATTGATACAGCCCAAGCACCTACAAAATATCTGTAACAGAGCAGGTGTTCAGTAAATATTTGCTAAGTTGAAAAGATCCCACACTTTTTTCTTTTTTACTATTATAATGTTGTGATGAGTATTCTTTTTTTTTTTAATGTTTATTTATTTTGGAGAGAGAAAGAGCATGAGCATGAGCGGAGGAGGGGCAGAGAGAGGCAGGACAAAGGATCCAAAGCAAGCTGACAGCACAGAGCCCAATGCAGGGCTCGAACCCACGAACCATGAGATCGTGACTTGAGCTGAAATCAGACACTCAACCAACTGAGCCACCCAGGCACCCTGAGCATTTCTGTATACAAAGTTTTCTCACAACATCCATTTATATCTTTCATACTCTGGAAGTGAAATTGTTAGATCAAATGACACGAGCATCTTTAAAGTTCCTACTCTTTATTGCCAAACAGTTTTCTAGTTCTTTTCCAGGGAAGATAAATTTACTAATATTGTTGTGTGTGTGTGTGTATGTGTGTGTGTGTGTGTGTGTGTGTGTGTGTGTGTATGTGTGTGGCAGGAGAAATAATAGCAACTAGTCCTCCTCCAGGCTTCTGCTGCTCTGCCCACCACTAAGCAGTGAGGATTTGCCAATCTGATTGGTCTAAATCCTGGACATTGATTGGGCAAAACATGAGACAACTTTATATTAAGAGATGATGCATCTATGTACACATTCTCTCACAAGTAGTTTTCTACATTTGAGCACCTTTAATAACCAAAAATACACACCTCCTAAAGCAGCTACTTATCTCCTTAATTCTTTTGATTCAGCCTATTATCTTCTATGCATAGGCTCAGGTCCATAATTTGAAAACTTAATTAAAAATATGAAACTTAAGGAGCATAGCTCAACATAATAAAGGCCATACATGAAAAACCCACAACTAATATCCTAAATGGGAAAAAACTGAGACCTTTCCTCCATGGTCAGGAACAAGACAGGATGTCCACTCTCATCACTGTTATTTAACATATAATGAAAGTTACAGCCACATCAATCAGACATAACAAAGAAATAAAAGGCATCCCAATTGGCAAGTAAAATGTAAAACTTTCACTATTTGCAGATGACATATTATATATTATAGAAAACCCAAAAAATTCCACCAAAAAAAACGTTAGAACTGATAAATGCAGTAAAGTCGCAGGATACAATATCAATGTACAGAAATATGTTCCATTTCTATACACCAATAATAAAGCAGCAGAAAACAAAATTAAGGAATCAATACCACTTATAATTAGACCCAAAACAATAAGATACCTAGAAATAAACCTATCAAAGGAGGTAAAATATCTGTATTCAGAAAACTATAAAGCACTGATAAAAGAAATTAAAGATGACACAAAGAAATGGAAAGACACTCCATGTTCATGGATTAGAAGAATAGATATTATTAAAATGTCTATATTACCCAAAGCGATCTACACATTTAGTGCAATTCCTATTAAAATACCAATTGCCTTTTTCACACAGCTAAAACAAACAAATTTGTATGGAACCATGAAAGATCCTGAATAGCTAATGCAAACTTGAAAAAGAAAAGCGAAGCTGGAGGCATCACAATTCTGGACCTCAAGTTATATTACAAAGCTGTAGTAATCAAAACAATATTGTGCCAGCTGTACTGGCACAAAAATAGACATACAGATCAATGGAACGTAACGGAGAACCCAGAAATGAACCCACAACAATATGGTCAATTAACCTTTCACAAAACAGGAAAGACTACCTAATGGGAAAAAGATAGTCTCTTCAACAAATGCTGTTGGGGAATATGGAGAGCAACGTGTGAACGAATGAAATGGAACCACTTTCTTACACCATACACAAAAATAAATTCAAAATGGATTAAAGACCTAAATGTGAGACAGGAAACCATAAAGTTCTAGAAGAGAACACAGGCGGTAACTTTTCTTTGACATCAGCTGTAGCAATTTCTAATTCCAAGATACGTCTCCTGAGGCAAGGGAAATAAAAGCAAAAATAAACTATTGGGGCTTCATCAAAATAAAAAGTTTCAGCATAGTAAACAAGCAACAAAATTAAAAGGCAACCTACTGAATGGGAGAAGATATTTGTAAATGACATATCTGATAAAGGGTTAGTATCCAAAATATATAAATAAATTAAACAACTCAACACCCCAAACCTGAATAATCCAATTAAGAAATGGGCAGAAAACATGAATAGACATTTTTCCAAAGACATACAGATGGCCAACAGACACATGAAAAGATACTCAACATAACTGATCATTTTGGAAATGCAAATCAAAACTGCAATGAGACACCATCTCCTACTTGTCAGAATGGCTAAAATCAACAATACAAGAAAAAACAGGTATTGACGAGGATGTGGAGAAAGGGGAACTCTCTTGCACTATTGGTGGGAATGCAAACTGGTGCAGCCACTGTGGAAAACTATGGAGTTTCCTCAAAAAAACTAAAAAAAGAACTACTTTACAATCCAGCAATTGCCCTACTAGGTATTTACCCAAGAATACAAAAATACTAATTCAAAGGGATACATGCACCTTGATGTTTATAGCAGCATTATCTACAATAGACAAATTATAGAAACAGCCAAAGTGTCTATTGAATGATGAATGGGTAAAGAAGAGGTAGTAGATACATATACATAATGGAATATTACTCAGCCATCAAAAAGAATGAAATCTTGTCATTTGCAATGACCTGGATGGAGCTAGAATGTATTATGCTAAGTTAAATAAGTCAGAGAAAAACAAATACCGTATGATTTCACTCATATGTGGAATTTAAGAAGCAAAACAAGCAAAAGGAAAAAAAGAGAGAGAGAAAGAGAGGCAAACCAAGAAACAGACTCTTAACTATGGAGAGCAAACTGAGGGTTACCAGAAGGGGCAGGGGGGAATGGGTTAAATAGGTGATGGGTATTAAGAAGAGCACTTGCTGCGATGAGCACCGGGTGTTGTATGGAAGTGTTGAATCACCAAATCCTACACCTGAAACTAATATTACATTGTATGTTAACTGGCATTTAAGTAAAAACTTAAAAAATATTAACATAAAATTAAATATATACATTAACCTTGATTCCACAGAGCTCATTAAACATTTGAATACGTTTCTCATAAGACATAGATTTGAAATAATCCAACATTTTAAATTTTCTTCTCTGAATATAGCTTAGTTTGTTTCTATTTATTTAACAGTTTGCTATTCAGAATATAATGCAATCTCCCAACAAACGTCTGAGCAGAGTACGGTTATCATCTTCTTCATTCTAAACTGCATTCTTCTGTTAAACGCCCGTTAGCTTTACTGGCTGCCACAATACCCCACTGGTTCAGTAAGTTTCCTGCTGAATCTATTTCCCATTTGGCTATTTGTATGGACGCCCAATCTCCTCTTTTCTATATTGTGTCCTTGTATTTTTGGAGTTAGGTTCAAGGTCTTATATAGTGTGAATGCCCATAAAGAGTCTGCCATACACCCATATCAACCATTTGTTCATTTCTAGATAGTTTCCCCAACTCCATTGTAATTTCATGTTTCTAAGAACCACTATTCAAAAAGAAAATGAGATATGGTGTATTTTATGTGGGGTATATGCCATACACAATCAGCAAGGGATTTTTTTCAGCATTTTCTGTAGCAAAATTCTAAGCCAATTTTAAAGGACGCTGACTGTGGAAAACTGACACAGGAAATAAGTCAGCAAAAGAATTTAAAACACAAAGGACAAGGGGAGTACTGAGCACAAAAATGGCATTATGAGGTGGTTTATATATTTGGGGAAATTAGACTGTCATCTTTAAGTACTCATCAATTAGATTTTTAAGCCTGCACCTGTTTCACAGACATAAGCTTTGTGTCTTAATTTCATGTAAACATTTTAAACAATCAGAATATATAATTCACATTACTTTGCTGGGGTTCTACTGGGAAAATTACTTTAATTACATTTAATTCTATTTCAGACTGATAGGAAATAGGAGTGGATGTGAATAAAGTTCAGGTTGGGGATTTCTTATGTTCTCCCCTCCCTATTGGATATAACCATTTTTAAGATGAAATACTAGAGTAGTGAACCAAGGAAAACAAGGGAAGCTACTAGTCATTTACTAATAGTAAAGAAGTATACCTTTCTTTGAAGGCCAGACTTGGCCGATGATTTATGAAATGAAAGATTATCACATTTTAAAATCAAGATTTCTATGTATCTCTCTCATCTCTCAATGTCACTATTCCTGATCCCCTTCTGCCATCCAAACTTCCCTCTTGTGTTCAATTCCATTGGGAACGGACTAGCTAGTTAATTAAAAACTTAGCATGAGATGAAGATTGTTACTATATAGAACCTATGCATTATCTTAGAAGATTCTGGGAAGCTTCGAATAATTCCTGAAACTCAAAGTACCTAGGGATCCCAACCTTGTGCCTTAAGAGGAACATCACTGACAGTGGTTTGTGGTATCAAATTCCCCAGGTATCATGTTCAGACATTGCCAGCAACAGCCTTATACTCTGAAGATTATACTACTCAGGATAGAACACTGAACACTGGTTAAAAATAAAGTCGGCATTCAAATTTTAGCTCATCCACTCACTACATGTGTGGCACAACCTCTCTGGGCCTCCATTTGCTCACATGTATACTGAGGATATGACTACAAACTCAGAGGATTAGTACAAGAATGAACTGATATACTTGCTTGTATATGGAAGGCATTCAGGGAGTGCAGTGATGATTATATTAGCTATCTGCTGCTGTGTAACAATTACTTCAACACTTAGTAGCTTAAAACAACAACAAAAAAGGTTTCATCTCATAGTTCTTATGGGTCAGGAGTTTGAGAGCAGCTTAACAGGATGGTTCTGGCTCAGAGTCTCTCATGAAAGCATAGACAAAATTTGGCCAGGACTGCAGTTCTGGCTCGGGCTGGAGGATGCACTTGCAAGATGGTTTATTCACAGGTGTCACTTCCTTGCCATGCAGTCTTCTCCAGAGATTTCTTCAATGTCCTCTAACATGATACCAGGCTTCCCCCAAAGCAAATGATCCAAGAGAAAAAGGCTGAACCTGCAGTGTTCTTTATGACCTACGCTCAGAAATTACACATAATCATTTCCACAATATCTTATTGGTTGCACAGATCATCCCTATTCAACACTGAGGAGGAGTGCAAAGGAGTATGAATTCCAGGAGGCAAGGATCAGGAAAAGCCATCTTAGAGAGTAGCCGTCATGATGACAATGCAGACGGTGGGGGAACAGCCCCCAGGACTTCAAGAGGTCACATGGAACCCACAGGAAAATCTCACACGTAATCACATTCATGATTATTACTTAGTGAAGACAGATGAGGTGATTTACAATTCTTATTTTTGGTACACAAATACCTTGACTGCTAAAATAGCACGCCTTTCTGGGGAGAGAAATAGGGAGAACTGAATATAAATTTCCAAAGAATTTCTAAAAGCTAGTGGTCGTTATATGAAATTCCCACCGCCTGAGGGAAAAGACCACTCTTTGTAGCATTAATAGACAAAAGGGAGAGACAGAGCTGACAGCTACAGAAATCACACTCCTAGGAACAAAATGAATGGTTTAGACACATCACAACATAGAGAGATTTCATCCCATGGAATTCTTTGGAGACTTCCTGCAATGGTCTAGTGGATGAGTGCCTGCCCTAGTTTTGAGCATGAACAGTCATGTCCTTGCTGTATGATATTGAATAAGTGTACATGACACATAAAACGTATGCTAATGGCTTAAAGGTAAAAGAAGCCAATGTTAGCTTGCCAAATAAATACAATTTCAACCTCATCTTGCTCTTGATTAAAAAACTAAGTATCCCTATACATCAATCATAAGCTCACTAAGCACAACCTCATAATTTGACACCAATCTTTTCTCTTGAGAGTCATTACTCACATTCTCATCTTTGCAAGAGAATGGTGACATTTTTGCTTAAAAAAGAATTCATTTTAATTTTAATTTCTACCCACCGTGCATTTTAAATCAGGCGGTGTGAGCTGTGGAATGTTTGCTTCTGCCTCTCTAAGGCCTATGGCAGCCAGTTCAGGGGAAGGGAAGGGGAAAAAGGGAAACACCTGTCAAGCTCACAAGAGTCCGAGGGTGCACAGGTAGGCAGAGAGGCTTCCCTGATCAACATGAGTTTCTGACAGATGCCACATCACTGCTGTCATCTCCCCTTTGCCAATTTTTAGCTCTTACCATATTCAAGAATTAAATTCTCAACTTTGAGGAGGAAAAAAAGAATGGAGACAATGTTTATTCCCCATACTCTTAGTTGTGGTTTGCCAAGCTGATCTCTGAATATGTAAATACTCTGCACATGGATATGCAAAGACTGTCTTCTAGGTCCTGTTAAAGGTAGGAATTAAGCCAGAATGTTTTCAGGGTAGGCTGGCAGAGAAGCCAGGGAGGTATATTCCACTTATGTAGCTCTATAAGCTAATTTATCTAGAAATCCTGACAAACTAGCTAAGTACTTTATGATTGCTGCTTTAATTTTTTTTATGTTTATTTATTTTTGAGAGAGACAGAGAGAGAAAGAGAGAAAGCACGAGCGAGGGAAGGGCAGAGAGAGAGGGAGACACAGAATCCAAAGCAGGCTCCAGGCTCTGAGCTGTCAGTACAGCCCAGTGGGGCTTGAACTCACGGACCAAACCGTGAGATCATGACCTGAGCCGAAGTCAGATACTTAACCGACTGAGCCGCCCAGGTGCCCCTATGATCGTGGCTTTAAAATACAGGTTGACCTAGCTGGGGGAGGGGAGTGGGGAATAAATAAAAGGTTTTACAGAAAAAAAGAGTGTCCCACTGTCGACAAAGCTTTTGTTCCAAGGTAACTCACTAGTGAGGCAGACTGCCAGCATAATACATGGATCCTTGGGCAAAGTACAGGCATTTTAGTGAGACCGGGCCTATTGTGAGATCCTTGGGAATCAGGCCTCTGAGGAATTTTAATTTGGCAGTGCTAGAAATCCGTGACACTACATGTTATAAGTTGAAAATCCATCACACTCAGAGAAGAAAAAAAAATTCTTAAAGTACAGTGTGAAATATATGATGAGTACTTTTCACATTTCTTGAAATGAGGCCTATTTGTGCACTAAACTTGGCAAAGTGGTGAGTATTGATAAGCCATTTTCGAAAGAGACCTTCCAAATAGGGCTGGACTTTCTGGTATATCTTTTTGGTCTCTAGGCTGCATGTCAGAAGAAACAAGAAGCCCAAATAGAGACTGAGTAGCAAAGAAATATATAACCAGAATGTTAGAGGGCCAGGATCAATGCGTTCTACCACCATCCCCGTGACCCCCCTCCTCAAGTCCCAAATCTTTATTCAGGGTTACTGGCACCCAAAGAAGTAAATCTGTTAACAATAATTCTGAGGGACGATTCAGATCTGATGCTTTGACTGAGGGCTACTGTTGTACTTACAAATATGCTGAGGGCCATTTCTATTGGAGTTGAGTGAGAAAAAAAACAGGCACAAGCCAGGTCAGGAGATTGAACCAAATATCTTTTCTCACCACGGTCTCTGGACGAGGTTTACTGACCGTTACATTCCTTCCTTCCTTCATTCGTTTCTTTGCCCATTCATTCATTCATTCATTCATTCAACAAGCATTTATTGAATATATACTGTATCCCGGACATTGTTCTAGGATGCCACAGACAGAAGATAAGTAAGATAAAGCCCCTGCCTTTAAAAACTCACTATGCTGTGGCGCTCCTCTCAAAGCTGTTGGGATTCTGCAAGTTACAGAGATTAAGCCAAAGAAAAATGAAACTCCCGAGAGAGTTTATGGACAGAGTGACTGATCTCCTGTCATGGACACTGATACAAAGGAACGGTTCTCTGGGCACACTGGAAGTTAAAATATATGAATGTGTGAGATTTTCAATTTTCCATAAAATACCAATTGTGTGAGAGGCAAATTAGCGTGAAGAAAAATGCTTTGTAATAGAAACCACCATATATACATATATATGGACACATATAGGCAAGATATATGTAGCCTATATACAGCCTTTTTATACTTGAGCTGGTTGGTGGAGGACTAGCTTTGCTTCTGTGCTAAGGATATCTACAGGCAGCATTCAAACAGCACCCGTAGCAGAGTCTCCTGCTTGGACACATAAGGCATAACACAAATAGCACTACATTGGGAGTCTTAGTACTCATGGTCTAGTCTTAGCTCTGCCACTAACTCAGCAGTATCAGAATCTTAACTACTTTGGGGATATTAGCAGCCTTAACTGCAAAGCACGAGGGCTGGAATACATGATCAGATTTAGCCTGGAAATTCTATGATCCTTTGAATTCTTTGTTCTTGGATAAAGCAGGGATGGGTATAATTAAGGGAAAAAAAAAAAGAAGAAGAAGTAATAAAATCTAGACGGGTCATTGCCATTCCCCCGGCTGAAATCCTGAGGCTTCTCTTCTCACCTCCCTGCTAGCAGTTCAGCATACACGGTCACCACCTCTGAACCTTCAAAATTACCAAATCCAATCTGTTGTTCTTGTTCCCCGTTTCCCTGACCTGTCACACCTGACTCTAGTGATCAGCTGCTCCTTCTTAAAATTAGTTCCTTCCTTGCCAACTCTGGAGCCATCCCACGCCTTTCCCATTTCAAACTATTCCTACTGACTCGGCTTCCACCCTGACCAAGCATCTGCACTGTGGTAACTTAGCCTGGGCTTTTCACTACATGCATGGTGTGCACACCCCAGGATTCAGTAATCCCTCAGTACTCGTTTCCTCCCTCCTCAAAGTCTTTCTAGAAGATCCCATCCTACTCACAGCTTAAAAATTCACTGAGATATTGCTCTCACTCATTTGCCTGAAATTCCAACCATGCATCTCCAATTTCCTGAAAAACAGTGTTTCATTTGGATGAGAAAAACCACCTCCAACCCAACGTATCCAGATCAACTATTTGTCCCTTTAACGTAGCTCTGTTTTTCTTTTCCCATCAACAGCATTACAGGTTCACTATCCTGTAAGTAACACCCTTGAGCTAGATGGAACTTGAAATTAGATATTTTCAAACATTAGAAGAGCAACATATTCTATTTACCACATGTTTTTTTAACAGTCCCAGGAGTATCTCAGTCAGAATCCAAATCTGTTCCTTTCATTGAGCTAGATAACAACATGAATGCTACTGTCATAATTATGCTGAAAGAGTTGAGTCAGGGAAACAGGCAAAGGTAGGTCACAAAGCTTGAACCAAACATCTTCTCTCACTATAAATATGTTAATATTTAGGGAGCAAAAGATACCGTTACTGACATAGTAAATAAAGATACAAATAACTTCTCAGTTCAAGTAAGGTTTTGCTGTCAAAGGACTTCAGGTTACTGAATGCATTATCAACAAGTTTTTTCCAGAGCTTTTTGGATTCAGGGATTGTGAATTAAAGAATATTAATGATGAGGGCACCTGGGTGGCTCAGTTGGTTAACTGTCTGACTCTTGATTTCAGCTCAGGTCAGATCTCACAGTTTGCGGGTCTGGGCCCGCATCGGGCTCCGTGCCGACAGCATGGAGCCTGCGTGGGATCCTCTCTCTGTCCCCCCCTCACTCACACTCTCTCTCAAAGTAAATGAACTTTAAAAAAAAAAAAGTTAAAAAAATAATATTAATGATGACAACAGTATTACAATAACAATTATTTAATGAAAGCTAACAATCGCTCAAGCAATGTGTTAGATATTTTAGGTACATAACAATAATAACAGAAATGTGCTTACTATGAGGTAAATACTGTTTATTTTCTTCATTTTATATACAGAAACAGTGTAAAGTGCTACCATCATTTTTTTTAATTTTTGAGGCTAGAAATCCAGAGGTATTTTCAGTCCTCTCCCTTTCCCTCACCCCTATATTAAATTTGTCTTCAAATCCTATTAATTCTTCCTTTCCATCTATACCTGCCTTTGAAATCTCACTATTATGATATGACCTCAGATCCTATGACTGCACAGGCCATGTCTCAGATCCTTTGAATAATACAGACCAGACCAATATTCTATTTCCTCCAGTTTAACCTTCCCCAAACTAGTATTCTTCTGAAAATAACATATGCATTATGTATTCATTTATTCTGCAAATGCTTAGTCAATATTTACTCTGTGCAACATCCCACTTTGAAAAAGGTTCAATGGACTGCCATTGCCTATTTAATTAAGTCCAAACTCTTTGGCTTCGCACTTGAAGTTCCAAAGAATATCTACATTTTCAATTTGATCTCTTCCTGTTCACTGAGATGGACTGTGGATTCCAGGCTGACTGCCACTCCATGAATGTCTTTCATTGTATGTGCCTCTGCATTTCTGTTCATACTGCTCCACCCACTTGAAATGTCCTCTTCCATTCTATCTGGTGACACCCTTCCCATCTCTGTAGGTTGAGCTGTGGTCCCCTAGTTCCCTTAGCAATCCGCAACATCCCCACTTTTTAATTATGACTCTACCATTTAACGGTCACTATTCATTGACTTATAATTACATACTGCCTTCTACCATGACTTAGCTCTTCATATTTGTGTCTTACCTTTGCAGCGAGGTTGAAAATCTGTTGACTATATAGGTAGCTTCTTATTACTTTGTACTTCCTACAACACTGAATATAATTCATACAATGGAAAATCATAAAAAATTTTCTGTTTAAACCACTTGATACAGGAGGGATATGAAAGAGGACCTGTACCTTCCTAACTCATCCTTTCAATCATTTTTCTCTCATCGGTTACCTCAAGGGGTCCTAGATGACAATAACAATAAGAAAAATATAGTAGAGCTGTTTCTTTATTGAATTTGGGTTTTAGAAACAGAGTATTAAGTGCAAATATTATATAACCAAAATTCCTTTAAAAATCTCTTAGGGAAGTGCTATATTGGAGATCTACCTGGTGTCAAAAAATTTAACAAAGCCAGTTTTTCTTCCAATCTAAAAAAAAAATGTGTCTTCAATTTATTCCCTGATTAAATAGCTAAGAGCCATGCTATATAATGTATATGCATATACAAGTAGTAAACTCATACTCAGAATGGCAAGATGCTCACAGTACAAAGGCATGCAGCAAGGGAACATGTTTCTCATACTTATTACAGTGTATGGACTCAGTGAATGTGGAATGGTGGAATGAAATGTAAATTCTCTCTCTCTTTAGTCATTTGTTTCCCAAAACTTAAAATGCTTGTTCAGAGGGGATCTGAAACTACTTCTTATGTTATGAAGAATTCTAAGATGGTCCTTAAGATTCCCACTCCCCTATGACCCACATACCCTCCTCCTACTGCGTGTGGGCCAGACCTCTGAATATGATGAAGTTCACTCCCAAGACTAAGTTACCGATCAGTTGACTATGAGTTCATCAAAAGGGAGATTACCCTAGGTGGGCTTGACTTAATGAGGTGAGTGCTTAAAGTGACTTGGAGCCTTTTCTGAAGAAAGAAATGAAGACTTAAGAGATTCATAGAGTGAGAGGGCTTATGACATATGGAGAAGGCCATAGGACAAGGACCTGCCAATTGCTTCCAATTGCTGAGAATGATTTCAGCTGACAGTTAATATCAAAATTGGGCCAACAAGTCGAGAGAGCTTGGAAACATATCTCCCTTAGTCTCATCTCTGGATGAGGGTATACTTGGCTTACATCTTGATTTTAGCTTTTTGGAACCATAAACAGAAGGCCCACTTAAAACGTTCTGAACTATGGACCCATGAGAACTGTAAAATAATAGATTTTAAACTGGCAAGTTTGTGGTAATTTATGACACAGCAAAAGAAAACCTAATACATCAGCTTCCTATGTGTCTGACACATAGGAATAATGTGTGCTAAATACTTTAAATATGATTTTTTATATTACCTTTACTGTAGAGCTAAGGGTTCTGAATTTTAGAGAGGGTACATACTCTGCCCAAGTTTGCATAACTAGGAAGTGACAGAGACAAGACTTTATATCCACATTTACCAACAAAGCCCATGTTCTTAACCGCCACTGATAGGAAAGCTGGGCATTCTTAATAGGCCTTACTGCCTCTGCTAACATCTCAAACTCTCTCTGTGCTTTCATCAAGCTCTGCATGGTTGTTCACTCCTTACTGAGAACTTCCTCACTTTATTGACATTGCAAAGAACCAGTTAAATTTTTTCATTAAACATCTGTGAAATGCCTACCGTAACAAAGCACTGAAGGAAGTGCTGGGGGAATTCAAAGACTGATCAGACTGAGCCTGACCCTTAAGCTTCTTGCACCACAGTGGGAAAAGGAATTCATACATAAATATCACAAAGGAGTAACTAAGGAGGCAGGGTGGAACTAACTACCCAGCCTGAAGCTTCCAAGAGAAAACATTTGTCTGTTAATGCACCTGAGAAAGGGGTATTTATAGAGTAAGATGCAGAGACATGTTTTCATGCTCACGTCAGACAAGATTTTATATTTATGGGGGTTTCCTCATTCTGTAAGATTGGGAAATAAATAATAAGTAATTGCATGTTTGCTTCCAAAACTTTAGATGATACCAGTAATAACTTCATTTATTGTTCCCTCACTGTAAGCTAAGCAATGTTCAAAGTACTTACAAGTTATTATCCTATTTAGTTCTCAAAAACCCAACAAAATAGAAATTATTATTATTGTTACTGTAATTTTGCTGATGAAGAAACTCAGATACAAAGAGGTTAAGTAACTTGACTAACATCACAAACTCTGAAGTTTGACTCTGGTACGTACACTAGGACACATTCCACAACACGACCATTTTATTTGAAAAGGAGAATAACAGCCATGCATAAAATGAGGTAGGTGAAGGCAGACAGATATTTGCTGCAATTGGTCACAGAATTCATCTATGTTTCTCAGCACCCAAGGCAAAATGGGAGATAACTTGATGTACACAGCCTTCCTAATCTGAAAACATTTACTGAAATCTAAGAAAAATTCATAACTAGGGTCCTTACATGGGGAGGATTTTGAATGACATTGTACACTGTATCTTATATAAGATTTTGACGTGTTCTGAGATTATTATAAACCAAGAACAAAATAGTATAGTGAAGTTCTGTGAAAGCATGTAGAAATTAATTAATAAAGTACAATATATACTTTTTTACTTGACACAGTGGGAATGGCTGGTTAGCAGTCCTTTCAAACTGCAGATCATGAACCATTATGATCATGAAATTAGCTAAGTGAGTCACAGGCAGTTTTTAAAAAATTATACAGACATATATTTATGTTGAAGAGGGGGAATACATCACAAGTTCAAAAATAAATATAGACATACCTTGGAGATATTGTGGGTTTGGTTCTAGGCCACTGAAATCAAAAGAATATCAAATGAATTTTTTGGTTTCCTGGTGCATATAAAAGTTATGTTTACACTCTACTGTAGTAAATCAACCGTGCAATAGTATTACATTTTTAAAAACAATGTATATGTGGAATACACACACACACACACACACACACACACACACTGGAATATTACTCAGCCATAAAAAAAAATGAAATCTTGGTTTTTGCAGTAACATGGACGAAGCTAGAGAGTATAATGCTAAACAACGTAAGTCAGTCAAAGAACGGCAAATACCACATGACTTTACTCATATGTGGAATTTAAGAAACAAAACAAATGAACAAAGGGGGAAAAAAGACAAACAATAAAACAGACTCTAGTTAACTATAGAGAACAAATTCATGGTTACCAGAGGTGGGTGGGGGGGATGGGTTAAATAGGTGATGGGTATTAAGGAGAGCACTTGTAATGAGCACTGGGTGTTGTATGGAAGTCTCAAATTGCTACACTGTACATCCAAAACTAATACAACACTGTATGTTAACCATACTAGAATTTAAAAAACTTAATAAAAAATGTACATAGCAGGGTGCCTGGGTGGCTCAGTCAATTAAGTATCTGACCCTTGATTTTGGCTTAGGTCATGATCTCATGGTTTGTGAGTTCAAACCCCGCATCAGGCTCTGTGCTGACTGTGTGGAGCCTCCGTGGAATTCTGTCTGCCTCTATCTGCCCCTTGCCCACTCACTCTATTTCTCTCTCAAAAATAAATAAAATTAGATTTTAAAAAATGTACTTACCTGAAGAAATATTTTATTACTAAACAATGTTGTCATCTGAGCTTTCAGCAAGTTGCTATCCCTGATCACAGATGACTATGACAAATATAATAATGATGAAAAACTTTGAAATAGTGAGAGAATTTAGAAAGTGTGACACAGAGACACGAAGCGAGCAAATACTGTTGGAAAAATTACACCAACAGACTTGGTCCATGCAGCGTTGCCACAAAACTTAAATTTGTAAAAACTGCAATATCTATGAAGTGTAATAAACGGCAATAAAGGGGCATGTCTGTATTGTATAATAAAAATTTTGGTATGTTAGTGGGTTTATATGTACATATCATCTTATAAATATGATTTACATTTTTTTAAGTTTAAAAGACACTCGTTAATTTATGCTATTCACCCTGTCAGACTATCAGTTATTCAGCTGGGATACTGTCAAAGCTTCAGCTTCATAAAAGATCACCTAAACTGAAGTCATTACAAAGTGTTTGGAGTTAGCATTTTGAGTTGCTGACTAAAAGGAGACCCTCGTGCTTCAGATTTAAGGCAAAGAAGTGGAAAGGAAGTCATTTTTGAATTAAAGACGTTTCTATTTGTGCTGAGATGGAGAACTGCAGGAAAGTGTATAGGAGGGACATTTTTCTCATGAAGCCTGAGATGTATTTGATCTATTTTTTTTTTTTTTTGAGAGAGAGAGAGAGGGCAAGTGGGAAAGGGAAAGAGAGAGAATATTAAGCAGGCTCTAAACTCAGCCAAGAACCTGATGTGGGACTTGGATCTCACGACTGTGAGATCATGACCTAAGAGGAAATCAAGAGTTGAACATTTAACCAAGGAGCCCCATATTTGAACCATATTTGAAATATTCAAATGCATGAGTACTCCCCTCACCCTGCCCCATGCACAATTAGGTTGACCAAATGACCTATGGGTCCATGATAGTTGTGGTTTCATCACTTGTCTGGCTGAAATTATTAATAGCTTGCCCTTCCACTCTCAAAAATGTCCTGGATGGATGACAAATTATGTGACCACCCTTTCCACAAGCAAGGAAAAATGTCCCTGGCCTGGAAATATTCTGTAGGGACAACCTGGCTACCAAAGATGTTCTATCCTTTTATTCAAATTAGGATTTTCTCATGCTTCTCTTTCTCCTGATAAGCCCTCTGAGAGATACCTGTCAGAGGAAACTCCATGTTTTCCTATTCAGAAGTGTCAATAAAGAGCAGAGAAACTTTTCTCAGGCCAAAGTTCATTAAAGTTACTCTAAATTAAAAAAAAAAAAAGAAGAATGTAGGCATATTCTCTATCATTTGGATGGTCACAATTAAGACTGCTGTGCTCAAGGTGTTTCTATTATCCAGTTAAGATTAAGCGGTACTGTTATAATATCTGGGACATAATAACTTAAGAACACTAAAGGTGTTCTTAGTATATATGTCCTATATTCATGAAAAGTTGGAGACAGAATGGCATCATAGCACGCCACAAAAATGAAGGTTTTACTTTAGTACAAATAGAGAAAATTAGTGGAAGAATTGAGAAATTAAGTGATGCATGACAGCCAAGACAGTCTGAAATCTAAAGCCCTATACCTTACCAGTTAATAGCATGCTCAGTTTTCAAGTGGCAACAGTTTCAATAGAACAGTGTCATCTGTGATATTAACTAATACTATTTATTTCAACTTTACTTTTCAATTTTGAAAATATAGGGTTTTGTGGATTTGAGAGTTGTGTAAAACCATATGTATATAGAATTTTATACACTGTTCTGTTTCTTTTTAAATAAATAATAAAACACTGGAGCTTCAGAAAATGTTCTTGCTCCTTAAAAGGGGGCTCCCATATTACCAAAGTTTGAGATACATTACAGTGAAAAATATCATGCTTGGAAACAAAAAGTTGTTTTCTAAGAAAAAGAAATGGAAACAACCAGGCTTTCTGGCATATTGGCTTAAAAGAAATGTCAGTTTAGCAAAATGAATGTAATTGCCAAGAGTATGAAGTAACACAGGCATGTGCCCTCTTCAACCAGGCTCTCTCCTGTCTGCTTCTCCCTTGTCGGACACACTGCCTACTCAGACCTTACTCTTCTATTTATCAACTCTTCTTACACGTATTTTGGTTCACTATTGTCTATTTTCTTTCTTTAATATACACGGCATTAGTAACCCTTTACCTCAATCTGTTTCAGCTCAGAAACTTTTCAAAGAGAAGAGAATGGATTAAATAAAATAATGAGTATGTAAATACTTAGAACAATGCCTGAAATATAGTAATGGCTCAAAACATATTTAGAGACAATCTGTTTTACTCTAAAAATTAGGCAACCAAGATTTAGAAAGTTAGAGACCTATTTAATGTTACAGATAGAGTTAAAGGCAGAAGTGGCTCCAAATCATATTTTAAAAAAAGAAAAAAGAAAAACTCTGGAGTAACTGATAAGTTTATGGAGAATAAGATTTTTCTATAGTTTCTGCAAGTGCCACTTTAATAATCTATTTTTTGACTGTCCTTGATATGCTGAAGTACAATTTCTTTTTCTATTTTAAGACATTCTCATCTGCTGTTCTGCCCTTGGATATTCCTAGTAGGTTTGAAGTATCCTCTAGAAGACAATTATGGATTTATCCATTGGCATTCCAACCTTATTATTGAGCCTATTTCATTTTAAAATTTTCCCACACTGTATGCATGCCTAAGCATGCTCATAATACAGTGGGTTCTCTATTTAATTTACATCTCTCAGTCCAATGCACAAGCTTTTGAAAATGATTTGACTATTCTTCCAATTCATTATGGAAAACTTAAGTATTGCAGCCTAAAATATGCCTGTATTGTTTTCATGTAAGAGTGTAAGAACAACAAGACTATATTCTTAAAAATCTAGATCAACTTTGAAAAAAATAACAAGTCCTCTAGTAGAACTTCAGCTAATTCTAGAGTGGAAGTGCTGGCAAGTTATTTAAGGATATCCCAACCAATAAGCTGGGACACTTCATACATTGTGATGTTAGGTTTCCTCAACCTGAGTATTCAAATTTTGATGAAGTTGAAGAGGATGTAATTGTGTGTCTGTGTGTGTGAAAGAGAGCGACAGTGAGAAAGATACAGATCTCAAAGCAAGAGGACCTAGCATGAAATGCTAAGGGCTCAGGTTTCATCCTGTAGGCAACAGGGAGACACTGAAGAATTTTAAACAGGGTAATGACATGATGGGATTTTGTTGTCGGAAGAGAACTTCAGCAGCAAAGAAGAGTGGACTGTGTTCCCACCAACAGTGCAAGAGGGTTCCCGTTTCTCCACATCCTCTCCAGCATCTATAGTCTCCTGATTTGTTCATTTTAGCCACTCTGGAGTGAGGTGATATCTGAGCGTAGTTTTGATTTGTATTTCCCTGATAAGCAACAACGTTAAGCATCTTTTCATGTGTCTGTTGGCCATCCGATGTCTTCTTCAGAGAAGTGTCTATTCATGTTTTCTGCCCATTTCTTCACTGGGTTATTTGTTTTTCAGGTGTGGAGTTTGGTGAGCTCTTTATAGATTTTGGATACTAGCCCTTTGTCCGATATGTCATTTGCAAATATCTTTTCCCATTCCATTGGTTGCCTTTTAGTTTTGTTGAGTGTTTCCTTTGCTGTGCAGAAGCTTTTTATCTTCATGAGGTCCCAATGGCTCCTTTTTCCTTTTAATTCCCTTGCCTTTGGGGATGTGTCAAGTAAGAAATTGCTGCGGCTGAGGTCAGAGAGGTTTTTTCCTGTTTTCTCCTCTAGGGTTTTGATGGTTTCCTGTCTCACATTCAGGTCCTTTATCCATTGTGAGTTTGTTTTTGTGAATGGTGTGTGAAAGTGGTGTAGTTTCATCTTTCTGCATGTTGCTGTCCAGTTCTCCCAGCACCATTTTTAAACTGGTGCAGCCGCTCTGGAAAACAGAGTGGAGGTTCCTCAAAAAATTAAAAATAGATCTACCTTGGGACCCAGCAATAGCACTGCTAGGAATTTACCCAAGGGATACAGGAGTGCTGATGCATAGGGACACTTGTACCCCAATGTTTATAGCAGCACTTTCAACAACAGCCAAATTATGGAAAGAGCCTAAATGTCCATCAACTGATGAATGGATAAAGAAATTGTGGTGTATATACACAATGGAGTACTACGTGGCAATGAGAAAGAATGAAATATGGCCTTTTGTAGCAACGTGGATAGAAACGAAGACTGTTATGCTAAGTGAAATAAGTCATACAGAAAAAGACAGCTACCATATGTTTTCACTCTTATTTGGATCCTGAGAAACTTAACAGAAGTCCATGGGGGAGGGGAAGAAAAAAAAAAAAAAAGAGGTTAGAGAGGGAGAGAGCCAAAGCATAAGAGACTCTTAAAAACTAAGAACAAACTGAGGGTTGATGGGAGGTGGGAGGGAGGGGAGGATGGGTGATGGGTATTGAGGAGGGCACCTTTTGGGATGAGCACTGGGTGTTGTATGGAAACCAATTTGACAATAAATTTCATATTTAAAAAAATAAAAAATAAAAAAAGAATTCGAAAAAATATATATTAAAAAAAAAAGAGTGGATTGTGAAGTGTAAGGCAGGAGGTAGGAAAAAATTCAATAGCTCAGGTGGGCTTAACTAAGGCAACACCAATGGTATTAAGGCAGAACAATAAAAAAGGGTAAAACTTGGGGCGCCTGGGTGGCGCAGTCGGTTAAGCATCCGACTTCAGCCAGGTCACGATCTCGCGGTCCGTGAGTTCAAGCCCCGCGTCAGGCTCTGGGCTGATGGCTCGGAGCCTGGAGCCTGTTTCCGATTCTGTGTCTCTCTCTCTCTCTGCCCCTCCCCCGTTCATGCTCTGTCTCTCTCTGTCCCAAAAATAAATAAACGTTGAAAAAAAAATTTTTTTAAAGGGTAAAACTTGGTTATTATCTAGAGGTAAGAGTGGAAAAAAAAAGGAAAGAGAAAAACTGAACACGACTCCCAGGTTTCCAGCTTGAGAAGCCAGATGGATGGAGGTGCTTCTAAATAAAATGAGAAGTATGCATAGAGAAAGATTAAGGACTTTCACTCAGATGGCCACAATTTTCTCAAGAAACTAGGAGGCAGGAGTATCTTCTGAGGGAGAAGAGGAGAGTGTTTATCTAGAAAAATTGTAGACAATAGTGGAAGTTCAGGAAAGTCACTAATGGGAAGGGAAAAGGAAGCTGGCTCAAGAATAGCCAAAGTTATTGAGCAGTGTAAAAGTCTTAGGGGAGGCAGGTGAACATGAATCTGTAATGAAATTAATCTGCACAGTTGTGTGAATATGTAATGAGATCAATCTGCACTACTATATGGTTTTCTTTTTTCCCAAATAATGCTCAGCCATCTAGGTATGACAGAGGCAGATTCAGGGACTACTGGACTAATCCAGAGTTGCAATTTGAAATATCAGAGGCAGTTGAATCCAAAAGTAAGGGGAGATAAAAGCACTGTTCGAAAAAATTTTTAAGGCATCAATCTCAGTGTTTAGTATGATAGATAAGGAAAGGAGAACAAAAGAGGAATGAATAGTCTTAAGGGAATGAAGCTTTAAAAACTACAGGTGTCAAGGAAACTGGATTATAGGTGTTCTTTTAGTGTTTATTTCTTCAGAGAGATAGAGGGACAGAGTCCCAGCAGGGGAAGGACAGAAAGAGAGGGAGACACAGAATCTGAAGCAGGCTCCAGGCTCTGAGCTGTCAGCACAGAGCCTGACATGGGGCCTGAACCCATGCACCATGAGATCATGACCTGAGCCTAAGTTGGACGCTTAACCGACTGAGTCACTCAGGCACCCCAGAAATTGAATTATAGTCTTAATGACAATAAGAGAGTAAAAAAGTTGGAAGGACAGGGGGTACTGAGATTAAATTTTCCTAACTACAGAAATTCTAGATCTGTGCTGTCAAGTATGGTTAGCCAAGAGCCACAGTGGCTACTTATATTTAAAATAATTAAAAAATAGATTATGTTCCTCTGAAGGAAGATACCATATGTTTTCACTCTTATGTGGATCCTGAGAAACTTAACAGAAGACCATAGGGGAGGGAAAGGGGGAAATAAAAGTTAGAGAGGGAAGGAGGCAAACCATAAGAGACTCTTAAAAACTGAGAATAAACTGAGGGTTGATGAGGGGTGGGGAGGAGGGGAAAGTGGGTGATGGGCATTGAGGAGGGCACCTATTGGGATGAGCACTGGATATTGTATGGAAACCAATTTGACAATAAATTTCATATTAAGAAAAAATATGTTCCTCTGTCACATTAGTTACATTTCAAGTGCTCAGTAGCCATGCACGGCTACCATACTGTCCATATTGCACACATCAGGTAAAACACTGCCATCATACAGAAAGCTCCATTGGAGAGTGTGTCCCTAGATAATGCCAAGTTTTAGAAAATGCCCAAGAGTGTGAGCCTCTGAAGAAAATGAAGACAAAAGGCATTGAGAGAGAAGCAGTAAAGGAACCAGAAAGGCAGGATATTGGATGGGCTTTCCATAAAGGTGTTGAATTCAGCCTTTGTCAGGAGTTCCAATGGAGAAGATATGAGCCAAACACTAAAGTCCTCAGTGAATGCAGAGTGTTAGCAGGTAGATGAACACAAAACCTTTGTATGGAGTTGCAATGTGCTTCCTAATGACAGTATATTCTAAAACCCTTTAGGCCTAGTGTAGTGTCCTTTATTTGTGAAACACACTTGACTGACTCAATCTAGACCCTATCCCAGAGTGATATTCCAGATCCTACTTAAACCTCTCCTGAACGATCCTCCTCGTTCAAAAATCACCTCTTCTGAAACTCCATCAACTTGCTTTGGCCAACTCAACACTGTGGGGTGGAAAAGAAACCTGTTAACCCTATATAGTCAGGTTAACTAGGTAGTTGAAAATAATGTGCCTATAGGCAGAGCTCTAGTTTCATATAAAACATTTAACAGAGATTAGCTATAGAATATAGACAAAAGCAATCCTTCTTAATTGAAGAGCACAGGTAGTTTGTGTATGTCTATTCTGCTTATTAAACACATTTGTTATAATTTAGGACTTACACTGAGGTTTTTTACAATTGAGTCAAGAGGCATATCTATCTCTCTTGGGATAATGTGTAGAAATGCATGGGGCGCCTGGGTGCCTCAGCCGACTTCGGCTCAGGTCTTGATCTCGCGGTCCGTGTGTTTGAGCCCCACGTCGGGCTCTGTGCTGACAGCTCAGAGCCTGGAGCCTGTTCCAGATTCTGTGTCTCCCTCTCTCTGACCCTCTCCCGTTCATGCTCTGTCTCTCTCTGTCTCAAAAATAAATAAATGTTAAAAAAAAAATTAAGAAATGTGGTACAGCTAGTTGGCTATTCATGGCTATATCATACCGAACGATTTCCAGTAGCATCAGAGGTAAATGCCACCACCATGTTCTCTTTTTTCTTACAAGTTGGCAGTTATGGGGGTGCCTGGGTGGCTCAGTCAGTTGGGCATCTGACTCTTGATTTAGGCTCAGATCGTGATCTCACAGTTTGTGGGATCAAGCTCCACATTGGGTTCTGCACTGTGGGGAGGCTGCTTGGCTCTCTCGCCTCTCACTCTGCCTCTCCCCTGCTTGCATGTGTGTTCTCGCTCTCTCTTAAAATAAGTAAACTTAAAAAAAGAAAAAAAGTTGGCAGTTATGAGCTATAAGTCCACAGTAATCCATGCCTACTCACACCAGTTCATGAGTCAGCACTGGTTCCTTAGTCTTCTCATTTCTCTATCCCTCACCCCCATGATTAATGTAACAGTGGGAGAAAAATACTTACTGTTTTGGAAAGGCTATTACACCTTGTTTGGATTAGTAACTATTAGTCTTTCTCTAACTTAATAATTGTAAGTTGAAATAAGTTCAGTCCCCCTTTTCTATCACCAACATTAATCTCTCTTACTTCGTCCATTCATGTTAACACCTGCAATTTTACTCCTACTTGTTTTTAAGAACTAGAAAGAAGCTGGGTCCTGCTTATTTTTCACTAGGCTATACGTTTTTAGTCTCTGTTGATTCTCCTAGGTTGTACAGTTATTTGTGTGTAATAGGCTCTTCCATAGCAATATGCAGCAGAAAATTCCTTTTGACAAGCCATAGCAAGCTTAATTGAGTCATGACGTATGCCATCAAATAGCTTCCAGGGAGGCAAAAAGCCCTTTTTCTAAGGTAGCATATGACTTCACCGAGTTTCAACATGACTATATGATCTCACATAACTAAGGAAATTACTTTTTTTCATTTGTGAAGTTACAGGAATGTATGGAGTTAACATTTGATTGAGCTAATTAAATTTTAAAGAGCTCTCTGGTCTACCAGGCTTTCTTCCTCCTTAGACTTAGAGAAACCTATTTTTAAAAAATCTTAGCATTAAATTACAGGTCAATTTTTTAAAGTTGGTTTGGTTTTTTGTTTTTACTCTATTGTTTAATCAGCCCCTAATGAGAATCTCAAATCAATTCTTGTTAAATTTTCATCTTATTTTAAATGTCACACAGTAAGTAATATTAATAGAAACTATTCTGTTAAGATAGCGTTTCTGATTCTTTCCCATTGACTTTGCAGCCTGAAGCCAATCCAAATTCTGACATTGCTTGTAATGTTTTCAGGACAGATGCTGTTAGGGCTTTCAGCACAACTGGTAGGATAGCAGCAGACATTAGTTAACTTGTGAACCTTCATCTGAATATCCTTCAGATACCCATGGGATCTGGGTGATATTATAGCTCCAATGTCAGCCTGAAAAGTAACATCAGTAATGGGTACCATCCTTACTTCCTCCCCACTGCAGCAATAAGGCAAGGAAGGGAGATTGTAAACCACTGGTTTGAACCATATAAATGGGTTGTGCTATCTGTTATATTTGTCCCCAAAGCCAAATTTACCTAGCACATAATATAAGTAGTCCCATTCAATTGCATCAAAGGACTTCTTTGCATCTAATAAAACTGTTGCTATTGGTTCCAATTTTCTCTTTGTATTCCAGGACAGTTGCATTAGCCTATGCAGATCATCTGATGCTTATCTTCTAGGTATAAAGCCTTCTTGAATAGGGCCTATTAGATTTGTGATTACTTTATTTAGTCTTGTAGCAAGTGTTCTGGTATCTATTATGTTACACCTACTCACATGGTAGGAAAGGATATTTTTTACAATACTGCTAAGGGGGTAACATGCAATCTTGAATATGAGGCTATATGGATACATATAATAGGATAAAGGACTGTATGCCGCCTTGATTCCAAACCATAGATAATATCCAATGCTTTAAAAATTCAGTATAAACCATTTAAATGCATTACATTTATTCACAGTCTATTTCTGAAACTACTGGCTATTCAGTGTGCTGAAGGCAGAGAGAAGTTAATGTGTTGGTAAGCAACCTAAATTTTTATAAAGCTATTTTGAAAGTAACTCAATGCCACAGAAAGTAATATCAATTACTCCTTGCTTTTCAGTTGACATTGCAGGGCTGCTCCAAATTTCTATTCTTCAGTTCAGCATCTGCAAAGAAAAGGAAGGCACAGAGCACCTCCACGGGAGATTTCTGGGTATGACAATCAGAAGTATTTTAGAACACACCCTGAAAGACTCTAGTTTTTTTCCAAGTGCTGATGAACCTTTGATGCTCTGTGACTAAAGAATTGCATACAAGTGAAAAACTAAGTGATGGAGAATAAGGGAGGGCCAGCTGATAAATTTGGGGGTTCCTATAACCTATGTCTTGTGAGACAGCATAGTGTAGGGAGAAGGGCCTGGGCCTTTGGATCTAGTTTTCACCTTGGCTCCATTCTTTACTTACCAGAATAGTACAAACGGCACTGAGCTAGGGTTTTCTCATTCACATAAGGCAGTTACAATACTCACTCCTCAAGTTGTTTTGAAGATCAAAAAAGATAACATGTATATAGAGAACTTAATAATATTTGATGCTCCACAAATGCCAGCTGCTTCATTATAATTAATGTTAATAATAACATAAGTTATACACACACACACACACACCTACCTCTATTTGCATTTTTCAGTAATCACAGGAAGGTCAAATCCAATGGCACACTGAGTATTCAGATTAGGCTTCATGGCAGCATAATAGAAAAATAATGACATTCAACAAAATGCACTGTGAAAATTTACTTTGTGATTAACCTACACAGAATAAATGCACTTTTAAATCTATAATAACTGAAGACAGGGTTTCAAACTGAAAAAAAACAAAACAAGCACAAACTTAAATAAATAAATAAGTTTTCCATTATCATTAATTTTCTGTATTAATCCAGTATATTTCATTGAGTCCAAGAGATCTGGTTTTTCATTCCCAGCTATAGGAAACTCGTTATATATGCTTGCAAATTAAAAAAAAACAAAAACAAAAACAAAGAAACATACAAAAAAAAAACCAGTTAGTGAGCAGTCTGTAGTTTAAATGCATAGAATATAGTAAACAAATTCAAAAAGATTCAGCTTCAGCAGAATTTTCTATTTCTATAGTCAGTTTATTTTTTTAAGTTAATTTCCAAATAGATATTCTCTTTGGAAGTATGCTGCAGAATTTTTCTTAATAGTTGGAAAAGTACATTTGGACTCTAAGTGAAGTAATTTCTAGAGAAAACACATGATCCAAACCTGAAGCTAAAACCCTAAGTTCATATACAGAAATGTATACAAGATTCCCAGATATATGTAAACAGAAAGAGTCACTCAGTAAATGGCATTGGGCTCTGGTAATAGTATAATCCACTCTCATTAGGCATCTCCCTCTTGTGCATTAATATGTGACATCATACTCTCATATAACATTTCATAGCAGAGTGAAATAAAAAGCCCCTCCAGATTGCAACCGTAAGATAATCAGATTCTGTAGTGCTCATTATGACTGCAATTATGTAACAAAACTCTCCAAATATAGTTCAGTTATTGTAGTTATTAATCATTCTGGTTTTGTTTCAAGTACTTGCTTTATAGCCTGCTGGATAGACTCCATTATTCTACAACCTGAATGTCGAAAGTCAAACTTGCGCATGTGAATCTGCTGTTCTAACAGCCTTTCAACATAATTTACCCTTTCAATTTGTATTTGTGAATACAAAAAAAAGTGGAGAAATAAAGCTGGTGTCAATAGAGTCACTGACCTTTGCAGTAAACAGAAGATAGTCCTTAGCAGAAAACAACGTGGCAAATAAGAAACCTATTTTCTAGAACTAGAAATAGTGCTGCTTAAGAAGTTAGTCTCAGAATTCTAATCAGTTCTTACAGAAAAAGGATAGGGGGTGGGACTTCTAAAGAATCTGTATATTTGATAAGGAGAAAAATTATGAAAGGGCCAGGAATGTGCATTTTTAAAGGTTCAAAGCACCAACATCATGGATAGAATGTATTCCTAAACACATTATGCATAAAACCATGTATTCTGACTAATTTAACTACAAAATGCCAACTAAAAGACAGGAGATGTATTATACAGAACAAACACCATCTGCAACACCTTAAACCAGTGCTATAGATGTATTTTCAGGAAAAAAATACACCTGGAAAATTCTCAAGCCTAAATTCTGAGATTGCCAAGTATTAACTAAATAGGATTCCAAACAGACCCAGGGAAAATGACTCCATAATTATTTAAATGTTAAAACAGAAAGAGCTCAGGAAAACAAATAAAATAACACATTGACATGGTTTACAAAATTCAAGTCACCAATTTCACGTAGTCCATGATTTTTTCAATTTGGCCACATACATTGGGCCCCAGGCTTTGCCCTTATCTGGTATCACCAAGAGTCCACATTCCTGGCCAGTGGGAGCAAATGTGAAGTCTTGGGAGCAAGTCCTTGCCATTTCCTTAATGTCCACGGGCATGATGTTACTGTAGGAGTTTAAAATTTCACTGATGACATCTTGATTTTCTGCCTTGGAAAGTGTGCATGTAGAGTACACAAGTAACCCTCCAGGGCGTAAGGCCTTAATTGCAGACCTGTGTGTCATCAGGAAAATGGAGAAGTTTGGTTAGATTCATTAAAAGAAACAGATGAAGTCACAGGTCAAGGAAGCTTATATACTTGAAACTACCCTTACTCTGATTCAGGCTGCAAGAACTTCGGATATTTTCTAGCCTTACAACTATTTCTTTCTAATGTATCCCTGGATGACTTGAGAAAAATGATAATCAGGTTAATCAACATGGGAAAAACAGCCAGTGTGTTTGACAGGTTCCTTGCTTTGTTTTTTCTTTTTCTTTTTTTTTTTAAGAATAGGAAGATGGGTGGGGCACCTGGGTGGCTCAGTGGGTTAAGCATCTGACTTCAGCTCAGGTCATGATCTCATGGTTTGTAAGTTTGAACCCCACATCGGGCTCTGTGAAGACAGCTCAGAGCTGTTAATGTGGGTTTGTCTTTGAATATACTGAGTGGTACTAATAGGTAGGTGGGAAGAAAACATCTGAACTTCAGGAAAGGAGTTAAGGTTCAGTGATAGCTGAAGTCATAGTAGTAAATAGGATTTCCCAGGAAAAGAGAAGAAAATAAGTGGCCTGGGGTGCCTAAGTAGCTCAGTTAAGCATCTGACTCTTGATGTTGGCTCAGGCCATGATCTCACGGTTCAGGAGTTCGAGCCCCATATCAGGCTCTACACTGATGGTGTGGAGCCTGCTTGGGATTTTCTCTCTCTCCCTATCTGCCCCTCCCTGGCTTTCTCTCTCTCTCTCTCTCTCTCTCTCAAAATAAACAGACTTAAAAAAAAAAGAAAGAAAATAAGTAAACTAAAGACAGACACTAAGAGAATACCTACATTTAAAGGGAGGCAAAACTTAGAAAGGAAATAAAGGCAGCTTCACCAAATGAATATGTAGCTTTGAGAAAAGATGGAAAGGAAGGTGGTTTTTGTTTGTTTTTTATTTCTTTTAGGGGAAGACTTAAACATAATTGTAAATGCAGATCCAGGAGAACAGTCCCAGGACTTCACACTGCAAATGAAAAAGTTATTAGCTTCAGAAAAGAGGGGTTACAGCTCTTCATCTGAAACAATGTGGGAGCATGAACAGGGAACTAGGATGTTGGAAGGTAAACAAAAGTTCATGACACAAAGCCTTGATAATAAGAGGGGAGTGGGAGGTAAGGTAATCTCCTGAGAGAAAACTAGAAAGTCTTAGTTCTGCTGCTGTGGTGATAACCTCTGAGCAATTACTACTCAAGATTTTTTTTTTTTTTTTCAAGAAATCCATGTTCTAGAATCTGTACCAGATTTAAGTGTACAGACAGCCCCATGTCTCACATCTGTATTTAAAAAACTAGAGCACAGGCCAATAAATGAGGTTACCCACATGATCAAAACTAGTTCAAATTCTATTCCCTATTTTCAATTATTAGAGGATTGAAGAATTCTAATTCAAAACAAAGAAACTGATGACAAGGTTTTCTTTCCTCAAACCTCCTAGACACACTTAAACAGTAAGGTAAAAAATATATACATATGTATATTTTTAAGTACAGACTCAAAACAATAAAATAAATAGGACAGAATTACTAACAAAAGATTTCAACACATTTCTGAAAGATGATATGCAGACAGGGGAGTGGCAGCAGTTCACCAGAGTGGAGAGAGCCTCTCATGGTGAGGACAGCAGCCACAGAGGGCATAATTTGACCTGTTGAACTACAGAAGAGTTTGGGACCAGGAAATACCAGAGGTAATGTGATGGGAGTAAAAAGTGAAAACAAAGATACTGATTCAAAGCATATGTAAGAAACCATGGAGGGGCACGTGGGTGGCTCAGTTGGTTAAACATCTGACACTTGATCTTTGCTCGGGTCATGATTCTCTCTCTCTGTCTCTGCTCCTCGCCAGCGCACGTGCACTCTCTCTCCCTCTCTCAAAATGAATAAGTAAACTTAAAAAATTACATCACCATTAAAAAAAGAAAAAAAGAGAAAGAAACCATACTCCCATACTTAGCAAGTCAGGAAGCCAAGAAAAAGTTGCAAAGTTTTTGTCTAAGGAAGTTGAATAAATTGTTTCGGGAGACCTAAGACAGTCACTGTAAGTGTTTGTCCCCGAAACCAAAGACCTCTACATTCTACCTTGAGGAGAACCTCCAGGGTAACTGCCAGCTTCTCATAAAGTGACATCACGAGGCAAAAAATTCCACCCCTATAATAAACTTCCTAGTACTTTATTGTCCCATTAAAAAAGTACAACCTGCCAGATAATTTCAGTTGAAAAATGCTTAAGCAATGTGTAAGAGCAAGAACAAAATAAACAAACGAACAACAACAAAATGGCCTAGGAAAAAACAGAAAATTCAGAAAACGAGACATAATAAGACCTAATAAATGCAGAAAGATCAGTAAAGATACAGCACCCACAGAACAGTAACACAATGCCATGGAACAGGACCAAGGAAAAGGCTCATAGGTATTAAATATATGTTCATCATGA
The DNA here is from genome assembly GCF_022837055.1 of Prionailurus viverrinus. Lineage (NCBI taxonomy): Eukaryota > Metazoa > Chordata > Mammalia > Carnivora > Felidae > Prionailurus > Prionailurus viverrinus. The sequence goes on from NC_062569.1 coordinate 117,090,976, forward strand.
TAAAGAATATTTTGTAGAAGTGTTTGGAAGTTAAGGTTGAAGAAATCTTCTAAAAAAGTAGAACAGATTGACTGAAAATGAGACAAGTAAGGTCAAGCAGATCCAAATTGCAATTAACAGGAATACCAGAAAGGTAATACAGAGAACTGGTAGTGAGGGACATTAAATCAATGAAATAATAAGAGTAATTTCCAGAGATAAAATGAGTGTTCATCAGTAGGCTAGAAAGAACTCATCAGTAGGCTAGAATTATTATTTATTGAGCGTCTATTATGTTGTGCTTTGTTCTAGAAGTTAGGTATATATTAAAATAGAACAACAACAACTGCAACAACAATACCCTTTGCTTTCATGAAGCTAACATTCTAGCTGGGGGAGACAGAATATTAAAAAAATAATATCAATAGTAAGTCTGTCATGAGCTAAACTGTGTCCCCCCCAAAACTCATTTGAAGTCCTAACCCCCAGTACCTCAGAATCTTACTATATTTGGAGATTGGGTCTTTGAAGAGGTAATTAATTTAAAATGAGATCTTTAGGGTGGGCCCTACTCCAATATAACTGGTGTCCTTATAAGAAGAGGAAATTTGGACACAGAGTTACAGAGAGAAGACCACGTGAAGACGCAAGGAAAAGACAGATAATCTACGAGCCAACCAGAAAGGATTCAGAAGAAACCAACCCTGGGGACCCTGATCTCAGACTTCTATCCTCCAGAACCATGAGAAAATAAACTTCTGTTGTTTAAGCCACACAGTCTATGGTACTTTATAGTAGTCCTAGAAAACTAATACAAAGTATATACTCACCAAAAAACAACTTGTGAGTGTGTGTGTAAACAAATACATATATACACACACACATACATATAAACCATAAACCTAAACCATATATATGTATGTATATGTGTATATGTATATATATACACACACACATTTTCTCTCTCTATATATGTGTATGTACATATATATGTATATATTTATATACACACACAACATATACAGTAAAACCTTGATTGCAAGTAACTTGTTCTGCGAGTTTTCCATGAGACAAGCAAACATTTCTAATAAATTTTAACTTGATAAATGAGCAATGTTTTGCAATACAAGTAGTACAGGATGCTGAATGTCACATGATCACAACTGAGCCAACGGTTCTCGAAATTCGCTTTGACATACAAGTGTTTTGGATTACAAGCATGTTTCCAGAAAGAATTATGCCTATAAACCAAGGTTTTACTGTATATGGGTGTATGTGTGTTTGTGAATTTTTTCCTCACCAGACAATCCTCTAAGTCTCTCAAAACAGTGACTGCATGTCTAACAACTTAACTCAGTTCTGACACTATTCACCTGGAGTTAGCATCAGATCCCACAGGTTAAGGGCTAAGCCCTACAAGGGTGTCCTTCAGATGACAACCGGAAATCCAGGCCACTTCTGCCTAACCTGCCATATGTTAAATGTTCCCACAACCTCTGTCCAACAATTTGGTGGAATGGCTCACAGAACTCAGGAAAGGAGTTTACTTACTAGATTACTGTTTTATTATAAAAAGATACAATTCAGGAACAGCCAGATGACAGAGTTGCAGAGATGGAAGAGTATGAGTTTTAAAAGGGGTGCAGATTTACTGTGGGCTTTCCAGGCATGCCACCCTCCCAGCACCTCTTCCTCACCAACCTGGAAGCCCTCCAAATCCCTTCAGTGTTTTTTATGGAGACTTCATTAAGGAGGTGTAATTGACTGAAACATTAGCCACTGGTGATTTTACCCAATCTCTCTGGCAGGGGAGGCAGATGGGAGGGAAGCTGAAAGTTCCAACCCTCTAAACACAAGGGTGGTTCCCAGAAAGACATTAGAAACTTTCCAAAAGCCACCTCATTAACATAAACCAAGGTGTGGTTGACAAAAGTTTATCAATAACAAAAGTTCCTTTCATCTTTACAAAATGCAAACATTGTAACAATAGATGTTCCTATCCCTCTACCATTGAGGAACTTTCAAAAGTTTTAGGAGCTCTGGCCAGGATCCAGGAACAAAGACCAAATATATTTTCACAATATCACAGTTTGCCTATTTTTTTTTAACGTTTATTTTTGAAGGGGAGAGAGACAGAGCATGAGTGGGGGAGGGGCAGAGAGAGAGGGAGACACAGAATCCGAAGCTGGCTCCAGGCTCCAGGCTGTCAGCACAGAGTCTGATGCGGGCCTCAAACTCACCAACTGTGAAATCATGACCTGAGCCGAAGTCAGACGCTCAACCGACTGAGCCACCCAGGAGCCCCTATTTTTTTTTTTTTTTTAATCTAGCAATAGGTTCTATATAGAAAATTCAAACAGGATAAGAGGGTTAGAAGAGTTTGGATGGAGGAGATGATTGCAATTTTAAATGGGGTAGTTGGAACAGGATGACATTCAGGAAGTGACATTTGAACAAAGATCTGAGGAGGTAAGGAAGTGGCCATGCAAATATCTGAGGGAAGAGCATTCCACACAAAAGGAATAGCCAGTGCAAAGACCCTATAGCATACTTGAGGAACGAGGAAAGAGGGGCTAGAGTGGCTAAAGCAAGGTGGGCAAGGGGGTGGCAGGACGAGATGAGATCAGAAAGCCAAGAGGGGAGGGGTGCAGAAGGTCTTATATTACTGTAAAAGCTTCAGTCTTATAATGAACAAAAAAAAAAAAAAAAAATCCATACTTAGATGCATTAATGTTAAACTTTAGAATTTCAAGAACAAAAGATGCTAAATGCCTCCAGAAAGAAAAATGGGTCACCAATAAGGGTTCATGAAACTGACTGGCATCAATGGTGTCACTCACCCCAAATCCTGGAAAAAAAGCAATTTAAAGTGGATGCTACTTACTGCCAAACTGTCAAATAAATATAGAGGAGAAATACAGAAACTTTTCAGATATCTGATGACTCAAAAATTTTACCTCTAGCAAAATGAGGAGCTCAATCACGAAAGGGGAGAAATGGGGCGCCTGGGTGGCTCAGTCGGTTGAGTGTCCGACTTCAGCCAGGTCATGATCTCGCGGTCTGTGAGTTCGAGCCCCGCGTCAGGCTCTGGGCTGATGGCTCAGAGCCTGGAGCCTGTTTCCGATTCTGTGTCTCCCTCTCTCTCTGCCCCGCCCCCGTTCATGCTCTGTCTCTCTGTCCCAAAAATAAAATAAACGTTGAAAAAAAAAATTAAAAAAAAGAAAGGGGAGAAATGGGCGCCCCTGGGTGGCTCAGTCGGTTGAGCGTCAGACTTCGGCTCAGGTCATGATCTCACAGTTCGTGAGTTCGAGCCCCGTGTCAGGCTCTGTGCTGACAGCCTGGAGCCTGGAGCCCACCTCATATACTGTGTCTCCCTCTCTCTCTGTCCCTCTCCTACTCTCACTCTGTCTCTCTCTCAAAAATAAACAAACATTAAAAAAAATATTTTTTAAAAAAAAGGGGGAGAATGTACTGAAAATAGTAAATGTAACACAGAAAAGCAGTGAGGGGAGTGAAGCCCAGAATGATGACTACTCAGGAGCCCTAGAGGTAACTACTCCAGGCTAGAATGACAGGGAGATCATTAGAGGGAAGTGAGAAGGGATGAAGAGATGAAATGACTGAAAACTAAGAAAACCATGAAGATCTGGTATATGCAACTAGACTGGGGCTGGGGGGAGGGAGGAAAAGAAGAGAGAGAGAGATTTTCCCATCAAACTTTTGTAGGACTGTAGGAAAATTTTCCTTTCAGTGGCACTTGATCATTACACTGAAGCAATAGAAAAGAAAATTTAATTCCAAAGTATCTGTCCATTCTGCAATGAACAATATTTACAGAATTAACATACACTGATTATGGGTCTTCAATGTTCAGAATCATTGCATAGACTGATCTTAGTAATGCTTCAGAACAGATTTTTATGTCCCTGAAAGAATACTGTCCAACCCAAACATAAAGCTACAGACATTGGGAAGAAGGGAGGGAGAAATGGAAGGCAGAATGGGAGTACAAATATTCTTGTAACACAAAAGAGAGAAAACAGGAGATAGTGGCCTGATTATTGCAAAAAAGAATAAAGCTTGAAGTATGCCAGAGACACATTCCAATACTAACAGAACAAGAAGTATAAGTATAAGCATGCAGTGTACTAAGTTTCTGGGCTGAACGAAGAAGAAATGAGAACAGGGTAAGAACTCAGGGTGTAGAGTGTGGTGTGAAGAGGTAAGGGTGGCGTAAGTGAGACAAACCTGAGCAAGAAGTCAGTAGTCAACGTCCAAGGCTGTTAGGTTAAGAAATGACAGCTAAACGTACTAGTCAGAGGTTTGGGAGTTATGTACAGAATAAGAACAGAAATAATTAGAAGTGTTGCCTATGAGGAATAAGACTAGGGAAAGAGGGAGGAGGGGTAGGAGTAAATTTCCTTTAAGTAAAAGCTCATCTTTATTTTCAATTTTTACCCATATGTGTATTTCTATGATAATACAAATTAAAGGAGCTATGACAGTAGGATAAATATCAAAAATGTTCCTACAGATGTCAGTTTTTTTTTTTCTTTTTTTACTCTTAAGGAATTAACTCTCTAGAAAACTTATTCCCTGAGGTTCTAGATGACTAAAATTTTATGGTATTCAGAATTTCTAGGCTCTTCATGTATTCGTTTACTGATTAAAAAATATTTCGGGAATTTCTTACCACTGAAAGCCTATTTAACCTTCAGTGTTTGTTGGCAGTGTCTAAAAAATTTCTTATATTTACCTTTTAACTGTTCACTGTGCCCTAAATATCCACCCCCCCACCACCCACCACACACACAAAAGGCTCCTATCTAGACACCAGACATGTGAACCATTGTGTTCACATTTGTGTAGAGCCTGTAGTAGGAAGAATAATGGCCACATGGCAAAGTTGTCCATATCCTAATCCTCAGAACCTTTAAACATCTCACGTTAAGTGGCAAAAGGGTATTTGTGGATGTGATTAAATGAAGGAACTAAAGATGGGAAGATTATTTTGGATTATCTGAGTATGCCCAATGTAATCCCCCAAATCCTTAGAAATCAAAAAGAAGGCAGGAGAGTCAGAGGAAGAGTTGATAACCATAGCTAAGGCAGGAGTGACAGGATTGCTGGCCAAAGACCATAAACCAAGGAATGTGAGCTGCTTCTGGAAACTGTAAAGGTAAGGAAGCAATCCTCCACCTTAGTCTGTTTAGGCTACTGTAACAAAAATAACAGACTGGGTGGCTTAAACAATAAACATTTATTCCTCACAGTTCTGACGGTAGGAAGTCCAAGATCAAGGTACCAGCAGGTTCGGTGTCTGGTGAGGACCTGCTTTCTGGTTCACTGATGGCCCTTGTGTCCTCACATGGCAGAAGGGCTGAGGGAACTCTCTGGGGTCTCTTTTATAAGGACACAAAACCCATTCATGAGGGCTCCACCCTTATAACCTAATCACCTCCCAAAGCCCCACCACCTAAAACCATCACCTTTAGGATTAGGATTTTAACATCAATTTTGGGAGGACACAAATGTTCAGTCTATAGTACTCACCTAGAGCACCCAGAAGGAATTGCAGCTTTGCCAGCACCTTCATTGTGAATTTAGAACCCTCAGAAGTGTAAGATAATAAACTTGTGTTACTTTAAGCCACTAACTTTGTTGTAATTTGTTATAGCAATAAAAAATTAATACACACCTAGTGACAGGTTTTTTTTTTTTTTAATTTTTCTTTTACAGTAACCTACTAAGGTATTAGCAGACTTTTCTAAAACTGCATAAATTACAACTACACTCATTTTGGATCATTTTCTGATTATAGCAATGGGTATAAGATTTTCTTTAAAAAACTGAGTTTACTGTGTAAGGGATATATACACAGTTTGAATGGAGATCTTTTAAACCCCCACTAAAAGGACTTTGTTCCTAGTTCCACAATTAGCAAAGCCAATGCCTAATCAAGTAAGTATGATTCTTTCTTATTACAATTATACAAAAGTACACAGAAGCCTCATCATCTACAAACAATATGTTCCTGGCCTAATGGAAATTTAATTAATTTCTACAATGTTGGCAATGTTGGCTAATTATTCTGTTTTTTTTTTTTTCCAACATTCATAACTTATGTTTCTAAAATTAGGTTGGTATAAGTTAACTGGTCACATTAATTTCTACAGAAGGAAATTGTATGTGGCAACACAAAGGCCTTTTTACAAATTGGGTTAATCTCAACACCACAGGGCAAACTGTCAGGGATTTCTATAAAATGGTTGTTGCTATTTTGCTGCTGCTGATGGTTGTTTGTATACCATTTTTGTCCTTTTGCTTGTAGTAGTTATAGATTTCGAGAATACCATGATTTTGTATTAAAAGATCAAGGAAGGGGTGCCTGGGTGGCTCAATTGGTTAATCATCTGACTTTGGCTCAGGTCACGATCTCATGACTGGTGAGTCCGCACCCCGTGCCGGTCTCTGTGCTGACAGCTCAGAGCCTGGAGCCTGCTTCGGATTCTGTGTCTCCTTCTCTCTCTGACCCACCCTTGCTCATGCTCTGTCTCTCTCTCTTTCAAAAATAAATAAACATTAAAAAAAAAAATCAAGGAAAATAGATAATGTGAAAAAACTCACTCCCAAGGTTCAGACAGCTGGGAATTATTGTAAAGTATAAAGATATCTTTATAATGAGCATTTATCAAAACATATAATAGTTTCTTCAGTTTGACACATAAATGGCAACAGGTACTTAATTTTAGTTAAGGCTACAGTATATAACAACTGCATAATCAGATTAGTTCAATGGTTTAAAAACCAATACTTCTGGCATTGGCATCTTGATAAATTAATTTAGTATGTGTTTCACAATATACTAAGTGAAAATTAACACACTTCTAAAATATAAGTACTTAAATATGCACTACTTTGTCTACTATAGTTGTGTCTAGGATAAACCATCTGCTTCTATAATAATTCACACTTTGAAACAGTCCATAAGAACCAAGTAATTATTACTTCATCCCAATCATAAAAAGACTATATATTATTTTTTAGACAGTATGGTGGGAGAAGGGTGTGATGCTTCAAGACAGAAATGATTACAATCAGAATGGAAGAAAGATACTGCTTAGTAGATCTTAACAAGCCCAGTAAGAAATTTAAAATTCCAGAGAGAGGGAAAACACATTTAGAAGTCAGAGAGACTTGAATAATACAAGTAAACTGGCAAAGCTGTGGTCATGACCATATAAATACGTAAGTCAGGACTAGAGAAGAAAAATAAGACATGTTGGTTCTGGGGTCTGGTAGAAGGCAAAAAGGTTCTCTATGATTGTGTAAATTTCTGTCCATGAAAAGTTCTTTTTCTTTTTTTGGTTTTTAATAATAGGAAAGAAAACTAAGTTAACTAAGCAACATCCATTTTGGCATAATGGTATCCTCTGCTAACCTTTTCCAGATGAGCTGTGGCCCTGTGGTTTCTCAATGACTGTAAATTTCACAGCTTAACAAGAACCTGAGTAATGGGATATTTTTCATCTATGACAGAACACTAACTCTACTGCATCGAATTACTACAAACCAAGTTGTGTTAAGACTGCCATTATTTACCACTGAATTATAACAGATGCTAGAGAGATGGTCAGCAGAGCTAATTATACTTGCCAGCAGAAGGCAGAAAAAGATGTCATGACTGACTATAATAGATGGAGCAGAAGTATTATTTTGATCAGATTATATAGAAGGCTAACCTAATACCTTAAGGTGAAATAGAAACTAGTAGACATTATCTTGGGTTAGCTATATTACTGAATACACAATGCAGAACTGGGGGAAGTATTTCTAAAGGAAGCAGATATGCCACATAATATAATCCCTCTATCATATCCCTGAAACATATATATTGTCTTCAGAAACCTCCAATCTAAGTGGTTATCACGCTTAATCCTACTTGAAATAAGAAATTAAGATTCTACCTCACAACACTGCTGTAGGAAATAAAGCTGGTATTAATACTATAGCACAGAATAAAGTGGGAAATGCTTTTACCTCAAGCACTCCTAATAGAAAAAGAATGATGGCTTTCTTGCCACAGAACCTATGCTAGATAGCCTGTTGCTTTATGGCAGCTATTGGCTATACTACTGTTTCCAAATCTTTGGTTGTCTTTCAGTATATTATGAAATAAGCTGAAAAGCATTTTGTGCTTGAACCACCTAGTTAATGAAGCAACTAAAAACAAAATAAAAAATATTCTTAAAAAAAGCCATGAAATTAAGAATAAAATGTTAAACTAAATTCTCCCATTTACAAACAGAAAACCTTAGCTGATTTTTGGCACTTCACAGAGCATACCCGAACGATACTTCAGGTCTACTATCTCTTACATGCCTTTGTGAAATCCAAACGCTCTGCAACCTACAGTTGTTCTAAGTTTTTGGCAGACTCATTTGGCTTCAAAATCTGACCTAAATTGATGTGAGGCTATTTACGGTCAAGACTTAGCCCATGTGACATAACTATTCCTAGGTTTTGTTGAAAACATATTAATGTTTGATGACAGGGTGTGGCCTCAGACCCTACTGGGGGCAGTGGGTGACATACCAAATATCTACTACATTACCTTTTTAAAATCCAAAAAAAATCAGAATTCTGAAACATATCTGGCCTCAATGATTTTGACTAAGGTTTTAGACTTGTATTTTAGATTCAAATGAGTTACAGTGCAAAGTTACAAAAATATCTTCTGTACTATATCTACATGATAAATTAGCCACATCATTAACTGATGAAAGCTTAATTTAATTACTTTTAAAAGTAAACCATTAAAATCTTAACTTTAAAAAGCATCAGATAAGTACGTCTGCAGTCTGTATACAAGAGTCCATCAGTGTTTTCCTATTCTAACATCAAGTAAGAAAAAAAATTGGTTTTGTGTTCTCTCAATACACCAAAGATTCCTCCTTCTCCCCAAAAGTGTTTTGATTTGTACATGTGTATTTTTTATTTTATTTTTTGTATTTCTTTTTGTATTTTTTGTATTTTTAAAGAACACTGTGTACAATCAATAATAAAGCCTTTTTATCAGGAGTTTATTTTGTCATTTTGTTCACTGCTTTTCACTGAATCTCTTTATCCTTGAAAGATCTGCTTAAAGAGAAACAGAGAATTAAGCCCCAAGAGCCATGTAAGGTACTGGCTTAGACATAAGATGAGAATGGGGCACCTAGGTGGCTCAGTCAGTTAAGCATCTGACTTCAGTTCAGGTCATGATCTCACAGTTAATGAGTTCAGGCCCCGTGTCGGGCTGTGCTGACAGCTCAGAGCCTGGATCCTGCTTCAGATTCTGTCTCTCTGTCTCTGTCTCTGTCTCTGTCTCTCTCTCTCTTTCTCTCTCTCTCTGCCCCACCCCTGCTTGTGCTCTGTCTCTCAAAAATAAATAAACATTAAAATATTTTTAAATAAAATAACATTAAAAAAAAGAAATAAGATGAGAGGACATTGCATTCCCAGCACAAGAAGGGAGATCACCTTTATATTTACAGACTGGTCCACATAGTCTTCCAGCTACCAAGAAGTAAAGTATGTAATGGCTGAGTGGGGGAAAAAAAAATCGTTACCTGACTGTCATACCTTGAAAATAAAATGTATTATTTCCTTAATCAAAGCATAAGTTCAAGGACCTTGAAAAACTAAACGCACACACACACACACACACACACACACACACACCCCTAACTAGCATGTCTTGGAACCCTGGCAGCTATCAAAGTTCCAAACTGAAGGTATTTATTTAACTTAACCAAAATTGAAAACATGATGTAGGGTGTTCTGTTGTTCCTAAGGCAAATCTCTGAATCTCAGAGAATGTTATTTGAATACCTCCTAAAACAACCTAACACATTTTTAAAATACAAATTCCATTTTTCTGGTCTATTCTTTTGGTCCTTGATTAGAAATCTGGCATTCTGTTGGGAGGGTCAGTGTTAATTAGATCACTAAATTTAACTGTTTTCTGCATTTAAAAAGACTGAACCAAACTGCAGAAGAAAATAATCAGCGCGGCAATAGTGCCATCTTTTGACCAAAGCAGAAAGTGATTCTCTCCCCCTTTCATTAATTCCTCATGATTTACTATCAGGAGATAAACAACATCTTTGTATGTCTTCCTTGTAACGTGTCTGAAGTGACAGTCACTGACCCTCTTACAACAATTTCTGGTGTAGAAGTAAAGCAATCATCGATGTCTGTACTTTTGAAAAATTAAGAATACAGCTAAACATTACTGTGATTAATATATTTATTCTTCATCTTTCCTCTCTTCCCTTCTACCAACATTAAAGCATCAAGGCAATAGCTACCATCCCTTCAGATGTAAATACAGGGAAGCAATCAAGTGAAATGGACTTAAAGATTCCTTTATTGCCACAATATTCTCAAGCTTCTTCCCTTCCTCTTAGAAACTCTAGTATTAAACATTTTTTTTTTTAAAACCAGGTAAGACTGTAGTTAATTTTAAAAATTTTAAATGAGCATAGGAGCATCAATCCTGAAATTGGTCCCCTGTAACCATTTAATATTCAATTCATATTTCAGAGATTCTATTTAAGACTACTTTATAAGGTTACTATCAACTTATACAGAAAAGAAAAACATTTGTATAATTAATACTGTGAGAAACGTATGAATACTACTGGCAGTCTTTGTATCTTACTACTCAAATGACAAACTAAATCCAAAACTGAAAAGGTTAAATGCTTCCAGAGGACACTGCACACACAGCATATGTTCCTCTGTGAAGAAATTTTTACTTTTTTTTTTTTTTTTTTTTTTTTTAGAATAAAAGAGAATATTCCTGAATCAATGGAAATATGGATTTGGTCCAGGAATCAAATGAGATGTTGATTCCTATGTTAGCCAAGTGAAGGACAAGTGATCAGTCTAATTAGTAATGTTTCCTTATGTTTATTTGGTACTTAATTTAAAGAGCACCTCACACATGGAGTCTTAATAAAACCTTATGAGATGCACAGGGTAAACAGTCTGGCCCAATTTATCAAATGGAGGGTCACAAAGACTCAGTGACTTGCTCAAAGTTACACAGTTAATTAATGCAGCACAAAGACTGTTACCCTAATCTAATACCAGGAAAAGGACTGCAAGCCTTACCACTGGTATATACCCTGAAGCAAATGTTACCACTGCTAAAATAAATATGGAATCTAGGGCAATAAGACAGAGCATGCCACATGCATACATTTTGTCATCTCAACTGTCCCAAATGCTCACCTTCAGTGAGGAATAATCATATACTTCCAGGTACTTTTAACAAAAAGAAACTAAGAATTAATAGGTCTGGCACTATGACCTGCAACTCTTGGCTACCTGTTCCTTTTATAGAATATACAACCTTCACCTACTCAAGTGTTATAGCACAGAATTTATGATGAGGTAAATGAAAGCAATTACTTCATGTTGACACATAATTTGAACCTCTTCGCCACAGTCTGACATCTAAATCATAGTTGTAAAGAATTTTCACAAACTACACTCAACTGTTAGAACCTCTGAGTTAGTCACTCCATTAAATTGCCAAATAATTTGGAATAATTCGTAAGTACTCCAAATTCCAAAGAATCTGGAAATTAATTTAGCCAAATATTATTTACACAGCTTTAAATAAAAATATGTTTTCCTGGGGCACCTGGGTGGCTCAGTTGGTTCAGCATTCGACTCTTGATTTCCGTTTAAGTCATGGTCTAGAGGTTTGTGGGCTCAAGCCCCCCATCAAGCTCTGCATTGGTGGCACAGAGCCTGCTTGGGATTATCTCTCTTTCCCCCTCTGCTCCTCCCCCACTCGCACACATGCACTTTTGCCCCCTTCTCTCGCAAAAATAAACATTAAAAAATAATATTTTCCTCAGAAGTTTATTGATAAAATGATTACAAAACCAGACTAAAAGGTTCATTTTCAGCTTTGATCTTACCATACTATTTGATTCTGTCATTCATCCTCAACCTCAAGAAACATTCCCCAACTTTGGTTTCCTGGACACTTTCTTCACTCCTCCTTCTACAAAAGTCTAAAGTTCCCTTTCAGCCTCCTTATCCACCTTTCCTCTACTTCCTATCCATTAAATATAAGTCTTCCCTAAAATTTTATCCTTGGTTTATTTTTTTTAATTTAATTTAATTTAATTTAATTTAATTTAATTTAATGTTTATTTATTTATTTAAAGAGAGAGAAAGCAGGGGAGGGGCAGAGAGAGAGAGGGAAAATGAGAATCCCAGCAGGCTCCAGGCTGTCAGTGCAGAGCTCAACGACATGGGGCTGGATCCATGTGAGATCATAATCTGAGCTGAAATCAAAAGCTGGATGCTTCACCGACTGAGCCACTCAGGTGTCCCTAAAGATTTTAAAGTAATCTCTCCACCCAACATGGAGCTTGAACCTACAATCCTCAGATCAAGAGTCGCATGCTCTATCGACTGGGCCAGCCAGGCTCCCTTCTTCCTAAAGTTGGATGTGTTACATGTTATCTCATTCAATCTTCCAATTAAGTTTTGAGACATGAATTCTTATTCTCACTTTGCAGATGAGAAGACCAAGGCTAAGCAACTTGTACAAGGCCACTCAGTAAATACACAAACCAAGATTCAAATCCAGGCAATAGAGCTCTACAGTTCATGCTGTTAACCGAGGTGTTACCCTTGACACCTTCTTTTCCTTCCCACTCCAGAGCCAATCAATCACCAAGTTCTACTAATTTTCCATTGAAATTATCTTGCAAATCTAACCACACATCTCCCTACTATTCAGTTAGTTAAGGCCTTTGTCATCTAATTCTTGACTACTGTAAAATTCTTTCAAATTGGTTTTCTTGTTAAAGGGTATTCTTGTAAATCTTTGTAGCCTCCCAATGTTATTGTTATCTGATCAAGGGATTTCCAACTTGTGACAAACACTTTTAACTGTTCCCTAATACCAGTTCCCACTTTCTTCTGTAGTAATGCAATTTTTAATTAGATACAGTTAAGGCTAGTTTCCTAAATTGCCTTTCACTAAAGGTAGTCCTAGGACTAAGTATGACCCAGGAGATGTGAGTAGAAGTAATGTGAGGTATGTTCTTTTGTTCCTTCCTACTAGTTGCAATGCAGATTAAACAGCAAGAGCTGGAATAGCCACCTTGGAGCATGAGACAGAAGAAAGATGAGGCCTGGATCTCTGATGATTATGGACTCTGGCAATCAACTGATTGCTGGAACAACCCTGAGAAGCCTACTCAGGCTTTTACTCACTTAAGTCGCTATTATTTTGAATCTTTCCCTTTGTCTATTTCTTTCTCCATCGTTTAGATTACAAGAAAAAATGATCTTATACCGAATTTGGCACCAAACGTGGACTTGCTTTAGCAGAATCTAAAATGTAGAACTGGCTTAGTAAGAAGGCAATACGGGGCATGTTCAAACAATACTACCGGCTGGAAAGCCAGTGACTATTAATTTTATATGTGAATTTGACTACCCCATTGTGCCTAGGTATCTGGTTAAACATTATTCTGGGTATTTGGGGGTAAAATCAACATTAAATTGGTGGTCTTTGAGTAAAGCAGAATGCACTCCATAATGAGGTCAGACCTCAACCAGTCACGGAAGGCCTGAACAGAAGACTGACACCTCTCTTGAGCAGGAAGGAATTCTACCAGGTGGTAGCATTCAAACTTGAACCACAACATCAACTTTTCTTTAGATCTCCAGTCTGCAGACTCATCCTGCAGAGTTTGAACTTGCCAGCCTCCATAATCATGTGAGCCAATTCCTTAAAAAAAACTCCTTCTCTCTGTATATATACACACATCCTATGTTTCTCTGGAGAACCCAGAATAATGCAGCCAGTAACCCTTATTATGCCATAGAAAAACATTTAATAAAATCACTGTTTATCATATCTTGGAAGATAGACCATATGCTAAACAAAGCTTATAGAACTCTAGGGTGACTAGAACAAAATCTCAAAATGTTACTCTAGGTTAATGAAAGAAAGCTCTGAAAAGATCGCAGTAATTTGGAAGGAGTGCTGAAGGAATACAGCTCTCCTAAGGAAGGCTCTCTGCCCATGGGTTATAATCTAAATCAACAAAGAAATTCGATAATTTGGGCCTTGCTAGGGTTGAAAGAGTCGACAGATTCCATGCCCCAAAGTAAAGCAGTGATCAAAAGGTATTCCTGAAGAGGCAGCTCTTGCAGAGATAAGACAGTGGCCCCAAGCCTCGCTCTAGCACTTCTGAGCAAATGTTCTTATTCGGACCGTGGGATTTAGTCCAAAAACAAAGATGTTTCTTTCACACCTCATCCAATAAAATGGAACATACTCTGATATACACAACATGAATAAATATCAAAAACATGCTGAGAGAAAAATTCCAGATAATAAAGAATACATGCTGTTTGATTACATTTTATATAGTTTGAGAACAGGCAAAGCTAATCTACAGTAAGAGATGTCAGAACAACGTTTGCCTTTGGTGAGTGGAGCAAATGGATTCTGAAGAAGCACCAGGGATCTTTCTGGGCAATGGAAATATTCTATATCTTGATAAGGTTGTGGGTTACACATGCCTATGTAACTGTCAAAATTCCTTGAACGCACATACAGCCTCGTGTATGCACATGTTAAAGATCCACTGGCTCAACTTGTAGGTGGGGTAGGGGGTAGCTCCTCCAGCAATTATGGGTTCTTCCTTCAGCTTCCCTGATTTCTAGACCATGTTCCTGTGCAGTTCCATAATGAAATGCACGTGCTGGTCTGCAGATCACCCATATCATTATAAACAGATGCTTAGAGGTGATAAGAGACCTATGAAGGTTCTGGTGCTAGAAAAACATGGCTACTCTGTCCTTCTGGGTTCTAGTGTGTCTTTGTACTCTCCCCCCGCCCCGCCCCACTTTGTGTGCTGGTTACTAGCCCTGGTTAACTTCAGGTTCCACACCAGAAGAAGAGGCACAATTATACACAACTTCTACAGACTGTTTAACCAGCTTCTATGGATTCAGTAAGGTCTAATTCCTAAAAGATCCCTTACTTCACTTACAGAGATTCTTCTCTGACCAAACCCTAACTAACAGTCAGTCAGGAACACCTTGTTCCCTGTAGAATGAGACAATATTGTGTAAATAACTATCAAGTCAGTAAAGGAGTTAAAATTCATTCTTTGCCTCATCTTTCTAGGTGTTTAGTAAATTCTAATGCTTACATAATTATTTTCCAGTTTCCTTTCGATCAAACTTTTATTCATCCTTCTAGACCTATTTCAAAGTTCACATAATCTCCGAAACTTCCACTGACTTCCCATGAAATTCCTTCCTCTTCTATTTTTCCCAAGCAAGAAGTTTTCAGCTCCTTGAAAACAGGGTTTATATGATATGCATTGTTGCCTTTTTCATGTATAGCACAACTGGAAAGTATGTCCTCAAAATATATTCATTAAATGAATGAATGAATGAATGAATGCCACCTCAATTAAGAGGTAGGTCAGGCAGAGAACTTTTCAGTGTAAAACAAAAGAAATACGCTTCATTGCAACTAACACTCAAAAATTCTGAATAGGGAACAAACAGCTCAAGCAAACTACAACTCTCATGTTGTAGAACAGATGGAAATGTTAGAGGCCAGAGGCTTTATTTGGAAAAAAAATAATAAAGCTTTTGCCAACAAGTAATTTATAAAAATGAGATATTTATAAAAATGGAAGGTTTTTTTCCCTTGCTAACAGGGGTAGATAAACTCCTAAAAAAAGTAAAATAATCTATTAAGGAAGGTTGCTACATAACAATTGTGGTCTCAATTCTGATTGAATGGAATAGTTTGGTAAATTTTAGTAAATGAACTTGACTTTCCATAGGGAAAACCATGGCCACTACTTTAAAACTGAGATATGTGGTATTGTGATCTTGTGATATATAATATATAATAAGATCTTGTGATCTTGGTCTTCATTCCTTTTTCTGACACAGAGCTCCTAAAACCTTGAAATTTCCTAAG
This sequence comes from Prionailurus viverrinus, assembly GCF_022837055.1. NCBI lineage: Eukaryota > Metazoa > Chordata > Mammalia > Carnivora > Felidae > Prionailurus > Prionailurus viverrinus. Next base: position 117,106,988 of record NC_062569.1, read on the forward strand.
AGTGATTGTAACAAAGGTTTCTTTTGTTACACTAATGAGATGACTTTGGACCTCAGCTAAAGAAGGCTACTGGTTTCCAGGGAAACCAGTCATATGACCAGGGGATTGGAACTTTCAGCCTCACCCTCGAATCCCTAGGGAAGGATGATGAGCTGAAGATTTAACAACTGCCAATGGCCAACAATTTAATCAACAACCATGCCTACATAGTAAAGGCTCCATAAAAACCCAGCAGTTTAGGTCAGAGAGCTTCTGGGTTGGTGAACATGTAGAGAAGCTGGGAGAGAACGACATGCGCAGAGAGTGCATGGAAGCTCTTGCTCTTTCCCATACACCTTACATTCTGCATCTCTTCCATCTGGATGTCCATCTGTATCCTTTATCATTTTCTTTAATAGAATTGGTAATAAAATATTACCAGTATCTATCTTCTCTCTTTAGAAGATATCTCTAATATTACCAGTATCTACTAATTCTGTCTTCTTTAATAGAATTGGTATTCTCTGAGTTCCATGAGCTACTCTAGCAAACGGAACCAACAAGAGGGTCATGGGAACCTGTGATTTATAGCCCATTGTTTAAAAGCAGGGTGACAAACCTGGACCTGTAAGTGCCATCTGAAATGTGGGTGGGGGCAGCCTTGTGGGACTGAACCTGTGGGATGTGACACCGCAGGTAGAGAGTGTCAGACTGAGTTAAACTGTAGGACACCTAGCTGATATCACAGAGAATTCCTTAGTGGTGTGGGCAAGAACGTCCCCCCCCCCCCCCGGCCCCAACCACCACATTGGAATTAATACCAGAACCCTTTTAGACACCAAAAATACCATTAAGACATACTTAAAAATGAAGGCTATCCCTGATGCTGTCTTTCTGGACACATAAGGGAAATTTAACAGAGAAAGTTAGTGTGGGGGGCAGGCAATTGGATTTAAAAGGAAGAAAATAAATCTAGTCTTAAAAAAAATTATTAGCCTAATTTGATATACTAAATATTTTAATTACTACAAGGTAATTTAACAAATAATAAAACCACAACTTTAGCCAACTGTTAGTTCACAAAGCTTTTATGTTTAAGTTGTTCCTTTTCTGCCCCCCCCCCACAATCCTAAAAGTTTAATTCCTCTATTTTTTGTATCATTTTTTCCTCTGAGTATTTCAGGATATTTCCATTTCATTTATTTTTCCTTATCATCCCATATTTTTTTCCCATGTTACACTGTTGGCTTCTAGTATTCCTTTAGAATTTTTCTATTTTTGTTCCTTATTTCTTTCATTTTTCCATGGCCTGTTTCTCATCATTTCCACTCTGTTTGTATCAGTTTACTATTTCTGCTGGCAAATAGCAGTCTAAGAAAGCAAATACCACTATTATGTACTATGACCAAAGAAAACATTAAGGTGAAAAGTTGAAGCTCATGTACAATCTATCAAATAAATGCAGATTCAAAATTAAGTTTCAGGTACTTTAAGCATCTAAAACACAGATATTTCTGGGTTGATAGTTACCTAGTGCTATCATCAGTTTTAAAAGTATTATTTTACAAGCCTTGAGGGTACCCTTCACTATGCTCACAGTAAGTAATCAAATTTCTAGATATCAAACTGTTTATTATCAAAGAAGTTCTGCAAATTCAAGATAGAGAAACATGACCAAGCTTGCTATTTTCAGAGATGCCATACCCAGCAGCTATTCCTTTATCAACCTAAGAAACAAAAATAATGCTGATAATTATCTCCTCTCCACTGGCAGAACTTTTTACCTTGAAGAAGGAATATTTTTTATATAGTATTTTTATATGTGGTAGAGTGGTGTGATAAAAGATGCTAGATACTCCTGAAACAAATTATAAACAAGTTTTAATACATTTCTTATACATTTCTACTTGGAGATCTTTAGTATATTTTCTCAATTGTTAATTACCTCATTAAGATGAACACAGGAGGGTTGGTTAAGTTTGAAAAGCTCTCTGCTGAGACTGAATATAAAGGAAGCCCGTTTTGTGTTGTTTAAGTTAGGAAGAGTGACAACAGACCACATTAGGTCTGCCTAACTTTTATGTAGGGTCTTTAATCTACTATCAAATATTGTCTCTTCACTCATACAAAGAAAAAGAACTAATGAAAAGCTTTCAAGAAAACTACCAGAATTGACTAAATTTTGGCCCATGACAAACATGCTTATAAATGAAGACAGACTGCTTCTTACAGATTTAAGTGGTCTTTTAAAGTTTTTTCAAACTTTTTTTTTTCTTTAGGAAAAAGAAACTTTCTTCAAATGACAACCTACAAGTTTAACCAGATGAAGATATGCCTCTAGTTGGATCTAGCGTAGTATAAGTCATCCATCCCTCTCCCTCCCCTCAAGATGGCTCCTACAACAGTGCTACAGAATCCCTATGTCTTTATAGAGCAAAGCTTAAAAGCCACTATTGTAAATAATTGTTTAGAGGAAAACAACAGGCTGATATAGCATATGTTCTCTGATCACAATAAAAATTAAAAAATAATAAGATAACCAAAAAATACCCATATGTTTGGAAACTGGAAACAAACTCACAGTAAAAAAAGATCAACAGGGGTGCCTGGGTGGTTCAGTTGGTTGAGCGTCTGCCTTTGGCTCAGGTCATAATTTCACAGGTTCATGGGTTGAAGCCCCATGTCAGGTAGTCAGGCTGTGCACTGACAGCACGGAGCCTGCTTCAGATTCTCTGTCTCCCTCTCTCTGTGTCCCTCCCCACTCACCTGTGTGTTCTCTCTCTCACAAATATTAAAAAAAAAAAAAAAAAAGATGAACAAATTTAAATACTAGATCCTGAAAAGACATAAAACTTGACAAACCTCAGGCAAGACTGATTAACAAAAATAAAAGAGAACATCATTTTAAATCCTGAAGACACTAAGAAGATAATAAGGAGATACTGTATACAATTTTATGTCAGTAAGTTTGTTGACTTGGATAAAATGGAAAATTACTAACAACAAACTCTCATAAAACTGATTAAAAAAGAGACAGAGAAAACTTAAGAGTCCTGTAACCTTTAAAGAAACTAAATCAATGGTCAAAAATTTTCCCACAGAACTCCAGGCCCATCATGGCTTCCACGGCAATTTCTATCAAATATTCAGAGGAAAAAAATACTTGCAACTTGCCATAAACTGTTCCAGAGAATATAAATGAGAACCTACTCTTCAATTCATTTTATGAAGCTACTATAACCTTAATTCTAAACTCTAAGAATATTTCAAAAATCAAAACTTATAGGCCAGTTTCACTTATGAACACACATGGAAAAAATCCTAAGCAAAATATCACACAGAATCCAGAAAAAAAATCACCTATATATATTTCTACATATTACAGAATCATGAGGGTTTTTGTTGAAAATCCAAAAGAATCTATAAATTTTTAGACTTAATATATTTCTCAATATCGTGAAATAGCAGGAAAATGTCAAAACTGTCTGAATTGGTAGACTTAATGTAATTCCAATCAAAATCCCTACAGGTTTTTCATGAAACTTGAAAAGCTGATTCTAAAATGTATATAAAGATGCAAAGAACTGAAAATGGTCAGGATACTCTTAAAACAGAATGAAATAAACAACAAGGGAATATCTGTGCCTACATATTATGATATTAATGCCATGGTAATTAAGTCAGTGTAGCATTAGCTGTTGGGTCTATAAGTAAAGCAATTGAATAGAACAGGAATCAGACAGATGTTAATGTGGACATTTGATTTACAAAAGAAGTAGCACTACAGACTCCTGGCAAATGGACAGACTTTTCAATAAATGCTGTTGGGACAATTAAGTATCCATGCACAAAGTTAAAAAAAATGAAGAATGGAGAAGGAAAAGACGGAAGAAAAGAAAATAAGATTCCTACCTCCCACTACTAAGCAAAAATCAGCTGAGGTGGATTATAGACCTAAGTGTAAAAGTTAAAAAATAAAGCTTCCAGAAAATAACACAAGAAATTATCTGAGGTATGGAAAAGACTTCTTAAAATAGGGCACACAAAAAAGCATTAATCCTAAAAGAAGACACAGATGTAATAAATTATATACAAAAAGCAATAAACTCTTCTTGTAAAACAAAAATAAAAGAACCAAAACACCAAGAAGAGTGAAAGGGTGAGCCGCCATGCCACAATATGGGAGGAGATATTTGTGCCACAAAATTGTGAAGGGACTGATGTTCATCCTTCTTGCAAGTTACACAGGTAGCATGCCAGTTACAGGGATGTAGGTAGAAGACATGAAACTCCTAAATCAGAACTAATGGATGGTTAATTACCTACAAAATAATAGCAGCCAATTCAAACAAAATTTGAATCTGCCCTGTGGTACCACTGGTGCCCAGAACATAAAAGGAACTCAATAAACACTTCTAGAAAGAATATATGGTTAGGGGAGAACTGTCACCATCCTTGCCACATGTTTCTATGAAGAAAGAGGAGATTCTTCCTCCTCCACCTACAAGGCAGGGGTAGGCATTTTGTTGGAGTAAACAATGCAAGACTCTCCACCTACTTACTTGAGCCTCTGCAAACAAGGAGGAGAAGTAGCTAATGTAGTCAATGAATGGTATCCACTGTTATTATTTTTACTAGTGATGGAGCCAAAATGGAAAAAAATCACTATTCATGGAACATCACAAACTTTCTTGTTCTCTTGGACCTGACTAACCTCTGGCACAAGTCCTACCCTTTCATCTTTTTAATCATGTTTCAATGCACAGGATATAAAGGGGAAGGGGTTTTACTTTTTAAGTGTTTGCTGATTAGTTGAATGAATTCTAAGAGTTAGATGTGGGACTGGAATAAGAGGTTTCATCAGAGGCACCGGGTTGGGGTTTAGGGTGAGCTAATACAAAGGACTGGATTGTCAAATCAGATTCTCATGAACCTACCTACTATCAAGATTTATTAATAATTTCAAGTACACAAGTAATCAAAGTGCACAAAAGAAGCAGGGACATCCAAAGTGGCTACCTCAGTCTTGCTTATAGCTCAGAATAGCTCAAACAGAGCTTCTAGCTCAGAATGTTTTCTAGCTCAGACAAGAGATGAGTTCTCTAAGCAAAGTTCACAGGTAAGTTCACACAATGGGGAGATGTCATATTTCTAATATATCTTAAGGAGTTGAAAAACTTGTATGACGTTCTCTAGAAAGCTGTGCCTCACAAATCTACAGATTCTAGGCTGTGTTTACCACAATCCTAATCAGGGATATTCTGCTCAAAAAATGACATAAGTAGGAGTTCTCCTGACAGCAACATTCATTAGTCTATTCACCAAGGAGGTCAGTTATCAACATGTTTAACTGGGTCACCTGCCTTCTTTCTTTCCATGGGAGTGCCTCCATAGAAATCAAGAGAAATGGATCACAGCCCAGCTGCTAACTCCTTTCCCAGAGAGTTATCAAGCTCTTCCTGGATCACTGAAAAGGCTGATGTTTTAATCTCCACTAGGATTTCTTTTTTAACGTTTATTTGTTTTTGAGAGAGAGAGAGAGAGAGAGAGAGAGAGAGAGAGAGAGAGAGAGAGGGAGGGAGACAGACACAGAACTCAAAGTGGGCTGCAGGCTCTATGCTGTCAGCACAGAGCCCTACATGGGGCTGAAACCCACGAACCACAGGATCACGACCTGAGCCGGACGCTTTACCAACTGAACCACCCAGGCACCCCTCCACTAGTATGTTTTGTACCTATACCTATTTCTTGCATTTATGATATCCTATCATAAGAAAGTCTTTGATACTCCTAACTACCTGAATGAATGAATAAATGAATGAGGGATTTAATATGCAGTCATCTCAAAAGTATATTTTCAAAGACTATTTACTAATTAACATGTTCATGGGGCACTTGGGTGGCTCAGTCGGTTGAGCATCTGACTCCTGGTTTTGGCTCAGGTTATGATCGCACAGTTCATGAGATCCAGCCCGGCATCAGGTTCTGTGTTTATGGCATGGAGCCTGCTTGGGATTCTCTCTCTGTCTCTCTCTCTGCCCCTCCTGTGCACACACACATGCTCGTTCTCTCAAATTTTTAAAAATAATAATTAACATGATCATAAATTAAATAGACAAAGATACTGAATTCTATTCTGATTTCTATTATAAATACTATACGCAGTCAAAGAAGTTAAGTTGGTGTAAGTTTCAATGGGTGGCTTATTTTCTGCTTTATATTTCTTTGTATTTTTCAAATGTTTTATGAGGCTAAACTACTTCCATGTTAGGAAAGGTTATTAGAATAAACCTCTTCAGTTTAAATATTAATCTGTTGCTTACTTTGTAAAATTTGCTTTGTTACACCCATACTCCATCCTTAACATGACCAAAGTTGGGTGTCCCTCCTCTTGTTCCCTCTGTACTCTATTCTACTACCACATTCTTGCCGCATTTTAAAATAATTGCCCTGAGGACCTTGAGAACAAGGAGCATTTCATATATATTTTAGTATCTGCAGTGCCTAGCAAAGTTCTGATATAAAGTACTTAATAGATACATGACAGGGGTCGGCGGCAAGATGGCGGCTTAGGAGGACGCTGGGCTCACTGCACGTCCTGCTGATCACTTAGATTCCATCTACATCTGCCTAAATAACCCAGAAAACCGCCAGAGGATTAGCAGAACGGAGTTGCCGGAGCCAAACGCAGACGAGAGGCCCACGGAAGAGGGTAGGAAGGGCGGCGAGGCGGTGCGCGCTCCACGGACTGGCGGGAGGGAGCCGGGGCGGAGGGGCGGCTCGCCGGCCAAGCAGAGCCCCCGAGTCTGGCTTGCAAAAGCGGAGGGGCATGACGGACTGTGTTCCCACAACAAGCGCGACTTAGCGTCTGGGAGGTCATAAGTTAACAGCTCTGCTCGGAAAGCGGGAAGGCTGGAGGACAAAGGGAGGGAGAGCTGCTGAGGCCCCTGACAACAGAGCTCAGTTTGGTGGGGAACAAAGGCGCTCGCCAGCGCCATCTCCCCCGCCCATCCCCCAGCCAAAATCCCAAAGGGAACCGGTTCCTGCCGGGGAACTTGCTCGCTCCGCACAAACACCCAACTCTGCGCTTCGGCGGAGCCAAACCTCCGGCAGCGGATCTGACTCCCTCCCGCTGCCACAGGGCCCCTCCTGAAGTGGATCACCTAAGGAGAAGTGATCTAAGCCTGCCCCTCCTGCCCCCGAGCACCTTGCCTACCCACCCCAGCTAATACGCCAGATCCCCAGCATCACAAGCCTGGCACGGTGCAAGTAGCCCAGATGAGCCACACCACCCCACAGTGAATCCCGCCCCTAGGAGAGGGGAAGAGAAGGCACACACCAGTCTGACCGTGGCCCCAGCGGTGGGCTGGGGACAGACATCAGGTCTGACTGCGGCCCCGCCCACCAACTCCAGTTATACACTACAGCACAGGGGAAGTGCCCTGCAGGTCCGCACCACTCCAGGGACTATCCAAAATGACCAAGCGGAAGAACTCCCCTCAGAAGAATCTCCAGGAAATAACAACAGCTAATGAGCTGATCAAAAAGGATTTAAATAATCTAACAGAAAGTGAATTTAGAATAATAGTCATAAAATTAATCGCTGGGCTTGAAAACAGTATACAGGACAGCAGAGAATCTCTTGCTACAGAGATCAAGGGACTAAGGAACAGTCACGAGGAGCTGAAAAACGCTTTAAACGAAATGCATAACAAAATGGAAACCACCACAGCTCGGCTTGAAGAGGCAGAGGAGAGAATAGGTGAACTAGAAGATAAAGTTATGGAAAAAGAGGAAGCTGAGAAAAAGAGAGATAAAAAAATCCAGGAGTATGAGGGGAAAATTAGAGAATTAAGTGATACACTAAAAAGAAATAATATACGCATAATTGGTATCCCAGAGGAGGAAGAGAGAGGGAAAGGTGCTGAAGGGGTACTTGAAGAAATAATAGCTGAGAACTTCCCTGAACTGGGGAAGGAAAAAGGCATTGAAATCCAAGAGGCACAGAGAACTCCCTTCAGACGTAACTTGAATCGATCTTCTGCACGACATATCATAGTGAAACTGGCAAAATACAAGGATAAAGAGAAAATTCTGAAAGCAGCAAGGGGTAAACGTGCCCTCACATATAAAGGGAGACCTATAAGACTCGTGACTGATCTCTCTTTTGAAACGTGGCAGGCCAGAAAGAATTGGCACGAGATTTTCAGGGTGCTAGACAGAAAAAATATGCAGCCGAGAATCCTTTATCCAGCAAGTCTGTCATTTAGAATAGAAGGAGAGATAAAGGTCTTCCCAAACAAACAAAAACTGAAGGAATTTGTCACCACTAAACCAGCCCTACAAGAGATCCTAAGGGGGACCCTGTGAGACAAAGTCCCAGAGACATCACTACAAGCATAAAACATACAGACATCACAATGACTCTAAACCCGTATCTTTCTATAATAACACTGAATGTAAATGGATTAAATGCGCCAACCAAAAGACATAGGATATCAGAATGGATAAAAAAACAAGACCCATCTATTTGCTGTCTACAAGAGACTCATTTTAGACCTGAGGACACCTTTAGATTGAGAGTGAGGGGATGGAGAACTATTTATCATGCGACTGGAAGCCAAAAGAAAGCTGGAGTAGCCATACTTATATCAGACAAACTAGACTTTAAATTAAAGGCTGTAACAAGAGATGAAGAAGGACATTATATAATAGTTACAGGGTCTATCCATCAGGAAGAGCTAACAATTATAAATGTCTATGCACCGAATACCGGAGCCCCCAAATATATAAAACAATTACTCATAAACATAAGCAACCTTATTGATAAGAATGTGGTAATTGCAGGGGACTTTAATACACCACTTACAGAAATGGATAGATCATCTAGACACACGGTCAATAAAGAAACAAGGGCCCTGAATGAGACATTGGATGAGATGGACTTGACAGATATATTTAGAACTCTGCATCCCAAAGCAACAGAATATACTTTCTTCTCGAGTGCACATGGAACATTCTCCAAGATAGATCATATACTGGGTCACAAAACAGCCCTTCATAAGTTTACAAGAATTGAAATTATACCATGCTTACTTTCAGACCACAATGCTATGAAGCTTGAAATCAACCACAGAAAAAAGTCTGGAAAACCTCCAAAAGCATGGAGGTTAAAGAACACCCTACTAACGAATGAGTGGGTCAACCAGGCAATTAGAGAAGAAATTAAAAAATATATGGAAACAAATGAAAATGAAAATACAACAATCCAAACGCTTTGGGACGCAGCAAAGGCAGTCCTGAGAGGAAAATACATTGCAATCCAGGCCTATCTCAAGAAACAAGAAAAATCCCAAATACAAAATCTAACAGCACACCTAAAGGAACTAGAAGCAGAACAGCAAAGGCAGCCTAAGCCCAGCAGAAGAAGAGAAATAATAAAGATCAGGGCAGAAATAAACAATATAGAAACTAAAAAAACTGTAGAGCAGATCAACGAAACCAAGAGTTGGTTTTTTGAAAAAATAAACAAAATTGACAAACCTCTAGCCAGGCTTCTCAAAAAGAAAAGGGAGATGACCCAAATAGATAAAATCATGAATGAAAATGGAATTATTACAACCAATCCCTCAGAGATACAAACAATTATCAGGGAATACTATGAAAAATTATATGCCAACAAACTGGACAACCTGGAAGAAATGGACAAATTCCTGAACACCCACACTCTTCCAAAACTCAATCAGGAGGAAATAGAAAGCTTGAACAGACCCATAACCAGCGAAGAAATTGAATCGGTTATCAAAAATCTCCCAACAAATAAGAGTCCAGGACCAGATGGCTTCCCAGGGGAGTTCTACCAGACGTTTCAAGCAGAGATAATACCTATCCTTCTCAAGCTATTCCAAGAAATAGAAAGGGAAGGAAAACTTCCAGACTCATTCTATGAAGCCAGTATTACTTTGATTCCTAAACCAGACAGAGACCCAGTAAAAAAAGAGAACTACAGGCCAATATCCCTGATGAATATGGATGCAAAAATTCTCAATAAGGTACTAGCAAATCGAATTCAACGGCATATAAAAAGAATTATTCACCATGATCAAGTGGGATTCATTCCTGGGATGCAGGGCTGGTTCAACATTCGCAAATCAATCAACGTGATACATCACATTAACAAAAAAAAAGATAAGAACGATATGATCCTGTCAATCGATGCAGAAAAGGCCTTTGACAAAATCCAGCACCCTTTCTTAATAAAAACCCTTGAGAAAGTCGGGATAGAAGGAACATACTTAAAGATCATAAAAGCCATTTATGAAAAGCCCACAGCTAACATCATCCTCAACGGGGAAAAACTGAGAGCTTTTTCCCTGAGATCAGGAACACGACAAGGATGCCCACTCTCACCGCTGCTGTTTAACATAGTGCTGGAAGTTCTAGCATCAGCAATCAGACAACAAAAGGAAATCAAAGGCATCAAAATTGGCAAAGATGAAGTCAAGCTTTCGCTTTTTGCAGATGACATGATATTATACATGGAAAATCCGATAGACTCCACCAAAAGTCTGCTAGAACTGATACAGGAATTCAGCAAAGTTGCAGGATACAAAATCAATGTACAGAAATCAGTTGCATTCTTATACACTAACAATGAAGCAACAGAAAGACAAATAAAGAAACTGATCCCATTCACAATTGCACCAAGAAGCATAAAATACCTAGGAATAAATCTAACCAAAGATGTAAAGGATCTGTATGCTGAAAATTATAGAAAGCTTATGAAGGAAATTGAAGAAGATTTAAAGAAATGGAAAGACATTCCCTGCTCATGGACTGGAAAAATAAATATTGTCAAAATGTCAATACTACCCAAAGCTATCTACACATTCAATGCAATCCCAATCAAAATTGCACCAGCATTCTTCTCGAAACTAGAACAAGCAATCCTAAAATTCATATGGAACCACAAAAGGCCCCGAATAGCCAAAGGAATTTTGAAGAAGAAGACCAAAGCAGGAGGCATCACAATCCCAGACTTTAGCCTCTACTACAAAGCTGTCATCATCAAGACAGCATGGTATTGGCACCAAAACAGACACATAGACCAATGGAATAGAATAGAAACCCCAGAACTAGACCCACAAACGTATGGCCAACTCATCTTTGACAAAGCAGGAAAGAACATCCACTGGAAAAAAGACAGTCTCTTTAACAAATGGTGCTGGGAGAACTGGACAGCAACATGCAGAAGGTTGAAACTAGACCACTTTCTCACACCATTCACAAAAATAAACTCAAAATGGATAAAGGACCTAAATGTGAGACAGGAAACCATCAAAACCTTAGAGGAGAAAGCAGGAAAAGACCTCTCTGACCTCAGCCGTAGCAATCTCTTACTCGACACATCCCCAAAGGCAAGGGAATTAAAAGCAAAAGTGAATTACTGGGACCTTATGAAGATAAAAAGCTTCTGCACAGCCAAGGAAACAACCAACAAAACTAAAAGGCAACCAACGGAATGGGAAAAGATATTCGCAAATGACATATCGGACAAAGGGCTAGTATCCAAAATCTATAAAGAGCTCACCAAACTCCACACCCGAAAAACAAATAACCCAGTGAAGAAATGGGCAGAAAACATGAATAGACACTTCTCTAAAGAAGACATCCGGATGGCCAACAGGCACATGAAAAGATGTTCAGCGTCGCTCCTTATCAGGGAAATACAAATCAAAACCACACTCAGGTATCACCTCACGCCAGTCAGAGTGGCCAAAATGAACAAATCCGGAGACTATAGATGCTGGAGAGGATGTGGAGAAACGGGAACCCTCTTGCACTGTTGGTGGGAATGCAAATTGGTGCAGCCGCTCTGGAAAGCAGTGTGGAGGTTCCTCAGAAAATTAAAAATAGACCTACCCTATGACCCAGCAATAGCACTGCTAGGAATTTATCCAAGGGATACAGGAGCACTGATGCATAGGGCCACGTGTACCCCAATGTTCATAGCAGCACTCTCAACAATAGCCAAATTATGGAAAGAGCCTAAATGTCCATCAACTGATGAATGGATAAAGAAATTGTGGTTTATATACACAATGGAATACTACGTGGCAATGAGAAAAAATGAAATATGGCCTTTCGTAGCAACGTGGATGGAACTTGAGAGTGTGATGCTAAGTGAAATAAGCCATACAGAGAAAGACAGATACCATATGGTTTCACTCTTATGTGGATCCTGAGAAACTTCACAGGAACCCATGGGGGAGGGGAAGGAAAAAAAAAAAAAGAGGTTAGAATGGGAGAGAGCCAAAGCATAAGAGACTTAAAAACTGAGAACAAACTGAGGGTTGATGGGGGGTGGGAGGGAGGAGAGGGTGGGTGATGGGTATTGAGGAGGGCACCTTTTGGGATGAGCACTGGGTGTTGTATGGAAACCAATTTGTCAATAAATTTCATAAAAAAAAATAAAAATAAAAAAATAAAAATATACTAAAAATGAAAAAAAATATATATATATACATGACCTAATTTACAAAAAACTATAAAAATAATTTAGTACGAGAAAATGAAAATGTGACGGTAAACTTTAAGTAGGAGACACACATAAAATGTCTTCTAAGAACCCATTTTATATCTGTAATTAAGTGTTTAAGGTTTTTTTTTTTTAAGATTTTATTTTTAAGTAATCTCCACACCCAACGTGGTGCTAGAACTCACAACTCCAAGAGCAAGAGTTGCACGATTCACTGAATGAGCCAGCCAGGTGTTCCTGTTAAGTGTTGTTTTTTAAGGCATAATACTTGCATAAATACTCTGCTAAAGTTTGAATAAACCTCAAAGTTAACATTCAAAAAAAAAATAAAGTACTTAATAAATGTTGGATAAATTAATAAATGCTGATAAAATCTTATTTTCAAGATTGTATTTTTTTTTAATATGAATTTTATCATGTTCCATACAATGCCAAGTGCTCATCCCAACAGGTGTCCTCCTCAATGCCCATCACCCACTTTCCCCTCCATCCCCCCCCCCCCATCAACCCTCAGTTCATTCTCAGTTCTTAAGAGTCTCTTATGATTTGGCTCCCTCCCTCTCTAACTTGTTTTTTCCCTTCCCCTCCCCCATGGGCTTCTGTTAAGTTTCTCAGGATCCACATAAGAGTGAAAACATATGGTATCTGTCTTTCTCTGTATGACTTATTTCACTTAGCATAACACTCAAGATTGTATTTCATATTGTCAATCTATACTTGAGACATTTTTAGTGTTGAAAATACAATAGCTACAAACTTTGGATGTCTCTTCAACCTTTTACAATTGTATTTAATGTGGAATATTTTGATCTGTACAATCTTAATAAAAAGAAGTGTGTACTTTGTGCAAATTACAGATTTAAAAAAAAATTTTTTTAATGTTTATTATTGAAAAAGGAAGAGACAGAGTGTGAGCAGGGGAGGGGCAGAGAGAGAGAGAGACAGAGAATCCAAAGCAGACTCCAGGCTCTGAGCTATCAGCGCAGAACCCGACGCAGGGCGCTCAAACCCATGAACCGTGAGATCATGACCTGAGCCAAAGTCGGACGTTCAACTGACTGAGCCACCCAGGTGCCTCAAACAAATAACAGATTTTTAATCTGAGAATCTCTGACTCCTGCCATCTAACTTGAGAAAAAGAAGAAAAAGGAGGAGGTAGGGGAGTAAGAGAAGTATCAGCAGTAGCAATAGTAGCCGTAGGGGTATTAAGGGTTTGCTTGTGTTTTCTGGATTCCAAACATACGACTAAGCATATCATGATAGTATGCAAAGCTAACTGAATTAGTTGACCTTTAAAAAGAAAATATATACATAGCTGAAACACTGGTGGAAATCTTCCATTCTAATAGACCTGTATGTCCAAAGATTATTTTTCCAACATGAATATATCAACGTTTTAGTCACTGTGTTGATGAATGATGAGGACTCAGGCTTCACAGTCACCAGGTATCCCTTATCTCAGCTCAAGAGCATGACAGAGGTATTGTTGGTGATTTTTATTTTTTTATTGTTTCTTTTAAAACACAATTCTTGCTGTCAGAGTACCACTTTTTAAGGATAGTTATCTGGATGATTTATACAAATTTTCAAAATGTTACTGAATAATCTATGCTTCCTTTTTCAATGAGTTCACAAATTGGATTTTACTTGTCAAGTAGTGAGAAAAGAGAACCAGAAGGGGTCAGTATTTTAAATGTGATTGATTTTCTCTGGGTAAATAGATGACATGATACATTACTGCAATAACATACCAATATTTTTGTTATAAATCATACTCTTCAGTTCGTGCTTTCCCACCTAAAAATCATGTAAACTTCTCTTGCACAAACACCATGGCACTTTCTAGAGACAACATGTATATCATTTTCAGCATATTTTCTCACTCTGTTTATCCTAATACATTTAATAAAAATGAGGCAAGAGAACCTGATTATGTATGTACACAGTTTGTAACAGAAACGACTGCTCTCAGAAATTATTTTGAGAAATGATAATAAAGATATACTTTCAAACGGTATTCAATTAATAAAAATGTCTTATGTTCAATTATTCCTTATATCATTGTCCTACATTCTCATCTTCTGAAAATGGTTTGGGGACAGATGTGTAAGAGAGTTGTATACAGTTTTATCTTCCTGTATTGTAAATTAAATAGAAGAGTCTAATTTTTCCATTTCTGTATGGATAAATCAAAGGGTCCTCAATAAGTGTACAATGAAGCCATATGCTTTGGTATCTATCTCCTGTCATCATTGTGCCCTCTAATAAGTTTTTCATGCTAAAAAGAAAAATCAGGATTGATCACTGTTTTCATGATTATATGCATACATTAATCTTTAAAAGAATTTTTAAAAAAAGACTTACATATCTACTAATATTAGTCTTTAAAAAAAAGTGTAAATCAAGAAACTTCTATTAAAAAAAGTATCAATTTTAGGGGCACCTGCATTGCTCAGTCGGTTAAGCATCCGACTCTTGGTTTCAGCTCAGATCATGATCTCGTGGTGGTTCGTGAGTTCAAGCCCCGCTTCCCGCTCCACGCTGACAGTGCAGAGCCGTCTTGGGATCTCTCCCTCTTTCTCTGCCCCTCCCCTGCTCACTCTCTCTGTCTCTTTTGAAATAAATAAATAAACTTTAAAAAAGTACCAATTTTAATTTAGGTATCACATTCATAAAAACATGTAAGATTAATATTTGGCTACAGAGTATTGTGTTTTCAAAAGCTACAACTGTAAACACTGTGTAGATGGCCTATTTAATATAAATATGAATGATTTCTGATAACGTAAATGAATATACAGCCATAGAGAGCATAAAGTATCTTTGTGTACCATAATCTGTCAGCTGACAAATGCAAATACAAGTCTAGTCTTCAACAAAACAGTACAAAAAGTTTTCCTTATTTGCCTCTCAATTATCCTCTTGTTTTCTCCCTCCTGAGTGCCATCTTCTGCCCACAATATCAGGCCAGGCAATATTTGCTTGCTTGCCTTCTAACTGCTCTTTGCAAATGTAAATAAGGATCTACTATCAATCCTTTATACTTTTGACTAAAATTCACACATCAATATATTTACTCTCTTGCATATGTTTGCATTTGAAACCTTTTATTTCTTATTGTGGAATAAAAGGATTACCTTTTGTTAAAGGGAGGTAAGGCAATAACTAGGTGAAAAAGATTTCGAAAAAAGTAGGGAACTTCTTTATATGTGGTATGGTGATAGAGCTATGAGAAAATTACTATATATGTGTGTACACACCCACACACATATTTCATTTTCTGGAGTCAGGGGCAGGTGATACAAGAAAAATTGTGGCTAGAGTTATCATTTTTTCCTTTATCTTTTTAACTCCCAGACTTGTAGATGTCAGGGAACTAGAACTGCTTTCTGTGCCTAGAGCTTGGGTATCCCACGCCTTCCCCGGTATCATCATTATCATACAGCAAAGGGACCCAAAGTTTCAACTAGTCTAAGTGGCTCTGAAAACTCTCACACAGACCAAGCATCAGGGACAGGAAGTGCAGAGTAGCTGGTCAAGGAAAAGAATACAAGACAGCTGGTATGATGGTGCTCCCCATGTGGTTACATGAAAATCTACACCTGTAGTGATTGAGAGGTCAGTTTTGCACCTGTTCGATATGCTACTAAAATGATGTAGCGCTAAAGCCACTCCTTTTGGAGACTAAGACAATGGGGGAGGGGAGGGGCCACTAAGGAAGAGCCTTCGTTGTTAAGGCATAAGAAGGTGCCTATGTGAGGTTTATACAAATGCAGGACCTTCATGATGATGACTGTAATGCTATATGATGTTATATATAACATAATGATCTCGCATTAGACCGTGCTGACAGCTTGGAGCCTGGAGCCTGCTTCAGATTCTGTGTGTGTCTCTCTCTCTCTGCCCCTCCCCTGCTCACCCTCTGTCTCTCTCTCTCACTCTCAAAAATAAACATTTTTAAAAAGTAAAAAGAAAAAAAAAAGGAATAATGTAAACATCCAAAATTAGAAGATTAAATAGCATAGGATAGACTGACGCTATTTAATATTTCACAAAAGTTGAAAAGAACAAAGTAAATCTACAAGGAAAAAAAAAACTAAGAAAAATTAAGTACAAAAAAGCAAGTTTCAGATCAATATATACACAACGATAGCAGTTATTTTTTAATGTATTTCTCTATGAACATGTAATTGTAAAATGAGCTATAGAACAAGTTTGGAAGAGTGTGCCCCAAACTTAAGCCCAACAGTTAACTCAGTGAAGAAAGCTGGTATTTGGCTGGGTCTATGTCCAAGGGGGCTTTTTGCTTCATTTTCATTATCTGAGTTTGTTTACAATGAAAATGTTTGCATTTAATAGTTGTACAATAAAATATATTTTTTAAATGCTATCAAGAGATCAAGTAAAATTAAAATTGAAAAATATCTATTTATCCATTTAATGGATCTTAGTATTTTTAACAAGCATAGATTTGGAAGAATAAAGGGAACAGAAAATAGATTACCATGAATTGAGACAAAATGGGAGGAAAAGCAATTGACAGAATATAAAACACAAAAAGCTTAATAATGAACCGGAAGAAAAAGAAGTATAGGGAGGCTTTTTCATGAGAGAAAGAACAATGATATTCTCAGGAAGCCTGGTTGCTTAATCACACCTTAAAAAAAATTAGAGGTCACAATGGTAACAAGCCATCATAACACTTATTGTCTATTACAAGGCATAAGTTATAATAATAGCAAGGCCCAGAGTAGCTGGAATAATTAACCAAGAAGCCAGATCAACATGCCAAAGCTAATAACCCAAGAGGTAGAAGGGGAAAAGTGATATAAAATTCTCAAAATATCTTAGGGTTTAGTAGATGAAAGGCTGACAGTGGAATCATATGAACAGTTTAAATGCCAGATGAGTAACATCTACAAGAACCCTCTAATGGGTACTAACCAGAATAGCCATAATGAGCTGATACTTAATCCAGTACAAGAACAAGACTACATATTAGTTGACTGTAATACTTAGATAATGGCATGTATTCATTGTTGTGTATCAATCAGAAGTTGGAAGCAAACCACATTGTCAGCAGTGCATAAAATGTGAATCATTCTTATTCCACATGTAAGAGATAATAGGTGATAATGCATCATTTAACCATATTTTAAATATTTCAGAGAATTTTTGTTCAGCATTAAACAACAGGAATTGCTTGAGAGTGGAGTATAAGTAGAAATCTCTTTTAAAACCAGCACAGTATGTCTCACAGTGTCTCTTTTTAGAGGAAAGCCAAGTATCTCTTGGTGGTCACATGCTTCTAGAAAACTCTTAAAGGGCAGATAAGTGCTAACAATAAACTACAACTTCCTAGGAGGCTGACTCATCCAGAACAATGTGTCCATTACCAACAAAATACAACCTGGTCCAAAGCTACTATTATGGGGGTGCTGTTCAGGTCCTGAAGAAAGAATAGGGTGCCGAACCCTAGATCTGAGACAGTCCAGATATGCAAACAATTTTAAATGACAATACACAGCAATACCAAATTTCATTGAGTGGATAGGAGTAGTGAGGCCTTAGAGTAGGAGAGCTGAAAGGAAAAAGGTTAAGAATTTTCTGGATACAGCCTTTGGAGGAATAATTACCAACACCTACACAGGAAACCCTCCATTTGGGGACTTCTCTGTGTCATGATTTGTCATGCCTATTTAAATTACATTAGAAGCCGGGATAAACTTTTGTATTAATAGCCCTCACCTCAAGAGTTCTATCTGCAGAACAGGCAAATTGCTCCTTTGGCTTATCCTCCAGGCTGCCTTCTGAGAATCAGAAGAGAACAACCAATTTCGATCATTTGAACACGGAGCATCAACTAACACCTAGAGAAAAAAAGGATATATGATGCAAATACGTAGTACATGGAGAAGCTATGTAAAATGTGATTTAAAAAATAGCTAATAAATAAAGTCATGTCTTTTAAAGCCAAAAATATATCATGCTAAATTCTTCATGACCTTTCTTCAGTAATACTTTACACTTCCAGTGTTTGTTTTTCTGGGGGGGGGGGGGGGAGGGTAACAGGAGAACTAAAAGTCTACTAACGTATAATCACATTTCATACTCGACAACTACAGCAAAAATTTTTACAGAAGTTACTCATTTTAAACAGACATAACTATATTTCTGAATTCCCAGCATTTACTCTTAAGAACTAATATTTCAATTTTGGTTTATTGAAATGTTCTCTTTTTCTTCAACTGTCATACGCTGATATGAAATATTACCAAATTAAAGCAATACAGTGCACATGTTTGTACACTGACCCAAATAACATCTGATCTTTTCCTGAGTATCTTTGAGGCACTTGGAAATGAAAAACATTCAATAATCCCCAATCCCAATGTTACCGCTTCCTTTGAACCATGCTGACCATCAAATAAAAACTGCTTCCTTGTTCACTTTATCAAAATTTCCCAGAGTACTGAGAAATTGTATCAGGCTATGTCTGGAAGCAGATGGAAAACAACAACAACAAAGCAGCATAACAGCGGTATCATTGGGAGTCCATCAGTTTGTCACAATGTAATAACAGTACCTTGTCAAACATTTCAGGCTGGGCATCTCCCATTTCTCTGCCATCCAATTCAGACACTTTAATTACATTTACCAAAGGCTGTGGGATGAATGATTCTAACGTCTGCCTCAGCCACCTCAATCTCAGACTATCATGTTCATTACAGTGAAGATAACCTAAATATAAAGGATTAAAAAGTTTTAAACTGAATGCAATGGAACTGTTAAATTTCCACTTTTGACCAAATAAATTTCAGAAAGAAATTCATCATAATCATGCAGAAATAGGGCGCAGAGATAAATATTATGATTATGTTTAAAAAATAGCAATACACACACACACACACACAAATTTATAATAGTCATGCCTTACACAGCCCATCAGCTCTGACCACACACTCATTCAAATTTAATTATGGATTCCTAAAGATATGCTATGCAACCAATACCTCAAACACAGTTCTCCCCTAAAGCTCTAAAGAGCAAATGATATATTTGGTGTATGATCTTTCTTTTCCTTTTTTTTTTTTTTTTTTTTTTGTTTACTTTTGAGAGAGAGAGAGAGAGACAGACAGAGGAGTGAGTGGGGGAGGAGCAGAGAGAGGGAGACACAGAATCTGAAGCAGGTTCCAGGCTCCGAGCCATCAGCACCAAGCCCAAGATGGGGCTCGAATCCATCAACCCTGAGATGATGACCTGAGCCAAAGTTGGACGCTTAACCAACCGAGCCACCCAGGCACCCCAGTTTTCCTTTCTTTCCTTCCTTCCTTCTCCCCTTTCCTTTCCTTCTTTTCCTTTCCTCCTTCTCTTCCCTTCCCTTCCCTTTCCACCTCTCCTCCCCTCCTGTCCCTTCCCCTTTTCTTTCTTCTTTCTCCTTCCAGGAAAGAACATATTAAGTAAAAGAAAGTATATGGTGTATGGGAAAAGACACATAAAGTGCTGTTGGCTCTATGGGAAATCATGGGCTCAAGTTATGAGCTATAAGACTCTGGGGAAGTTTCTTAGCTTTCTTTTTTTTTTTTATTTTTTTTTTTTTTTTTAAATTTTTTTTTTTCAACGTTTTTTTATTTTTATCTTTGGGACAGAGAGAGACAGAGCATGAACGGGGGAGGGGCAGAGAGAGAGGGAGACACAGAATCGGAAACAGGCTCCAGGCTCTGAGCCATCAGCCCAGAGCCCGACGCGGGGCTCGAACTCACGGACCGCGAGATCGTGACCTGGCTGAAGTCGGACGCTTAACCGACTGCGCCACCCAGGCGCCCCTCTTAGCTTTCTTTAAGAGTCTCAGTTTCCTTTTGTGTCAAATGGATATTATACCTAGTGAAGGGATTCAGAACATGCATCTCTAAAACATGCCACTTTGCCCTGTTGATTATTTTGAGTTAAAGGCACCTGAATAACAGCAGATGCACAAAGGGCATTTCTGTCTTCCTTTTTTCTTCCTGAAAGCCGGAGATGAACTCTCACATGACAGACACTCTCCCTATACCAGAAGGAAAGAAATATTCTGATCATCAAGAGATGAGGAGTTAGGGCCCAGAGAAATCTGCACAAATAGACCTTGTTAAAAATTCTTCCTGTCTTCTCCCCCACATGGGTTACTTTTCCACAACTGGCACTTTATGTTCAACCTAGTAATATAAGCACTTAGACTTGGGCACTTTTTTGGATCTTTGTTTTCTTGTGGCAACTCCCATATACATGTAAAATTCTAGTAAACAAAATTTATATGCTTTACTTCTACTAACCTGTTTTATGTCAGTCTCAGCAAAATGTTATCTCCTCTACACTGGCTGCCTTAAAAACCTGTTCAGTTTAAAACGTGATACTTTAGGGGCACCTGGGTGGCGCAGTCGGTTAAGCGTCCGACTTCAGCCAGGTCACGATCTCACGGTCTGTGAGTTCGAGCCCCGCGTCGGGCTCTGGGCTGATGGCTCAGAGCCTGGAACCTGTTTCCGATTCTGTGTCTCCCTCTCTCTCTGCCCCTCCCCCGTTAATGCTCTGTCTCTCTCTGTCCCAAAAAATAAATAAATGTTGAAAAAAAAATTTAAAACGTGATACTTTAGTAATATTTCTAGCATAGGACTGCAAAAGTAGTAGTAACAAATGTTTATGATTATTAACAATTCTTGAGTCCTTATCATGTGCTAGGCCTTGCTCTAAAAACTTTACATGTCAGGGGGTGGGCCTGGGTGTCTCAGTTAGTCAAGCATCCAACTCTTGATTACAACTCAGGTCATCTCAAGGTTTGTGGGATCAAACCCCACGTCTGGCTTCACGCTGACAGCATGGAGCCTGCTTGGGATTCTCTCTCTCTCTCTCTCTCTCTCTCTCTCTCTCTCTGCTCTGCCCCGGCTCACATGCTCTTTCCCCCTAAATAAATAAACATTTAAAAAAAAATCAAAAACAAAAACTTTACATGTAGGGTCACATTTAATCCTCACAAACCTGAGGTAGGTACTTTTTTTAAAACTAAAAAAAAAATGTTTTTTTAATTTTATTTTTGAGGAGGAGGAGAGAGAGAAAGCAAGCATGAGCAGGGGAGGGACAGAGATAGAGACACAGAATCCGAAGCAGGCTCCAGGCTCTAAGCTGTCAGCACAAAGCCTGACACGGGACTTGAACTCATGAACCATGAGATCATGACCTGGGCCAAAGTCTGATGCCCAAGGACTGAGCCATCCAGGCTCCCCCTGGTACTTTTATTGTTATTTATATTTTACTAATGAGGAAACTTAGACCATGAGAGGTTAAGTAATTTGCCTAAGTTCAGAACCAGAAATCCACCAGACAGTTCCAGAGCCCTACCTATCGTTAAGCACCTCTTAAGCATCATGCTATATACTGCTTCTCACTATAGAAGGCACCTATAAATGGTTTATTCCCTAGTGAAATAGTGATTTGTCTTTCCTTTATTTAAATATATATGTACATATCTTTTTAATGTTTATTTATTTTTGAGAGAGAGAGCACATGCACACAAGTGGGGCAGAGGCAGGCAGAGAGAGAGGCACAGAGAGAGAGAGACAGAGAGAGACAGAGAACCTGAAGGCCTCAGGCTCTGAGCTGTCAGCACAGAGTCCAACATGGGGCTCGAATTCATGAACCATGAAACCATGACCTAAGCTAAGTTGGAGGCTTAACCAACTGAGCGACCCCAGGCACCCCTAAGTACACATTTTCTTAAAATTAATTTAATCATTTAAAAATTTTATTTATTTAAATTCAAGTTAGTTAACATAGAGTGTAGTATTAGTTTCAGGAGCATTATTTTCTTCTGCTGTGTCTGTTAAGTTCCCCATGAGCGAAATCATACATTTGTCTTTCTCTGACTTACTTCGCTTAGCATAACACACTCTAGTTCCACGCATGTTATTGAAAATGGCAGTATCTCATTTTTTTTCAATCACTGAGTACTATTCCATTGTGTATATATACATCTTCTTTACCCATTCATCAGTCGATGGGACACTTGGGCTCTTTCTGTAATTTGGCTATTGTTGATAGCACTGCTATAAACACTGGGGTGCATGTGGCCCTTCAAATCAGCACTCCTGTATCCTCTGGATAAATACCAAGTAGTGCAATTGCTGGGTCGTAGGGTAGTTATATTTTTAATTTTTTGAGAAACCCCCATGCTGTTTTCAAGTGGCTGTACCAGTTTGAATTCCCATCAACAGTACAAAAGGTTTCCCCTTTCTCCACATCTTCACCAACAGCTATTTTACATGTTTGTATATATTTATATATATCATACAAGTTATATGATATATATAAATATATAATCTATAAATACAAGCATATGTTTTAAAGTTTATTTATTTATTTACAACGAGCGAGAAATGTGTAAGTGCAGGGGAGGGGCAGAGAGAGAGGGGGAGAATCCTAAGCAGGCTCCACACCATCAGCACAGAGCCTGACGTGGGGCTCAAACTCATGAACCAAACCATGAGATCATGACCTGAGCTGAAATCAAGAGTCAGAGGCTAAACTGACTGAGCCACTTAGACACCCCTACAGGCATATTTTTAAATGCACAAAAGTACAAAGAACATCAAAAATTACCTCAAACCAATTGTCTTCAGGTAACCATTTAACATTTTGATAATCACACCACATTGCTTTATGTGTATACTCATATAAAACTTATATAAGTGGAATTATATATTATCCTCGAGTTGTTGCATCTCATTTTTCATCTACCCTCTCCACCAGCTGCCCATCAAAAGGAACTTAAATTATTAACCCAATATAAGCCTCGTTTTCCACATATACTATGCCAACACTTTAAAAGAAACACTACCGAGTCAACAGGTAGAAATGTAAGTAATTGTTAAAGGCTGCTAAATAGTACATGAGATGGAGACGCCAGCCTTTATTCATCCATTACCAATCACTGGGCATTCACATCGCTGTCACTAATAAAGCACAGTAAACATCTTTATACAGTTATCCTATTATAATATGATTTTATTATTATGACACAGTTTCAGAGAAATGGATAGGTTAGGGTAGGGGAATTTTTTACTTTTAGTAAATATTACCCGGTCCTTCCAGTAAACTCCCACAAGAAGTGTTATTATCAAAGTGGTGTTGTAGTATAACACGAGATGGGATGTTGTAGTATAATCCTTGATCTATAACACAATTATCTTTTCATTTTCCATTTGCCATTTGGTTTTGCTTTTCTGTCAATGATTATTCTTATTCTTTGTCCTTTTTTTTTTTTTCCTGTTCCACTATTTGTATTTTTTTCTACTAGGTAAGAGATATTTTCATAGTATAGATACTAACTCTCTATCTGCCATGTGATCTGCAAATCTTTCCTAAATTGCATTCTGAATTTATTTGTAGTATCTTAATTCTAAGATAAGTTTCACAATTTTTTAATAGTCAATCATACCACTTTTATAATTCCTAGGTTTTTTGGTCTTATTCAAGGCAGTCTATTCAGACTAGATTTTCAGGTCTGACTCAGCTCAACATTCATGCAGGCCATGTCTGGCCTCACCCCACAGGAATCACAGCTTGCCAAGAGGGGAGGGTGAGGCACTCCTCTTTCATGGAAGACCTTGGGCAATCCTCACAGTTGGTAATTTAGGTGCAAGATGATAAGAATCACACTGGGAAGGTGTAGGAGCTGTCCTGGCTTAAAAGCTTCATGTCCCATAGGAGACAAGATCTCCTCTAACAACTCTATAGGCACAGCTTCCAGGATCCCCATGAGGGACATGCCAAGTTACAAGAATCCGTGTACTCAGGAAGGCCCAGTCAGGGCATCCCCATGAGATCTCTGGGGCTTATTTATTCTTTCTCCAAGTGCACATGGATTTTACCCTTCAGGATCTTTTTTATCATGAGCAATGTTGCCTGGAAACATAGTGACAATATGTCCGGTTACCAGGGAAACAAAGCTGGAGTACTAAATGAAGGTGAAATTCTAATGTAGAGGGGAAATATTTTTGTAAACCCTTTGCTCAAATATATATCTGTATAAATATATATGCATTTACAAATCTATATATATCGACACCTATGTTATTGTTTTTTGATTGCCACTCCAGGATTAAAAACTTTTAATGATTTCCCATCATCCATTAAAGTTCAAACTAGTGATTTATTTCAAGGTCTGTGATAATAAGCTCTCACGACAACCTTTCAATTTTGCAACCTCCTGCTATTTTATCAACATACTCTGTGCTCCACCAAATTTGACTGACTTGTCCACTTCTCATACATACTTCAAACCTCTCTTACAGTACTTACCATAATTTGTCTTAGGATAGAGGTTTGTGTGTGTTTTGCTTACCTTTCCTACTACCAGTGTGCCGTGACTTCTATATGGAAAGTGCTCAGGAGATGGCATCAATTTTGTCAGGAGCAGAAAAGAGTAGAAAATTACCTTAAAGGGGTGCCTGGGTGGCTCGGTCAGTTAGGCATCTGACTTTGGCTCAGGTCATGATCTCACGATTTGTGAGTTCGAGACCCGCATCAGGCTATGTGCTGACAGCTCAGAGCCTGGAGCCTGCTTTGGATTCTGTGTCTCCCTCTCTCTCTGCCCTTCCCCCTCTCACTGTTCTCTCTTCCTGTCTTATAAAAATAATAAACATTAAAAAAATTTTTTTTTAAAGAAAGTCACCTTATTTGCAATTGCATGGGTAGTATACTCTTTTTTACTTTAGTTTATGTGTTTCAAATGAAAGAAGAGAGATCACAACCAACACAACAGAAATACCAACAATGATAAGAGAATATTATGAGCAATTATATGCCAACAAATTGGGCAATCTGGAAAAAATAGACAAATTCCTAGAAATATATAAACTACCAAAACTGAAACAGGAATAGAAAATTTGAACAGACCCATAACCAGTAAAGAAATTGAATCAGCAATCAAAAATCCCCCAACAAACAAGAGTCCAGGGCCAGGTGGCTTCCCATGGGAATTCTACCACTCATTTAACAGGTATTAAAGTTAATACCTATTCTTTTGAAGTTGTTCCCAAAAATAGAAATGGAAGGAAAACTTCCAAACTCATTCTATGAAGCCAGCATTACCTTGATTCCAAAACCAGACAGAGATCCCACTAAAAAGGAGAATTACAGGACAATTTCCCTGAAAAACATGGATGCAAAAATTCTCAACAAGATACTAGCAAACTGGATCCAACAATACGTTAAAAGAATTATTCACTATGGTCAGTAGGATTTATTCCTGGGATTCAGGACTGGTTCAATATCTGTAAATCAATCAATGTGATACATCACATTAATAAAAGAAAGGATGAGAACCACATAACACTCTCAATAGATTCTGAAAAAGCATTTGACAAAATACAGCATACTTTCTTGATAAAAACCCTCAAAGTAGGGATAGAGGGATCATACCTCAAGATCATAAAGGCCATATATGAAAGACCCACCACTAATATCCTCAATGGGAAAAAACTGACAGCTTTCCTCCCAACATGACAAGGATGTCCACTCTCACCACTGTTATTCAACACAGTTTGGCAATCAGTCAACAGAAAGAAATAAAAGGCATCCAAATCACAAGGAGGAAGTCAAACTTTCACTCTTTGCAGATGACATGATACTTTGTGTGGAAAACCCAAAAGACTCCACCAAAAATGCTAGAACTGATACATGAATTGAACAAAGTTGCAGGATATAAAATCAATGTACAGAAATTGATTTTATTTCTATACACCAATAATGAAGCAGCAGAAAGAGAAATTAAGGAATCGATCCCATTTACAATTGCACCAAAAAACATAAAATACCTAGGAATAAACCTAACCAAAGAGGTGAAAAATCTATACACTGAAAACTATAGAGAGTTTATGAAAGAAACTGAAGACACAAAGAAGTAAAAAAAACATTCCATGCTCATGGATTGGAAGAACAGATATTGTTAAAATGTCAATATTACCCAAAACAATCTACACATTCAATGCAATCCCTATCAAAATAATACCAGCATTTTTCACAAAGCTAGAACAAACAATCCTAAAATTTGTATGGAATCAGAAAAGACCCCGAATAAGCTGGAACATCACAATCCCGGATTTCAAGCTGTATTACAAAGCTGTAATCAAGACAGTATGGTACTGGCATAAGAACAGACACATAGATCAATGGAACAGAACAGAGAACCCAGAAATGGATCCACAAACGTATGGCCAACTAACCTGTGACAAAGAAGTAAAGAATAGGGGCGCCTGGGTGGCGCAGTCGGTTAAGCGTCCGACTTCAGC
This sequence comes from Prionailurus viverrinus, assembly GCF_022837055.1. Classification (NCBI taxonomy): domain Eukaryota; kingdom Metazoa; phylum Chordata; class Mammalia; order Carnivora; family Felidae; genus Prionailurus; species Prionailurus viverrinus. Next base: position 117,133,826 of record NC_062569.1, read on the forward strand.
CAGGTCACGATCTCGCGGTCCGGGAGTTTGAGCCCCGCGTCAGGCTCTGGGCTGATGGCTCAGAGCCTGGAGCCTGTTTCCGATTCTGTGTCTCCCTCTCTCTCTGCCCCTCCCCCATTCATGCTCTGTCTCTCTCTGTCCCAAAAATAAATAAACGTTGAAAAAAAAAAAATTTAAAAAAAAAAAAAAAGAAGTAAAGAATATTGAATGGAAAAACACAATCTCTTCAGCAAGTGGTGCTGGGAAAAATGGACAGCAACATGCAGAGGAATGAACCTGAACCACGTTCTTACATCATACACAAAAATAAACTCCAAACAGATGAAAGACCTAAACATATGACAGGAAGCCATCAAAATCCTAGAGGAGAAAACAGGCAACAACCTCTTTGACCTCAGCCACAGCAACTTCTTAGTAGACAAGTCTCCAGAGGCAAGGGAAACAAAAGCAAAAATGAACTACTGAGACCTCATTAAGATAAAAAGCCTCTGCACAGTGAAGGAAACAATCAGCAAAACTAGAAGGCAACTGACCATAAGAGGCTCTTAAATACAGAGAACAAACTGAGGGTTGCTGGAAGGGTGTTGGGTGGGGAAAGGGCTAAAGGGGTAAAGCACATTAAGGAGAACACTTGTTGGCATGTGCACTAGATGTTGTATGTAAGTGATGAATCACTAAATTCTATTCTTGAAATTATTATATGTTAATGTAATATAATATAAAGGGCTAAAGGGGTAAGGCGCATTAAGGAGAACACTTGTTGGGATGAGCACTAGATGCTATATGTAAGTGATGAATCACTAAATTCTATTCTTGAAATTATTATATGTTAACTAACATAGATTTAAATTTTAAAAAATTAGTTTACGTGTTTATTTTGGGAGGCATTAAAGGATTTGCTAAGGCAGCTTACGGACAGGCTAAAAGCTCTTGTCTAAAAGCTTGAAATCACTAGAAAACAACCTAAGACAAAAGTTTGTTACGGAGGGGATGCAATCCCAAGGAAGTCAGAGTGAGAGAAAAAAGGAAGTAAATCATGCAAAAGGAGAGCACAAATGTAAAAGGGTTTTTAATCAAGCTGGCTACAGCACTGGTCAGTCTCTCAGGATATGTCCACAGTCTGAAAATACTGAGCCTTGGAAGAAACTATGGGGTTTAACAATATAGGGAGGAAGAACAATGAATCTGCTGGCATCTTCCTGCTTCCTGCCTCTCATTGGTTAAAATCCCTCTCAATAGCTGCTAACTCCCACACACTTCAGGTCTGTGCTACCTGGCCCTAGCCAGAGAGTCCCAAGGCCAGTTACAGCAACCACTTAAGTGTGGTGATTTCTGCTGGTCAGCTGGCCGCTATCTGGAGGCTCCTCAGTTTGTGGCAGTAGTAACATCAGCAGCAGATACCCGCAGGAATAGCATGAATCTTTTCTAGGGTTTCTCCAGTCTGGAAACAATTCAGGTGTCTCCAGCCCTGACGTGAGGAATGACAGTAAAGGTGAAGCCAAACATATCTGTGGTGGAGCATAAAATGGGGCCAAGGCAGCTCCCCAAAGTCACACCTTGTCCCCATCAGATACTAAGAGACTCAAAGGAGAAAAACATGTCTCTAATTATTTTTCATTCCACTTCTCCCTTTTTCTGGTTTAAATGTTTTACATTCCATTTCCATTATTTTATTAGTAAACCTAAAGATTTTAACATGCATATGTAAAAAAAAAAAATCTACATTAAGTCAACCTTTACCATTTTTCCTAAAAGATATAAGAATCTTTTAATTCTCCTTCTCAAACTAGATGCTATTATTACTGTGTGTTTGGGTTTTATTTGGGCTTACCTTTTTTAACAGCACAAATTATTATCATTGTCTTCTACAGTCAATGGCAGATTCTTCCCATATATTTCCCATCGTCTTTGTTCTTCATTTTTTCTTGTATGTTTTATCATTCATCTACAATGGCTTTCCTTCTTCCTGAAGCACATCCTTCAGAATCATCGGTAACAAACTTATACTGTCTCTCTTTGTCTAAAAACCATGTCCATTTCACTTTTGCTCTTCAAAGATATTTTGGTGAATGTATTTCTGGATTTACAGTCATCTTTTCTTAGGACATTGAAAATAGCATTCCTCTGAATGCTAGTTTCCATTGTTACTCTCAAAGGTCAATCCTCAGGTTGTTATCTTTTGAAGGTAAAATGTCCACTTGACTGCTATTAAGATCTTCTCTTTATTTTCAGTGTTCTACAACTTGACTATAATGGTCTACACTGGCTTAGTTGTGCTTACACAAATTCAGAGAGTTCTGCTCTCATCATCAAAGTTGAAGACAGATGGTTTTCCTTTCAGTCCCTTGGAGAGGACAATTTCTTCCTAGTTTACCTTACATGGAGGGTATACCATTTTGGAATCTCAGCTTTATGTAAGTTAACCTCCTAGCAGATGCTCTCTTGGGGAGGCTCAGTCTTCTATTCTTACATTTTCAGGAAGTAATGAAAAGCAACATGCAAATTTTTCAGGTTAAGCAAATGCTCTCAAGTGAAAAGCTAGCTTCAATGCTTAGTTGATCTCCTAGGTTCCCATTATCTCTTAGATTTTGGTCACTGAGTATTTAGAGATCATTGACTGTGTTTTTCTTTAATATTATATCTTACATTTCTTAGTTGTTTTCAGTGGGAGGCTTGGTTAGGAGATCTAGTTTGTCATTCTGCAAGAACCGAAGTCTTAGTTACTTCTATATCCTTCACATCTCCACACCTTCACATCCAATGCCTTTCACGTGTAGTATGTGCTCACTAAATGTAGCTAACTTGATTTGAAACATGACATTATAATAAAGAATGAATTGCTAAAACTGAAAATCAGGTCAGTTTTTCATTAAATTATAGCTTTTGTCAAGATTCTCAATATAGCATTTTAAAATACCTCTTAGTTCAAATATAGTTTTATGTTGTATTACTGTTTGGTGTAGATGTAGATTTTATTTTAAAAATCTTAGATTGGTTAAACTTTTTTAAAATATGTAATATATGACATCACAACCCAAGTCTCATGTATATATATATATACATATATATAATACTATATATTATATATATGTACATATGTGTATATATATGTATATGTATATAATGTGTGTGTATATATAATATATATATTATATATATAATACTAAGACTTCCTACATTGAAGCAGAATTAACTTCAAGCTTAAATTGTCAAAAATAAACCAACTCTTGGTAATTTTTCATCTAAGCAGGAAAGGAAGTGAATTTAACAAATACTTGCAAAAGTCATTGAAGTTTTACATCTATATATGGTAGCCTTCGTCCATGGAAAGAAACTGAAGCTGATAGTTTCATTTATTAATTTATTTTGGTGCAACTGACTTGAAAAGAAAAAAAACAATTCTGCCTATTTTCATTTCTGTTCATTATTCCTTAGAGCCATAAGCCCTAATTATGATTGTCTGAGGAATTAGATTTTCCTCTCAACACTTCAATTATTATATTGAAATAATAATATTGTCCATGTATTACAAGTGCTATGAAAGCTAATGATAAGGTTCTCCCAGATATCTGAAAGCAATGTTACAAATTCACAAAAGAATAAAATGGTAACAACATATTTGTTAAAACATGGTTGACGACAGATTAAAATACACTTAAGAATACACCCACATCAAGATCCTGGTTTACCAAGTACCTGTTACGGAATGGGCGTGGTGCTAGCAGCTGCACACACAAGTGAGAACTTGCACTATTGTCAAGAAGCTGTCTAATGGAGGATGCTGGTAACATCAGGAGACCTCAAAACAGAGTCAAGTGCACATTCGTGAAAACCTGAGTTCAGAGCACAGCTCTGCCACTTACCTACGACAATTTAGGTTAACTTCTCTTTGTCTTGGTTTCATCTTTAAAATGGGGATAATAGTGCCCAACTAATGTGGCTGCAGGGTTAAATTAAGATCATGCACACCAGAGATAGTCACACTGTGTTCCTCAGAGCCCTAGGATTTCATAAATGTATTTATACAGAAATTTTGATTTATGCAATGTGATTAACACAGTCCTTGGCACATACTAGGTATTCCAAAATGTTTTTATTACTAACAAAATAAATAAAAAGTGCACCTAATGCAGGGAGTTCTGGAAGGCTTTCTAAGAAAGTTGATTCCTGAGTGAAAATCTGATGAAAAAGCAAGCAGGGCAAGAGGTAGAGAAAAGTGATATCTGTAGGGTGTGTAAAAGGCCTGGAGGCCTAAAAGGAAGCAGGAAGCAGAATAAAAGCAATTCAGTAAAGAAAGGAGTCTTTCTCATCTTTTCTACCACCAAAGGCTAACTTAGATGGCAAAGGTATTACTGACAGCAAAGAGAATTCCATGGAAGGACAGAGCCCTCAGCCAGAAAGTTGATGAAGCCACTCTACCAAGCTAGGTCATTCTTAGTATGTTAATGCCTTCTTATTTAGAGTAGAATTCTTTGCTCTTTTTCTACCAAGACCAGGACATAACAAAGGCTGTATTGACAAAAACAAAAACAACAACAAAAAAACAATGGCACAATCCATCACTGTGCTAACACGTGGGTGCAGCTGGACCAAAAGAGAAGTACACTAATTTCCTTAATCATCCTAAAATATGAGCTTTTTAATCATTCAAAGCTGTGAGCCTCTTGGCCCAGAGTAAAGGCCAGTGCTGATCTAAAGAAATTCATTGTATAAATGCACATTTAGTTGCAGCCATCATTATAGGTTTTGCTTTTAAAAGCTTATTTTAGCATTGCTTCTGCATTCCAAATTCAAGCACTGTAGCTAACCTAATTTGGGCTTTGAGCATCAGCATGAAGACATCTGTACTTCTTACTAAACCATTATCATTAGTCCTACTTAGATGAAAAGCTACTTTACTTGGAACACTGCCTGTAGTTCATTGCCCTTGATGTAAGAACAGGAAGATTCTTCTCCACTTCAAACTCCTAGAATATCAGTTTGCATTCAGATTCCTAATCAAATCACCTTCCCTATCATAAGTATGTAAAATATTTATAGCCTACCTACTAATAAGGATAATTTAGGATTAAAATGCTCTCTTCAAAACAGTACCCAAATTCAACATTTCTCTTCCATTTTTTTACAATACTAAAAATTCTATATTCAAAACTGATGTAACAGCCAAAATAAGAATACTGTCAAAAGAACACAAAAAGAGTGAAAATAAAAATATTCCTTATAACACATGATTCCATAAACCTTCAGGTCATTATTATATTTATTATAAAAATAATAAAATAACCTTACAAAATGATCTCTTTGGTTGTGATTTCTTACATTAAAAAATATAGCAAGCTTCAATAATGGAGGTTTAACCACAATTCGAAAACACACAGCATGTTTTCTCCTAAATACATATTCGTACCAATGACTAGTACAACTGGATTCACAATTCTCATAAAAGTTTTTGAAATCTATTTCAACAGGGAGTGCCCTCAAAGGAAGATATAAATTAAAAAAAAAAAATAAGGAAGATATAAATTAGTCTTCAAACTGGGATATGTATGCCCTAGGGATATATAACAACTTTCTAAGGGATAAGGAAGCTTGGATAGTTTTAAAGGAAATCGATTTTCAGGGGCGCTTGGGAGGCTCGGTCTGTTAAGCAGTTAAGCGTCTGACTCTTGATTTCAGCTCAGGTCATGATCTCACAATTGTGAGGTTGAACCCTGCCTCAGGCTCTGTGCTGACAGTGTGTGGAGCCCACTTAACATTCTCTCTCCCTTTCTCTGCCCACCCACCCCCCAACTAGTGCACTCACTCTCTCTCTCAAAATAAAAAAATAAACATAGAAGAAGAAGAAGAAGGAGGAGGAGGAGGAGGAGGAGGAGGAGAACAGGGAAGAGGGAAGAAGGAAGAAGGAAGAAGAAGAAGAATCAATTTCAGATCATCAACTTCCTAAAGCAGAACACCAGGGCATCTCTTTTCACAACGACCCTTCACCAACCTTATAACTGAGGAGCATGCTTCCCACCCATCCAGAATCTTATTACTGCAAATTGTGCCAGGGTGTAAAAACTTCCAAAGCACCAAAGGCAGTTAAACACATGGGTACCCTGGCTGAGAAAGTAAATGAGTTAAACAACTAGGCGATGTAGCCTTTTGTAATTGAGATGGTTTGTAATCCTTTGCCTTCAACAATATCAAAAGCAGACCAAAGAGTGCTCGCCTAACAGATCATTAAAATAATGCTTGATTAAAAATATCTGTGTGATCTGGGGTCATAACTCAAGCATTTAAAGAGCTTAGTGAAATTACTGTAACACAATTTCCACCATTTCCATCATCTTATCTCTATGAACAAAGGCATTTACATTTATAAAAATAAAAACATCAAACAAAAACCAGACGTAACTGTTGCTAAACCCTGTCTTCTCAAGCTGTAAGTAATATTTATCCAGGGAAATCTCAAATAATTTTTTGAAACAGTCTCATCATCTAATTAAGAAAAGAATTTTTGATGAATGTTGACTCATTACTTTTAATATTTATAAAAATGTACATTTAAATACATTTCATCATTTTTGTACTCATAATAGTAATAAGTTACTTCCAAAGAACTTTTCAAAATCTTTTAGAACTGCATTGTCTAACACCATCCCCGTTTGCCACATGTGACTATAAGCCCTTAGAAGGTGGCAGCTAGTCCAAACTGAAATGTGCTTTAAAATATCCACTTTAGGGGCGCTTGGGTGGCTCAGTCAGTTAAGTAGCCGACTTCAGCTCAGGTCATGATCTCATGGTCCGTGAGTTCAAGCTCCACGTCGGGCTCTGTGCTGACAGCTCGGAGCCTGGAGCCTGTTTCAGATTCTGTGTCTCCCTCTCTCTCTGACCCTCCCCCATTCATGCTCTGTCTCTCTCTGTCTCAAAAATAAATAAACGTTAAAAAAATTAAAAAAATATATCCACTTTAAAGACATTCTAAGAAAATTAGAATGCAAAATACTTCATTAATAACTTTTATTTTGATTACATGCTGAAATAATATTTTGGATGTACTGGGCTACAATGTACTACTAAAAGTAATCTCAACTGTGTTTTTCTACCTTTTTTACATGAGTACCTAAAAATATAAAATTTTATGTACACTTCATATTATATTTCTACTGGACAGAACTTATAACCAATGATACAAAAAAATGGTTTTAAATGTGTATATTTTTGTTGCTTAAAAGTATGACAAGGTATCAATACAAGATTCTTAAGTATGAAAGTAACAATAAAAAATGTTTGTTATTATCTTATCAGGATTCATGTATCTGACAGATTTGTGTTTATAAAATGCTGCAGTTGTGTTCAAAATTATCTGCTACTATTTAGCTAGGAAAAAAAAATGCTATTACATTGATTTCCTCAGCTAAAACTTCCATTCTTCTACATACTGTCCTGATTTTCAGGCTTCCAAAGTCTGCAAACTCAATTTTACATTTCTCCCCATGTACTTTAAGTATTTTGTAATACATGGCTATTTCAGAGTTGTCAATTACTGAAAGAAAAGCACACTACCTGGATAAGCGCACTGCAGCAGAGCTATTGATTTGCCTCCAGGAGCTGCACACAGATCCAGAACCTTCTCCCCATCTCTTAACTCCAGAGCCAATACTGGGAGAAGAGAGGCGGCATTCAGGAGATAGTATTTTTTTAGATTTCCAATTTGGTGTCTTTCTGAAGGCATTCTGTCTGGAGTTTTACTAAGGTAACACTTCATTGATTTGGGATAGTAGGGTAAAGATCCTTGAAAGAGTGTGTGATAGCCCTTTAAACGTAAATCTTTTTCCAGTTCAAAAGAATAATTGAATCGGTTAAGAAGGACAGCATATTGCCAGCATGATGGTGTTATTAGTATATCCCTAGAAATAGAAAAAGAAAAACAAATAAACATTAGTATTACACACACCAATATAATTTTGTAAGTAATTGCGTGAATGGGGTCTTAGTCTACACTTACCTGTGTTTTTTTTCAGAGTCAGGGTTATTACCATCGACTTTGCCCTTTTGCCTCCGACTATGATATGGCTCAGTCTACTGGTGTTATGACATCCTGCCTTTATTTAAAACTTTGGCATTTTATTCATCATAGGTTTTCTTTCTTTTGCATCAATTGTGCCCATTAAGGAATCATTTATTTTGATTATTGGGTTTTAGGGGCCCCTTAATATCTGCATCAGAAGGAATGCCTCCTATGCCTCAGCCTAGTCCCTTCCTGCAGAACATCTTGCCAAAAACACGTCTGTTTTTACATACCTCTGAACACATCAAAATAGATGTCAGTCTATCACTCTGCACAAGGAAGGGTTTTTCATAAAGACAAAATTTAAAACCTGAGACTGCTAATATTGGAAGGAAAAATACTATCATTAAAGAGTGTTTAAAGGAGTGAGTGTTAAAGTCTTCCTCTCATGAAATCAAAGTATGGAAAACTAACTATAGTCAACTCTATCGTAACAGTTAATGAGGCGCTCAATGGCTCAGATGATACAAAACCAAGGATGATTTAAAAATCACTTACGGCTTGATAGTGCCACCCCCCCCACACACACACACACACCTCCACCAGCAGATTTTACCTTCCTAATTTCTTATTCAGTCCAACATCTAGATCTCTTAACAGTCACAAGCTCACATCAACTGACAGATGATACAGCAGGAAATATTTATTTACAAACTGACCTTTCTAGCTGAGTTATTTGGGAGCCTCATTAACCATGGTCAATTAAATAAATTCCAGCTGCTACTCACCCTGGAGTTGCCTATGTGAGAAATGGCTGGATTGAAATGTAACACCTGCGACTGGAATTGTGCCATGTGAATTTCAACTGGGGACTAATATGTGAAACTGCTTTCTCCTTCACTGCCTCTTACTATGATGGTGCATCATCATAGGACCCAGTACCTGTTTTAGGAATTCTGGAGGATGACAGCCTCTTTTTTTCTTTTTTTTTTTTAACATTTTATTTTTTGAGAGAGAGAGTGTGTGTGTGAGTGGGGAGGTGCAACGAGAGGGAGACACAGAATCTGAAGCAGGCACCAGGCTCTGAGCTGTCAGCAGAGCCTGACGCGGGGCTCAAACCCACGAACCGCGAGATCATGACCTGAGCTGAAGTCGGACACTTAACTGACTGAGCCACTCAGGCGCCCAGCCTCTTTTTTTAAGAACATGCTTTGCAAACTTTAGCATGCGTCCAGTGTCTATAAAAGACTGCTGAGCCCTACCCAAGGACTTTCTGATTCAGTGGGTCGGAGATGCGGCCTGAGAATTTGCATTTCTAGCAAGCTCTCAAGTGAGAATGATGTTGCTAATCTTCGGGGCCATACTTTGGGAACCAATGCATTAAAATGGACCCAAAAGGGAAATCTGTGAACGTCACTGCTGTAACTCTTACTTCAGTACATCCTAATCATACCCTCCAAACTGGATGAAAATCTACTTACAATTTTGAATCACACAGTAACAGAGAAATAATGGTCAGAAACATAATTCATACAGATTGGAGTGGCTTGGCTGACATGTGTCCATCCCTTTAGCTAACAAAGGTAGGTCACTTTCAATTGGTTAATATCTGACAGAGCAAATCTCTATTCTCTTTTTTTTCTTAAGAATTTCCAAAGTGATTATAGAATGTTTATTCTTTCAGATGAACTTCAGAAATCAGTGTGTCAGTTAATAATTTATAAAATATCTGCAAACATAGAAACTTTGACTGGGATTATATTAAATGTACTAAATTTGGGAAGAATTAACACCCTTATTGCAGTTAGTCTCCACACTGAACTATATGTTTATGGATTTATTCACATTTTCTTTTAGATCACTTAGTATAAAGGTTATTAATCTTGCATATTTCTTTTCAACCTTATTGTACATAAAAGGACAGTTAGTTTAGGAATGCTAGTTATTTTCATATATTACACAATATGTTAAATCTTGAAGGATAAGGAGGAATTAGTTACAGGACAAAATGAGAAAGAAGTTCAAGGGCAAAGGCTATAGCACATGCACAGGCACATTCCCATTTGGGGAATTAAAAGTAGTCTAGGGGCGCCTGGGTGTATCAGCTGGTTGAGTGTCCAACTTCAGCTCAGGTGGAGATCTCACAGTGTGTAAGTTCAAGGCCCGCATCAGGCTCACTGTTGTCAGCGCAGAATCCGCTTCGGATCCTCTGTCCCTCTCTTTCTCTGCTCCTTCCCCGCTCCCACTCTCTCAAAGATGAATAAACATTAAAAAAAAAAAAAAACAGTCTAATGTGGTTTATGGAAGATTATATGGGTCAAGTATAAGATGATAAAGTTTTAAAATTTTATCCTGTATGTGATGGGAAGTTATTGAAGGACTTTGGGAAGACAGCCTCACTGGATTTAAAAACACACACTTACGGCAGGATGAGGCAGGAAATCTTCAGAAATTGTCCTCATTCTTTAACAACTAGATAAAACAAGAACTTGCTTAAACAAATTTTCTTGGGAATGCAAGCTGGTCAGCCACTCTGGAACAGTATGGAGGTTCCTTCTAAAAACAGAACTACCCTACGACCCAGCAATTGCACTACTAGGCATTTATCCAAGGGATACAGGTGTGCTGTTTCGAAGGGACACATGCACCCCAATGTTTATAGCATCACTATCAACAATAGCCAAATTATGGAAAGAGCCCAAACGTCCATTGATGGATGAATGGATAAAGAAGACATGGTATATATATGTATCTATGTGTGTGTGTGTGTTTGTGTGTGTGTGTGTGTATATACACACACACACACACAGATACATACATACACATATACATGTGTATATGTATATATACACATATATACATACATACATACATACATAGTGGAGTATTATTCAGCAGTCAAAAAGAATGAAATCTTGCCATTTGCAACTACATGGATGGAACTGAAGGGTATTATGCTAAGTGAAATTAGAGCAAGACAAAAATCATATGACTTTACTCATATGAGGACTTTAAGAGACAAAACAGATGAACATAATGGAAGGGAAACAAAAATAACATAAAAGCAGGGAGGGGGACAAAACAGAAGAGACTCATAAATATGGAGGACAAACTGAGGGTTACTGGAGGGGTTGTGGGAGGGGCTAAATGGGTAAGGGGCACTAAGGAATCTACTCCTGAAATCATGTATGCTAACTGATTTGGATGCAAATTTTAAAAAAATAAAAAATAAAACAAGTTTAAAAATAAATAAATATTCTGATTCCTCCTAACATATACCCTGCCCTACTGAACTACTTGAAGTTCCTGGAACATGTTGTCTTTAGCCTTTACTGGTCTCAGTATAAACTGCTCCCTCTGCCTAGAATGACCCTTCCTCTGACCTACAATGACCCACCTGTAGCCTGGTTGACTCCCCTACTCTCTACTGAGGGGGGTGGTTTAGGATTTCTCTCCCCAGGGAAGTCTTTCTACCCACAACCCAACTAACCTGCTCCACCTCACCCTGATACTAATAACAAAAATACTGATTATATACTTACAATATGCATTTTGCATGCTTACCCCATGTAACTATCACTACCGTGAAGAGGAGCTATGATACCCATTTTTGAACTTACGTAACTAAAACTTTCAGAAATTCGGCAACTTACCCAAAGCTACATCACTACTAACCAGAAGTACCTGGTTCAAAAATCTGGCTGACATAGTCTGAGATCTGGTACTGTAGCATTAGTGGCATACCACAGGGAGAGACAGAGAATTTGCACCTAACCCTCACTTAGTGTCAGCGCCCTGGCCTGCCATCACTTCCAACACTGGGGAATAGCCTGACGCACACTGCCCTGAGGACCCAACATGTGACCACTCGATGAACGGGCTACTCAGGCTGGTGCTTCCTAGCCCTGAGAAAACAAAACTGCCTATTAATGTTGATCTCAGCTCCCCCTGCACTCAGCTACCAGTGGCGTTCCTCCCTCCAGCATGGGCACGTGCGTGTGCACACATACACATACGCGCGCGCGCGCGCACACACACACACACACACACACACACACACACACAAATTCTTCAGTGCTTGTGATGGCAGGATGATGCCCCTGAGGCTGGCATGCCAATGGCTACTCAAGTCCAAAGCTCTGACTGGATGGGCAAGTAACCTGTCAGACAGTGGAGATTATAGTGTACAGACAGTGTACATTAGAGGACTCAAGAAGACATTCTCCACTCTCAAGATTCATGAGGAGTCTGAAGCTGTTCCACTTACTGGTCTTCAATGACAGAAATTCAAGTACATCAGCAGCCAGATGAACTGGGACCCACAAGATGAGTGACCTGCAAATGTTTTGCTAGTACCTCCAACTGACACCATTTTGAAAAAAACTATGTACCCTCTGGCACATTTTAAGTTGACATCAAAATCTTCACCATATGTTTAAGAATGTAATTTCCAGCATACTATAAAAATTGACATTTTAAAATATAAATTATACCACTTTTTAAAATGTATCCAATGGAACCTAAATACCAAAGTGATTTTGAAACCCATCATTGTCCATTTAAAAATTCATGGAGTGACTCTTCTTAAACAGGTGAAAATTTTACAGCTCCTTTTTATATTTACATTCTATTTCCCCATATCACTTTATCCTAATACATTTTCGTGCTTGAAATCTTTTATTGCCTTATTGTACTTCTCTGCTACACACACACACACACACACACAGTGTATATATACTAAATTTGTTTTCCTTGCGGCCTAAATCTCTGTTAAAATGATAACTTGTTAGAGCTGTCATTACAAAATTGATGAAAATAACCTATTACTGATTTGATAATAATTAAACATAAAAAGAAAAGGTGAGGGGTGCCTGGGTGGCTCAGTCGGTTAAGCATCCGACTCTGGATCTCGATTCAGATCATAGTCTCACGGTTTATGAGCCCTGCATAGGGCTCTGGCACTGACAGCATGGGGCCTGCTTGGAATTCTCTCTTCCTCTTTCTCTGACACTACCCCACTCATGCTCTCTCTAAATAAATAAACTTAAAAAAAAATTTTAAAGAAAGGAAAAGTGATAGGAAATGGATCTCAATGAAATGAGTTTCAACTGCCCCCATACATCCAGAAATGAATATTACCTAGTGCTATACTGAGTCAGGGTTCAAATCAATTTTATTCCTATTTTGTTTTCACAAAGGTTGATAAAAAAACTTCACTTACATAAATGGGTGGGAATTTAATGTTTTCCTATAGCAGTATCTCCCCTTTTGACTTGTATTTCTTCCTGAGTAATTTTCCCAAATTATTTAATGACCTATCTTCAAAAATACTTTAAATGATCTGTTAATTGACAACTCAATTGGAGCTCCTTACTTTTGTTAAAAGCAAACCTTGGAAACCACATGACCTGTCAAAGATTTGTTAGTCATTAGTCATTTACTTTCTAAACCCTTACAATGACATTCCAACAGCCTCTGGCATGTGGAGGTGTTGACACCCTGGAAAAATGCAATGTGCAAAAGTCAGGATGGTTAAAGTGTGTCTTTTTTTTGTAAAGTGGGAGAAAGACAGTAACAGAAAGGCAGGTTTTGAAAAGAGAGTAAATACTCTCTTAGGCACCTAAGGAAACTGGTTTTCTGAAAGAGCATACATGAAAACTGAGAATCTACAAGTTGATTGCTGTAACTTGCCTGTGCCCAAATATCCCTTGAAAAATTATATAATGTATTATTTTATAATTATTTGATTTATCATTGATATTATTTTCATTCAATTTTTTTTGTGAGTTCTTCTTACTGTTCTATTCTCCACTCTACCTTCCTACCTAATGATGAAGATGAAAAATCATTTTATCTAGGTATTGCTAAGCAAAATTAGTATAACCCTGTCAATTACAAAATCAATTAAATTTTTATGGTTAAAAAAATTAAAATCCCTTTTATGGGGAGGCTGGGTGGCTCAGTCAGTTAAGCACCAGATTCTTGATTTCAGCTCAGGCCATGATCTCACGGTTCCTAAGATGAGCCCCATTCAGGCTCTGACAGTGCAGAGCCTGCTTGGGATTCTCTCTCCTACTCTCTGCCCCTCAACCCCCCCCCCCCCACATGCACTTATGCTCTCTCTCAAAATAAAGAAATATTTTTAAACATAAAAAAAAAACCCTTTTGTTTTATTACTATTGGTATCCACTAGAAGATGGTCAATCATTTTAAAAGTCTGGTTTAGAAATGAATGAATTCATGGATTCATTTAAGAGCACCTAAGTATGCTTGAGACTTTTATTTTTATTCTTCAGAGATTCTAATGATGAACTGACCACCTACTGTTTCTTGCCATTGTTTCCTTAGTATCTCTCATAGAAGGGTAATCTATGTCCATATTTGTTATCTACCTCAGATAGGAAGTCCTGAGTGAAGGTTTGTGTTTCTGGTAAAGACCAGCAAAAGGATGAAAATGCTGCATATCTACTCCCTTGTATCAGGAGACGTGTGCACATACTCCCAGGGCTGGGACTCCAGACCCTTCACAGCAGCACATGCGGTAGAGGAAAAGGCATGGACTTTAAAATCACAGGCCTGAATTGGCCATTAAAATTGGTACTTTCTAACTTCCGAATTTTAAAGGGGCTAAAAGTTATTACTTCACAGGAATTTGCACAAATTAAAGTTGGATATTTGTGTAAAGCCATAATAAGGAACAAAATAAGAAATACAGACACTAGTTCATTTCTGTTTTCCCCAACCATCCCACTCTATTCCCTTCACAGATTCTGGTAATGGAATCTGGTTATATAATATCTTTTCCCCCATATGTGAATTATGTGAACTCTGGATTAACGAGAAGAGTGTCTAAATAAAAAAACGTATATATTTTACAGACATGCCAGACTTAACTGAGGCTCTTTTGTTTTGCTTTCTACAAAGCACACACAAAATTTCCAAAGTTCATGTAAAGATTTCCAAGTAATCCTCTCCTCATATATATTTGAAGGCAGAATGAATATACATATATATTTCATTCATTCATCTGTATTATATATATATACACATATATACATATATATATATATATATATATATATATATATATATATATATATATATATAAAATCCATCTTTGCATCCCAATACTTAGCACAATGCCTGGATTACTAAACACTAAATTGTGAGTAAGTAGATGAATTGCTCAAGTCTCAAGGTATTGGTTCTTCAAGACCCTCCCTTGTTGGGAGAAAACTTAATAAATTATGACAATACAATCTTGAAAGAATTATAATAGCTCTATCAACAAAATGCAATGCAAACACAAAGGCAGAACTAATTTTGTCAAGGGTATATGAGACAGCCTGATGGAGGACTGGGTAATAACAGTAATAGTAATAAAAATAATGCTATCACGTATTGAGGGTTTACAGTTTGTCAAACAATATTCTAAGCACTGTGTATGTATATGAAATCATTTTATCTTCCCAAATAATTATTCGAGATAGATCCTATTTTACACATTAGGATAGTGAGGCAGGGATGTTAAGTAACTTACCTAGGTCATATGCTACAAGATGCAGAGGTAGGATTGAAACCCATACTTTAACCACTGTACAGAGGGAAAAAGGAGAGTGTCATTCCTTGCATAGGGCATAGCATATCCGATCCCAAAGGGATGAAGGAGCCTGTCTACCAGGAGAATGTATTTAGTACAAACAGAATGCTGCAGACAGCAGGGGAGCAGAGGAGGCGTGTACTCCAGGGGTGGCCCAATGGCACACGATGGCAATGAGAAGCAGCACCACACAGAGGGTAAAACTAACTCCCAAGGCTCTTTCAAACGTGAGCTGTGTAGTACTGGGCAAGTTAAGTAACCTCTATCTGTCTCGGCTTTCCTATCTGTAAAATGTCAATAGTAATAACTACCTCAGAAGGCTGTACAGAGGATTATGTTAGTATTTGAAAAGTGATTAAAATATTGCCTGGAGTATCGTGCCATAAAGCAGCTGCTACAACAAGCCAACAGATAAATACTAAAGGTAGGAGACTATGGAAAGAAGCTAATGTAATATGCCAAGTAAGAAATGATGAAGGCCTAACTCAACAGTAATAGAGGGGATAAAAATGAAATCCAAATTAAGAAATTTCTCAGGAAGAAGCAAAAGCTGGGCATTTAAATTTTGATGGAGGCAGGGTAGTGGTGTATGGGAGTACATAGTTTGGGAGCCCCCAAGACCGATTAAAGTCAGTCCAGGTAAGAGACACGTGGTGTAGAGTGCAGGAAAGATCAACGCGTGAAGGTTTCGGTTGTCCTTTCCAGGGGAATCACGGACGAGGACAACTTTTCCCTGCAACAACATGTGTCAATATGTTGTACTGCCAAGTAGGAAGGCTCACCCGAGCCTTGGAGTCTAGATTTTACTGGGGTTCAGTCACACAAACATGATCAATTGGCTAATCGTTAGTCTCCAGCTCCTCTGGAGATCGCAGGTCAGAGGGCGAGCTGATACCATGGCCCACAGTCACCACCATAAATCACAGTTAGACTTTCCAGTGTGGCCTAGTCCCCTGGGTAAGCAAAGACACTCTCAGGTGGGACATTCCATGGGCTTACAGATAACCTCCAAGGAGCTGAGGGCAAATGCCAAACTTATTTTTGATTCAGGTTCATTCTTTACCTTGAAGGTGTGGAGGAGAAGAAACATATTAATGGTGACACCTTCAGTTGAGATAAGATATGCAAGTAGCAAATGACAACACAGATTTAGAAGGGAAAAATAACACGCTTTTGAGATTGCCTAGTATGAAACTAAGTGAAGTCGCCAGAATATACTGAGGACTACGGAACAAAGTTTGTGGAGGACCCCAAAGCTTGAGATGGCAGCATACTGAGGGAAGTTTAAAGTCCTACCATGAATGGCCTTACCTGAAGGGTAACATGTAGGCAACAAACAGAGCAAAACTTGAACACACTGTAAACAACTTTAAAGGATTCTCAAAGGGTGACTTGTTTAAAAAAAAAAAAAAAAAAAAGCTATTACAAAACAATAAAATTTAAATAAATATTAAATCTTCCCCACTATCTAAATCTGTTAGATAAGAAAGGAAACAAAAAATGTGAGTAAATTTCTAGGCAGAGGACAAAAATGCACTCACCTTTCCCTGGAAGTAAACAGACTCTGCAAGCATGATACCATGTCTTCCGAATAAAAGTTAAAGAAACCAAAAATATTTGTTTTTATTTCCCCATGCCATCTTCCATGCTCAGACCATTTTCTAAACTCAGCCTTTATTTTGCCCATGGCAAATTTAGCACATTTATGCAAAACTTAAATTACCATGAAAACCCAATAAAAAGACAGATGAAGCAGAAGGCACAGCTAATTAGATGGATTTGAGGTTCATTGCTCATTTTGTTTAGGGTCAAACAATAATTTATAAATCTGTCTGAGCACATTAAATAGAAAAATAACTCATTACAGGGTAGGAGTAGCCAGACTACTATAGTCTGAAAACAATATACCTTTCAAAATCTTTATTTTTTTTTTTAAATCATCCATATATGCCTAATTACACCCCAGGTGTGCAAATAGGGACTAGCAGTGGGAGTTCTTGAACCAGAAAGACTGGACACAAATCCCTGCTCTGGTTTTATCAGGTGGGAAATGGGAAACCTCAGAGCTTTGTTCTAAGGATCACACAGAGTCAATATCATCTGGTACATAATAAACATACAGTAGGTGTGTGGTTATTTGGATATAGTACGTTAAGTAACTTTGCACACCAAAAACATAATGAATTTATTGCACTTCACTCTCGTTCTTTCCTCTTTCTCTGTGCTAGAAGACAGCCATTTAAAATCTACTTTTGAGGGGCGCCTGGGTGGCGCAGTCGGTTAAGCGTCCGACTTCAGCCAGGTCACGATCTCGCGGTCCGGGAGTTCGAGCCCCGCGTCAGGCTCTGGGCTGATGGCTCGGAGCCTGGAGCCTGTTTCCGATTCTGTGTCTCCCTCTCTCTCTGCCCCTCCCCTGTTCATGCTCTGTCTCTCTCTGTCCCAAAAATAAATAAACGTTGAAAAAAAAAAAATTTTATAAAAAAAAATAAATAAAAAAATAAAATCTACTTTTGAAATAAAAACCACAATTATCAACGACTTTTTCGTATTATAGCATTTACAAGTTTCTGAAACAGCGTAATCTGTCCTAAAATGGTCTCAGAACAGCCTCAGACTTTACCATCAGTCACTGTGTAATCTGTTTTTAAAAAACGCTTAAAGCTATCGTTTGTAAATGAGAAATTGTTATTGAGTTGATCCAACAACAGATTAAGACAACAATGCAACCAAATTCCATTGTTTACAGCCACAGAACTTTTTCTTTTCCCTGAGCAAAACGTATTGGGCTTTTGCCCCTGGCTTCAGAACTAGCGGATCTTCTTTCAGGCTAAACTGCCTGGTTCTTTTTGCAGAGGTAACTCCTGTGAAGTCCCAAGGCCTGGCTTGTCCTCAGCCCTTTGCTGGCACCCTCAGGCTCTGTTAAATACGACAAGGTACTCCTGCCCACTTCTATCAGGATATTTACGGAATTAGTAATTTATAAACTATGAACACCAGACTGCAAGCAAATTAGACACAGGGACTGTCCTGAGCTTTGTACACCACAGAGCACGGGATATACTATATAAGAACTCAATGTAAAGAAGCCATGGAGTAACACTCTGACCAAAGGTAAAACTCACTAAACACACAAATCAAACTTCTATCCATGAAATGTTTGTTTTCCGTAATACATTTAAAGAATCTGTGTGTGTGTGTGTGTGTGTGTGTGTGTGTGTGTGTATGGGTGTGCACTTGTGTTCAAAACATAGCCAGACATGGACACAGGGAAGACATAGGATTATCAAATAAAGTCACTCTAGCTAAGACAGAGCAGTGCTAGCTGTAAATAGGGTTTTTCTTCTGAATTCAGAAACCAGACAAAAGTTTTCAGATTTTTCTGCTACAGTAGAATTAATTTTGTCAAACTGGTGGGCATTCCTGTTTCAAAGATCAAAACAGTTGCTCAAGCAAGGGCATAACAATTTTTTTCTTACTATCACTACAAAGTTTTCTTTCTCCCCTTTCCATTTTCCTATGATTCCATCTATCTCTTCCTAGTTCCTCCCTTCTCTAGCCCCTGTAGGAAAAGGGAAGCCAGGTTTAGATTCTTTCACCCCTTCTCCTCACAGCAGCCCCCCCCCCACAAAAGGGTTTATTTGTGTTCTATCATAGGCATCATGAGATATATTACACTAACCTTATTGTATTCCAGGCATCTCCAAGTTCTTTGGAATACTGTTTTTCAAAATGATCCAATACAACTTTGCAAATTTGTTTTGCAAGCTTCCTCTCTGATTTTGTTTTCAGCTATAACAAGAAAACGTTGCTGACACAATCTAATATTACAAATTTATTCAACTTCAAGTTAACACAGTTATTTTCTTAAGAACATGTTTTAAAATAATTACTAGTTCTTGCAAGGGAGCAGTACCTCAAATGCAACAAAACTGTATTATGACATTCTATTTATGAAAAAAGAGGGTGTCTTCAAAAAATTATTGGTCAAATGGAAAACAAAGGTTAAAGAATTAGTGGCATTAACAGAAGCTGTGTTAAAGGAACAAAATTAACTTAAATAAGCCAATCTAGGTGTTAACATTAGGGGAAATTGGGTGAAAAGCATATCGAAGTCTGTATTATCTTTGCAACTTTTGTAAAAGTGTTCTAAAATAAAAGAGCTTATTTCAGGGGGAAAAAAAAAAGTCACTCGATTCCTGTGGAAACTTCCTTGCAATTGGATTTCACTTACTCATCCAAACTTAATCGAGGGCTTGATACGTAACATCGTTCTAAGCTCCCAGGACAGAACAGTGATAGTCTCAGTCCTTTGAGGAGCTTGCATTGTGTTCAAAGCTGAGGGGTGTAGGTCATAAAGTTTGAAGACTGGATTGCAGACAAGTTACTTGGGGTGCAGGGGAGTCTTGGGAGAAAACGACTGAGAAAGCTCACGAGAAGGCATCAGAGCATTCAGCATTATTCTAGGGCTTTGGACAGTGAAGCCAGAGAAACCAACAGCTCGCGAAGTTCCCCCATCCCGGCCCCCACCTTCGCCGAGGCGCCCAGCTGGGTCCCAGCCCTCACCCGGGTCAACATTATCCCGCTGGGAGATGCCAAACAAGAGGTCTAACCATCCAGCATCCAAAACCTCCAGGAAACCAAAAGCACAGCCTCACGCGCGAGCTTCAGCCACATTCGCTTCCAACCCTCACTTTTCCGGTTCAACTTCCCGCGAGATACTGCTTTGCCTGCGTTACAGAAATCTCGCCAAAAAGATCCCGCGAGAGGCACGCGCGAAGTTCCTTCCTCGGGAGGCAGGTAGAGGCCTTACTTACTCCCAGGGGCGTGACTAGATCCTGGGGCGGAGCCTTGAGAGGCAAGAGCTTCAAGTTGAACCTTTCACGTTAAACGGATTGCTGTGTGCTTGCCGCTCAGTTAAAAAAAAAAAAAAAAAAGACGAAAGAAAGAAAAGGAAAAGGTGTCTTTGTTACTATTAGGATTTGTATAATGATCATTGTTGAAAAATGTTCTCAGGAGCTAAGCTAGTTACTGGATTCATCTACCAAGTTTGATGACCCTCTCACTTAGCTCAGATACTCAGAACTCCGGGTAAAAGGGATGGATATGATGAAGAAATTAAGGCACCTATTTCCTAGAGATGGTCAATTGGGATAATCTCTTTTAACAGGGAGGGTTAAATGATTAACTGAAATACGGTAAAGCATTTAGCACAAAGAGGAGGAAAAAGTAAATGCCCAAATGTTAGTTGCTGCTATGTATTCTCTTCACTCTCATGATCTTCGAGAGTATTATCATCACGTTCTGATACCAAAAGCCTCAAGACCAAGATGACCCTACACACTAGCCTCCCACCCACTTTTTACTAGGAGCAGTGCTACTGGTTCTGAGGTTTACACCCAGTTTATTTGCTCTTTTAGTGTTACTATTCAGTTGCTCCCTTGTAACAGCAATCAACAATTCATCAGGAAATCAGGGCTTCATATGGTCCCTGGTATCTAATGAGCATCATCATTTTGAGACCTTTGATGCTCAAAATGTCAGTATAGGCATATATCACAAGTATAAATCCTAGAACAGTGTAAAATGAAAATGTTCATCACCTCTAATGTAATTAGAAGCTTAATATATTTACTTATTTACACAAACCCCCTTTTTAAATCTAATAATGCATATGAATTCATATTCTAAAAATACATTTAGATTTGGTGCAAAAGAAAATTATAGTATTAAGGAGCCAAGTGACTAAATGCGGTTTGTTGTGTAGGGAAAAGTCATTAGTCTACCTTTCAGCCTCTATATTTGAGATTTTATATTTTTTCTGTGCTCATTACAGAATCCTGCATTTAATGAATTAATGTGGTAGTATATTTGCAAAATAGACATTGTCAAGACTTTTAAGGAGGTAGTAGAAATCATACTTTATTTCTATTAGGGAAAGGGGATGTGTAATGCTTAGAAAGAGGTCATATTGGTTCTATTATATTGTTTTTTACTTTTTTAGCATGTTTCTATTTTCTGATATTAAGTAAGTTAATGATTACTGAAGAAAATGTAAAAACAAAAGCCTATGAGAATGAAAAATGGGCATGATGCCATTAGAGATCATCACTATTGTTATATTGGTGTATTCCTCTAATTTTATGCATTTAAAAAAATTTTTTTAACGTTTTTTATTTTTGAGACAGAGAGAGACAGAGCATGAGCAGGGGAGGGGCAGAGAGAGAGGGAGACACAGAATCCAAAGCAGGCTCCAGGCTCTGAGCTGTCAGCAGAGCCCAACACGGGGCTGCAACTCACAAACCGCGAGATCATGACATGAGCCAAAGTCGGATGCTTAACCGGCTGAGCCACCCAGGCGCCCCTGCATTTTCAAGGTTTATCAAACAATATGTATAATGTATCCTCTGTTTTTATAAGCATTTTCTTATGTTAAAATTCTTCATATACATCATTTCTAAAAGTTGCACAGTATTCCAAGGTATGGAGGTTACTACACAAGCTACCCCCTTACTATGGATCAACAGTTTTGTTCATGTTTCTTTGCATGTCTGATAGCCTTATAAATTTTTTTATTATGTCCTTAATTTGAGGTTTTCAAATCTCATTAGTTATTATATTTCTTTTGTAAATATCACCTCATGTCCACTTACCTATAGATGCCTGAGTGCTATTTTTATTTAGAGTGTTAACCATATCACATTTTCAAGTACTTTCCCATTTTTTCTTACAATCCTTTGACTTTAAATGTGAAAATACTTTAAAGTTTTATGCAATTGATTTTGTAGTTGATTCCATTGCTTTTTGGCTTGGAAATTTCTTCTCACAGAGGCAAGCTATTATTTGTTTCTTCCTCTTTTTTTTCTTTACAGTTTGATATTTAATATTTAACCCATTACTCTATCTAGAATCAACATTAATGTATCATGAGAATGTTAGTGGACTCCCCCTATCTCACACCAAATAGCTACTGAAGAATAAACAAAGTTCCACACTGAATTTTAAAAATAGAAACTGTTAGCAGACTTGTTTTAAATCACTGC
Organism: Prionailurus viverrinus; assembly: GCF_022837055.1. NCBI lineage: Eukaryota > Metazoa > Chordata > Mammalia > Carnivora > Felidae > Prionailurus > Prionailurus viverrinus. The sequence continues at coordinate 117,156,459 of NC_062569.1, forward strand.
AGATATAACAAATTGAGCTGACACAAATACCAGCAATTATATATTTTATTATTATTACTAAAGAATAAAGCAACTTAATAAGGACCTACACTGGGCAGGAAAGGAATTTTTACATATCTAAGCAATTTTATCACAAAGCCATTTGATATAAGAAGTGTTTCAGTGGGCATCTGGGTGGTCCAGTCGATTGAGCGGCTGATTTCGGCTCAGGTCATGATCTCACAGCTCCTGACTTCGAGCCCCACATGGAGCTCAGAGCCTGGAGCCTGCTTTGGATTCTGTGTCTCACTCTGTCTGCCCTCCCCGCTCAGGCTCTGTCTCTCTGTGTCTCTCTCTCAAAAACAAATAAAGATTTTTAAAAAGTGTTTCAGAATAGGTATACTTTATAGGCTTCTGTATGTTTTATGAATTTTCATATTTACATAAAACATTTCTCAAAACCCTCATGTTTGTAGAGAGGTTTGTGTGTCAAAAAGGTAAAGACAGGCTTTGCAGTAAAACAATCTAATACCAAAAGACCATTAGCTCCTTACAATGAATGGCAGAAAAACAAAACAGAGAAATTCACAATCAAAGCAAGAGAACAAAGCATAGTTAGAGGCAATCTTGAAATTTCACCTCAGGAGAGTAGCTAATTAGCAGAGACTCTCATTTTATTATTTTGGTCCCCAAAGTGGTATGTACAAACAATCCACTGGGACTGGGAAGTAAATATAACTTGTATTTTTATTTAACTTTATAAAAACTTAAAAAAAATTAGGGAGAGGTACATGTACAAAGTACAGCCAAACATGTATATAACTGTTAGGAGCTGAAACTTATCCCTTCAAAATTCATATGTTGAAGCCCTAAGCCCCAGTACCTCAGAATGTGACTATTTAGAAATACTCTTCACAGAGGTGAGTAAGTTAAAAGAGTCCTTTAGGGTGGGTCCTAATATAATCTGACTGGTATCTTTATAAAAGAGGAAATTTAAACAGGCTGAGATGCTAAGAATAAACACAGTATAGAGACCATGTAAAGAAACAGGGAAAAGGAGGCCATCTATAAGCCAAGGAGTTAAGTTTCAGAAGAAACCAATCCTGCCAACAAGGTTCCAGACTGATCTTGGACTTTCAGACTTCAGAACTGTGAGAAAATTCTGTTGTTTGATCCACCAAGGCTTCGATACATGTTATGGCAGATCTACCAAATACAATAACTTAAATATTTACTGGAAAAGAGGTGTCATAAAAATATGGAGACCACTTACTCACTTACCTAGATCATAAATTCTGTTTCCTCATCAGCACACAGAAAGAATTTACAACTCAGGCTCTAAACAAGCAAATAATTATATTCCTATTTTTCCTTCAATTATAAACAGCTTTCCTTCATGAAAGGAAATTCATTTCTGGGCCACCTGGGTGGTTTACATGGTTGAGTGACCAACTCTTGATTTTGGATCAGGTCCTGATCTCACGGTGGTTCTGAGATCAAGTCTCTCATCCTCTAGCTCTGAGCTGACAGCAAGGAGCCTGCTTGGGATTCTCCCTCCCTCTCTGCCTCTCCCTCGTGTGCACATGCACTCTCTCTCTCAAAAATAAACATTTAAAAAATTAAGTAAAAATAAAGGCAATTCATTTCTGATTTCCTATCTCCCCTCTCCCCCTGCAAAAGGCTTCCATTAGTGTGTCCACAAAGCCAATGCATTATTGTTATTTTGATAATTTATAATCATACTTTAAAGTAAGTCTTGAAATATCTGAATCTGTTTTTTGGATCAGATGGAATATTTTCTTGATAAATAGTATTAGCAGAATCTCACCTGCAAAGTCTACTCCACATAGAGAAAACTTAAGTATTTAAAGCCAAGGATAATAAAGTTTATAAGCGACAGCTTTATTTGTATAAGCAGTTTCATTTTTGATAAGCTTGTGACAACTAGAAGTATTAGATAAGTGCAGAACAGGAGAAATTGAATAATATGAAAGGCACAGCACATAGAACTAAGTATCAAATAAAATAAAATAAAATATTGTCCTAGTAAAAGAATACTTAGTAAGAGATCAGCTGCAAATATAATGGCACATTCTATAATGTTTCTGGGCTATTCAAAATAAATTTTATATATTAAGTCTTTCATTTGACACTTAAAAGACCATTTAATTTTAAGCTTGCAGAAAACATGGCACTTAATTTTTACAAAATTGTAAGTTTGATTCTCCCATGATAAAAGTAAGCAAAATTTTAAAAATTAGTCTGAAAAATTGAGGAAAACACACAACCAATAACTCTAAAAAAATTCATTATTAATGTTTTGGAACATTTTTTTCTAGTGCTGCTATCATAGTGTCATAGTTAGAATCACTTATGATATTGGATATATGTTATGTATGCCTTTGCATAAAGAATTATGCAATAAGTAATTATTTTTGAAATAAGTAAAAATATTATCTTTGGATCAGTAGCAGCTTTAACAAAATACAGACATTGGATCATCTAGAATCATAAAGTGATATGATGTTATTTTTAACTGCCTTTAAAATGACAATATTCTTTTCTACAAACATAAAAACTTGTGTGCAGAAAAAAGGTTCCATATAAATATCATTATTTTAATCTATTGACTTAAAATTTCTTCCAAAAGTCATATTCGAAAAATCCTTTTCTATTTTATTACCAAAAAGAAATCATTTAAATTTATCAAATGAAAAGCAAAGCAGGATACTGATATAAATTATTTTTATTGTGTGAAAATGTCATAATTCATGATGATTATGAACAAAAATACAGCATATAACAAAATAGGCATTTACTTGTTAAAAGCAACCTGGATTTACAAAACTTCTTTTAAAATATTTTTAGAATGCTTTAAGAATACAAATTACTTTTTTGAGAGAGAGATATAAAACATTTATTTCACTTTATCATATATTTAATTTCAAAATCATTTTTATTCATTCCTAATAAATGAACTCAATAATTACTGTACACTACAGTAATCACTGGTAGGAAACAAAAAAATTTAACCTTTATTTATTCTCAAACTAGATGAAAATTTAAAAGATGGCAAAAGTAAAAGTTCAGTTTTTTTAAAAAAATGACTAAATGTAAATGTTACAAAAAGGAGCCAAAAAGATGTACAAACAAGTTTTTCTCTAAAATCCAATTCAAAATTTACATTCTGCCTTCTTGTGTTGCTTTTCCTTACATTTCAGCCATTTATCAAATTTAGGTTGTTATAAAATATGACTAAAATGTGATGCTCCAAAGTTAAACTTTTAAAGTAAATAACCATATTAAACTGCCTTAGACCTACTTAATCTTGTTATTGTTAGATACTAGTATATGTCTGTTGCCAGTACAAGTTACCCAACTTACCAATTTTAACAAGGTGATAAGGATTCATATTGTATTTTCATATTGCATTTTCACCTTGATATAAACGTACACTTTCAATTAAATGCAACATTATGAATCTATTACTCAAAATAGATTTCTATTTCTATTTATATTTCTAAAAGTTTGTCTAAATGCCAGACAAGTAGAGAATTCTACAGATGCCATTCTTTACTGCAAGAAAAGTGCTATTATTTTAAATTGGGAAATTATTTTGGAATTATTTAGTAATTTTAAGCCAACATTTTTATTCCTATTGATTAGTTCCCAAGCATTTCCTGGTTATAAAACACAAGTCTCTGTACTTACAGTGGCTTTTTCAGTCTTTCTGCCTTTATTTCCAAGGCACAAAACAATTAGAATAACCTAAAAGAGTCATTGAAGCTTCTGATAGAATGAGGGGGTGACAAGGAGCATCCTGATCTGAAAAGGTCTATCTTATAAAAGAGGTGTTCATTAGAAATTTTAGTAATATCTCACATAACATTTTTATTCATTTAAAAAGCATATAGGTCAAAAAAGTATTTCAAGTCTCCTTGATTTATTGTGATCATCACCAAAAAAAAAAAAAAAAAAAAGCAAATGACAAAAAAATTGAACTCTCCTTGGGTAGTGTTTTCAAATAATATAATTTGGTAGAGTAAAGATCTAAGAAGCTATTTTTAAAAGGCATTACTTTAAAATTAGGTAAAATTAGAATGTACACTTCAAGAACAATACTATTATGAAATATACCTTAAACCATATAAATATGTCCTGTTTGTGTAGTTCATGTTTGTCAAGTAAATCAACTCCATTTCCAGACACAATTTAAACAAAGCATCTATAGAAAAGTGCACAGGCGATATCATAATAATTAAAATTCTTGTAAGTTTTAGAAAAATATAAAAAGTTAAAAACTTAGGTTATAAATTCCCAAGAGTTCCCCTTCCATGCACATGTATCTTACAAAAAATGTTTAGGATACAATAATAAAGACTATTAAACATACGGTAAAGAAAGTGTGCAGAGTCCATTGGCTCTTTTTCTGAAGAGGTTTTCCTTCAGGAATATGCCCATGAGCAGGACTGTAAAAACCAGAGTCAACAGTAACTCCTGCTAACTTGATTCAAATGCTCATGCCATCTATTGGTCATTTTCCTTCCTTTTTTTAAAACCATGAATAACATGGATAATTGTCATATCAGCCAGGTCTTTGGCTATTTATCTCACTGAAATCACTATGGTTATCTTGCCCCAGTCATCAATGCTTAGGGTTTTTCTTCTTTGAGAAGGAAGGTCTTCTAGTTGATCTTGCAGATCTTTAAAAAGCTCATCACATGACTCGGTTATGAAACCACATCATGAGCATCACTGTTAGGCCTCTGTCGCGCAGACAGGGGAGGCAGTGGCTTCCCATAGAAATCTAAGAAAAGAAGGGATACCAAAAATATAAAACAAATGTGGTAAATCAAAATTTTTGGTACAATTCATTATTTACCAACCAACACTTTAAAAGAGTAGAGCACTCTGACTTGGCAGGAGAAACAACAGGTGAGGAGAATAGAAAAAAAAAAAAAGTCAAAATTCCAGAAAACTTGAATAGATTCAAAACACAACCAGTAGGATAAATTCCTAACTCTAGATCATAAATTAATTTCCATTTGATTTAATAAAAAGCTATATATAATATATATATATATATATATATACATATATATATAATTGTTATTTCCAATCACACATTCATTTGCATTAGAACAAACAAATAAAAAATATTCAAAATCGATGGAAACTGTTGCCAAGGCCCTGGTAAGTCAGTATGTGTATAATCCATGTTCTCATCCAATGGCTATTACTTCTAGGTATTTTGGGAAAAGAGTTAATTATCTTAGTTTTCTGGTAAGTCATAATCTTTTACAATGATGATTTACTATTAGTGATTTAAGACATATCTGATACAAAGAAAGTCTTATTTTATATTTCTTAATAAGTTCCTGTCCCTTAATTATTATAAACTGGCTTAAATTTAAGAGAATATGTACACCTTCAGGAGCATCTGGGTGGCTCAGTTGGTTGAGCATCTGACTTCAGCTCAGGTCATGATCTCAGGGTTCATGAATTCAAGCCCTGAATCGGGCTCTGTGCTGACAGCTCAGAGCCTGGAGCCTGTTCTGGATTCTGTGTCTCTCTCTCTCTCTCTCTCTGCCCCTCCCCACTCACACTCTCTCTCTTTCCCTCTCTCTCAAAAATAAATAAAACATTTTTAAAAATTTAAGAATATGTAAACCTTCAGGAACTAATTCTTTCCTAGCCTATTACCTTAAAATTATTATAGAAGCAAAGATTTTTAGGATCACTTGAAATAAATATATTAAAAATGTATTACAGGTCTGTTTCCAGTTTCACATATGTGGAGAGTTTGGCTAACTAGCCCCTCATGCAAACAAGCACATGCCCTAGATAAGAGCCTGCAAGGTCACAAGTAAATGTAAGTGCCTGATATGACTTCCCCAATGCCCTTTGTGACCAACAGTCTCCCTCACCTTCCAGGGCCTTCCGTGAAGTAAGACTACTATGGTGGAGCTTCTACACTCTTTGTTTTGAATTCACGAAACTGGCCTTAGCATGTGCCCCAGTTCCTACAGGTCTCTCTGCTTGTACCCTGCCTTGATCTCCCCCTGTGGAACCCTCAAGGTATGCCATATACTTCCTCCAGAACCTTTGAATAATAAATTTCTCCCACTTTGATTTCTCTTGTGGTCTTTTTGAACCAAGGTTTACCATCTAGCACCCAGGGGTCCTACTTAACAAATGTCAATTTAACAAAGTCATAACAGCATTTAAGGAGATTGGAAGTCACCACTGCATGCTACAAGAAGTAAAAAAAGCTGAACAGACTAAAAAAAACCACAACAATTTGTCTCAGATCCTTAAGGGGGGGTAAGTCATAAGACAAACCACTGCCCCAATACCAAAGACAAACTGACAAATATAGGGAGTCTCAGTTTACCAGAGCAGACATTCATGAATAGAATCTGTGGAGGAAACCAGTGCCCGGTAAGAAAACCCAATCTGTAGTGATGAATTGCTGGAGGCTTAGTACACAAAAGTCTGAGAATAAAAGACTCCAGGGGGACTAAGTCATAAGAGGATCCCCACAATACTGTGAGATTTATCTCTAGGAACTTGAACAAATTCCCACAATAAATACGGGAGAAAAGTCCCCTCCTGCTTCTGGCAAGAGAGAGGAAAAGAAACCATTTAGAAATACCCCATGGCACTCTGTTCTGGGGCACAAGACCTGCTGTCAGGAGAAACTAGTTAACCAGAACCTAACCTAGTGGGGTATTATCAAACCCTAACTGATCTCAGGAAGGAAATCACCAATTCCAGCTGGCTCTATCCATTCTGTGCATTCCTTTTCAGCAGAAAAAAAAAAAAACAGAAACTTTTGTGAAGTTCATAGTCCAGAGGCACAGGCTCACTAAAAGACTAAGATCTAATCATAGACATATAGAACACTTCTCCTTCCACCACACATCACCACCATATTAATAAATGCCGATTTGTAACAGTTCTTTTCACCTGGGACATCATGTCAGGCTATCAAAATAATAATAATAATAATAATAATAATAATAATAATAATAATAAAATAATACAAGGCATTCAAAAAGGCAAAACACCCAGAATTTGAAGAGCTAGATCAAACATCAGCAAAAGACATGGCAGGAATGTTGGAATTATCAGGCCAGGAATTTAAAACAACTATGATTAATAGACTAAGGGCTTTCATGGATAAGTAGCATGTGGAACAGATGGCAATGTAAGCAGACAGATAGAAATCCTAAAAAAGAACCAAAAAAAACCCCCACTGTTACAGAAATGAAGGATGCTTGTGATAGGCTTATTAGGTAGACTGGATGCAACTGAGGCAAGAACTTCTGAGCTTGAGGATAAATCAGTAAAATCCTCAAAAAATGAAAAGCAAAGAGAAAAAAGACTAGAAAAACAAAACAAAACAAGAGAACATCCAAGAACTGTGGGACAAGTACAAAAGGCATACCTTATTTATAATGGGAATATCAGAAGAAGAAAGAAAAAAGAACAGAAGCAATATTTGAAGCAACAATGACTAAGCCTTTTCCCAAATTAATGTCAGACATCAGAGCACAGATCCAGGAATCCAGAGAACACTGAGCAGGATATATGCCAAATGAACCACATATAAGCACATCATTTTCAAATTAAAGAAAATAAAAGAAAATTAAAAATCCTGAAAGAAGCCAGGAAAAAAAAAAAAAACACCTTTCCAACAAAGGATCCAAGATAAGAATTACATCCAACTTTTCCTAAAACACCGTGCAAGCAAGAAGAAAGTAAAGTGAAATATTTAAAATATTTAGAGGAAAAAAAAACACACCCACCTAGAATTCTGTACCCTGCAAAACTGCCCTTAAAAAGTAAAGGAAAAATAAAGACTTTCTCAAACAAAAATTGAGGGAATTTATTGCGAGTAGACTTGCCTTGCAAGAAATGCAAAAATTAGTTCCTTAGAAAGAAGGAAAATAACATAGGTTAGAAACTCAGATCTACATAAAGAAAAAGCATTGAAGAAATAAGTAAAAGTAAAATGAAAACACATTTCTCTTATTCTTAAATGATCTATAAAAGTTTGTTCAATGTATTTATGTATATAAACATATTTATCTTATGAATGTATGTATACATACATATATACACTTATGCATGCTTATATATATAAGTCAAATGAATGACATCAAGGCACAAAGAACAGGAGAAAGGAATTAAGATTATTTGATTACTGTAGGTACTTCAAGTACCCATTAAATCATATAGTATTATTTGAAAGTGGACTTGGATTGGTTGTAAATGTAAATGCAAACTCTAGAGAAGCCAGTAAAAACAGTAAAAAAAAAAAAAAAAAAAAAAAATTAGTATACCTGATGTGCTAAGGAGAGAAAATGGAATCACATAAAATGCTCAATTAAAACCAAAATATGCAGGGACGCCTGGGCAGCTCAGTCGGTTAAGCATCCTACTCTTGATTTTGGCTCAGATCATGATCTCATGGTTAATGAGACTGAGCCCTGTGTCAGGGCTATCAACGCAGTGCCTGCTTGGGATTCTCCCTTTCTCTCTGCCTGTCCCCACTTGTGCACATGGACTCTCTCTCTCAAAATAAACATTTCAAATAACTAAATAAATGAATAAAACCACAAAAGGCTGAAAAAGAGTGAAAGACAAAAATAGGAACAAAGAATGAGGGCAACACATAGAAAACAGTAATGGATATAATAGATATTAATCCAACTATACCAATAATCACTTTGAATGCTGGATGGTCCCAATTCACCAATTAAAAGGCAGACAGTCAGAGAGAATCAAAAAGTACGATCCAACTATAGGCTATCTACAAGAAAACCACTTTAAATATAAAAATGTGTCAGCAGAGGGGCGCCTGGGTGGCGAAGTCGGTTAAGCGTCCGACTTCAGCCAGGTCACGATCTCGCGGTCCGTGACTTCGAGACCCGCGTCGGGCTCTGGGCTGATGGCTCAGAGCCTGGAGCCTGCTTCCGATTCTGTGTCTCCCTCTCTCTCTGCCCCTCGCCCGTTCATGCTCTGTCTCTCTCTGTCCCAAAAATAAATAAACGTTGAAAAAAAAATTTAAAAAAATAAAATAAAAATGTTAAAAAAAAAAATGTGTCAGCAGAAAATGGCTTTTCAAGCAACTACAAATTCAAAACAACTAGTAAGCTGCAAGGATACCCTAATAAATCTTAATGTAATAGTATAACATAATGAATTAAGAAAGGTATGGATTTGAAAGCTGGACACACCTAAGTTCAAATCCTAATATTGTTACTTGGTAGCTATGTGACATTGGGGTATAGGTTCCCTGTGCAAAAAATGGGGATATCACTGCCCATCTTACAAGGCTTTTAGGAGAATGAAAATGAGATAATGGTACCTGAAGTGCTTAGCAACATGCCAGGAACACAGAGCATACCATTAATATTATTGCTATATCATTGTTATTATTAAAATTAAAACAATTATTTTTTATAAATTTCAAGTATGACTTTTCTTATTTCTTATTTTCAAAATTAATGAGAATTTTAATATGTTAACAGAACTCACAATTAAACCAGAGTGAATATAGTTTCTAATATGGTATATTTAAGTTTATTAAACAACCAAAACTCCAGGGGTTGCTGGGTGGCTCAGTCTGTTGAACATCCGACTTCGGCTCCGGTCATGATCTTACAATTCATGAATTCGAGCTCCATATTGGGCTCACTGCTGTCAGCCTGTCAGTGCAGAGTTCACTTCAGCTCCTATGTCCCCCCCCTCTCTATCCCTCCCCCACTCATGCTCTCTCAAAAAATAAACATTAAAAAAAAAGTACCCTCCTACAAAGAAAAATCACATACACATGGCAAGAAATATCTTTTTCCCTCCCAAGAAATTATTTTATTTTTACAATTTATTTTGTATTATTTCTTTGCCAGGAAATAAAATCATTCATACAAAGTAGGTTTCTTATTGCCTTAAATGTAGGGACTATATGTTGATGTTAGTGCCCAACTGATAGGACCAACTTAATTGCTAACACACATTTTTATAAAGAGCTTCAAACTTTTTAAACATGAAATTGAAGAGTAGTAAAACTACATACAAAATTTTATCTTCATTCACATTTTAAGATATGAAATATTCTTTAGTGCATTTGGTATTTTTAGCTAACAGAATCCTTGATATATTTCCCATAATGTATGATACATGTTAATGAAGTATGGATTGAGAGTGTTTACATAATAAATACACATTCTCTAAGTTTCTTTTCTCAATGCATGTCTTAACTATTACACTGAGCAAGCATTATAGACATTAGAAAAGTAAAATGAAATTGCTATCAAGGTAAATGTCTATTATCAAAGAACAAGTAAGAATTTGCCTTAAAAATTCCCAATATAACTATAAAAAATTGTTTTCCAACCGAGTAAGTTTTAAGTGCTAAGCCAATAGTAGTTACCTTTTAATTACTACTCTAGTTCATCATGTATCTGTTGTTTACTTGCCATTAACCAAGTGCAAAGAAATGTGTACCAAGCTAGAGAAAAGAAGAGAATGCAATTTTAAAATTTGCAGCTATCAGCATCTCAGATGAAGATCTTATGATAAACCTTAAAAAATTATTTTTATTACAATTTTTAATTATACCTGTTTTCTTCCCTATTAATGAAAGCAGTTGATTGTACTTTTTTTTTTTTTTTTTTTTTTAACCCAGGTTATGTATACTTAGATTTAAAATTTATGGGAAAGGGGCACCTGGGTGGCTCAGTCGGTTGAGTGTCTGACTTCAGCTCAGGTCATGATCTCACAGTTCATGGATTAGAGCCAAAGCCCCGTGTCGGGCTCTGTGCTGACAGCTCAGAGCCTGGAACCTGCTTCAGATTCTGAGTCTCCCTTTCTCTCTCTCTGCCCCTCCCCCGCTTATGCATGTGCGCTCACTCGCTCTCTCTGTCAAAAATAAATAAAGATTAAAAAAAATTTCTAACTTATGGGAAAAAAACAATAAAAATATTTTAAAACTTGTGAAGTTACAGTGTTTTCTTCTCTGCTCTGGGAAGCTACATTTATTGATACATACTGAAAATTAACTAAATTATTGGAATATGGTGGTCTTAAACTTAACTGATTTATTACAATTCTTTCCCATGAGTTCTAATTTTAAAACAAACACAGGAAAGTGAGGATGAACAAAACAAAATAACCTTCTCAACCCATTTTTGACCTTTTTCCACTTGCCCTTAACTAGCTTCCCCCTGCATGCTACCATTACTTCTTTTCTCCTCATTCTATAAAATTTCTCTCAGAAACAAGAAACTATCATTCCTTCCTGCATTCATTCAGTAAATGATTACAAAGCATCTATTACAGGCAAAGATTTCATACTGTGTGATAACAACTGAAAAAAAAAAAAATCCATCTGCAAACCCTCCACCCACCAGGGTCCCTTCTTTTCTCCTGAGTTCTTGAATCTTTCTGGTACTGATTGGCCAAAAGACATTTACAAATAAATAAGCCTACAGACACCTCCAAACCATATCTCCTTCCTCAGGTATTTTCAGTCTTAGAGACAGCACCAACCTTCCAGCCCCTTGAATAAATAATCCTCTATTCCTCTCTCCCTCGGCCCATACATCCACTCATCAAATATTAATTACTATAATTAAGATATTTCCAGGGTGCCTGTTGCTCAGTCAGTCAGGCATCAGAATTCGGCTTAGGTCATGATCTCACTGCTTGTGGATTTGAGCCCCGTGTTGGGCTCTGTGCTGACAGCTCACAGCTTGGAGCTTGCTTCAGATTCTTTCTCTGTCTCTCTGTTTCTCTCTCTCTCAAATAAATAATCATTAAAAAAAAAAAAAGATTTTTTTCTGCGTACATTTTTTACTCTTCATTCCAATTTCTATACCTCACTTCTCACTGTGACTGTTACAACAGCCTCCTAGATGGGATCTTGACCTCAAGTGTGGCCACCATCAAGTCTGTACTTTCCATTGTGACAGAAAATTATTTTCCTAAACAATACACCTAGTAACACTACTTCCCTGTTCAAAAATGTATAGTGTCTCTTGGAAAATTATAGCAAGTCCAGACATCTTAACATATGTGTAAGGGACTTCACAATCTGACCCAAAGCCATAATTTCAGTTACAAAACTCTTTGAATAAAAGTATTTTATGCAGTTTGATATAATTTCAAGTTACATGATAATGCTTTTCTAAACTTCTGATTTTTCTTTTCCGCTGGTAAATGGATCTCCATAGTAAACCAAGTTCTAGATTAGGTAAACAGAGCTATCAAAAAGGGAACTGGGTATTTTTTTTATTTTTTTTTTAATGTTTCTTTATTTTTGAGACGGAGAGAGACAGAGCATGAGCGGGAGAGGGGCAGAGAGAGAGGGAGACGCAGAATCCGAGGCAGGCTCCAGGCTCTGAGCCATCAGCACAGAGTCCGACTCGGGGTTCGAACTCGTCAACCTCGAGATGGTGACCCGAGCCGAAGTCAGATGCTCAACCGACTGAGCCACCCAGGTGCCCCGGGAACTGGATATTCTTGATGGAGAACTTTAATGAGCTACGTTATATATAATTACACTTTCGCATTCTAGAAACATTTTATTGAAACAGCCTGACCTGATGGTCTGAAATCAGAACTTCTGCCTGTTGTACAAAGCAGTTCTCTATACCCAGCTTCCCTTTCTCTTTCCAAATGTGGATTTCTAATGCCATATATTGGCTGAACTACACCTTATGTTAATTTCATCCAAAGAAAACTGTTTTCTAGAGTCAATAAGTCTTTCATAACTTTCTATTTAGCTGAACTTCATTTGGTTTACTGATTTAGTCTCTGATTTTACAAACTGTGTTGATTTTTACTTCATTCCAATATTCAGCGGCTGAGTCAACTTATTAGAAGCAGACAAAAAACAATTATGAAGCATTATCACTGAGTACACTGAGCATATACAGGACAATGCTGTTTTTAATACTAAGGATAATTGTAATTTCTCATATTTAACTTAAATTGCTTTAAAACTGTCCCCATTCCATAACAATTTACATAATTATGTAATGGATAAACATAAACTATGGTTATTTTTACCTCTGTATTCCAGAGTAAACAAATTATATAGAGCCAAAAGTCACTAAAGAATAAAAAAATTAAATAAAATAAAAAGAGTAAAGTATAATGAAAAAGGATGGTTGTGGATTTGAAAGCCTTCCAAAAATAAAAGTTTGTCAAGGTAAAGAAAAGTGGATTTAATATGTATATTTTAAAACTGATCCTTTTGCATTACCATTATGACGTGTTTCACCAAGAGGCTCAAGTTTTGGAAGTCTAGTGACTTTGGGGGTTCCCCAGCCAACTAAAGAAAAAGAAAAACATTTTAAAACACTGTTAAACAATGTCTCTTTAGGCCTGTTGAGAGGTTCCCTCCCTTGACAGGAATGTATATATTTGATGCCAGGTTATATATGTATGTTGAATGACACAGTACTGAATAACCACAAAGGCATTTGAAATAGTTTTTATGGAAAAATGTAATTATAGGCTGGTAACATCTCTTTTAAGTTTTTACTTTAGTTAAAAATATAAGCATCTTCACCACCATCAAAAATTACCTTAGGCTACTATTCTAGCTTCTAGCCAAGGCTAAAAGAAATTTCTTCTAATAAGTGAAATACTAGAAATGAGTCTTGAAATAATTCTCAAAGGAAAATATTACCACCTAAAGCCTTCTAACAGGGCTAAAAGGACACCACAAATATATACATTCAGATATTTATTGAGCACGTATAGTATGTGAGGTACTATGCCTAGTGCTGAAAAATTACAATTATTGTACAGTTAGTATGTCTTAGTGTTTTACATGCAATATTCCTTTTAATTCTCATAACAACTTAGAAGGTCAGTATGTAAGTCGGAAATATATTGGAAAAATTCACACATCTTGGTTTTAAATGTTAACTTTCAGGATGGAAGATTCAACTATTTAAAAACTTACATTAGCCATCCATTCATTAAACTTAAATTCCTTTCAGAAATCGGGACAATGATACTTCAAATAGGACCTGAATTCATTCTAGAAAGTGCTGGTGTAAAGTGTCCTTATTAATTTTACTTTTTTTTTTTTTTTTTTTTTTACTTTTAGGAAACATTTTTTTCTGATTAAAAAAGCAATGATAAATTTTGAACAAAAGAGAGAAAAGAGCTTTTCATAAATTCACACAAAAATAAATATACTGAATAAAACTACAAAATTTCTTTATTTTTCTTTACCGTTTAAAGCAGTAAATCTAAATTCAGTACCAATATCAATTTACTCACCAGGAGGAGGAGGAGGCGGGGGTGGTGTTGGACTCTTAGGAGCAGAGTCATCTGTATTAACAGGTTCTACACGGTGACTCCTTTTTATTCTTAGTTTCTTAGTTTTCTTTTTGCTGTTATCTATAAGAATATAAACATTGAACTATATGCCTTTGACAAAATGTAAACTTCTACAATAAAAAAGAATGGAACTAGACTACTGATATTATCATTACCATAAAAACAGATCTTCAAACTTTGGAAATTGTTACCAGTAATGAAATGTGAATCTGCTTTCACTAAGCATAAAATTTTAAATGATTCCTTATTGAATTAATACTTAATGAATATGACACAAATGGAAAAAAGCCTGTATTTTAAGTTTTATGAGAGATTATTCAGCATACAAAAAAAGTTCGCATTTCCAAAAGTAACTTGTATTTTTTCCAAATGTCATATCAAGTAAATATAATTGTCTAATTCCAGGCATTCTCATGAAACTCAGAATGGCCCAGGGAAAGGGGAGAGATGTTGATTTGTCTCAATAGAATATATAGAATGATTCTAGGTATAAGTAATCCAAAAGTAATCCTTGGAATGTGAAAAAATACCCTAATCAAACTTAAACACATTACTCATTAAAATAACCCCCAGACAAGGTATGCCCAATATAAATAAATATATGTAACCAAAATCACATTATTGGACATTGCAGAATCGGTGTTCTTTCTAAAAAATAACTATAGATTCTCACTTAAGCACATATAAACAATTTAAGGACATCTATGCCATTAACATGTAAATTTTAACAGTGTAGGTAACTGTATGGCCATGTAGTTAAATAACCAAACATCAAAGTTACTAAAGTATTTTAAGTGACAATCCCAAACTGCTTCATTTATATGTATGTAATACATTTTATAAATTGGGAATTATCTATTATGTGAGAAATAGCCAACATTATGAAATCTACAAAGCAATGTGAAATATAAACATTTTTAGAAACACATACTTTTTCTAAATAGTGTCATTTGAGACATCTTACTCCACAGAGAAACAAAGACATCGTTTTACAATTAAATCGTAAGCTTTACAGATGAGAAAAAGGGAAGAGAAAGTCCAGAACCATATGGTATTTCAGGATGGGCAGTGGCTCAGGGTCATGAAACAGCACAGGATAATGGGCAGATGATCTGTCCCAGCTACAGACAAGACATATGATCTTAACAAGCTCCTCAACCTCTCCAAGTCCCTGATTTCCTATTCAAAATAATGGGAATAATATACCCTAAAATTATTTACATTAAATAATATAATCCTGCATTAAATAATCTAAGTATCTGAAGCCAGGTTCTAAAGCACAAAAATGTTACTTATTACTATTATAGTTATATGTTTGACTATCTTAGATCTTCTTCCTACACAGTACTTTCAAATAATCTGCCAAGTTATTTTTCTCTCTAACAATGTGTAACTGTTCAAAGTTCTCTCAACATATTGGGAGGCCACTTTAAATCTACTTTCTGTTTAACTCTGTTAACAGAGCTACAAGGGTATGAATATGGCTGCCCTAACTTCCCAACTTACAAAAGGTATAACCTTCAAGTCTAATTTTTTAAATCTGAACCTCAGGGGTTGAGATCTTATTTTTATAATGTTTCTGATACCATACAAAAATTCTTCTTTAAGATTTATTTCCTTATTTATTTATTTAGAGGGAGGGAAGGAGAGAGAGAATCCCAAGCAGGCTCCATGCTGTTCGAACCATGAGATCATACCTGAGCTGAAATTACAGTCGGACACCTAACCCATTGAGCCACCGAGGCACCCCAAGTATGTACAAAAATTCTAATATACAATAGAACCATACTGCTAGCCAGAAATTGCAAGGATGTATGATTATTGGTTCATATGTCAGGCCCTGTGCTAGAAGAACTGTAGGGTTATTTTTGTTATAAGTACTAAAAGCCCTGTGGGAAAAATATGATGCTTATCCCCACCTTAGAGATGAGGAAACCAAGACTGAAGAACAATACACTGTAACACAACAAATATCTCGATTCTATCCCAAGATGTCTGATTCCAAACACAGGCTGTCTACGAAACCAAAGACATGAACTTTCCGTTAAATCACAAAACCACTTAGAGAAAACAAAGCAATTATGAACTGAAGATTTTGTATGATATTAAAATAATAGGAAAATGGCTACTGGCTTTAAATACGTTCATGGGGCATCTGGGTGGCTTAGTCAGTTAAATGTCCGATTCTTGATTTCGGCTCAGGTCATGGTCTCACGGTTTTGCTTCTAGCCCTGCATCGAACTCTGCGCTGACCGCACAGAGCCTGTTTGGAATTCTCTCTTCCTCTCTCTCTATCCCTCCCCCCTTCACCCACTCATGCTTTCTCTCTATCAAAGTAAATAAAATAAAAACTTTGTTCAACTGAGTAGGTCTGCATTCTATGGAAATAACAAGTCAATAAAAGAAGTGACACTGATTGCAGTATTATGAAGCTTAAAATAAAACCCAAATAAAACTCCCTAAAAGAGCCTTAAAGGTTAAATATATTTCAAGGATTCCTGGGACTATGTGCTATATTCCAAATTTATGAAACAAAATTGAAAACAGAATTTTCTGCTGAAATTCATTTCAATTGCAAAGGATCACATTTTAAGGTATCATGAATAAAAATGTAAGTTAGCAAATTAAGGAGAAACTAAAAACCATGAGAAAACCATGATAAATAATGCATTTGGAGACAAAAAATATTATAGTACATTTTTTATGAAAATAATCATGACAAATGATAGATGTATCATTAAATTCTGTGTATGTGTGTGTGTGTGTGTGTATACACATATATATACATATTTTTTTTAATATATTTATCACCTAGATTTGTCACCTGATTCTGATGATCGCTGGTCTGTATCATCTTCATTCTCCAACTGCTGTGTTAATGCCTCTTTATAATTTTCAACTATTCCAAGCTCATTGTTTTTTTGGCTATTGTCACTGATCTGGCTCTGTGTCTCTATTTGCTCATTCTCCGTTTTATGTTTCAGGGGGCAGCCATCACTGTCTTTCTCCATACTGTGTCTCTTTTTGTCTTTTTCAAGTTTTCTTTCATTCTAACAAAAATGAAATATATCATTTTTAATATAAAAGTTGTGTATCTAAGACAGTTTTAAGGGAGAAATCAAATAATCCAAACGCATTCTGTAACTTCAGGGCACTGTGATATTTTTATTAAAAAAAGCATTCGTTGAATATATCATTAAAGCATACTAATTGGTAAACATGCAGAAAACACATATAGTATAAAGAAAGAAAACAAATAATATCTGTAATTCCACAATCAAGAGATGATCTCTACTTGAGAAGAGGTGTTTTCTTCTCCTACCCCACATATGTACAGGTACACCACCCACAAACATATATGTGATTGAATGTCTCTCTATATATGCATATTTATTTTATGCATTTGTTTTTTAAACAAAAAAGAATTTAAGTTTTTACTTAAGAATGTATATTTCTTTCCTTGTCAACAAATATATGAAGTGCTTAGACTAGTATCTGAGGCATAATAAAGTGTTAGTTGTATGTGTTAGCTATTACTACTTTCATCAATTACATTATCATTTTCAAGGTTATAACGTAATTTACCAACTCCTAATCAGTAAACAAATTATTTTCAATTTTTCATTATAACAAATACAGTTATGGAATTCGTTTTTTAGAATAAATTCCTAACAGTGGAACTATTGGATCAACAGGTAACTAAACACTTCCCTTCAGAAAAGCAACAGTGAATTTACACTCCAGGCAAAAGGTTAAGAGAGTGACATTTCCCCATATCTTTTTCAATCCCTGTATACCATTATCTATCTTTTACATGTCCACCAAACTAATAAATACATATTTTTACCTTAGTGTTAGTTTCATTTTTTTTATTGCTAGTGAAAATGAATTATCAACTACACTTATTGTCATTTTTATTTTTACTTTTATCCATGGTAACCCAAAACCTTTTTTTTTCCCTCCTAGATTCTCATTATTTTCATAGGAATTGCTAAGGGTTTGCTTGTCTTACGTGTCTCAGATATTTTTCATTAGAGTTTGTTTAGAGTTTTTTGCTTTTAGCTTTGTAGAACAGATCTTTTAAAACAAATATAATAAGACCTATCTGTTTTTTACTTTATGATTTGTGGCTTAATTGTCCTGCTTTAAAAGTTTTCCTTCTCCAAGTATATGCAAATATTTAACTATATTATGTGCTAGTACTTCTTTTTTTTAAACGTTTATTTATTTTTGAGACAGAGAGAGACAGAGCATGAACGGGGGAGGGTCAGAGAGAGAGGGAGACACAGAATCAGAACCAGGCTCCAGGCTCTGAGCTGTCAGCACAGAGCCCGACGCGGGGCTTGAACTCACGAACCGCGAGATCATGACCTGAGCCGAAGTCGGACGTTTAACCGACTGAGCCACACATGCGCCCCTGTGCTAGTACTTTTAAGGCTACTTTACACATTTTACACATTTAAGTCTTCTGGAGTTCAATCTGATATTTGCTATTCATTAATTTTACTTTTTTCCAAATGATTGTTCAGTTATTCCATCTCCCTTTTCTCTCAAATATAAAATGTCACCTTTACCTTACCCTAAATGCTCATATATAATTAGGTTTGTTACTATTTGTACCATTGACAAGTCTCTTCTGGAACGAATACTTCACCATTTTTTTTTTTTTTTTTTTTAGTCTATAGTAAATTCAAAGGAATGCAAGGTGATTCTCTAAAATGCAAACATTTTAAAAGACAAGTTTAGGGGCGCCTGGGTGGCGCAGTCGGTTAAGCGTCCGACTCCAGCCAGGTCACGATCTCGCGGTCCGTGAGTTCGAGCCCCGCATCAGGCTCTGGGCTGATGGCTCGGAGCCTGGAGCCTGTTTCCGATTCTGTGTCTCCCTCTCTGTCTGCCCCTCCCCCGTTCATGCTCTGTCTCTCTCTGTCCCAAAAATAAATAAATGTTGAAAAAAAAAATTAAAAAAGAAAAAAAAAAAGACAAGTTTAACGGAAGGAAAAAAATACTTGCTCAGTAAAAAGAAGACTTAAGGTCATTTGTTTTCATTTACTTCATTTCTTTACTGATTATTTTCTTAAAATTAGCACAGTTTAAAAGCATAGTAACTTTCCGCATGCCACTAATTAGTTCAGGGACTTTCAATATAAGGTATGCTACGCTGCACACCGTATTGTTCACATCTTTATATTGTGAAAAATACACTGGTGATAGAAGCACTAAGGCCTTCTAAGTAATTTACAACCGTGGTGCTATAAAATAATTGGCCATTATCCACAAGGTGAACTTTATTACAAATATAGAGTAAATTAATGCTTCAAAGTGCAATCAAACTTGGTTTCCTTGTCTACCAATATTTTTTAAAGAACATACAACAAAACTTGGAAAACATGGTATTTAATAGGATAGAGATAAATCAATAGGTCAAGTTATTAAGACAGCTTTAATGTACTTAGAAAAGCATATACTGAAGGTAAATGTGGCGGGGTTAATAAAAAGATTAAATACAATTAACCTTCTACAAGCAACCCAAGACAAAATATCTCCTATTACCAATTATTCTGCAAAATAAAGCAATACCAAAACTATCCAATCATCTTCTTACCTGTGGAGCTGCCTCCCTCCTCAGCAGCAGCCCCAAGGAAGAAACAATCATCCACCTTTCCAGATGAGGACCTGTGTGGAAGGAGGCAGTGACAGGGGAAGAGGAATGGAGAACATACAGGTGGGACCAGCGAGCCAGCTGCCACATGAAGCTCTGAGTGAATGGAGAGCAGATTTAGAAAGCTCTGCCTCAAAGGAGGCAGGCTGTGGATGGTGACTGAAGCAGGGCCAGCGCAAACTCTGGACACCCAGTGGAGAAATGAAAACGAAGATAGAGACATACAGACACACATACACAGCTCCTTCTTCATGATTAAAATCTACAAGTTAATTTTGGTAAAATTTCTGACAATCAAAATTAAAATAAATGATACTCATATATAGGAGAACTTATAGTTTCCAACATTCTTAAGTATTCTGGGAAAGTAATTAAAAAATCATTCACATACTCTAAAATGCATCACAGGCATCCAAATACTACTTTAAAGAGATAGTAACAGCAATACAGGGACAAAGTGTAAAAAAGAGTAAATACAGCACTATCCTATGAAATAAACGACAAAAAAAAAAAAAAAAGATTTAGCAGGACAGTAATTATGGCAGTTGCCACATTCAATCTTCGTTTTCATTCTCGGTTAATTCAGGAGTCATCTCTCCTTTTTTATATCAGATCAAAAAGTAAACTTTACGAGGAAAAAAAAGCAGTAAGCCTTTAATCCATCTCTCCCATTTAATTTCTTTTAGGAATAATCTCTGGTGAAACACTTCTCCCCACCTCCTTTCTCAACGTCTAACTTTATAACTTAAGATAGAAAAAAATCACATTTGCCACCATCCGTACCTCAAGGATGACAGATGCGATTGGCTGGAAAGGATTAACAATAATTGGTTCGGAGTCCAACTCAGCCAGGCTGCTGGTTCCATTGAGTTCCGCCTGCTCTCGTTCTCTTTGTTCTCTATTGTTTGAGGGAAAAGTTTTGGAATTCCTTATGAGAAAACGCTGAACCATGTGTAAGAACATTTGTAGTCGGCTTAACGCTATTAAATTTAGTAAGTTAAACATCTGGACATGGCTTTCAATTACTAGGAGATTTTCAGAAATCCTTACTTCTGGTAATAGGCCCCTAGCCACGTGTAATAATTGGAACTTTTTATTTGAAGTATAGTTGACCCACAATATTACATTAGCTTCAGGTGTACAACATAGTGATGTGACAAGCCTATACATTATGCTATGCTCACAAGGGTAGCCACTGTCACCCTACAACACTATTATAATATTCTCTATGCTGTACCTTTCATCTCTATCAGTTATTCATTCCATAACTGGAAGCCTGTACCTCCCACTCCCCTTTACCCATTTTGCCTGTCCACCCCCCACCCCCCTCCTTCCCTTGGCAACCACCAGTTTGTTCTCTGTGCTTCTGGGTCTGTTTCACTTTGTTTTTCATTTGCTTTTTAGATTCCACATATAAATGAAAACATGGTATCTGTCTTTCACTTATTTCACTTAGCGGAATACCCTCTAGGTCCATCCATGTTGTTGCAAATGTAAGATCTTGTTCTTTTTTATGGCTGAGTAATATTCCACTGTTAATCATTTGAATTTAAAAAAAAAAAAAGGAAATGCTGATAAAAATAACATTCCCTATGACTGACTCCTTAATGTCAGTGGTAGTTGCTAATTAATTTTCTACGTGCCAAAGGTTTATATTCACAGATTTGTTAATTACTCTCCCAAACAAATGCTGTCCTCTATATTGATGTTAACAAATAACTCCTCTTGTTAACAGCCTTCTTCAGGGCTGTGTCAAACTGTATATCACATATGGACTAGATAACAACTGTTGCTGCAAAGAAGTAAAGAAACTATAAAACTAAGTTGCTCTATATCACTCAGATTAAGTATTTCCACATGAGTTACTACTGAAACATACACTATCTCTGTGATTCATAGTTAATATTGCCCCATACATGAAGAATAATAAGTTACTTTTTAAAATGAGTAGCTGGATGTTCACCATAAGTGTGGTCACCATCTGTCAGCATACAACTCTATTATAATACCTTATATGTTCCCTTTGCTGTACCTTTCATCCCTGACACTTACTCATTCTGGTAGCTGGAAGCCTGTACTTCCCACTCTCCTTCACTCATTTTGCTCCACCCCCAACCCCCTCCCCTTTGGCAACCACCAAGCTCTGTTTTTAATTATAAATTAATATACTAGGGTCCCTCTGTAGAGGACTTCCTTGGCAGAAATTTGCCCCCCCCCCCACCATTTTTTAATGAGTTGTCAAGACTAAAAATCCTGGCCAGTTATATAAGAACTGTGTTGTGTCTGTTTTACCAAGTTGATGCCAATCCCTGGGGCTTCTTGATGTCCAACTAGCTGGTTTTTCCCTGGTAACATAGATATGTCTTTCCAAGTCTCTATAAAACAACAAAGTCACTGAATATTTTAACAAATGTTTCCATACAATTCTGGCTCCTCTACTGTACTACTGCATGTATTACGAGCAGGGACCAGATCTGATTCATCTCTGTATTCTCAGTTTCTTATGCTGAATTCAAGACAGAGATATTACTCAATAAATTTGTTGGAGTGAAAAAAATAAACAAGTAGCTGAAGACAGAAGAATAAGTATTGTAGATCTACAACTACACTGTAAGTATGGTAATATGAATGCTCATTACTATGACATTTATTATTCTCTATTATGGAAATATATATCCTTTCATTCTAAACCTAGGAAGCCAAGAGTTAGAGATTTGCAATTTATTACCTATGTGACTTTGGACTTATATCTAGATCTTTAAGCCTCAGGTTTCCCATAAATGTTTATAAAAATATGTACTTCATAAGGTTGTGCAAAGTACTCTGTATGTGAAAGTACTCTGTAAATGAATATACCTACAGGATGGTAATGTTATTCATTTATTAGTAAGCAATTTCAGGTTTCTGGCACTGACATACTATTTTCAGATATCAACAACAGCATGTTTTACTATTTTTCAAAAATATCTGAACCTTTAATTAAATAAAAAGTTTTTGTTTTTTGTTTTTTTTTTTAATAACTCTCCTCTAAATGCCACTTTTAATTCCAAAGTCTCTCTGCTCAACAGGAGAGGCCTCAGACCAGTAGTGGCATGGCTAGGAAAAAAGGAGGAAAGGAGAATGGGTTTCACAAAAGCCACAACATGTCCTAACATCATCTAGAATATCTTTATGGAAAAGGTAAAAACTTGAAAAAAAGTGACTAACATTAGACGACTTCTTTCCAACTAAATTTTTATCGTTGTTTGTTTTCTTAGTGGAAGAAAAACAAAAGAGTCTTCAGAAAACCGTGGTCATGTATTTTATTTTTATAAATACATAAAAGGTATACTTCCATGAATGATTGGTTGTACCAAACTTTATATCACTAAAATATGATACACTAGGAGAAAAAACCCAAAGACTCTCACATTTACCAAAATAAAACCTCACACTGGTATCAAGAGAGACCTAGATGAATGATCTGCTCATATTCTTGAGTACTTGGAGATGGAGAGTATGTCTCCAGAAATATTTCTTTCCTTTAGGTCCTATCTCCGAATTAAATGACAGATACCAGTAATCAGAGGGTTTCTTCAACAGTGTAAGGAAGCATCTCACAAAGGCATCACCAAGAGCATTTAGTGAGTTCTTGCCTATCAGACTACAGCTATGTTAAAGTACATGGAAAGCCAATATTATTTAGGTATATGGAAGATAACTTTATATCTTACAGGAACTCACTGAAAAATCTTCATTTTCCCCGTCCTCTACCATATAACAATCCAGTGAAGAAAGAAAGAAGAATCATGGGATTAAGTACTAAACTCAATTTCTAATCAAATCTGAGTACTTTCTTCCAGCATTAAGATTATTATAAATGATTTCGTGGTAAAAGTTATATAATCACTTTTTTTTTAATTCAGAGTTTGCTAAATTCCATTTAAGAGTTTGCTCTCAAGCAACGTATTTTAAAAATAATTTTAAATACATCTTTTGAAATACCGAGACACTGCAACTTTTTTTTAATTTACATCCAGTTAGTTAGCATATAATGCAACAATGATTTCAGAAGTAGATTCCTTAATCCCCCTTACCCATTTAGCCCAATCCCCTCCCACAACCCCTCCAGTAACCCTCTGTTTGTTTTCCATATGTAAGAGTCTCTGGTTTGTCCTCCTCCCTGTTTTTATATTATTTTTGCTTCCCGTCCCTTATGTTCATCTGTTTTGTATCTTAAAGTCCTCATATGAGTGAAGTCATATTTGTCTTTCTCTAATTTCGCTTAGCATAATACCCTCCAGTTCCATCCATGTAGTTGCAAATGGCAAGATTTCATTCTTTTTGATTGCTGAGTAATACTCCATCGTATATATATATACACACACCACATCTTCTTTATCCATTCATCCATCAATGGACATTGGGGCTTCTTCCATACTTTGGCCATTGTCAATAGTGTTGCTATAAACATTGGGGTACATGTGCCCCTTCGAAACAGCACACCTGTATCCCTTGGATAAATGCCTACTAGTGCAATTGCTGGGTCGTAGGGTAGTTCTATTTTTAATTTTTGAGGAACCTCCATACTGTTTTCCAGAGTGGCTGCACCAGTTTGCATTCCCACCAGCAGCAAGACACTACAATTTAATCTACTTTCTGACAAAACTAGTGATGAAGATCAGATTTTACTTTAGTTGATAGATCTACTGGCAGCTTACCTTCTATCTTTGCTTAGACTAAAGAAGGCTTGCTTGCTTGCTTTCTTCCTTTCTTTCTTTTTCATTTTTTTAATGTTTACTCATTTTTGAGAGAGAGAGAGAGAGAGAGAGAGAGAGAGACAGAGCACGGGCAGGGGAGGCGCAGAGAGAAAGGGAGACACAGAATCTGATGCTGGCTCCAGGCTCCGAGCTGTCAGCACAGAGCCCGACATGGGGCTTGAACTCACAAACCAATAGATCATGACCTGAGCCAAAGTCAGACACTTAACCGACTGAGCCACCCAGGTGCCCCAGGAAGGCTTTCTTAATCTATTGACATATTGAGCCCAATAATTCTTTGTTATCAGAGATGGTCCTGTGTATCACAAGATATTTAGCAGCATCCCTGGCCTCTACCCATTAGATCCCAGTAGCAAGCACTCTACCTACTCCCAGCCGTGACAAGTAAAAATGTCTCCAGACATTGCTAAATGTCCTCTGAGAAACAAAATCACCCCAAGAATTGAGAACCGCTACACTAATGGTACCCATAAGAAATAAGAGAGAAAAATCTTCAAATTCTGGGAATTAATAAATACCTACGGAATAAATTTAATTACTATAACACCACTAAGAAAATTAGTACCCTCTCACTCAAACTTGTGTAGAGAAAGATCCACAGAAATAAAATATTTACCTAGTGTCTTCCTTCATATAGCAAGGGGAAACTGAATAGACAAAACTATAAAATTATTCATAAAACTGTGGGGTTCTGGACTTTTCAAATGCACCGTGGTACAAAATTAATCTACTTACCTTTCTTCTCGTAATTTTCGCACTCGTTCAGCCCTCTCTCGTTTCTCTTGTTCTTCAAGAGCACGCTGTTCTGTTGTGTCTCTTTGGATGCGTTCATTTAAAGCATCAAAGTCTCTTGCAATGATATGTAGGAGCCAGTAAAGGCCTTTTTTAATGGACTTGTCAATTTTCTTTCCGTAGCCCAAGACTGCTGAACAAGGTTCCTGAGAAACCGAAATTTATTTGACTTAAAGATTAAAACTAAGAGTTCTCCACAAAAATGTTTATAAACTATTAAGTGTAATTACTGGCAAATCAAAACTAATCCATTAATTAGTTATATGAAGCATCTGTTTATTTAACTTATAAAACACACCTTTGCAATGATTACTAAACATTAGTACATATAATCTGATATATTTTGTGGATAATATCTGTAAGCTGTGAAAGACATTACAAGAAGTCGACAGTGCCAATTATAATTTTAAACAAACTCATTGGAAGACAAAACTGCACTGCCAGAAGAAAAATACCCCTACTTATTAAAAACAGCAGAAAGGTTTAATTCCTTATACCAGGGAATTTATAGCATTGAACATCTTTTAAGATTGACACCCTAATGGCCATCTTCTGAAGCCAGAAGGAGTGACTACATCTTCTGTCCACCTTTCTTAAGATTGTAGGATAACTCTCCTGATAAAATCTTCCAAACTCATGATAACCTCTCCTACGCTTACATTTTGTATTTATAGTAGAGCATGCTACAATTTTTTGTTGTTGTTGTTTTTTAACTTATTTTTGAGGTGGGGGGGAAGAGAGACTATGAGCAAGTGAGGGACGGGCAGAGAGAGGGGGACAGAGGATCTGAAATAGGCTCTGAGCTGATAGCAGAGCCCGATGTGGGCTCAAACTCAACAAACTGTGAGATCACAACCTGAGCTGAAGTCAGACACTTAACTGACTGAGCCACCCAGGCGCCCCTCTACAAAATTTATAGCATGACATGTTTGTGTAACTTAAAGTTCCTATCAGCAATATCTTAAACAAAAAGCAAATCTAAAGTCTTGGAGATCATGAAAGATAGTTTATGGAAGCAACAACCAAACAGAAAAACAAATGTTATAGTATTAAATAATATCAACAGAACAGGGAGAATGTGATTTCCTGGGTTAAAAAAAATTTTTTTAAACACTAATAAATTATTTTGTTAGCTGCCTACCACCTAATTGCCTATCACCTCTACAAAAACATATCTCATAGGGCAAAAAATCACCAAAAACTTACTATTTGACATAGGCACTTGTGCTCATTGACCAATTTTTCCAGAGATAGGCATTCAATCACATCAGCTTCTCCTAAAGCCCCTTCCTTGTCTTGTTTATTTGCCAACCTAGAGAGACATAAATGAAGTAGTTTTATAGCAAATATATAAGCATAAAGTCACTTAGAATTATTTTGATCATGTTCTTCTTAGTCTAAAGATTTAAGCCTACTGATTACAAAACATACTGGTTTTAGAGAGTATTGTAGTATCTATGTTATCATTTTCACTTTATTTATTACTGCTAAAATAAGTTTGTAAGATTTGGCCTATATAAAAGGAAATCAAGTAAACAAAAGTGTCAAGAAAATAAGCAATAGGTCAATAGGCCAACAACAAAACAAGCTATAAAGAGAAAAAGAAGTGGACTGCTAGTTTCCACAGCCCTCAGCAATCAGTTCCAGCTTTCACATTAATTATGTCCTTATCTTTTTTTTTATTTTTTTATTTTAACGTTTATTTATTTTTGAGACAGAGACAGAGTATGAACAGGGGAGGGTCAGAGAGAGAGGGAGACACAGAATCTGAAACAGGCTCCAGGCTCTGAGGTGTCAACACAGAGCCCGACGTGGGGCTCGAACTCATGGACCACGAGATCACGACCTGAGCCGAAGTTGGATGCTCAACCGCCTGAGCCACCCAGGCACCCCATGTCCTTATCTTCTTAAAATACAAACTGTATCATGTTTTCAAACACCCAGACGTTCATTCTGAGCCTGTACTATTGGAGTTCATCTATATTTTCAGTGTGTGAATATGTCCACATAAATGTGCAACCTATTGGAGAGGTGGGGCCACGTTTTAAAAAATTTTTTTTAATGTTTTATTTTTATTTTTGAGAGAGAGAGAGAGAGAGAGAGAGAGAGAGACAGCACGAGTGGGGGAGAGGCAGAGAGAATCCAAAGCAGGCTCCAGGCTCTGAGCTGTCAGCACAGAGCCCAGTGAGGGGCATGAATCCATGAACCACGAGATCATGACTTGAGCAGAAGTCGGATGCTCAACCGACTGAGCCACCCAGGCACCCCGGGGCCACTTTTAATTTATTTGGCATAGTATTGGGCATAAAAAACATGACACTCAATCAGGAACATATTGAGGAAAAACAAATGAAAAACTAAAATAAATTATTGAAAAATAGGAATTACTACAAAATAACACCGTTTGCCTATCAGATGGCAGAGGACAAAAGTTTAATAAAACACTGTCATGGTCAGGGTTTGACAGACATTTCAGAGCCAAATATGTTATTTAACAAATATATAGAATAATAAATCTAATGAACCCTTATCACCTATCTTTAAAAATTATCAACATTATGCCATTCTTGCTCATCTACTATCTTTTACTTGCCCTGCCCAGTCAAGTTACTTCACCCAGCAATTTAAAAATTAAAAAAACATTACCATAATACACTATCATGCCTAAAAAAAAATTAACATTCCTTGATATTTTTTATGTTATGTCCAAATTCAGATCCAAACAAGATACACATTACAATGTATTCGTTTAAATCTTTCTGAATCAATATCATCTGCAGTCCCAACACACCCACCCCTGCAACATTACCACCACCACCTCTTTTCCTCCCATGACATCTATTTGTAAAACAAAACAAGCCCTATTTCTATAGAATTTCCTGTGTTTAGTACAATTCAGCTGATACCCTCCTCATGAAGTCATTTTAACGTGCATTTCCTGTATCTGTAATTAGATACACATCGGTAGATGCGACATCTGTAGTTAGATGTACTGGTTGAAATTATGACAAGCATATTGCATAGATAGTGCTAATATGATACTTAGAAGGAATATTACATCTACTTATACAAGCTTTAGTGATATTATAATAGATCAGTGGATTCGTCTAGAGTCAGCTTGATTCGTCCAAAATAAAGTTCCCGACTAACCTTTCTTTCATCTAATGATTTTAACAGGCATAATGACCTTTGCTTAATTTCATTATTTTACAAGAGCTTATCAAATCATGATTTTTCTAGTTCTATATTCCTGCTGAATTTACTAGCTATGTTTTGTCTAAAGAATAAACTTTCATCAACTACTCGATAATGCTTAAATACAATTCAGATAAAAGTCAACATAAATGTTTGATCCTTTGCTTCATTTCCTAGTTTTCCTAAGAGTGAATTGGTGCCTTATCAACCTCCAAAGGTAATCAAGTTGCTTTCTTTGGTTTGTGGAGGGATAGATATCATTATGAACTCATGGATTTTAGAGGTGCCTGGCTGGCTCAGTCAGAAGAAGAGCATGTGACTCTTGATCTCAGGGTCCGGAGTTTGAGCCTACACATTGGCGGTAGAGATTACTTAAATATCCTCAAACGCACATGTATATGATAATGTGTTTTAGTTTATTTTAGTCAGTGTTCTTTTTTGAGGCTCAAAGTTACAGATTTTTGGTCACTGGGAGTCCTCTTTGAACTAGCTCCTGTGTTCTTTTGGCACAACTCCAGTAATCTTTGATAGCTTCTTTGCTTTCCCATAAGAAACTATATCCCAGGGGCACCTGGGTGGCTCAGTCAGTTAAGTGGCCAACTTCAGCTCAGGTCATGATCTGACAGTTCATGAGTTCAAGCCCCACATCAGGCTCTGTGCTGACAGCTCAGAGCCTGGAGCCTGCTTCGGATTCTGTCTCCCTCTCTCTCTGCCCCTCTCCTGCTCATGCTCTCTCTCTCTCTCTCTCAAAAATGAATAAACTTAAAAAAAAAAGAAAGAAAGAAAGAAAGAAAGAAAGAAAGAAAGAAAGAAAGAAAGAAAAGAAACAATGTCCCAGACCTGAAATCATCAGTTTCTCTAAGGTGCCCTGATTCCTTTCAGTAAGGAAGGAACTGGTATTTTAAAGACCACAATCTGGGGACTATGGGCATTTACTGCTATTGACTTGCCATTGCTTCTAGAACCTTTCAGTGGATAGAGCTAGGAAAAATTGGTTTAGAAAAAAATTAAATCATGAGCTCATAGTGATTTTTCCATTTTAAATCAAATATTAGTTTTTAGTTAGCTTCATTTGTGGTTCTTTTTTTCTTTTGTTTTTTTTCTTTTTTTTTAAGGAAAGATGTTTTCTTTTTTTTTCAATTTTTTTAACGTTTATTTACTTTTGAAACAGAGAGACAGAGCGTGAATGGGGGAGGGTCAGAGAGAGAGGGAGACACAGAATCTGAAACAGGCTCCAGGCTCTGAGCTGTCAGCACAGAGCCTGATGCGGGGCTCGAACTCACAGACCACAAGATCATGACCTGAGCCCAAGTCAGACGCTTAGCCGACTGAGCCACCCAGGCGCCCCTGTAGTTCTTTTTTCTTATACTTAAAAACTTCAGTTTGTAATCACACCAACATTAACAATTTACCATACAGTATAAAGAGTTTCAACACAATACCAATATTATTACTAAAAATACTTCCAAATGCAGGTTAAGACCTCATTGTGGTTATTTTTGTCTCTAACATATATCCCACAAAAGATGCATGAGTCAAAATACTGGTTTTTAAAATTACTTGGAATAATGCTTCTCTGTGTGGCTATGCCAACATCTAGATATGTAGCCACGTTCATTTGTTTCAGGCTTCTTTTGCTTTTTACATACAGTTTTATTATTTTAAGATTTAATTTTTAAAACGTTTGTATGGTTCCAAATTCAAAACTGTAAAAACAAGGTACAATCAGAACTATTTTCCATCTCTGTCCCTGTCCCTCTCTCTATTCCTTCCATTCTCATCTAGGTAACTATTTTCATTAGTTTTTAGCTCATCCTCCCATTGCTTCTTTTTGAACATATAAACATATATATGGGGGAAATGGTATTTTCAAGTACACAATTTGGAGACTATGGAAATTCACCATTATTGATTGGTGGGGGGGAGGAGTATTTGTGTGTATATCCACCTTTCCTTTTTGCCTCAAAAACTACTACACTATATACACTTTTGTGCACTAGCATGCTTTTTTTAATTGTAAATTCTACAATTACCCTGTAGTATAAAGAAATCTTTTTTATTACTATATTCTTTATTAATGAATAAAACGGTCATTATACAGACGTTCCATTTATTCAGCCTACAGGGAAGGCTGAATACAGAAGTCATTATACAGATGTTCCATTCATTCAGGCCTACATGGAAGGGCTTTTGGGTTGTTTCCAGTGACTTGTTGTCACAAAGAGTGCTGTGAGGAGTAAGTGTGTGATGAGTTATTTCTTATTTTGGAAACATTCCAAGGATATAGCAATTTCCCTCCTCTTACCCTCCAATCATAACAACTCAGGCAGCAAAAAAGGGAGAGTAAGAAAATTCGGTAAGGTGAGAGAAATTTCATTTCTAATCCTTCCTGTAAGTATTTCACTCCAGTGAAAATTAATTTTGAATTGTTATACTGTATATTATAAACAGTATCACATATTGCTGCACACCTTTAGGTTTTCTATGCTGGAACTATTTTAAAGTGAAAATAGCAAGTATAAGTAAAAAGAAGAGTGACGTGGAAGGTTTAAATATGAGCTCTTTTCTGGCTGGTATGGTTCTGAAATTCAATGATTTCATGAGGTAAGCCCTTGGGATTTCCTAAAATAAAGCAGAATTCTATCATCTTAGAGTAAATGGAACAAAAAGTCTTCACCCCAAGCTTGTTTCCATTCCTATTTATTCCAAATTCTGTAATATTTAGCAAGTTTTAATACCTAAAGAAAGCAAAGTAACATCTATTTAAAGACAAACCACCTTTTGCATAATATCTTTTATGCATAATCCAAGATCAAAATTACAGAGCCTGTGCCAAATGCTCTATGTAGGCAGTTTAACAAGGACTTCCTGTTACCGGCTAGCTCCAATGAAAATGATCTTCCTTTAATCTAAAGAATAGGCAGCTAACAGGCAAAACCGGATCCTCCAGGTGTGAAGCAAGCAATTTGTTCTTCTCATTTGATACTAACAGCAAAAGGACAACTCTACGTCTAACTTATTTGACTTCATTATTTGGCTTTCAATTACATTAACTAGATGAAAACCATACAGAAATTAGCCTGTGAGCTATAAGACACGGGCTTAAATAATTTGATGGAAACGTTACAGATAATTCAGCTGTTCTCTCAAGGGCAGGACTCCGACACTGCAGGTGGAAAAGCAACAAAAAGAACAAGACAAAGGTAAATAAAACTACTTTTTTGTATTTTTCAATGCAAGACATCCATAGACTGAAATGTGTGACATTTAAAAATAGCTCAACAGATACTTAAAGTTACTGGTTTGCTTAGATTTCGACCAGGTAACTGATCTGTTCATTTATACTGCTATATCTTGAATAAGGTTTGGGTTTAGAGCTCTTTGAAATAAACCACTATAATAAAAATCAACTTTTTCTTTTAATTCCTTTAAAAAATAACTTCTCATTTTGGAAACACTAGAAAATCAGATCCTCTAAAAACAAACTTAAAATGCTTTCTTTTGTAGACTATAAATTAGTCATACTGTGCTTACTTTCAGAATACTTTTACATTTAATTGTGAAAAGACACTTATGTCCATACACATATACACATTGACACACATGTATAATATTTTTAAAGTTAAGATAATTTCCTGTAAGATCTTAATTTCTTCATTGTTTCTGAAAATCTTTTAAATTGGAAGAAATTAGATAATAACTTTGTTGTAAAAGGACTACAGTAAAAATATCAAAGTACTCAGATTTTCAATGTTTCAGTATATTCTATATTTTAATGTTTAAGTATATCCTAAGTACTTAAATTATAAAACTTAATGTAAATATATTTGATTTGATGGTTTTAAAACTTAAGTCAGTACTATTTAAATGACACATATATATAGGTAGTCTGATACGTTCAGAATTAAGTAATCTATAGAAGCTTAACCAAAACCTATTTTATTTTTTGATATTTCTTCAAAGTTATTTTATAATTCCTACCATGTTAGATCTTAATAAATAGCCCATTTTCAATCAAAATAATAATGACTTTTATTAAATGTTTTAAGGGTAGACTTGAAAGTTGGCTATGATATATTTAGAGCACATTATCTCCATGGCTATGTAGTTTTAAACTAAATATAAAAATCTTTTCATGTAGGTACAGCTTAATAAGATAAGTGGGAGTTCAAAATAATACCAAAGTCTTAAATATTTAAACAAAAATGGTCTTATTGTTACATTACGCAAGGTAATTTAACAATTTATTTACAACAAATGAGTAGAATAAAAAAGTACTGAAAGACTGCATTATAAAAAATATGAGATAATTTAAACTCTGAGAAAATATATGCAATTTTCAGTATTTCTTTTTAGTTTGCTTTCCATATTTAAGCAGCCCAAGAGGTGAATTTTCCATGAACAGATGCTTTCACTTTGAATTAGGAAAATGTTACAAGTTGTCTTCACACATAAAAGCAAAAGAATACTCTATTTCATGTTGGATAAAAACTGGTTACATTTATTAAAATAGTGTATTTAATACAGTAACTGTAGAAAGAAATTTCTTACTAAAAAAAATCTATAAATCTGTAAATATCTGTCTCAGGGTGTATGTTTCTTAAAGCATTAGGTAATTTTTATTCATATTTCTGTTTCTGAGAATGTTCCCTGTTTGTAATAGGGCGGAGAAAGTTTTACGTCATACAGTTTACTTTTCTATTTCCCAGAACAAATTGTCAAAGTTGATTCCCATATTTATAAATTAGTCTTCTTTCTTTTTGCAAATATCCTGTTTAAGCTCAAGATAAGTCAGTTATTAACAGTACAATTAAAACTTGTATAGCAACACAGTAAGCTAAACATACTGACAGAGGATTCGTATTTGGATAGAAATCTTCCAACATTAAGAAAAATACATTTAAGGTACAGAAAGATTATATACAATGGTAGTCTCATCAATTTCATGTAGCCTAAGCAATTACACATTTATGGCTTCATGAACTCTGTCTCTTCCAACTTTCAAATTCTAATATACTTACATGTCTCACTTTACTTAATATTCTAATTTATGAAGCTGTAAAATTAAGAGGTTAAATTGGAAATAGTTATGTATGTACTTATGAGAAAGTAACTACTAGGAAATACAATTTATATGTAACATGTAAGTGCAACTGAGTATCTCCTACATTAAGTCAATTTTGGGGCAGATTAAGAAGAATTTAAGGAACATTCTGAACTATGTTAACTCTGTAAAGATAATCACCTATGACTTTCAGTCAAGATATACAGATATCTCACCCTCTTGCCACAAACATATGGAAGTACGGGGTGCCTGGGTGGCTCAGTTGATTAAGCTTTCGACTCATGGTTTCAACTCACATGATTTGTGAGATGGAGCCCTACATCAGGCTCACACTGACAGCGTGGAGCCTGCTTGGGACTTCTCTCTCCCTCTCTCAAAATAAAACACATTAAACAAAACAAAACAAAACAAAACAAAACATGTAGACATGTTTGATGTAGTCTTAAGAGAAAAAGCACAAAATTTAAAATTGCATCATTACATTTGAAGTAAGAAAGAGAAATTTCCAGATGCTAGAATTGAAGAGGCAACACACAGCCAAAATGGAAAGCAGGAATTAAAGCTAACTCCATGCAAATACTTTACCTTAGAGGCTGCAGTTTAGAATTTGTGCATAATAGGGGACTAAAACTGAGCTTCCTAAAGTGTTAAACTAGAAAAAAATAGAATATAGTTCATATACAGTTACAGGAAAATCTCTATTGGATTTAATGTCAGGATTACAATGGGAGGTGAGGTATCCACTGAGGCTATAAAAATCAGTAAGAAAAAAATCCAGACCCATATGTATATACCTGGGCTATAGAAAAAGCACTAGAGAAAAATCAAGCCCATATTTATAGTACCTGGGCTAAGAAGGCAAACTCCAGAGGGCCCTAGTCATGCCAAAAACAAACAAACAAAAAATGGGTTAAGGATGTATCCATAATGCAGAGCACTCAGGACATCCTTGTATAATATAATCACCTACTACTGACAAAGGTCACAAAATACACCTGCCCACCACCAGAAGGAACAGACTGTGGCCACAACAAAGGAATTTATTCCTAAGAAACCAGAAAGAATCTAATAATTTAAGGTATCTTTAACATAAATACACTTTAAATGTTCAAAAGAAATATGCTGTCTCTCAAAAAAAATAAAATAAAACATTTAAAAAAAAGAAAAGAAAGAAAGGCATTGGATCTATAAATGAAGATCAACACAGTATAAACTGTATCGCTGATTTTATATAAACATTATTTACTATAATATGCATGCCATGATACATAGCACTGAAAGGAAGTCTGTTTTTCCTTTAATATCAGTAACATATCTACACCTACAGAATAAAAGATGTGGAATATTTACTTGATTTTTTCTGGAAAAATTATTAGTATTAATGAATAGAAAATACTATCAACATATTTTGAAGGATTCCTTGAAGCATGTTTTATTCAAATATTAAAATGTGAAAAAAAAAACAAATATTAAAATGAGGTACACAAGGGAACTAATCTTTCAAGAACAGAAACCCAGGAAAAGACAACCTTAACAAGGGTGAGAGTCAAATGTGTTGGTTTCCAAAATCAGTGACAGTAAAATTTACTTTTCTAAAAGCACTTACAAAGGCATACTGTGTTACAATAGCAATCTGAAATATTCTATTCCTTAAAACATTTTTTCAAACTATGATGCTTGAGAAAAAGGCTTTTGATGGCACTGATCACTTATTGCTAATTAAAACAAACAAACAAACAAACAAACAAACAAACAAACAAAACCATATCTATCCAGCCATAAAAATGTTAGAGGGGGTTGTTTCAGGATTTGTTCTAAACCATGCAACCAAGGAGAAAGTTGGAGACATTGCGGTTCTTGAGAACTGTGAAATTTAAGCATTACCAAAAACTACCTAGCCATAGATAAGCATTAAACAGGACTTAATTTTCATGAATATAAAAATCAGAATCTGTTTTGTTTTGGTCCCTACCACCCCCATCTCTCATCTGAGCCTCTAATACTCAGTCTTTTCTTTTTCCCATGTTATCAAGGATAAAAGTCAGTTTTTTCAAAAATAAAAGTGCAAAAAACAACATAACCATATAAAGCATAGTATATACATTGTAGCTGTAAGAATTCATAGTAACAGGTTAGAAGAAAACAGAAATCTGTGTACATATATAGAAATGAAGTATTACTTCTTATCTCTCTTATCTCAGCCTATGACTGTGAGCCTAAACAAAATATAACAATACCTATCTCTACCATGGTATCAAGGATAGGATTCAAAGATTCTTGGAGACTTTCTGTCACATAGGTATATGAGTTAGAATTAAATCTTTTTCCTCTTCTAAACTGTAAAGTGCTTAATTTGGTCTAATTATACTACAGGTTATAATAAAGCTGCAAACAACATAATTATTTTAGCTCTGATATACTATATTACCTTCTGCAAGAACTTTATTTTAGTCTTTATAGTAATTATACTAATTTATTATAGTACTTATACTAAAAACACTATTTGATATAGACCAACTTCATTTAGAGCATATTTCACTAGGATAACCTATTTCTAGTCACTATAGAAATCAGAAAAAGAACAGATCTGCAATCAGGCAGTCTTGTATCTGAATGAGGTTCTGCCACTTTTTAGTTATGTGGCCTCCGGCAAGTCACTTTACCTTTCAGACACTAAGGAAGTTAGAGGAATAGCTAAGAAAGTTAACATCCAAATAAGGGGAATTTTAAGGAAAGTAATACAAAGAGAAAGGAAAAGATGAAGTTTTTGAAAAATTAGGAACCTCCTTCCCCCCCCCAAAAAAACCCTAAATACATCAATTTCCAGACTGAAAAATCATTCAACTTCCAGCAAATAAATGCAAAAAGATGTACCCCAAGTCATGTTATTGTGAAAATTCAGAACACTGAGATTAAAAAGAAAAGGCCAAGACTTTTATGAAAGGAAGGGGAAAAAAACGATCCTATTTAAAATACCAGGAATTCTATGGCAGATTTCTTAAGGGCGACAAAGAATGTTAGATAAAAATGCAGCAAGGTTTTCAAAATTCAATGGAATATAATTTCCAAGTAAGAATTATATCTGCAGAAAATCTGTCATTCCAGTATTAAGGATAGAATAAAAATGTTTTCAGAAATATAAGTGATCACCACATTTATGTTTTAAAAGGAAACTATGGTATGCCCCCAAATCAAGGGAATAAACCAAGAATAGAGATGAGGAACTAGGAATCAGGAGGAGATAATACACAAGAAAAGAGAAAAATATCCAAACATAGAAGCTGTGTAGTAAATCAGGTCATACTAGAGGGTTTCGAGAAAGAAGCCTCAGAAGATGGAATAACAACATGAAATAAAAGAAAAATAACTACTATATTTGAATATATTAAGAGGGTATTTTCAGTTCAAGTCAAGAGTTTAGAGTGAAGTAGTAATGCACATGTACAAAATTAAGCAACTAAAAACCTGAGGTAATTAGTATTTTCAAGAGAAATTTAAAAGTTACATGGTTCTTGATCTGAGTAGTGGTTACATGGATGTGTTCACTTTGTGAAAAATCATCAAACTATACATTTTTATTTGGGACACTTTCTGTATATGTGCAAATACTTCAACAAAAAGCTTTCTTAAAGTGAAAATACACATTTCCTAGCCTTATCCACTGAAAAGGCCTAGAAACAATGAAAAAAATTATCTGAGAAAGAAAATATAGCCATACTACCTTTTGTGACTCTGGTATATGTAATATTTGGGTAGTGAGAATAATGTAAACACAGAATACTAACCAAAAATTGTGATATAACTATACTGAGAGGGAAAAATTGAGGGAAGACTGGGGGTATAATGTGGTTAAACCACATCTTTCATAGCAGAGATACAATAGAATATTTAAAACTGAAAAAGCGGAAACACCTATGGAAGCAAATTACCTAGAAACAGAGAGTTTAAAAGTAACATACAGCTCAGGGGCTGGAAACAACTGCCTTTGGGAATGGGAAAATGGAAATGAGGCATGGTGGGGCAGGCAACGGTCGGCTATATATCTTTACAAGCTTTGAAGTGATTTGACTTCTTAAACTGTCTATGTGTGCTAATTTGAGGAGGAAAAAATCATATTTAAAAAGCCAATTTAAAAAAGACAAAGTTTTGGGGATGCAAGCTGGTGCAGCCACTCTGGAAAACAGTATGGAGTTTCCTCAAAAAACTAAAAACAGAAGTACCCTACAACCCAGCAATTGCACTACTAGGCATTTATCCAAGGGATACAGATATGCTGTTTCGAAGGGGCACATGCACCCCAATGTTTATAGCAGCGCTATCGACAATAGCTAAACTATGGAAAGAGCCCAAACGTCTATCGATGGATGAATGGATAAAGAAGATGTGGTGTATATATATATATAAAATGTATATATACATCATATATATATATATATATATATAATGGAGTATTACTCGGCAATCAAAAAGAATGAAATCTTGCCATTTGCAACTACGTGGATGGAACTGGAGGGTATTATACTAAGTGAAATTAGTCAGAGAAAGACAAAAATCCTATGACTTCACTCATATGAGGACTTTAAGAGACAAAACAGATGAACATAAGGGAAGGGAAACACAAATAATATAAAAACAGGGAGAGGGCAAAGCATAAGAGACTCATAAATATGGAGAACAAACAGAGGGTTTCTGGAGGGTTGTGGGGGGGGGTGGGCTAAACGGGTAAGGGGAACTAAGGAATCTACTCCTGAAATCATCGTTGCATATATGCTAACTAATTTGGATGCAAATTAAAAAAAATAAAATTAAAAAATAAAAGAAGGAAATTCTACATTTGCAACAACATGGATGAAACTGGAGGACATTATGCTAAGTGAAATAAGCCAAACAGAGAAAGAGAAATGTTGTATTGTGTCACTTACATGTGGAATCTTAAAAAAAAAAAAAAAATTGATTTCATAGAAACAGAATAGAAATAGAATGGTGGCTGGGGAAAGACTGAAATGAGCAGAGATAGATCAGAGTACACACTTTCAATTTAAAGAAAAATAGGTTCTGAGGATATAAAGTACAGCATGGGGACTGTGGTTAATAATATGGTGTATATATGTGAAAGTTGCTCAGAGTACATCATAAGTATTCTAATCACACATGCAAAAAAAGGCTAATTATGTGAAGTGAAGGATGTATTCATTATGTTGAAACTGGTAATCATTCCACAATGTATATGAAGTGATCACACTGAACACTTTAAAAATATACAATTATATTTGTCAATTATTCCTCAATAAAGTTGAGGGGGAGATTGGAAGAAAAGCAGTGTAAAATAAAGAAATTACCTCAGGCAAAAAAAAAAAATAAAAAAAGACAAAGTTTACAAGCAACCTGACATCCTAAGCACTAAGGGGAGGGGTTTATTGTCAGCATCAATAAGGTAATACCAGAGACAGCATACAGATAAGGAAGTAATAAATAATGCTAAACCAAACAAAGAACAGTAGGGAGCTATTCAAGACACATCATTAAGCTAACTGACTTTTTAGCATCAACCTCCCTCTACACCAGAAAGAGGGTGAGTCTTTACCAGAAGTATATAGTAAATTATGGGTGGTAATTCTGCTTTCACAAAGTTGCCACATGAGAAAAAGTTTCTACAATCACTTTCCAATGTTTTTTTGAGTGTTTTTAAATATCTTCACCAGCATGATCATCAGACATTTAATAAAATACTGAATACAAAAGAGCATATAGATGATCCCAGCTTTATGTAATATATATATATATATATATATATATATAATGTATATACATATATATAATATATATATATATATTCTGGAAAATTTATATTATATATCTCACACTGGAAGAAGCACTAGTCTAGAAGCCAGGAAATCTTGCATTATTTAACCAGTACTACCATTAACAAGCTCTGGGTAAGACATTTAACTTTTCTGATTCTCAACTTTCCCATAAGAAAAATGTAGAAATTGATAGCTAACTTCTAAGGCTTCTTTCTGGAATCCCATTCATTGCCGTGGCACCCCATTTCCTACAGCCTGGGTACTATCCCATGGGTCTTCATCTTCTCAACAGTAGGTCTCATAGTTCAAATACCACCTTAGAGAAGATTTGCTTAATTGATCCATCAAGATCTAAAATTGTCTCATTTATTTGTTTAATTGTATATTGCCCATCTCCCCTTAGAGAGTAAATTATTCCAGGACAGGTACTATTAAATAAATACAACAGTATTTAAAACTTTGCATATAGTAAGCCTCACTAATTATTTGACAGAAGGTCAGTCCTTTAAAACCAAAGGAATATTATTAGGACACTGGTTTAACTTTTCGTGCAATGCAGGCCTCATTTCCACATCATCAACTGGGTCATCAATCAAGAATCTTGAACATCTCCAGTGACAACAAGCCTATTAACTCATGAAGCAGTTCATTCTATCTTGGGACAACTCAACTCATTTGAAAAGTCTTCTTTACACTGAATCAAACCTCTCTCCATGTAATTTCCACTCATGTCTCTTGGATTAATGCCAAGTTAAGTCTGGTCCCTCTTATACATACAGACCTACACATTTCAGAAAACAGTTGTAGATACTCCCTACATCTCTGTTGCAGGAAAAGTATTTCCATTCTTTTCAGTGATTCTCCTTGTATTATGTCCCTGAGATTGTCTTCCAATCTCAACCTTCCTGTGATAGTATGGAAATTCCCAATTTTTGAATTCTTATCTCAAAACATCAGAACTTAACACAGTCCTTCTCTCATTTGCTTTGACTAACATAAAGTCAGTGGAACAAATATCTTTCTTAGTCAATCTAGACATGACAATATTATTCATGAAAGCATAATGATTATTCTGATACAAAGCTCATAATCAACTAAAACCTCCAGTTATTTTGATCAGCACTGCTATGAAGATAGGATCTTCCATTTTATAGATGTAAAGATGCTTTCTAAACGATTAGTTGCAATATTTTATATCCGTCCTGGTTAAACATAATTTTGTTCCTTTTAGTAGAGTGTTCTATGATATTTTAATCTTTGAATCCCAACTCTGTACTTGAAGATCTCTCCAAATTATGTGTCATCAACATATTTGATAAGTATGCCTTCTGTGACAACACCCAAATCACTGATAAAAATATTTGCATAAGCAATATCAAACACTTACATCCCATAGCATAACAGCATAACATTAGCAATACTGGCTGATTTTTCTCTGGCTTATACTGATATTATGTGTGGTTCAACACACTATTTGTAACTCCCCAACAGCTTCTTATCTGCAAAAATATCATGAAAGGCATTATTAAATGCCCTTCTAAAGTCAAGATGTTCTATGAAAATATTTTATTAACATGGATTGTCTTTTTAAATATATTTTTGTTTTTATCTAAATTCCAGTGAGATAACATACACACACACACACACACACACACGTCCATAATTTGGAAGTAAATAATACTGCTATAAACATAGGGGTACATGTATTCCTTTGGATTATTACTTTTGTATCCTTTGGGTAAATATCTAGTAATGCAATTGCTAGATCATAGGGTAGTTCTATTTCTAACTTTTTGAGGAAACTCCATACTGTTTTCCAGAGAATACATCAGTTTGCATTCCCCTTACTCATTTCATTTTATATATATGCATAACAGTGAGTGTATATATAGTACATATACATAAATAAATACATGTACATATAAATTATATATGTATATACATACATGTGTATAGACCTAAACACATATATATGTATATATAAATTATATACGTATATATGTGTGTGCATGTATATGTGTGTGTGTATATATAATGTACACCAAATTTAATCCTGTGGGTAACTACCAACACAGGATGTGATGTCAACCCTATCAGCACCCCAAAATAGCATTTTATATATTGTCATTTCTGAAAAAATAGCACTTAATATGAATTGGTAGAAATTTTGTTCTAAGTCTGGATATCTTTGCAAAGGAATGCTAAGAATAAGGAATCAGCATAATCAAACCAAGCATATGTGGATATAATGGATATGTATATATATATACATATATATGTGTATATAATAGATAAAAAAACAATGCTATGTCAAATGTGTTAATCAATCTAGAAGCCTCAGAAATTAAAAAAAAAAAATCCAATATTATCTATATTGCTTCCATCTTTCCTATGGAATCTGCCCTGTCACTAAAATGCATATTTAGCAAATGACTTTAACATCACATAGACCAAATTAATTAGGAACAATATCTTTAGTAATAAGGGCATTTTCAAAGTGCCCTTTTACTCCTAAAAGTTGAAGATATGGTCAAATCTTCCATTTTAAGATATATCCTCTAGATGCACAAAAATCTATTAAATGGCAGAATCATGAGATGAGACTGAACTACTTATTTGGGGGCAATTGTATCTCTATCACTGCTTTCTCAGCTATTTCACCGAACCGAACAGGACTCATAGTAGGCCCACAGGGTATGCAGTAACTTATAAATTATTTTACATTACTTTTCCTATTCACTTATCTTTATGAGGAAATACTTACTGATTTTTCTAATTTTTCAAACTCTTTTCAGAAAACTAGGAGGATTTTTCCTGGGAGACACACATTAGCTATGTGAAGCCAACCGTTACTGAGAGAAAATGCCAAACTTTTCTTTGTTCAACACAATCATTTTTGCTTCTTAAAAGGAAACGGAAGATGAAAGACCGACTTCAAGAACTAAAGCAACGAACAAAAGAAATCGAACTCTCCAGAGACAGGCATGTGTTGACTACAGAAGCAGAAGAACAAGGGGTGTTTTTGCAGCAAGCTGTTATTTATGAAAGAGAGCCGGTAGCTGAGAGACACTTACATGAAATCCAAAAACTACAGGAGAGTATTAACAATTTGACAGATGATGTTCAAAAATTTGGGCAGCAACAGAGAAGTCTGGTGGCTTCAATGAGAAGGTTTAGTCTACTTAAGAGAGAGTCTAGCATTACAAAGGAGATAAAAATACAAGCAGAACACATTAACAGAGGTTTGGATGATTTAGTAAAAGAAGTTAAGAAGTCAGAGGCTGAAAATGGTCCATCAGCAGTGGTGACAAGGATACTTAAATCTCAGCATGCTGCGATGTTCCGCCAATTTCAGCAAACAATGTTTACATACAATGACACATTAGCAGCAAAGCAGGAGAAGTGCAAGACATTTATT
The DNA here is from genome assembly GCF_022837055.1 of Prionailurus viverrinus. Lineage (NCBI taxonomy): Eukaryota > Metazoa > Chordata > Mammalia > Carnivora > Felidae > Prionailurus > Prionailurus viverrinus. Next base: position 117,199,498 of record NC_062569.1, read on the forward strand.
TTCCGTCAGCTTGAAGTTGCTGGAAAAGAAGTGCCTGAAGAAGAAGTAAATGATATGCTTTATCAAGGCAAATGGGAAGTTTTTAATGAAAGCTTACTTACAGAAATCACTATCACTAAAGCACAACTCTCAGAGATAGAACAAAGACACAAGGAACTTGTTAATTTGGAGAACCAAATAAAAGATTTAAGGGACCTTTTCATTCAGATATCTCTTTTAGTAGAGGAGCAAGGAGAAAGCATCAACAATATCGAAATGATAGTGAATGGTACAAAAGAATATGTTAACACTACTAAAGAGAAATTTGGACTCGCTGTAAAATACAAAAAAAGAAATCCTTGTAAGGTATTGTGTTGTTGGTGTTGCCCGTGCTGTGGCTCAAAATAAAGAAGCTATTTTAGACATTTTTTCCAGTTGTAGAATGAAGGATGTCCTATTTTTCAGCATCTTTCTTCATTTTACAGATCCATTCACATACCTTTCATCATTATTAAGTCATAATTTTCCTCTTCAGCCCTTATCTGCTAGACCAACAGAAACTTCTTCAGTCAGGGACAAAGCAAGTCATTTATTAAACCAAAAACAGTATAGCTAGTTAACTTTAAACTCACAAGTTAACTACTAAAAATGAGATCAATGATCTTATGTTTCCGTTCAGGTACCAAGCTCTATTATGTATTTTGTAACTTTTAATGCCTTAACAAGATGAATGTAAGTGACAACTGCTTAACCAATCCTTCTGGCTCATTTGAGAGCATTTCAGTGGTAAATTAAGTGCATGAAACAAGACCTCAAAAAGTGCTATATTAAAATCAAACCAGAAGCTGTGTCAAATCTTTTATGCTCAGATGGGTAAGTTAACTCGGTGGTCAACAAATCATGGAAAAATCCAACTATGTACTGAATGAAGAGTCTGGTTGGTAACTGAGAGCTGAATCTAACTTAAGGCCTAAGAAAGTAAGGCACTGTTTTCCTGAACTTGGGTCCATTCAGGACATTGTAGTACAGATCAGGAAGGTTGGCAAAGAAAGTAAAAAATAAAGGCAACTGCATTCTCAAAAGATTCTCTATCACTTTACGGTGAAGCTGAACACTGCACAATGGGCTAGGGATATAGTCTAAACACACAGGAATAAAGTTTTGGAATTCACATTTTAATGGAGAAAGCAGGTAAAAAACAAATACAAATATTAGATACTGTTAAGCTCTTGGCAGAAACTTAAGGTATTGAGAAACTGACTTTTGGAATGGCTTCTTTTCCTTGGGTGGTCAGTGAAGGCCTCTCTGAAAGGGAACATTAAATGAATATCTAAATGATGAGGACAAGGAACAGTATATCCCAGGCATAGTACAAAGAACCTGAGTGAGATATCACTTACTCTGTTTAAAGAAAAATGAGCAGTACATCTGTATCATAGTAAGAAAGGAGTAATGAGGTAAGAGATAAAGTTAAGAAAGGTCAGCAGGGGCTAGATGAAAGGCTTTGTTGGCCATGTAAGTCCGAAGTTTACAGCAAGTATAATTAATGTAAAGCCCTTAGACTGTCTCTAGCCTGAAAATGACATTATGTAATTTATCTGAGAAAAATCATCTTGTCTGCTGTATGTGGATTAGAATGGATTTGAGGCAGATGAGTGGAGGACAAGGATGCAGGTATAGAAAACCACCAGAAGGGTAATGCAGCAATCCCAGTAAGAGATGGTGGAAGCCTGGACTAGGATGGGAATGGAGGTGGGGGTGGGGGTAGCATTACTAACACTCAAGGTTAATACAGTGTGTTATGTCTCAGCATTGTTCTAATAATTTTACAGTTTTGCCCACAAAAACACTAGGTACGGTGAGGTTAAGTAACCTGTCCCAGGTCACAGAAACTGTGAGAATCAGAATTTGAACCCAGGCTGTCTGATTCCAAAACAAATTCTTAACTACTAGGTACTATATAAGTGGCGATGAAAAAAAAATTAGACTAACTTGTGATAGATTTCAAAGCTAGAATCTACAGGAGACTGATTGGATGATCTCATGACCCTGGGATCATGACCTGAACCAAAATCAAGAGTCACAGGCTCAACCTACTGGGCCACCTAAGTGCCCCAGAGGTGGGTGATTTTAGAATGAAGTTACCTAAAAAGTTTGTAGGTCCAAAAAAATCAAATACCCAGAGAAGAGCCTGAGGTATTCCAAAATTTCCACCTAAAGTAGAAGAGTTAATAAAGGAGATTGAGAAGAAACTATTAATGAAGTATAAGGAAAACCAAAAAAGTGTGCTACAATGCAGAGTGTTAAAAGGACAAAGTTTAGGAAGAAGTCAACCTGAAGTAAAATAAGAACAGCAAACTGACAATGGGTTTGGCAAAGTGAAGACAAATCGTTGACTCGAACATGAGCCATTTCAAGGATTTGTAGGGATAGAAGCACAAGAGAAGTACGTTGAAGAAAGAATGCGATATGAAGTATAGCAGCCACTACGAAGTATACTTTCCAGCTATGTGAATAGAGGACTGTGAAAAGGAATGAACTGCTTGAGAAGAATGCAGGGTCAAAGGATTCCATAACACTTAAAGTTAAGAAGTCCAAGAGTACATCCTGCTAATGGGAACGATCCACACTGGCAAACTCTTGATATAAGAAATGGAAGGGATTATATGCAAAAGTAGAAAGGATTGGGATCTATAGTACAAATGGAGAAGGTGGCCTTGGATAGGAGCAGAAGCACTTTTTCCATATTATAGTCTCGAGAAAAGGCAATATTTAGGAATAAAAGCAGATAGTTGGACAAATTTGGTGGTCCTAAATGAAAGAATTCTTACATAAGTTTCTACTTCCTTAAAGAACTAGGAGGCAAAATTATTAGTTGAAAGCACAGTGGAGTTGATGGATAACAGGAATATACATATACGTAACCTCCTAACACTATAAAATAAATTTTAAATTATAAAATACAAAGAAATTGAAGAGCTTTCTGCTGTGTCAATTATCAAGTATTACCAGAGAAAAAGATGTTTCATCTATGTCAGCTCCTAATGTTTAAAGAACTTTATAAAAAAGATAAATTTAAATCCAATGACAAACTCTCCACCTAATCAGGTGGTGATAAATTTCTTCTGCCCCTTCTGAAGTTGCACTATATCCTTTTATCTATGACATTACTGATACTGGTTTATAATTGTTCCCAAATTGTTTATCATGGAAACTGAGAACATTAAGTATTATTTAATATTCACTAGCATAATTATGTCCAAAAGCGCTTGTAAAACTGTAGAGTTCTATTAGTATTTATATCTGCACATAGTGCTTTTACAGCAAGACTTAACACAAAGATTCATGGCAAAGCAATATATCGCATATAATTTTCACTGTTATATTTTAAAACTAATTAGAATCACGCTGGGAGGACTGGATGGCTCAGTCAGTGGTGCAGTGAAGCGTGACTCTTGATCTTGGGGTTGTGAGTTCACGCCCTATGTTGGGTGTAGAGAAGGGCGCCTTGGGTAGCTCAGTTGGGTAAGCATCTGACTCTTGATTTCAGCTCAGGTCATGATCTCACGGTTTGTGAGATCAAGCCCTGTGTCGGGCTCTGTCTGCACTGATAGCACGGAGCCTGTTTGGGAATCTCTCTCTCTCTCTCTCTCTCTCTCCTCTGCCTCTCTCCCCAGCTCATATGTACGTGCGTGTGCTCTCTCAAAAAGTAAATAAATAAACAAAATAAAGTAAAATCTTAAAAAAAAAAAATCACCTAACCTAAGCAAAAAAACCCAGAATACTTAATTGGTTGCTTAACATATTTTAGATGTTATCCACACACTTAGTAGGCACTAAAAGTATTTTTTTCCCTTAAAATGATTACCTTAAAGGGAAAAACTTACTAAGCATTAGAGGGACAATATTAGAAAATCTACTGGTAAAATTACTATAAGCACCTGGGCTCATGTTCTCACCTACTAAACTATGTCATTTTCTGTAATCAAAAGCTTCATGTAGCCTGAATTCATATAATGAGACATTTTAAAAGCTCTCCTAATTCATCTCCATCCAGACACAGCATATCATCAACAATAACTGTTCATATCCATCATCAATCACACTTGCAAAGCCACTAGTAAAGCACTGCACTAGCTGCTTTAAATACATGATCTGAAATTCTCATGACAACACACTTACTAAAATCCTTATTTACAAGTGTAGACATGGAAACTCAGAGCAAATAACCTCCCCTAGGCCTGTCTAACTTCAGAGTCAGAGGTTACAACTTGCAGCTGTAAAATAAATAAGTCATGGGAAGGAAAAGTACAGCAAGGGAATACAGTTGATGATGTAGTAAGTGTATGGGGACAGGCGGTAACTACACTTAACCACGGTGAGCATTTTGTAACATATACACAATTGCTGAAGCACTATGTTGTACACCTGGAACTAGCATTACATGCCAACTATGTTTCAACTAAAAAAGAAATTGGAGGTTATGTTGATTCCAGTGCTATTCATACTACTGCAAAAGTTACTCACTTTTTTCTATTGGAAAGGTCTTCATCTGTTCAGAGTATCTAATTTTAGTTTTTTAAAAATTAAGTTATAAATTGTTAAAGCAAGAGTATACAGGGGTACATGAGGGTAGATAATATATTTCATACCTTAATCAGAGTACAGGTTAATCTCTATTGTACCTAGGGGAGTAAAAGGAACACTTTCTAAGTAAATAAACAGGTTAACATGATTACAGGGCAAAAAGTTTGAATAGCATCTATTTTTAATCTCTTTAGTCACTTTTACTTTTCTACTGAAACGGTTCACATGATTATATACAGCTGAATACAAAAAACAGAATTACAATATTTTACATCTACTTTTAATACAAGAGGTATTTAACCACTAAGTCCAAAGAAGTAAAGTGACTTGCCAGACTCATAAACAAATGCACACCAGCTCTTAGAATTCAGGTTCCAGACTCTCCATCTTCTCTCTAAACCCATGGTTTGTCAATTTTTCACCATTATTTCAGAGATTTTCATCAAAATATTATGCTTACTAAGTAGTAAAGCTATAGAACTGTAAAACATAACTTCTGAGCTAATAAAGCACAGAAGCCTAATGATGTTCTATGATTCTGACCTTTCAAGAGAACTCTCAAGGCTGTGACATAAAGTGACATTTGGCTGAGGCTTCATTTGCAGTGACACATGCTATCAGGCTGGTGTGCAACAGCATGTCAGGCAGAGCCAGAGACTGTCTAGGACCTTCTACTGTGCTGATCTAACTTTGCTCCCATAGCATGAAAGAATTCTGGCTCCACCAATTTGCAGTTTTGTGATTATAGACAATACTCTAATTTTTCAGGTTTATTTCCTTCTGCTGAATGGCTGAATTTTCTCAGAGGTCTGATATTGTTGTCTGTTTGTTCATCATTCTAGGGTGGGAAGAGAAAGTTATCTAGATGTTGAAGTTAGTTCTGAGAGGCTTTGTGGGTCCTAAATCAGCTAGTTTAGGCTCAGTCAAGGGAAGAACAGAAGATGAGATGAGATGCTGTCATTAAATTTTGCTCCTGATCGGTCCAGATGTTTGTGGACTGGAAGGAAGCAGCTAAGTGCAACAAGGGGCACTAGAGCCTGCCTGCTAATTTAAGTAACCTTGCCCTGCCTCTCCACAACCCACCAGAGCTCCTAGCACTGAGCTTAGCAGGGTTCTTCCCACTTACTACCTAGTGGACTCTTCAATGTCACACCTATTACATGCTAGGGTTGTATCAGTTAAGCACAATTTCTTATCTGCATGGGGCAGTGAAGGCTACCTGAAGGACTTTAAGCAGAGGAACTGTAAAATGTGTATGCTAAAAAGAGCTCTCACATTCTTTATATACTCCTGCATTGTTTCACTTGTTACAGCATGTACCAGTTTTATAAAACATCAATTTTTTTGGTAAAACACCAAATTTTGTAAAGTTGAAAAACATCAAAAAAAAAAAAAAAAAAAAAAGAAAAAGGTTCCTGCTAGCAATGCAGAGGAGAGCTTGGAGGATGGGATAGACAACAGAGAGACTGGTCAAGACCAGTAAGTAACACAGGGGAGGAATGTAGAGGGGATGAAAGGAAGTACATCAAGGCAAATAGAGAGGGAAGTGGAGACTCAAGCCATGTTAATACAGTAATATCAACAAGAGGAATTACTTGTAGGTCAGAGAGAAAAAGGTAAACAGGAGAATTTCCAAACACAGGTTTGGGGTAGATATTTAAGAGGGGTTTAGAAACATATAGAAGATGATGAAATACAGGAGCTTCTGGCTGGCTTAGTCAGAAGAGCATGTGACTCTTGATCTTGGGGTCATGAGAGCTTACTTAAAAATAAATAAATAAATGTATATACATATATACATATATGTATATATATATATATATATATATATATATATATATATATATATATATATACTTTTTTTAAAAAATAAAAATTAAGGGGAGTCTGGGTGGCCCAGTCAGTTGAGCATCAGACTCTTGATTTTGGATCAGGTTATAATTTCACAGTTCATGAAATCGAGCCCCACATTGTGCTCCACACTAATAACACAGAGCCTGCTTGGAATTCTCTCTCTCCCTCTCTCTGCCCCTTCCCTGCTCATGTGTTCTCTCTCCCACAAAGTAAATAAAACTTAAAAAAAATACATAAAAATGTAAAAAGGTGAGGTACAAATTTTTATATATTATATGCAACTGTATATATTATGAATTTTGCAAAACTATGCATAGGAAATTCATCAGAATGTTAGCAGTGGTTGGCTCTGCATGGTCAATCAGCTTTTTTTTTTTAAGTTTATTTATTTATTTTGAGAGCGGGGGCTAGGGGCGGGGGGACGCAGAGAGAGGGAGAGACAGAATCCCAAGCTCTGTCAGCACAGAATCCAATGTGGGGCTTGAACTCACAAAACCTGAGATCATGACCTGAGCCGAGATCAAGAATCGATGCTTAACCAACTGAGCCACCCATGCACCCCTTGATCAACGTTTTTTAACTCACTCTTCTCTACATGTTCTAAATTTATTAACAATGTGCACTTTTTGAATGTTTTGTATACTTTTTAAGCACACTCATTTCAAAAAGCAGTTTACCTTTATTAATAAGAACCCTTTGGTTGTAAAATTCCCCAGATGAAAATTGGTCAAATGGCAAATCATTTTATATTTCACAAGCATATTATAGTATCCATAATGAATTCTCATGTCTTTGTGAGATCTCACTGACCACAAAATTATCATAGTGAAGCAATCCCCTAGTTGGAGGTTTTCTGGGTTTTTTCACCTCTATTCTGATAATCTATTAGGTGAGGGAGGTGAAAGAATTGGAAGCAGGCCTCCTGCTGTTATTTGATTCTTCAGTGATAACTGCAGTCGCTTATGAACTGCATGCTCCCATCTCGGGGCTTTTCCACAGACATCTGCCTGACTGCCTCTCTCTCCTCAAGTGTCATCTCCTCAGTAAGACCCACTATGATTATCCTGATTACAAGAGCAACATACCCCTGCCATACCACCACCATAGGATAAGAGATCTTTACTTTTTTTTCAATATACTTATCACCGCATGTCTGATATAACTTATTACATTTACTGTGCGTCTCCAGCCCTAGAATGTAAGCTTCTGAGGCCACACATGGATTATATTGTTTTGTTCCCAGCGGTATTCCCATCACCAGAACAATGACTAGCACATAGTGGATGCTCAGTAAATATTTGCTTCATTAACACATGTACGAATTAATAAATGAATAAATTCAGTAAATGACTATTAGGTTAAAAACTACACACACAATTATGTTACACATGAGCATCAGTCTTCTCATTCATTAATACTTTTTACTTTAGAAGACACTGGTTCTTTGCTTAAATGTGTAGAGACTAATTAAGCCTATGTGGTTCAACAAAATTCATTCTTCATATATATGTCTATTAAACTTTCCTTCAGATACAATAAAGGTAAGAATTTATTACACAAATCACTTTTCTAATTGGTTAAATGTATAAAAATTAAGCCATAAAACCTGTACCAATAAATAATGCCATAAAGTCTTACTTCGTGTAATCAGAGCTTCCAAACTGCCTCGTTTAAAAATGTTCATTTACTACTGAGAGCCAGTAACAAACTCTGCTGATAATTTCTCACTTAACCATGTGGTAAGCAGGTTGTTTTTGTTTTTTTTTTTTTTAATCCTCAGTAATGAAACAAGCATGAGGAAAAAGGACAAGAAGGCAAGGGCACACATTCAGCTCGCTCTGATTTTAAAAGCAACTTAAAGAACTTTCACTTTATACTACGTCTTATAGGTACAGCACCATCTGGTGTTTACTATGCAGAAAGGCTATGAGGGCAGGTGGTGTAAAAGTCCTTTGTCACTTTGTAAAGAGTGTTAGGCAGCTGGACAAAGTGATACAAGCATATGACTAAGTTGATAACACAGATCACATATTCAATTTGGAAATATAGAAATAAAAATTTGGCAGTGTGGCATTAGAAGAATAAACTTTTTAAGTAACTTCCAGACAAGAATACTCTTTAAGAAAAGCAGGACAAAGGCAAAACATAAATAAGTTATTAAAAGAGGGCAAAAAATTTTCTGAAAACCATTCTAGAATCTTACTAATAGTTCATTTCAAAATGCAAAATTTTATAAAAAGTAAATTATCAAACAAAACAAAGAGTTTATATTTGAATACCCAGAAGATTGAAGTATAACTCTTCTTTATAATATAGCCTCAACCCTTAATCCCTACAGAGAACATTACAATAAGGTCTCACTATATAAACAATCCTGTTAACTGCATACATTTTATTATACTAGGACATGATGATTTTAGCTTATTCAGCTTATTTTAGCTTATTTTGGAACTTAGGTAAATTTTTTTATTGGCTAATGCCACTGCTCCTGTGTTTACAATGACACCAACATTACTTACACCAGTATAGGCTTCCCCGATATCCTAGGATGTCTTAGCACTTCTGACATTGTCTCTTTTGTCTCTTCCATTCTCTCTTCATCACTGGAATCCACAACAAATATTACCCCATAGGACTCAGCATAGTAATTCTTCCAGATACCCCGAATTCTTTTTCCACCTCCCAAGTCAAAGATGGTGACTTCAAATTTTCCTTGTCTGAGGTCAATTTTGGAAAATCCAACAGTAGGAGCTACATCTTCAGGATACTCTGTTTCAAATGACACAAAAGAGACAACCTTAGACTTTAAATTAATAACATTAACTACACAAATTAAAGGACATAAAAAGTATTTTTCATAATTTAGTCTTAATTGGAATGTTTATTATTTGCTTACACACTAAGCTTTACATCTAAGCATACTGGTAGATATGGGGAAGGGTAGATACTATAAAATATCCAACCAGAATTTATGCTCCATGTAGATAAAAATTTCTGTATTTTGCTTATTTGTTTTGTATTGAGCCCAGCTCCTAGAATAATGTCTACCATATAACAGGTACTTAATAAATATCTGTAGAATGAATAAATAAATAAATGAACTCTTGCCTTTAAGGCTATTGACTCTCCAAGTTACAAACAATAAAAATTTCAACCCTTCAACACTACAGCCATCCCCAGGGACCATTACAACTTCTGTGAAGCTATAAAGAAAAACTGAATATTTAGAGAATAGTTGAGAAGAACCAAAGAATGGGAGAAGCTATGAAGAGTAGGACCACTCTTTTCAAACTACTGAATTAAAGCTATAATTGAAATAAAAAAACTTTTCAGGACAGCTTACAAACATAGAGCAGATTTCATTGTTTCTAAGGAACATGTTTCATATGTTTTCATAAATTTAAAATTGAATTTTTTTGGACTTCTGTATATGACAATACAAAGAAGGCATAGTATGCATGATTATAACTGCCAAGGGGGTGGTAATAATGACAACATTAAAAAGATAACTAAGGTTCAAGAAAGACTTCACCTAGGAGCTCAGACTTAGGCCTTAAAGCTAGGTAGTATGTAGACAGGCAAAAGAGTGAGCTAAGTAGCAGAAATAGCAAAGGAAAGAAAGTACAAACTGAACTTTGGCGCAAACCCTTAAGATTGGGAATGCAGACTTAAGAGAGTTCTGAAGACAGAGAAATGGAAGCTGAAGGTATTTCAGCAGACCAATCATATAATTAATGTGACTAAAGTAGTGCTTTTTAAAGGTACATCTTTGCAAAATCTCTAGAGCCGACTAGAAATGAGAGTGACGGCCACTTTTCAGAGAGATATGAAAATGAGAAGAATGGAAAGAGAGAACTCATGAAACATTAATAGAACCTGGTAACTCAATGGTTATGAAGAAGAGTTCAAACTTCATGTTTGTCTCTTTCACTCTCTCTTCACCACCAGAATCCACAACAAACATTACTCCATTGGACTTTGTTTACAATGGCCACAATCTACACTAGGCTTTTTAAATTAAAATCAATCAAAATTAAATTAAAATTTCAGTTTCTCAATAGAACTATCTAGATCTAAAGTGCTCAGAGCCACACAAGGCTAGTGGCCCACACTACACTAGACAGAGCCAATACAGAACATTTCTATCATTGCAGAAAGCTCTGTTGAATAACACTAGTGTTATTATTCCCACATTCAACAGAATATTTGCTATTACAAAGATAAATTTGAAAGGCATTTGCTGCTAGGCTTAGGTGTGACTGGGCAACAGACTTGCCACATACTACTCCCTTTCAGCAACTACTTTAGTGCAGTTTAAACAACTCCCTAGAGGCACCTGGGTGGCTCAGTTGGTTAAGCCACTGACTTTGGCTCAGGTCATGATCTCACGGCTCATGGGTTTGAGACCCACATCAGGCTCTGTGCTGACAGCTCAGAGCCTGGATCCTGCTTTGGATTCTGTGTCTCCCTCTCGCTCTGCCCCTCCCCTGCTTGTGCACGCTCTCTGTCTCTCTCTCTCAAAAATAAACATTAAAAAAAATTTAAACAACTCCCTAGAAAGTTAGCAGAGACGTTACAAGTCACACTTTTCTAAGATCTTTATCTAGGAGAAAAAGAAAAGTTTAGAAGCAATATAAGCAGCGTGATATTCCTAAAACAGGATTACCCTAGACATCTAAAACAAATGGATCTAATCCAGGCCAGAATTGGTTTCCATAGTTAAAACAGGCAGCCATCTTTGAATACGAATTTAGAGGTGCCCCCAGGAAATTATCAGTGCAAATAAATCAACTATGCTGGAGTAGGGATGAGGGAACTAATACGTATAGACACCTACTCAGTACCAGGACTTTGTTAGGCATTAGGATGTAAAGATGAATAAGATAGGGTTGCTGTCCTCAAAGAACATACAGTACAATATCAACAGATATGTATTAATGGAATTAACACAAGAACCTATATTTCTATGAAAAAAGTCTAGAGAGGATACTATAAGGATGTTATAGATTACATGTGTCCATGCCCCCCCTTTCCCCCACCACCTTGCAAAACTCCTATGTTAAAACCCTAATCCCCAGTGTGTTAGGGAGGTGGAGGTGGAGTCTTTGAGAAGTAATTAGGTTTCAGTGAGGTCATGAGGGTGTAGTCCCCATGATGGGATTACTACCGTTATAAAAAGAGACACAAGAAAGTTTGTCTTGTGTCTCTCTGCACCACATAAGAACACAGAAAGAAGATAATTGTCTGTAAATCAGGAAGAGGACTCCCTCATCAAGAACCCAACCATGCTGGCACCCCGACCTCACACTTCCAACCTCCAGAATTGTGAGAAATAACTGTTGTTTAAGCCACCCAGCCTATGGTTTGGTATAGCAGCCCAGACTAAGACTGAGGGCATTCAAGAGGAAAAGGGTAAAGAGGGGGGAGGGGAAAGTTATGGTACACAAAGGCTTCAGAAAGGCTGTGAAATAAAAATGAAGTCTTAAAAACCACAAAATTATAATAAAGAAGGGAGAAGAACATTCTAGGCAGGAGAGCAAGATAAGCACAGATAAAATGATGGTAACATTCTCAGGAAACCAATTCAAATTAGGTAATTTTTTTAAGGTTATATGGTAGGCAGAGCCAGGACTCAAATCCAGGTCAGAACTTTAAAAGTCTTCCCTCCCTGATTTGTCTATCCTTTCCTCTGGTTCCTACTCACAGTTCTGTGTTTCAAGACTCAGGACTAGGGGTGCCTGGGTGGCTCAGTCGGTTAAGCGTCCAATTTCAGCTCAGGTCATGATCTCACGGTCCGTGAGTTCGAGCCCCGCGTTGGGCTCTGGGCTGATGATGGCCCAGAGCCTGGAGCCTGCTTCCGATTCTGTGTCTCCCTCTCTCTCTGACCCTCCCCCGTTCATGCTCTGTCTCTCTCTGTCTCAAAAATAAATAAATGTTAAAAAAAAAAAAAATTAAAAAAAAAAAAAGACTCAGGACTAAATGTTCTGGGTACAACTTCCCTATAAATCCTTTCTGATAATTCCTTCCTACTTTCAGTATCACCTGCACTATCATAATATTCTGTCTTCTTGCTAGTCCTCACAATAGCCTATACCTTCCCAGTAGCTGGGACCAATCGTTGTATCCTTAATACTTAGCACAAAGTATATAGTGGCTCAACATTACAGACTGCCATGACAGCTGAAGCTACTGTTCTTACATCCATCCTTCCTTTTGTCATGCCACATATTTATCCATCCATTCATGCTAGTAGCCATTTATCATGTGTCTATTATAGATCAGGGATCATATAAGAACCAGGGGTAAAAAGACAAATGGTCCCCAACCCTGAGGATTTCGTAAAGTATATGCGCTAAGACAATCTCTGCAAAGTCCAAGATAAAGTGAAATATATCATCAATAACTTATTTATTGAGCATCTATTGTATGCTAACCACCGTGCAAGGTCCTAGATACACAATAATAAGATCCATCTTCTGACCTTACAGAGCTCTTACATAGAGGAGGAAAGGGGAAACATAAACAAACAACTATAATACAATGAAGATATTTTAATATCCAACAATGCTAGGGACCAATTCACACAAAGAAGAATTTTGCTACCCAAAAAACAACTGTTCCTTAGAAATTATTAGGAAATAGCACTGGACAGTCAGAGAATCCTAGTTTTTTAGCTGAGCACACACCTATTTAGGATAAAAACTTAAATCCCTAGCCTCTGTGGCAGCTAGGAATGGCTATTAGAACATATTCTAGATAGTGAGCTAGTGGTGTAGCATTAAACATTTAACCTCTCTTGCAGGACTTTGATATGTAGTGTTTGTCATTTTCCATGGTGTGAATACTCCCACTATGGCCAATTTCAAACTACCAGTGTGAGGTACCTGAACACACGGTTGGGAAGGGATATACCTAACTGGATCTCGATAGCTGATATAAGCCAATAAGAGCAAGTAAGAGCCAGCTCCAAAATACCACTGAAGTGATGTGGCAGCTTCTAGTCCATGCCCCTAAAGGAAAAGAAAATGGCCTCCTTTCCACTTTACCGCTTCCCTCAGCTGAAATGCACAGTACTAGTGAGCCATCTTGGACCAGGTAGGCAAGGGAAAAAAAAAAAAAAAGAGGAGAAGGAACATAACACCATGGGGGTGTTATGCCAGCCCTACACTACTTTTGCATGCACTATTATGAGAAATAAAATTCTATTTTGTTAAGCCATTGTTATTTTAGGTCTCTTGTTAGGACAACTGAACCTATATCCAATGAATACAATCACTTTGACAGCCATAAAAAAAGAGAAGTTGATTGAAAGAAGCAAAGGTCAAGGTATGGAAAGTATTCCTTGATTAGGAAGCTATAACATTCTAGATGAAAGACACTGAGGATGTGGATTTAGACACTACAGTTAGAAGAGAAGCAGATATATCCCAAAAGAAATGTGTGTGGGGGTGGGGGGGAAGGGAAGAAAAGAAACAGAAATGAGGCAGAAATAAGCTGAAGAGTGGAAGCCATGGCAGATATGTTGTAAGAAGACCACCTACTACACCTATGGCATGGCTGAACTGAGACACCAAAATGAGTAAAACTGCCCTTTGGGAATTTATGGTCTGGAGAGGTGAAGAGATACAGGAACAAAGGGGGTAATTAAGTAGTGATACAAGCAGGTATAGGTAAGTATAGTCCAAAGCAGAGGAAGTAGCCAAGTCTACTGATGGTGATGGGAATGGGTAAAGGTAGCAGGAGGTTGGAAAAGACTTCATGAAGGAGACTATATAACAAAAAAACCATCTTTAGAGACATTTAGATATTCTGCTTTAAAAGCAGATATTCCCTGTACTAAGACAAGTGGGAAGAGCATAAACAAATACAAAAGCATGAAAAGGTTCCACTGGAAAATTTCATGTAGCTCTATATAACTGGAATCTTTAAAAAAAGAAAAAAGGTAAGAAATCAGCCACTGGAGTAGGCTGAGGAGTAAACAAATATGAGATAAAGAACAAAAACAGAACCAGAGGGGAGTTCAAAGTGGAAAGCAGCTTTGACTTTTTGTTCATGATGTAACACCCTGAGTATTTCTTTCTAAACTCAGAAAGAGAAACTGATGGATATATGGAGGTGAAAATCAGAAGAGAAAGATCCTAATGGAAAGAGGATGTTCTAAGTACACACAACAAATTAGATAGTCTGATTCTTAGATTCTACTCCCTTGAATGTAAGGCTTTGAAGAAATGGAAGAAGTGAAGATGTTTAGATGGGCAGTCATGGCCTGCAGGCCAAATCTGGCTCACTATTTTTATATGGCCCTCAAGCTAAGAATGTGTTTCACATTTTAAAATAACTGCAAAAAAAATCAAAAGGATAGTATTTCATAACACATCAGATTTCAGTGTCCATAAACAAAGTTGCATTGGAAGGTGGCCATGCTCATTTGTTTACATGTTGCCTATGGTTGCTTTTGCATTATTATGTCAGGGTTGTATAGTTGGGAAAGAGACTGCGTGATCCTCAGTCTCAAATATTTACTATCTGGCTCTTTAACAGAAGAAGTTTGCCAGCCCCTGGTTAAGATGATGACAGTCAGTGCTCTGCGAGGATATAAGCTAGGAGATAGCACGAGGGGTACCGTAAGAATCCACAGATAATAATACACAATTTATATCTAATATTACATGCTAGAATATGGGGTGGCAAAACATTTTCCTTCAAAAGCAAGTGTTGCAAGGTGTTAATTTTCTTTCATAAACCTCCATAAATAAAAGCCCCTGACTATTTGGTATGCGTATCTTGTTGCAACATTCTTTTTCAGCAAAAAATATATGTTAAGTTTCTTCTCAATTCATACTCATGCTTGGCTGATGCTACATCTTCTGGGTACACAACAAACTCACTAGCACAGTTGCTTCTATGTTGTAGTAAACAGCATTAAATTAAGACTAAGTAAATACATCCAATGAGATGTAATATAAGTGACATAAAACTCTTTAGTAAAAAAGAGGCCCTACTTTTAACACAACTATAAAAATTACATATCATATTGAAAAACAATCAAGACGCGCAAGGAAAGACATGCTGGCTAACTGTATTTCTACCTCCGTTTGATTTAGGTGCAGCCTTGGGACTAAATTCCGGCCAAGAGAATGCAAGTGGAAGATAGGTATCCTTAAAGATGGGTATGTCCTTTTTTTTACTTTTTCCCTCCTGTGCTGAGAAGACAGATGTAATGCCTTTTATCTGATCAAAGACCTCAAGGATCCTCTGCACCTCTGCATTTATTCACATCTGAAACATGTTAATAGGCTGGTACTAGTAAGCTAGAATCTATTCCCCATATTAGCCACAAGTCTACTAAGAATATAGAGATGGAGTGTATACTATCTGTACCAAATGATTATGTAACAAAACAATTTACATAAATAAATAATTCAGAGTAATTTAATAAGAAACATTTTCAACTTACCTCCTTGGATTCCCTTTGCCGTTGCCGTTTTACCAGCATTATCAAGTCCCACCATCACAAGAGTCACCTTTCTTAAAATAATAAAAATTTAAAAATCACTGTTGAGTTAATCCAATATCAGGGGAAAATAAAAGCAAATTCATTCACTCAAGCAACATATAAGGAACATCTACTACGTATAGGACAATCTGCTGGACCCCAGGCAGTTCAGTAATGAATGAAACAGATTCAAAAAACAAAATTCTTGAGAAATATCCTTGAAGTGTCATCCTTTTGTTCTATAAGCAAAAAAGGAAAAAAATAAAAGAAAGTTGTACAAGAGAGAGTACAAAAGGTAGAGAAGAAATAAGAGAAAGAAGGAAAAGGATTCTAACACATGAGCTATTTATCATGGCTAAAGATTCACACACACCAACGGTGTGTTCAGCTCTGTTTTCAGATATGCAGCACCTTTCCAAGTATAATTCTTAAATACAGTATAATAGCATGATTATTAACTTAAGTGCTAACATATTTTGGAAGAGTGTTCCTAAAATTATAAAGCTTAAAATACTTTTGATGACATAGCTAAACTTCAGAGAATCAGAAAAAAAAAAAAAGTCTAGTTCAATTTACAATTGAAGAAACATAAACGCAGACTTGTTAAGACGACAAGTTGCTTAGAGTCAAAACCAGAACCTAAGTCACTTAATTCCTAGAGACTTCTTAAACCTGGCATAGGTATAAAGGAACAAACCCTATTATAAGGGTCCTATTATCTTGGCAATTCAGTCTACCACTAAAGCTCATTTCTGTTTCAGGCTGAACCACTGCACAATACAAGAGGGAAGACCATTCATTAACACCATGGATTTGGGAATATAGAGAGAACGTCGCAGCATAACACAGCTGTTGTGTTAAAACCACAGGGCCACATTCCTATGCGATACAGTCAGGGTTTCTGCCAACTCATCTTCACTGAGGATCATCTCAAGAAGAGTTTAAAGTAACAGAGCTTAGATGTTAGAAGGGGTGTTCTTTCATCCCCCTAGCCCTGACTCTCTTGGGATATGTTGTGTTGAGTTTTTTTGTTTGTTTGTTTGTTTTTAATTCCAGATGTCTTCAAAGGATTCATATAACAAAAAAAAGGACAGAGTTGAGGTGTGAGGCAGACAAGTTAGGGGTTGCACACTGAGGAAGAACACACTCGGTCTTGCAAAAACCAAACTGGTCACTTATTAAACCAATTAAATAGTTACTGACCACCTTCTGGATGCTAGACACCAGTGTTCTAGGTACTTGAGATATACCTTTTTATTCAAATGACTACAACAAAAAAAAGCAAACAAAAACAGACACAGAAACTCTTCCCTTACTAAATTTACACGTTAGTGAAAAGAAACAATAATAATAAATGTAAGAAATAAGTACATTATAAGCTATGCAGTATGTTAGAAGGTGATTAGTTACTATAAAAAAAAGAATATAGAGTAAAGCAGGCTAAAGGGAGGCAGGAATGGAGACGGGAGCCAGGTTGCAGTTTTACATTAGGGTGATCAGGGCAGACCTTCTTGAGAAGGTAAAATCCAAGCAAGGCCTTGAAGGAGGGAGTTAGTCATGCAAATATATCTAGGGCAAGAGAGAACATCCAGGGCAAAGGCATTAACATGGGGGTATGCAGGAATGTTCTAGCATCAGCATGCAAGTCAATGTGGTAAAACCCAGAGAGAATGGAGCAGGGAAGGACAGGGAGCAAGGAAGGACACCAGAGGCCAGATCATGTGGGGCCTTGTAGTTGAGGGCTTTGGTTTTTGTGAATGAAGTTAATTTACTCTCCATATTAATTTCCTTTGTTATCCAAGAGCCTTAGTCTCCTAAATGTTTCAACCATCTCTACCCACCATGGGAAATGAATGGAAGTAGATCTAAGCTTGAGTAAGTGCAAGAATAAAGTAAGCCACAATTAGCAGCATCCCCTTACCCCAACCTTGTCAGCCAGTGGTGGGGTCAATGGGAATGTCAAAGAGAACCATGACAGATTACGAATTTAAGGAGCTGTCCAGACTTCAAGATGTATTACAAAGCTGTAATCATCAAGATAGTATGGTACTGGCACGAATTTAAGGAGCTGAGGCTGTATGTGAGGTCCAGATATCTCTGTGCATACAGAAATTTTGCCTGCATTATCAACTTTGAAAAATATGAATTTAATTCTTAAGGAAGCTGTGTGTGACTTTTAAGAATATAAATTTATTATTTTGTTTGAAGAATTCATAACTACTAAATATCAAATAAGATTTAAACACAAAATAATTCCCTAAACAAAATACAATAAATGATTATCCAAAAGAGATGGATGGATAATGTCACATTTATATAACATTTTAGGTAACTCAAGTTACTAGATATACAATGAATTAGATTAAAATGATATTAAAACAAATTCAATTGTCCTCTGAAAAATGTATGATGCATTTCAAGATCCCCCATGCTTCAAACCTGACCATAAACCAAAACAATTACCATGAGGGAACAAATGCCCACATTATGCTTATGTGCATCATTTATTCTATAAATATTAATTATACACCTGTACAGAGCAGCACAGAAACATCCACAATCCCTAGCCCTCCTATACCTTACAACAAGAAACAGGTTGCTGTCCTTCCTTCTGTATTACACAGGTTGCATCTTAACGTTTTCTCTCCATTCTTGTCTGTCAGCCTAAAAAAACCTTCCAAGTAATTGCTATTACACATTTTGAAACACTGCTCTTAAAGCTAGCTACCAAAGATATTTGCTTTTTACTTTAAAAGCTTTCCTTTCTAGGGGCACCTGGGTGGCTCAGTCGGTTAAGTGTCTGACTCTTGGTTTCAGCTCAGGTCATGATCTCACGGCTGGTGAGTTCAAGCCCTACATTGGGATCCGCGCTAAGAGTGTGGGGCCTGCTTGGGATTCTCTCTCTCTCTCTCTCTCTCTCTCTCTCTCTCTCTCTCTCTCCCCCTTCCTGCTTGTGCTCTCTAAATAAATAATTAAATAAGTAAACTTAAAAAAATGCTTTCCTTTCTTACTAAAATATTAGGTTCAAACAAAAAAAGTCCTTCAAACATACAAATCACTTTGGAAAATTATAATTATGCTGAGACTGGCACAAAATAAGCCTCTCTAGATTTCTTTTTTACTTTGACTACTGTTGAAAGTAATTAATTTTTTAGATCATTATGCTATATACTTGAAAACATGACTTTAATTAAATACTTGAGGTCATTAAAGTCTTAATGAATAAACATAACATTAGCAGTACAAATAAAAATCAGCATGAATTACTGCAATCTCTGATAACAAAACATTGAATTTATACTTTCAGAATAGAATGGATTTAAAAGGTTAACATTCACCTAACACTCAAAATCCTATGCAACGTTTTAAAACATGAAGATGTACAATCTAACACATGTTAAAATGTACATGTCACTACACCTGCTTAAAGTATGGTAAATTATCACTGGGAACAGTTGGCTGTGGTACAAAAATGGAAGAGATTCTATGTCTTTTAATCTTATGATTACTGATCAAGTACATTAATCCTTCAACTGAAAAATAAAACAGTATACAGTGTTCTTAGGGTCATAGCATCTGGAAAAGTTGACACTAGCAAAAAAACAATCATTTAGTCATTTGATCAGACAGTAATTCAATAAAAGTACATTAGGCATTAGGCATTAGGCATTACAGACACAAAAATGCCTGAGACATGGTTTTCTATCTCAGTGTACTCATCTAATGAGAGTGACTAAAACATAAACAAATATTAGCACATTGTGACACTATGACAGTTGAATATGCACATCTATATATGCAAGATGTTTAAGTAATACAGGGCAAGATGATTTTAGCCTAGAGATACAGATACAGAAGATCAGGGAAGCTTTTTACACAAGGCAATGCCTCAGCTAAATTGTTAAGGTGGAGAAGTTTGCCAAGCAAGGGAAAGGTGCAAACAGAAGGAGGGAGAATGAAGAGATTCCAGACTGAGAACACTGCCTGGGAAGATACCATACCAAGGAGGGGAGAACTGGCAGGATGTCGAGTTGCTAAACCCAGGGGTTAAGAGCACACCTCAGTAGAGCCGTATTAAACAAAAGGAGACCATGCTTGCTAGAGGCTCATCATACATAATCACGACTCACTACAACTACACATTGAGTGTAAAGGAAACCTGATATACTTCTGCTTTAGGAACTATTATCAACAAATAGTTAACAATGTGACCTTCCCAGAAGTTATCACTTCATTCTTATTGCAGTTTATCCCTGAGTCTTTAATTATATATCAAACTAGAAAGGCTGGGATGGGAAGGACTATGTTTTTACCAGGAACAAATAACAGGGATTATGTGCAATCTGATATATTTGCACACAGTTGGTATTAGAGAGACCTGTATTCAAGTCCCAGATTTGCCACTTCCAAGCTATATGACCTGGGCCATGTTATTTAACTTCTTAGAATTTTATCAGTAAAATGAGATTATAACAACTATCCCATAGGGATGTGGTAAAATGAAATATGACAATGCAAGTGAAGTGCTCAATGTCTGTGGCACAAAATAAGTGCTCAATCAATAGCTATTCTTACTATACCACAAAATTTAAGCTAGGGAGTCCATGAGATGAGACCACAAAAACAGGCAGGAACCAGATTACAGAAGAGAATGAACAGGTTTCAGTTTTACACACGTCGACAGCAGTGCTTGCTCATCTCACACTGAAGTCTGAAGCTGTAGAAAGATCTGTCTTGGGTTTATGAGACATACCTGGTAATTAAAACTATGAGAAGAGATGAAAGATCCCAGGGAGAGCGCAGGACAGAGAAGAGCCAGGGGAACATGGCACCCCAAGAACCTTTGAAAAAACTCTTAAAACTGCAGTCAGAAAGAAATGAGACCAAAGAAATGGCTGCACCGGGAATAGTTTCCAGAGGGGTGAAGAGACAATCAATATCAAATACTGCAAAGTTTTGTAAAATAGAAGTATCTTTTATATAATTGCCCCAAATTAAGTAACTCAGAAGAAAATGCTCTCATCTTTTCCCAAATCCTGCAATAAACAATGCTTTGAATTTACACAGTATGTCTCAACAGTTCAAAGCTATTTTATCCTATCGTTTACATCATACTGTCCCTGCAGGCAGAGCAGGTACAAGTTACTCAAGGCTATAGCGCTAATAAGAAGTTAGTCAACAGAAGTTTCCATGGGAAGTTTAAATACAATGGTTTGTAAAAATAGTAATAATTATTTTAAAGGAAACTTGAACCATTTGTTTAGCCTGTAATTTATTCACATCATATATATGCACACAGGGGCGCCTGGGTGGCTCAGTCGGTTAAGCATCCAACTCCAGCTTGGGTCATGATCTCACGGTTCCTGGGTTCGAGCCCCACGTCAGTCTCTGTGCTAACAGCTCAGAGTCTGGAGCCTGCTTCTCCCTAGCTCTCTGTCCCTCCCTGGCTTGCACTCTGTCTCTCTCTTTCTCGAAAAATATTTTAGAAAATATTTATATACATGCACAGAGATAAACATGTGGCTCGTTTTCATCAAGGAACCTTGCAAGTATCACCTCAGACTTAGGTCTGTCACAATCATAACCTAGTTTATGGACCTAACAGAAGGTAGATTACCTAGTAACAGGGATACTAAGGTCGTGAATTGCATGCAGCTAATAAAACCTAATCATGATGTCGATGGAATCTAACTATAGCATTTTTCTGCTTAAAATCCTTAAACAGACTCAAGTCCCAACTCTGCAGACTCCTCTTCTGACACTCTCCTCCAGTAGGCCTACTAGTCCTGCTATTCCCCTAGTCCTTTCTGTCCTTCCTGACCGTCCACGCTACCACAGCAAACAGACCTTAACTTCCTCATGCAACTTCTCACATAGTCTCCTCTACTGGAACTTGTCAATTAGCTCGGGAGCCCCAGGATCAAACGTGCTGGGCACACATTAAGCATCTTTACGGAATGACACAGCATAATATATTTTCTGACTCCCTCATTTGCCTGAGTAAACATTACGTAAAACAAAAATATATAATTTTCAGTTGATAAAGTATTACAATGGATTTAATTTATATTAATCTTCACATAAAAGTAACCGTTCAATCTTAGAGAACGTAATCACAATTATTTATCTTCTTACACCAAACTGACCGAAGTTTTCTAAAAAAGTTTACATGCCCAAGTTTTCAAGGAAATAATTAATGGTGAGAAAGATTTTTAAAACTGAAGTAAATTCTGAGTAAAAAAAAAAAAAAAGGAGGGATTAAGAGTCAAAAGCTTGTTTCATATATTTAATCTCAGAGTCTGTATGTAACAGATAAATAATTTGATATGTCAGAAACATAAGCAACATAATACTGGGCTTTTGAACTCAGATTCAGAAAATATTTGAATTATTTATCTTCTCTGAGTGATTTTATTGCGATCACTTGAACATCTACAATTCTAAACTTCCTGATCTATCAACTAAGGAGACAATACCTCAAATGAGATAATTACATAGAAACTATTTCTAACTTCAAAAATATTTTGCAAGTTAAAATAAAATATTTCACTAAAACACTAAAAAAAACTGACACATCAAATTGATATTACTGAAAATATTTGGAACCACATAAAGCAAGTTCCAAAGTTAAAAAGTAATGTAGACACATGTAGGAGAAGACACGTGGGAACATTATTTTATGATAAATGTACAAGAGAAAGAAAAAACCTACCACAAAAAAAATTGATACAATAAAAAATATTTACCAAAAAAAAAAAAATTATGGCGTGATTTTATTGTACAAGTGCATTATTTGCTGACATTTTAATTCAAACTGTGGAGTTCAGGATAATATTACATCAAAATCACTACCTAAATTTATGGAGCATTAATAAATAGCAAGAGGACCAAACTTGAGATCATATGCTAACTCTGAAATCTTAAGTCAAATTCTTAGTGTCAATTTATTCATTCCTAAAATATAAAGAGGTAGAATACAAATGTCTCTAAGTCCTTTTTATCCTAAAATTCTAAACTTCGTACTGAGGATAAACAAGAAGCCGTAGGGGTTTAAAAAGAAATGTGAAACATTCCAGTTCTGTGTACAGCACATCAGATAATCCTTGCTAATCTGTATGTACAGCTTAATTAACAAATTAAAAACTCAGCAATTTCTATAAATGGCCTAGGATTTATAGTTATATTTTTTTAAACCAAAAAACATGGCTATGTACGCCTTACCAAACACCACAGTGATGTACAGAAAGCATTAATCTGCAGTGCTTACTGTAACATCTGAGTCTCTTCCTTTAGACTTGGCCAAATGAATGACAATTTACTAATAAATTTGCGGTAAAGCTTAGATAGGCTGAATTGTAACAACAAAAAACACAGGTAGACAAGAAACTAATTCCAGCTAGTGGTTACCTCTGGGGATGGATTGGTAGGAGATGAATGGGATGTAGGGAGCTTCAAAGATTTGTTATCTATTTTTCTTTAGAAAAAAAAGCAGAAATGTGCTAACCAAAAGTTAATACTTGTAAAATCTGGGTGATAGGCACATGAGTACCTAGTATATTTTTCTTTTTGTTTACATTAATAGTAAAAATACCTTTAATTTATTTTTTAATGTTTATTTATTTTGAGAGAGTGTGCACATGTGCACATGCAGGGGGAGAAGGGGCAGAGGCCAGGCAGAGGAGCGGGGAGGGGCGGGGGGAGTAGCATAGAGAATCCCAAGCAGGCTCTATGCTGTCAGCACAGAGCCTGTGTCGCAGGGCTCAATCCCACAAACGGGAAGATCCTGACCTGAGCCGAAAACAAGAGCCAGATGTTCAATCGAATGAGCCATCCAGGTGCCCCTACCTATTTTTTAATTATAATATTATGTAACTCTTGTTGCCAAATTTTTTTCATTTAAATTGATATTAATTTTCTGCTTCTGTTAGGTGAGCCACTTCTGAATTCATGCCCATGGGAAGCTTGGGAAGCACAAATTTCTTCAAGATCCAGGCAAAATTATACCGCTTCCAAAATCCTGCTTTCTATTCTTGCTAAAAATCTTGGAAATCGTCTTTCAATTCTTGCATATTCTATCATATTTTATATGCACTAATGCACTAATACCAAGATGCTACTTGGTATAAATAATAGGCATTCAAAATATGTAAATGATAATATAAGGGTAAGGACCTGTTTACAAGGTCCAGAATATACTGACCACCATGGCTTGGGGTCTGTGTCCAGGACAAAGCCTGTTCCCTATACACAAAATAAATTTCAGTAGAGTTTTAAATGTTAAAAATAAAAATATGAACATATTATAAAAAAGGTGTAGGTGAATATAATCTTGGATACATATAATGGAATATAATCTAATTATTACACTGACAGAGTGGTGCATTTAAATAAAATTCTTTTTTTAATTTTTTTAACATTTATTATTGAGAGAGAGACACAGAGCATGAGCAGGGAAGGGGCAGAGAGAGGGGGAGACACAGAGTCCGAACGAAGCAGGCTCCAGGCTCTGAGCTGTCAGCACAGAGCCTGATGCAGGGCTTGAACTCACAAACTGTGAGATCATGACCTGAGCTGAAGTCGGACACTTAACCGACTGAGCCACCCAGGCGCCCAATAAAAAAAATGTTTTTAATGGTTATGCTTCAAATGCCACCAAAAATTTACAAATATAACAAATCAAAAAAATATATCTGCAATATATACTACAGAGAAATGGTTACTACTGTATACATTTAAAATCTCTTTTAGAAAATTCAGTAAGAAAATGCACTTGCCTCGATAGAAAAATAGAGAAGGAAATCGTTGGGAAATTCCCAAAACAAGAAATACAAAAGTCCAAGGGAAAAAACAATTTTACTAGGAACTCAGAAAATAGAAACTAAAAGCAGATAGCATTTCCCCCTATAACTTGGAAAAAACAAGTGATGACTCTCACTTTTTGAGGGGAAAAAGGCACTTTTATATACTTCTGGTAGGAGTAACAAGTAACAAGGCTCCTTAAAGCCTTGCTGAAGAGCAATTTGGCAACAGATATCAAATACATTAAACTTTTTCATACCATTTGATCTCAAATTCCATTTCTAAAAATATTTATATAAGGATGTCCACCCAAGCACTGCTCACAATAGTGAAATATTTTAAATATCCTAAATACCTAATAACAGGAATGATTAAACATTCTTTGGTGAATGTATAGAACACACTATTCTGCTTAAAAAGATGAGAAACGTGTAATGTTGCAAAAAGACGTTAATTATGATTAGAGCAAAAATAAATAAAAAGCTGTGAAACAGCAACTCTATTATCTATTGTTTAAAAATTCACACATATGGAAACTATCAACAAAACAAAAAGGCAAAGAATGAGAGAATATATTTGCAAATCATACATCCAATAAAGGATTAATATCCAAATGTATAAAACTTAGGAGAATATACAGACACAACTCAAAAAAAGAAAAAAAAAAAAGCAACCTGATTAAAAAACAGGCAGAGGACGTGAACAAATATCTTTCCAAAGAAAACTACAGCAGACAACAGGCACATAGTGATGCTTAACATCACTAATCATGAGGGAAATGTAAATCAAAATTATAATAAGATATTACCTCATACTGGTCAGACTGGCTATTATCAAAAAGACGAAAAATAACAAGTGTTGGTGGAGATGTGGTGAAAAGGGAAATCTCATACACTATTAGTGGAAATGTAAATTGGTGCAACCACACCCATTATGGAAAACATATAGTACGGAAGCTCCTCAAAAAATTAAAAATAGAACTACCATATGATCCAGCAATTCCACTTCTGGGTATCTATCCAAAAAAACCAAAATACCAATTTGAAGAGATATATGCACCCCCATGTTCACTGCAGCATTATTTACAATACACAAGATACGTAACCAACCCAAGTGTCCATTGATGGACAGATTTAGAAGAGGAACTATACAGATATGCAATGGAATGTTACTTGGTCAAGAAAAAGAATGAAATACTGTCATTTACAACAACAAGGATCGACCTAGAGGGTATCACGCTAGGTGAAACAAATCAGACAAAGACAACTATCATATGATTTCATTTATATGTGGAGTCTAAAAAACAAATAAACACACAAACAAAACAGAGACAAGAAACAAACTTGGTTACCAGAGTGGGGAGAGATGGTGTGCAGGTGAAATAGGTGAAGGGGATTAAGAGATACAAACTTCCAGTTATAAAATAAATAATTCATGGGGATGTTATATACAGCATCAGGAATACAGTCAATAATACTATAATAACTTTGTATAATGTCAAATCATAATTACACTTACCATTGGGATCATTTGATACTGTATAAAAATATTGAGTAACTATGATATACACCTAAAGCTAATAAGATATTGTATGTCAATTACACTTCAATAAAAAGAAACTTTACAGATATGTAAGAGATTCTACACCAAAATGGGAATCTTTGGGTATGAGATTGAGGGTAACTAATATCTGCCACTTTTTTGCTTAGCCATCCATGCCATCAAGCCATCCTAGAGGACCAGTGAGAAGAGCTGAATAAACATTTCATTACAAAACATGGATAAGTAGAGACAAATACAAGGTGCAAAGCAAACACAATGAAAGGGTAAAGAATCTAGCTGGAATGCAAAGACAGTTTCCTGAAAGAATTGCCCAACTGACAAGTGAGGAATGATTAGGAACAGCCAAAAAAAAGAAGGGCATTTGGTGAGGTATGGAGGGCTAGAGAACTTAAGTACCCCAAAACTGGCACAACAGGAGGAAAAAGGAAAAAGACCACTGGCAACAGTGTAGAGAATCAACCAGAAGGGAACAGTGGAAAGACTGTCAAAGACATCTGGGGGAGAAATAATGGAAAGTTTAGCTACAACAGAGCAGTGGGTATGGAAAGGCTAAAAGAGTGTAAGACATATAAGTGGTATTAAACAGGTAGAAACCAAAGGACTTGATGATTTGAGAGAACAAAGCACAAAGAGGTATCTAGAATCACTCTTGGCTAGATTTGGGTAAAAGGAAAGCAGAAGCAATTCAGCATAGAAATGAGAGAGGACATAAAGTTCAATTTTGGATACGCAGGGATTGAGGATTCTTGTGGAACAGGATAAGTAAGTCTTCAAGCAGTAGAGGAGTCTTTGCTGGAAATATGAACTTGAGGTCAATGTTTAAGTAGCCGCTGAAGTCTCTGTGTGGTGAAATTGCCCAGGAAAGGAGAATATACGGAAAAAAAGAGAGAGCTGAACACAGAATCCTGGGGAAGACTTGAGAGTGAGATGAAGAAAGGCTAAATGCCAAAAAGAGACAGAAAAGACAACAGATAGAAAGGTAAAAATTTTTTAATTCAGAAAAAATAAAATCAGAGAATTTCAAGAAGAGAATGGTCTTACGTGTCAAATGATGCCAAGAGATTGAAAAGAATCCATTGGATTTAATAACCAGGCAGCATCTGGTGTAGCAGGAACAACTTCTGGGCAGAAGTCTCCTAATGTAGGAAGTTAAGGAATGCATGAGAGGAAAGGAGTTAAAGTGTCAGAGACAGGAATCCATAGCCAACTCTTCCATCTGGAGTGAAGGGAAAGAGCAAACATAGCTGCAGGGACAGAGGGTTGTTTATCATGGTGGGCACAGAATAATGGCTTCCCCACAACGTCCACATCCTAATCGATGGAACCTGTGAATATGTCACCCTGCATGGCAAACCGATTTTGCAGACACAATTAAGTGAAGGATCTCTTATGGAAGCTTATTTTGGGATGGCCCAATTCAATACAAGAGTCCTTATAAAAGGGACTCTTAAATGTCCTGGTAAAAGATCAGACAAAAGAGATGTTATGCAACTGGCTTTGAAGATGGAGGAAGGGGGCCACAAACCAAGGACAGCAGGCAACCTCTTCCCAACACCACCCCCCCCCTTCCCACCCCTCTGGAAAAGGCAAAGAAAAACAGATCCTCTCATAAGAGCCTCCAGAAGGCATTCAACCCTGCTGACCCATTTTAGACTTCTGACCTCAGAAGTCTAATGCAGGATAATAAATTTGTGTTTTAAGTCACTAAGTTAATAGTAATTTGTTACAGCAGCAATAGGAAACATTTGGTTTGGGTTGGTTTTTTTTAGGTAAGAGAGGCTTGTGCATGTTTGGCACACTAAAGAAAACAGATCAATGCTATGAAGACAAAAGGGAGACTTTGTATTTTTGACAATAAAATGTAACAAAAAATTTTGGGGTAAAAGTTTAGGTTTATTCTTGTATCCCAAAAGTCTTCTCTGTGATCTCTGACAAAATGCTGAATAACTGAAGCTCACTAGGAAATGGGAAATCACAAGAAAATCAAAACTTTGTTATAATTTACTCTTGGTCTAATTCCAAAGTCAACATTATTTATAAGGAGTAACAAATTTAAGGTTTCTTTATAGGGTAAACCTAAAAAAGTGTCATTTTCAAGTACTCTTTCCTAGCACGGTACCTGGCACATGGTATTTTCTCAACAAATGAATGAATATCAAGTAGCAGGTGCTAAATATTAATACGTCTAGCATTCCAAAATGAAAGGTTAAGAAGTGGACTTTTTCAACTAAAGGCTTAACTAGATGTTACATGTAAATTGAAGCTACACTACAGTTAGGAAGACACTTTCCATCAGCTATTCTCACTTAATACAACACTCTTAAGGCACAGAGATTATCACCCCCATTTAATCGATGACAAAGGAGGGGCCAAAGTGGTTAACTCATGTAATTCTTAAGCAGTGGAGCCAGATTTCAAACCTAAGTCCTTAAAACAGTCAGTGAGTGAGTGAGTGTGTGTGTGTGTGTGTGTGTGTGTGTGTGTGTGTTGGAAAATAATGTGTGGATGTTATGAAAACTGTATCCCATGCTTCTCTGTTTAAAAAAAAAAAAATCCCATTACAAAAGTCAGGAAAAACACAAAACGGGTAGTTTCCAACTCCATACGCAAAAGACACAACTTCTGAAGAAATTCGAACCCGTTTAAATAATAAGAGTACGCATTCTGAGAAATCTGAAATGTAACTAGGCAAAAAAGCTACGCCTGCTCTCTCCCTCGGAGACGATTCAAACTGGGAGCAAAACCATCCCCCGCGGCCTGGGAGCGACTCTTCCCGGAGGAAAGGTGGCGCCCCAACAGGCCCCTCAGGGGGCAACTGTCCAAATCCCCTAGGACGGCACCGGCCAGCCGGGTGCAGCTTACCTGACGGGCTCCCGCCACCGCTTGAACCAGCTGCAGCAATTGGCCATCAGACTGAACATCCCAGGCCGCTCCTCCCAACGCCTCCCATCCGAGCCCCGAGCGAGAAAGGGCCCCTAGTTGCCCCGGGCCGAGTCCCGGCGGCCGCAGCCGTTCCGAGGCACGTCGGAGGCGGAGAAGTCTGGAAGGGGGTCGAGGTGGTCAGTCCCAGCGCCAAGTCCCGGTAACCGCGCCGGCCGGCGAGCGAACAACGGCCTCCTCGCCCAGGCACAGCGCGGCCAAAGGCGCAGACACCCAGACCCGAGTAGTGTTAGCGGAGCCCCGCCAGTGAAAACCCCGCGTCGACGCGCTGACGTTTCTCCCAGGCGCGGAAGGCCCTCCCCAAGCACCGCCTTTCGCTCCTCCAATCAGCATTCGTCGGCCCGTGGTGCGGGCCGCTGAGTGGCTGAGTGTCGGGCTCCCCTTCCCCCGGGACGGCGGGGGGCGGGGAGGTGGCGCTCGTAACTAGGCAACCGGAGCGTCCACAGATGAGTTGAAAAATCCCCGACAGATCCTGGGCAAGTCCTCTCTGTATACCCACACAAAGTGTGTTGCCAGCCGAGGGTGTTGTTCCTCGTGTGTCTCTA
The DNA here is from genome assembly GCF_022837055.1 of Prionailurus viverrinus. Taxonomy (NCBI): domain Eukaryota; kingdom Metazoa; phylum Chordata; class Mammalia; order Carnivora; family Felidae; genus Prionailurus; species Prionailurus viverrinus. Next base: position 117,229,261 of record NC_062569.1, read on the forward strand.
ACCCCAACTTAGATCCAGAGAGCTTACTTAGGTCTTGTGCGTGTTTTGTTTTGTTTTGTTTTGTTTTGTTTTGTTTTGTTTTGTCAAGCAGGACTGGGATCCTTTGGGACTCCGGTAGACTCTGACTGCACAACTGCAGAAACAATGCCCTGCGACAGTTATTACAAGTTAAGGACGAGGGGAAAACTCATTTGTTAACTATCCAATAATTCAGATGACAGTGACGTTTTAATCTCTATAATGTTTATTGCTGTTTGTTACAGAAAATGTAAAATGATATTGTGGGGGGTTATGATTTCAAAAGAAATAGTATGTTCATTGTAGGAAATGTGAAAAACACTGAAAAAAACATAAGATCAGAAAACAAGATCTCACATTCACCACCCAAAGATAACCAATATTAACATTTCAATATACTTTCTAGGATTTTTAGAAAGTATTCGGTTGCTAGCTCTTTGGTTTCTGCACGATGGAGATGATGATATGCTGTTTTTGTACTATGTCTTATTTTATTTACAAAGATATGTAATGTCTGCATTTGTTTTCGTACTTTTTTGAAAAAGAAATGACAAGGGGCGCCTGGGTGGCTCAGTCGGTTAAGCGTCCAACTTCGGCTCATGTCATGATCTCGCGGTCCGTGAGTTCGAGTCCCCTGTCGGGCTCTGTGCTGACAGCTCAGAGCCTGGAGCCTGTTTCAGATTCTGTGTCTCCCTCTCTCTCTGACCCTCCCCCGTTCATGCTCTGTCTCTCTCTGTCTCAAAAATAAACGTTTAAAAAATTGAAAAAGAAATGACAAGTACATTCCTGTAGAGAAAAAAATGCATGCATGGTCTGTAGGAACCTGTGTGTCTATTCCGTTTCTACTTAAATAAATTTTTTCAAATCTTGGTAAGAGGAGAGAGGGCCCTGTAATGTCCAGCATATCCAGGGGAAAAATAATGGTTTGGGACTACAATAGATTTAGCTTTAAACTTGTTCTCTGTTCTTCACTCATTCATGTAACCCTAATTCAAACTCATATACATCTTTTACAGCTTGCTATCTCTGAACCCAAGCACCCCATCTGCCAAATGTCAATGAAAATACCTACACTGTGGGGATGCTAAGATGATGAAATGAGAGAAATAAAGCTTAAGTGCAGTTTCTAACAAATAACAGCAGATTTTGAAGTTGGTGTTGCTTGCCTAATAAACATTTACGGCACATGACCTCCCACCTCTTTCTCCAAATTGGTAGGACCTTGTTTAGTATTTTTATTGTCCTAACTTGATAACTTCAGTTTTGTTTCCAGTCACTGCAGGCTGCATGACCTCTACTGGTTTTCCTAAGTGAACCTGCCCTTCATGCCAGATGCTTCCTCTGCCTGGACTGTCCTATCCAGAAACAATAATACTTCTATTCTACAGTGCTAATGGGAAAGTTAGATTATACTTTCATGAATTTTCTTTTCTCACTGTTATCTGTTTCCTTTCATTTTTTAATATCTGAAGGTATCTACCTTATCTTGTCCAAGGTTAACCACTTTCCTGCAACTTTGACAAACATCACTTCTCAACTTTTCTGAAATCCTGTTCCTTTGATTATTTATTTTTTTTAACATTTCATTTATTACTTTTGAGACACAGTGAGAGACAGAGCATGAGTGAGGGAGGGGCAGGGGTGGGGGAGACAGAATCCAAAGCAGGCTCCAAGCTCTGAGCTGTCAGCACAGAGCCTGACATGGGGCTCAAACTCACAGGCTATGAGATCATGACCTGAGCCAAAGTCCAACGCTTAACCAACTGAGCGACCCAGGTGCCCCTGATTATTTATTCTTGATCCAACATGTGAAATACATCCCTCCCCATTTTATTTTCCTAGACCTTTGGCTATAATTTCCAGGTGGAGAAGGGGTAAGAAGGCAGGGCAGGAAAGATCCACAATTTCCCCTTAGCTATGAGCCAGGTTAGTTCTCTTCTGATGACTCTACTTTCACAGCCTAACTTTTTAAACTGGTAGTTTACCACTAAAAGCCTAAAGCACTATTTTTTTTTTTCTGTTCCCTCTTTTTATCAATGTACTGTGATTGGGCTTCTGCTTCATCAAACTATGCAAAACACATTTTTAAATGTAACCTCTATCTTCCTAATTACCAAGTCAGTTCTCATTTTCTTTTTTATTACTTAATACATTTAATACAGTTAACTCTTTTAAAACTCTTTCCTCCTTTGGCTTTTCAAAATTACATACTATTCTGGTTCTCTTCTGATCTCACTGGTCACTCTTCCTTCAGCTTCCAATATGTATTCTCCAGGATCTGACCCTATCCTTCTACTTTCCTTTTTTCCTTTTTTAATTTTTTAACATTGATTTATCTTTGAGAGACAGAGAGTGAGTGGGGGAGGAGCAGAGAGAGGGAGACACAGAATCTGAAGCAGGCTCCAGGCTCTGAACTGTCAGCACAGAGCCCAATGTGGGGCTCAAACTCACAAACAGTGAGATCATGACCTGAGCCAAAGTCTGACGCTCAACCAACTGAGCCACCCAGGCGTTCCCTTCTACTTTCCTTTTCAAAAACATGTTCTCTTAAGGGTGCCTGGGTAGCTTAGTCGGTTAAGTGTCCAACTCTTGATCTCAGCTTAGGTCATGATCTCATGGTTCCTGAGATCTAGCCCCACATCCGGCTCTATGCTGACAGTGAGAAGCCTGCTTGGGATTCTCTCTCTCTGCCCCTCCCCTGTTCCTTCTCTCTCTCTCTCTCTCTCTCTCTCTCTCTCTCTCTCCCTCTTTCTCTCTCTCAGTAAACAAATAAAAAATAAAGAAAAACATGTTCTCTTGAAGAATCCAATTACTTACTTCTGTACCTGAAGGGACTTACCATGCAGGTGTTTCTTCAGCATTTCTGGAACTGTACTCAACACTCTTCCCCTCCCCCCCCCCCCCCCAAATATACTCAACCTCAGCTCTACTTCTTGTCTTCCCTGAGAATGATACATTACCAAATATTTCTGGTGTCACATATAGATGGTCAGTTAGTCAACTAAATTGAGTACTCATTTTTCAATACCGTAAGTGGTTTAGTAGACATACGCACTGCATACTATTTCCAGTTTTCTTTTCCTTTTCCTTTTACAAGCATATACGATAGTTATTCCTACCCTTTAGAAGTCATGCAACTTGCTTTGTCCAGTGAAATGTGAGCAAAATGGTAATTGTGGAAGACTATGTTGTTAACTTTGAAGTATTATGAAACCCAAACAGCGTGGAATGCTGAGCCAACACATGGAAGATGTCTGTCTAGAAAGTCCTGCAGTGAACTTTCCATAAGCAAGAAGTAAACACTTAATCACTTACCTTAAGCCACTGTATTTTCATGACTATTTCACCATAGTGTACTCTAGTGTATTCTTAATAATGAAAACTATCTTGCTGTCATGATTCTAGCTAAGACTCTTATTTCTTCTCCCAGAGATTATTTAGCAGCCTAAATGTTACTTGATTTCTTTTTCCAGCTTTATTGAGGGATAATTGACAAAATTGTAACATATTTGAAGTGTACAATTCGATGATTTAATATATGTATACATGGTAAAATGATTCCTACAGTTAACACATCCATCACCTTACATTGTTAACCTTTTTTTTTTTGAGAACACATTTAAGAACTACTCTCATAGCAAATTTTAGTATATAATATAGTATAATTAACTATAGTCACCATGTTGCACATTGAATTCTCAGAACATATTCATCTTATAACTGAAAGTTTATATACCCTTTATCAGTGTTCCTCCATTTCCTTACTCCTCAGCTCCTTTATTTCTATGAATTTTCTCTTTTTTAATTTTTTTTTTAAAGATTCTACATATAAGTGATTCAGTACAGTAGTTGTCTTTCTCTGTCTGGCTTATTTCACTTAGCATAATTTCCCAAAAGCCATGTATAAATGTGAGATATCTATTATCTATCTATCTCTATCTCTATGTCATATGTTTTCTTTATCCATTCATCCATTGATTAAACTTAGGTTGTGGTTTCCAAATCCTGGCTATTCTGAGAAATGCTGTAATGAATATGGGAGTACAGTATCTCATGATAGTGATTTCAGGGGTGCCTGGTTGGCTGAGTTGCTTGAGGGTCCAAATCTTGATTTCAGGGTGGGTTGGAGCCCAGGAGTGGGGAGCCCAGGATGGGGCGTGGGGCTCAGCGCTGGTGGTGAGGAGCCTACTTGGGATTCTCCCTCTCTCCTCGGCCACTCTTGGCGCTTGCGCTCCCTCTCTCTCAAAATAAATAAATAAATAAATAAATAAATAAATAAATACACTTTAAAATATCCTTACATTAACATTATGAAAACCCATTATTATCCCCTTTTACAGATGATACAACTGGGGCTTATAGAGGTTAAGCAATTTGCTTTAAGTTACAGAACTAGTGATAGAAGTATCGAGATTTGAATCAGGCGTTTTAGCTCCAGATGCCCCCTTAAACATTACATAACATTTCAAATGTGTATGTCTAAGCACAACAAATAGGGGTTATATTGCAAAAAAAAAAAAAACCAAACAAACAAAAAACAAAAAACAAAACGAGCTGTCTGAAGGTGATGGAATTGATATATTTCTCATTTCCTTCTCAAAACATATTTTTGCTATAGTTTTTTTTTTTTTTACACCATAAATGCAAAAACAAAATAAAAATGTAGATGATCAAAACTATCCCATTTGTTTCCATTCTCTCTCTTCTCTGTCGCCTTCCTGGAGTTACTCGCTTCTAGGCTTGACGAATGTCTTCATCCCCAACATCAGAGTGTCTCGGCATGATTTTTCCATCTTAGCTCGGATACCCTGTCCTCTGAGTCCTCAATGTTCCCCGGCCCCTGAGCCTCTCACCCTAGCTCACTAGAGGTTTCCACTGCATTTAAATTCCCTTCTCGGGCAAGTTCACATTGCGGAGACTGGGAACGAAACGCAGGAGCTCGGGAGCGGGCGAGGAAGGTGTCTCCACCGTGTTTACTAGGCCTCCAACACTCTCCCGGAGCCCTGCCCCCCAGCGTCGAAAAGCTTCCTGGAAAAGTCCTCGTTATCACTTCCCCTCTCGGGCGGGGGGCTGGGAGCGGGCGGTCCCCCCGCCCCCGGCTCCCGCTGTTCCACCGGAGCGCTCGCTCGCAGGCGCCGCCGCGCCGCAGTCCTCGGAGAGCGGCGCCCCGGCTCGCAGGTCCCCGCCGCGCCGCGCCACGGTCCGGGTCCCCGCCCGCGCCTCCGCCCGCTCCGCGATGAGGGTCCTGGGTGGGCGCTGTGGGGCGCTGCTGGCGTGCCTCGTGCTAGTGCTCCCCGTCTCCGAGGCAAACTGTGAGTAAGCAATAGCGTCCTGTCTTCTCTCCCCAGCAGCGCCCTCTGAACCGGGAGCCCTGTCGATAGGATTTTCTCGTCTGGGGCTGCAGCCTGCTAGAAAGTTTCCAGTAAGTCCCGACAATCTCCGGGCTGATGGAGGCAGCCGGGGATCTAGCGGGCAGTGTAATGGTGGGGCAGGGGCGATATTGCCCTGCTCTGGGAGTCAAGCGCTGCCTACAGGACAGATTCAAGAACCCGGGTGACACTAAATATCAGTGAAGGAATTACAACACCTACCCACTGGCCCTCAACAGCTGAAGTTCCCAGTCAGAAGACAGGGATGAGCACCTTCCAGTATAACAATAGGGGGGAAAGGGCAACCTACTATATTTTATACCCGTTGTACAAGTGGCTGTCCCCAGGCAGCACCCCTTGTTGCAATTTACCTCCCTTTTGCAATTTCTGGACTTTGAGCTTGGTTTGCTTATCTCAACATTGACAAAACAATTGTTTTAGGATCACTGCTGGTTTGCATGGCAGTAGGCAGATGTCATTTTCTAACCTTGAAATCAAAAGGACTGTTAAATGTTGTGTTTCTCGGATCATTTTGTACTATTTTTGACACTGTCACTGATCTGAGGTCATGGCATGAATTCTTTGTGCTTTATTTTTGTATTTCCAGTTCTTTATGTTCCCACGGGTGGATTCAAGGCAGGATATTGAGTTTTCTCTGTAAAGTATATAAGGAATATTGAGGCATTTAGTACATTTTGATTGCCTGTTAATTTGTTTTCTAAAGTTTAAGCATGCTCCCTGATTAAAAATGCTTACTTGTGCTACATTTTATTCTCAGGAAATGGCATGGGAGAGATAAACTTTGAATTGCAAAAACGTTTAGGCTGCTTCAAGCTCCTGTGGAAACTTTTCAAAGATGGTAATTTTAGGAGAATTCAGTAGGAATTTACTAACATTCCACTAGTTTGTATCAGTTACTGATCAGGATGAATGAGGTATTTTAAAATTCTAGTTTACAGGTTAAAACATCATCTGTTGATTTTATATTAAAGAGCTACAATAGCAGCATTTCTATTCAAACCACTGTCATTAAGCCTATATGTCGACCACATGTATGAATTTATGATTTATATGGTTCATTAGAACAATCAAATATTTGCCTGGTAACCAGAAAGAGGCAAAACTATCTTCCAACATTCACTCCTTGTCATCACAAACCCTTTCTTTCTGTAGAGATTGTTACATTTTCATTGAATCTAGACAGTTAAAAATGATGTGAATGTCTGTATGTATTACACACAGGTAATCAAACCATATATGTGAAGAGATGCACTTGTTATATACAATCCCTGATAGAATAGAGAAATTAATTGTACGAATACATCACATAAAGAATAGTTGGCCCTATATTGCCTTTATTTTTAATAAATATGAGTAGTTTCATTGGATTAAAAATCATCTCTGGTTAACTGATAAGGAAACCAAGATACAGCTGGAATGTTTTTGCTCCCTAAGATTTTAAACTTGAGATAGAATTAGAACTCTAAATATTTGATTTATAATTCATTGGTTAGTCCACAGAGATATAGTTGCTATTTCAAGAAAAAGGTTTACAAATCACGGTTTTAGTTTTGAGAGTTGTTAGAAATTGTCCAGTTCAACATCTTCCTTTCAACAAGAATTGGTCAGAGATGTTAACTGAATTTGCAGACATTTGTATATACGAAAGATTTTTAATATCTCTTATATTTAGAATAAATATGAGAGAGACGGAAAAGGAGAGACAGATTTAAAATATTTACTGTCTACATATTTCATCATTTGCCACTGAGAATTGTGGTGAAGAGAAATAGGAGAAAAGAGATCTTCTCTGACTAGTTTGGCCCTATCCAGAGTTCCTCTTGTAGGTGGATATAGTGAGTGTACTCTTAACATTACTGACTCATATTTTTCTTCTCTTTTTCACTCTCTTCTCTCCCTAACTATTCCATTCACTGTTTACCTGTATTCTCTTATATTCCCTTTATTTCAGAGTTCGAAATGTTGCACTGATGGGGAAACTTTTTTAAGTTTGGGATGAGTTAGAGACAATTTCTGCTACAACAACCACAATACCCTTTGCCACATTCTCTTATCATCAATTCTATGCCAGGTTACATAAGTACTGCTTCATAATAGACCTTTTCTGTCCACCACGTTCAATATCCTCTTCACACCTAAATGATCTATATTTAAATTTTCGACATATTATGAGAAAAAAATGAGAAGCTTGATAACACAGATATCCATATTCTTTAGGTACAAGCAACAGTAATGAACTCTTGCTAACTAATGCAGAAAGAAAGAAAGAAAGAAAGAAAGAAAGAAAGAAAGAAAGAAAAGAAAATGAAAGAGAAAGAATGGAAGAACAAAAAAGGAATGAAAGAGAAAGAAAGAAAGAAAGAAAGAAAGAAAGAAAGAAAGAAAGGAAGGAAGGAAGAAAGAAAGGAAAGAAGAAAGAGCAAGCTGAGTGAATTTATTGGAAGACTACTGAATGGCATGGTGAATAACTCGGCCTACAGAAGCCAGGAACTTGAGCATTTCTGTGATCTATACAGTGGGAACTCATGCACTCACTGTTAGGAGCTGCCATCAGATGACTGGGTTCTAACTGCCTTCTAGTCCTGGGTGTCCCCGCTCATGATGAAAATTCCTAGGAGAGAGAGCTTGATTGTTTTGGAGAGTCCTGTGACTGACAGGTCACTAGAATCAGGTGAAGTGCCCCGACAGCTCCAGCGAAGGGATGCGTCCTGCAAAGGAAGCAGAAACAAGAGAAGTCTACACATTCTAATTGGTTGTACAACATTCACATATGCCCTTCTTTCCATAAACGCCATTTGGAAATATTTCAAGTATAATGCAGATATTTTTCATATAATGCAAATAACTAAGGTACAGCAGAAAGGACCTCCTTCTTAGAAGATTCCAGTCACCACATCCAAAGAGGAAGGCTCAAGGCTACCATTTCCTAGTTTAGGGGATCATTGAATGATGTGCCTGCCTCCTCTCATGTCAATGTGCTATGCCTTGTGGATAAAATGATACATTGTAGTGTACCAATACTATAATAATAATAACAACAACAATAATAATATAACAATAATAATCAAAAGACAGCGAGGAAATACAAGTACTGACTTTAGGGTGAACTGTCTTTCTTTCTTTTGAGCTGGACCTGGTATTTATGACCTCCTCCTTCACTGCCCAATTCGACTTGTCTCTTGCTTTCAGGTAGTTCCCTTATGTTTGATTTTTTTGTCTGCTCTCTGAGATGAACCACACCCTTATTCAGGAAGAATCTGAGCCTTGTTCTAGCTGTGGTTGGTTGTATCCGTCTCTTTGACAATTTCTATTGTGCATAATAGTCATCTTGAGGGAGCAGCACTCCTTCTAGCCTTGATTTATATGTGGCAACATCACTATTTTGCCTCGATTATTGTCATACCAGCACAATCTTTTTAATTTTTTTTTTCAACAGGAATAAGGAACTTGAAATGGCTACATAACAGTCTCAGCTTCTAATTCAGTGGAAATATATTAAGTCCCATGGTGAATGCATTTCTTCTTGGTTTACCAATTTTGAGATGAACAAGGGAAGAAAGCAAAAACACTGGGAATGGGTCATTGAATTAATTTCTTAGGCTGCTGTAACAAAGTACCACAAACTGGGTGGCTTAAACAACAGAATTTATTGTCTCACAGTTCTGGAAACTAGAGGTCTGAGATTAAGGTGTCAGCAGGATTGAGTCCTTCTGGGAGCTGTGAGGGAGAATCTGTTTCGTGCCTCTCTCCTAGCTTCTGGTAGCCTCAGACATCTCTTGGTTTATCACTGGCATTTTCCCTATGTCTTCACATCATTTTTCCTCTGCATGAGTGGTTCCATTGCAAATTCCCCCTTTTGATAAAACATCAATCATATTGGATTAGAGTTGACTCTTATGACCTTGTCTTAACTTGATCATCTGCAAAACTGCTTTTTCCAAATAAGGTCATATTTGTAAGTAGTGGGGGATTAGGTCATTACCATCTTTATAGGGGGCACCTTTCAATCCATGACAGTCAGTAAGCATCATATCATGACAACTACTTCTTCCCTTTCTACCTATATTCCTGACCTGTGTATTTTAGCTTTAGGGGGAAAAAGCACTAAATTTTATGATGTCTAGTACACAACATGTACCACATTTTTTTAAGTAAACTCTATGCCCAATGTGGGTCTCAAACTCACAACCCCAAGATCAAGAGTCGCTGACTCTACCGACTGAGCCAGCGAGGGGCCCCCAAAACATACCACACCTTTTAACCACATTTTGGAAGATAGTGTTGTGTCTGAAAAGGCAGTAACAGAACCTTCAATAATTGGTCAGTCCATCATGCTATAAGGCTAGCTCCTTTCAGGTATTAGGGTACACAGTAGGACCCATGAACACCATAATCAACATCCTATTGACGTATTTCCTTAACCGTGGAGTTAATTCTTTAGTTAGAGGTAAAGTTGTGTGGTTAGCATAAAGCATTAAGTAAGCCTAACAACAGTGATACCAATAGAGAAACTAAATCTAAATACAGAATAAATATCTCTATGTCTGGGAACAGTGTGCTGCTCCTGCATGATAAAAGAGCCCTAATTAATCAACCATTCACCAGGTATCTGATTGGATTTTGCAATGCATCTAATCTCTAACAGCAGAAGGAATGGTAATTTTGCCGGCAAATGTGGTGTCTTTTAGTAGTAAGAGCCTAGTAGATCTGAGGGAGGAAAAATCTGTATAGTTGAGTCAATACGTAGTCTCCATCCTTGCCACCTGGTATGTGTATCGAACAACAGTAGACCCAGTGACACAACAAGTGATAACCCGAGATAGCCTTAGCACCAAAGGTACCCACGGACTTGTATGTTTGGCCTTCATGGCATTTTAAAGATCAGGAAATTTCATCTAAAAAGTTTGTGTTATGACTTCTCTTGAAAAATAACTAAAGGGGGAGCAGCCACCTGGGTGGCTCAGGTCATGATACTGCGGTTCATGGGTTCAAGCCCCACATCCCGCTCTGTGCTGACAGCTCAGGGTCTGGAGCCTGCTTCAGACTCTGTGTCTCCCTCTCTCTTTGCCCCTTCCCTGCTTGTGCTCTGTCTCTCTCTGTCAAAAATAAACATAAAAAAAAATTAAAAAAAAAAAAAAGGAAAGCAAATAAAGGAAGATCTGGCCATACTGGACACACATTCAAAGCTGCCTTCTTAAGGTAGAATATACTCTATCCAGTTAACCACAATTCTAAGCATCCCCCGTCATCTCTCATTAAATTCTCTTCTCTTATTTATGGTATCTATCTGAAACTTGTAGATTTCTGAGTTTGTGACCCTTGTACTAGATTGCCTTGGAAAGGAACACAACTGACAATCCTTAAGTGGATCATTCTATCCCCTCTTATTAAGAACTTCTCTGGTGTGGTGCTATGTTGTGAGTATTCAACTGGAAAAGAAATATTCTCAGCTCTGGGCAATTCTTTCCAAACTTCCTTGTCTCTAGACCTGATATCTAGCTCTTTTTAGGTCTCTGAACAATTAAGCAGACCATTTACAACCATTCAGGAAGCAGAATAGATCCTGATCTCATTCCAAGCAAAGTGGACAATGAGAAATACTGCTTATATGTCTGCCCATTGTGAGGTTTTTGCTTCTCCAAAAATTCTATTTCTCCTCAGGATTCTATTTCAGCCGCAGGGAGGCTGTAGTTTGTTTATTTGTTCATTGTAAGCTGTATCTTCATAGCAGATCTACCTCTTGCTCATATTGGTACATTACAAAGAAGTATCTGTAAACTAGAGATTTCATCTTCTGTAGGTTGATTTGCATCTTCAGTAGGTTGGTCATGGGCTTTCCCTCCTAAGGCTGTAAAGGGAGCTTACAGGAGGACTTCTTCAAGTTAGAAAAGTGAGCAACCTGCTCAGGCCACATAGTTTTGCCTTTAGTTCCATCTTGTTCATACCATTTGAACATGTCACAGTTGAACTGCTGTCATAACTAAATTTCTGGCTAGACAGAAAAGGTAGCAGCCAGTTCATGATGAGCTATTTAAATCACATGGTCACCAGGTATCCTGTGGTCAGATTTGCAGATTTCACTGAGGTCCAAAAGGATGCCAGGGACAGTTTGTCAAGGGTAGACTAGTTACTTGCAGAAAGAAATGTGACTTGCTCTCTAATCGGAAGGACCTCTACGGAAATTCTTCTTTTGGGACTTGCTATGGTACCCGGTATAGGACCAAAGTACCCTGCCATCCTATGGACAATTTGACACAATTGGATCTGATGGGTCACTGGCTAGTCTGACTGACAGACTGCTTGAATTGAACTTTGAAATAGGTAGAGAGCATTTTCTTATTCTGGTTCCCATCTACATCTGGCACCTTTTGGATTCACAGGGTAAACAGATCAGAATAGAACACCTAAAAATGGAATATGCCTCAAAAATGAGAGGTCCACAAATATGTATTCTTCCACCTTAGTGTTGGACACCTAGGTTTATAAAAGGTTGTCTCTCACTTGGGCAGTAATATTCTAGCATGACCAAACTGTTGCTGAAAATAGTTCAATGCTCTCAGGGGAATGGATCAGTTTGGAGTTTGAGTTTTATTGGACCTATAGTTAGGTAGTTTTAGGACACAATTCCCATAATCAAGTGACCCCCATAAGCTTCAGTTCTAATGAGAAACCTTAGATTTTAGATGCTTTGCTTCCCTAAAGGCCAATACCTAATAATCACTAAAGGTTTTGGGGATCTTTTCCCTTAGTGCAGTTACCCAATAAAGTTAACTTGCTTTGGAGAGAACAAGGAGAAAAGTTCACAGTATACAGGAGGGTTCTTCAAGGGCATCTCTCCTCTCCTCCATTCGAGAAGTTCTGGATCCATCAACTGACTCAAGATTGGTGATTCAGGAGACGTGGCAATTTCTTTGTATTGTGACTGAAGTACAGCCTCTGTTTGCTAACCCATTGAGTTTTTGGATAAAAAAAAACCCAGTGAAGAACTTTGTGGGTTGTCTTCCCATCTCATTCGAGGAGGATCTTCACCTGTTAATTCTTTCTCCAACATTCAATCACTACAACACCTTGACTTTGATTCGTGTGAATATGGGCTGCCACCTAAGCTCAGCCACCCACCCCCCGGGTTCTTCCCATTCCACCTGAGATCTGGGAGCCCATTTCTATTGCAACCTCTCCCACCAGCATTTCTGATCAGGGAGAACAGCCAGTAAAATCCCTTTTAGAAGGCCCAGTGGTTTCCTTAATAATTATTTCTGTGATAATCTTGAAAATGCCTTCTTTTATTTCATACTGGGAGGTGGGATGGGTAAGTGAGGAAGTGAATAGGTAGGAACAATGTGACAGATTCAAGCCAGAATGTCTGTCTCCTAGTCTTTGTGAATTCTTGCTTTAATACTATGCCAAGGAATGTCTGGATTTTGAGTCATTTTAGGGTGTGCCGAGGTTTTGTCTAGGATGGCATTAGCCAACCAAGCCACTGTTAGACCTGAAACTGGTGGCCCTAGCTAGCACATGGGATGGAATCGGCAATATTAATACATTCAGCCTGATGGAAAATTACACATGCCTTTTGTATTGGTTTTCTATTGTTGTATAACAAATTACCGCACACTTGGCATCTTGAAACAGCACAATTTATTATCTTGTAGTCCAGGCTCAAGTCCAGGGACCTGCTCAGGGTCTCATAAAGCTAAAATCAAGGGGTCCACCAGGGCTGAGATCTCATTTGAAGCATCCTCTTCCAAGTGCACTGATCTCTCCAATGAGAGGAAGGAGAAGGGAGAGCAGTGGAGGAGGTGGACTTGTGCGCGGAAGTGACAAAACTCACTTCTGCTTATAGTTCTGTTAGTTCCAACCCAAAGAAGCACATGGAATATTTGGTCAGCATTGTTTCTGTTACAAATATCTTTCCTCTAAGGTTAAGATTACTATTTCTTCCTCTAAGAGAAACACAAATACTTACTGCTTATTTTACCTTTGGTAATATACTTACAAAGTGTGAGGTTGTAATAACTACTTGTTAAATAGGGAGGGCATAATTAACTGTGCCCAATAGACCTAAGCTGGGGACATACTCTGATGACAGTGAGTTGGCGGTTAATGTAGCAAGGTGAAAAAAAATAGGGTAATAGGTGATACTGAAATTATTTCTCTTGTGAGAACTGTTACTATTTTAGATTGAAAAGTGGCTTTGGGTTTAGAAAGTGAAGTCCTGAACACATGATCTGTAGCTTTGCTGTTCTAGAATAGTTCATGAACCAGTAGTGGGAGCATTACCTGTGAGCTTATTAGAAATGAAGCCTCTCTGGCCCCACCCCAGACCTACCAATTCAGAATATGCATTTTAAGAAGATTCCAGGTGACTCCTATGCACGTTTAAAATTTGAATCATGTTTGGTCTATAAGGAGATAGCAGAAAAGAGTGATCAATGGTTTTGCATAAGAAGTGAGCAGAAATTTACAGGGGTGGCAGTAGGGGGATAGCAGTAGGAGGCAACCAGGGATACAGAAGGGGAGAGGATGTCAGAGAAGGGAGAAAAGAAGCGAGCACAAGGCAAGAGAATGCAGCTTGTGAAAAGGTCCCAGGAAGAAATTATTAGATGTGAGATGGTCAGAGGACCTTTAGGAACTGGCTTTTTTTTTTTTTTGAGACTCAACTTTAAATTGCAAAAATTGCTTTAATGTAAACCATAGCCCTTCGCACCTTCCCCCTGCCACCTACCCCCAGTGTTTCTTCAGAAGAGGTTATTTCCACATTTAAGTTGGTTAAGAACGAAGAGAAGAGTTCCATAAGATGCGACGGAGTTGAACAGTTTACTGAAAGCTAACACACTGAGTGAGTAGTGACTCATAAGAACCTCAGCTACAAAAGAATGCAGAAGTCTTAAGAGACATTTTATCAGGTATGTGATTGGGGTTTTGGTCACCAGTCAGTGAATCAAAAAGCGCAAGATGGAGGCACGTGGGTGGCTTAGTTGGTTAAGCAGCCAACCCTTGGTTTCAGCTCAGGTCATGAGCTCGTAGTTGGTGAGTTCAAGCCCTGCATCAGGATCTGCTCTGTGAGTGGGGAGCCTACTTGCGATTCTCCCTCTCTCCCTCTTTTTCTCTGGCCTTCCCCCGCTTGTTCTTGCTCTCTCTCTCTCTCTCTCTCAAAACAGATAAATAGACTTAAAAAAAAAAAGGTCAAGATGGTATGTGACATTAGCAACACTCAAGCTATTTTTAAATTGTTAAGCTTTGATTGAGGGTAAATGTTTTGTTAACACTAAAAGAAAAAACTCACCTTGGTGATGCAAAAACAGACAGTAGTCCTGACTCTTTTTTCTATTAAGTGAAGCAAATCCTTTTTACCTAAATATTCCTATTTTATTGTACATATATTTGGGAAATACATAAGTAAATAATTATAATAATATTAATTAATTAATTAATAATATTAATAATTCATTAATTTTAGACAAGAAAATACTGTGCCCCCAAAGTTTGGAAAAAATGGATAACATTTTAATAGTGAGTGTCTTTAGAGAGTAGAGGCATGATGCTTTTTTTTTTTTCTTTTCAAATTTTTATGTGAATTCTAGGTAGTTCACATACAGTGCAACATTGGTTTCAGGAGCAGAATTCAGTGATTCATCATTTACATACAATACACAGTGGGAGTTATGATGCTTTTTATTCCTTGTTTACCTTTTTGTTTTTAATAACTATAATAAATTGTGTTATTACTCTAGTATAGGAAACAACCTCATATAAGAGTTTTGTTTATATTATATTGTTCTAACTATAGAAATTGAATCCTCCAGGCTTGAGGGGAAGTGAAGTAAGGATATTTATCTAAATAGATTCTGAGTGTTTCTACAGTAAGTAAAGTAATATAAACTGGTTCTAGGCCATTAGTAGAATTCTTCTTAGTCCTCTTGTTCATTTTTTTTGGAATGGACTTTGAAAAGACACATTCAAGAAAAATGGCTTTGTGGTGCCTGGGTGGCTCAGTCGGTTGAGCGTCCGACTTCAGCTCGGGTCATGATCTCACAGTCTGAGTTCGAGCCCTGCGTCGGGCTGTGTGCTGACAGCTCAGAGCCCGGGGCCTGTTTCAGATTCTGTGTCTCCCTCTCTCTCTGAACCTCCCCCGTTCATGCTCTCTCTCTGTCTCAAAAATAAATAAACGTTAAAAAAAAAGAAAAGAAAAATGGCTTTTAAATCTTCATAAAAATGGGGAAATTATAACTTCATGTGTTTGTGTGATGGTTTCCATATTTCAAAATGGTGTCTTTGGCATTTTCTCATTGAGTTTTACAGCTGTTCTGTGATTCACCTTCCCATCTTTAGGAAAATGTTACCTTTACTCCCCCTCTACAGAAAGTTATTACCCCCTCTTTCTTTTCCTGCTCTCATTTGAACTTCTTGAGGAAGTAGTTTATTCTAGCAGTTTCTATTTCCTTTCTTCCTTCTGGTATACCTCCCGCTGGTATTGGTGATGGGGAATTTTAATGGTGATCCTATTGTTAAACCAACTACATTTCACCTCTCATCGCAAATCATGGTAATTATTATTAATAAGTTCTTTACAACATTTGACACTATTGAAATTATCTTTTTGAAATTGATCTTCTTTTATGTCTATAAACATTATCTTCAACTTTTCTTTCTCTCCTGGGACACTTGGGTAGATCAGTCGATTGAGCATCTGCTCTTGACCTCAGCTCAGGTCTTGATCTCAGGGTCATGAGTTTAAGCCCTGCTTTGGGATCCGTGCAGGGTGTGAAGCCTGCTTAAAAAAAATTTATTCTTTCTTTCTCTATATATGTGTGTTACTAATTCTACTTCTGTTGTTTTGTTGATCTCTGTTTTTCCTTAAATATTAAAGTTTCCTTGGCTTCCACTTGACCTTCTAGCCTCATTGAATATCTTTTTCCAGCTTAAACTACCAGCTATATTCTACCAACTCCCTAACATTTTTAAACCATTCAAGTAATCCATGATTAATATAATCTAATTTGGGAATACAGATATTCACTGCAATATTGCACTAACAAAAAAATAAAATCCATCTGTAGTTCACTAGCCCGAGACCAAAGTATTGTTTTGCTTTATATTCTTCTAAGCAACCTTGTCTGCATATACACATTCTTAGAAATTAAAATACATAAATGCAAGAATGGAATTGTGCTCTAAGACTATTTTTTTTCTTTTATTATTATTATTTTTTTAATGTTTATTTTTGGGAGGGGGTGGGTAGGGGCAGAGAGAGAGGGAGACACAGAACCCGAAGCCAGCTCCAGGCTCTCAGCTGTCAGCACAGAGCCCAATGCAGGGCTAGAACCCACGAACCATGAGATTGTGACCTGAGCCTAAGTCAGACACTTAACTGACTGTGCTACCCAGGTACCCCTTTTTAAATTTATTTTTTATTTTATTTTATTTTTTTCTAATATTATTTTGAACTTGATGTTTCACCTAAATATATGATGATGCACCAAAACCCATAAAATATCTAGGAATAAACCTAACCAAAGAGGTGAGAAATCTATATACTGAAAACTGTAGAAAGCTTCTGAATGAAATTGAAGAAGACACAAAAAAGTGGAAAAACATTCCATTCCCATGGATTGAAAGAACAAATATTGTTACAATGTCAATACTACCCAAAGCAATCTACACATTCAATCCAATCCCTATAAAAATAACACCAGCATTCTTCACAGAGCTAGAACAAACAATTCTCAAATTTGTATGGAATCAGAGAAGACCTTGAGTAGCCAAAGCCATGTTGAAACAGCAAAGCAAAGCAAAGCAGGAGGCATTACAATTCTGGACTGCAAGCTGCATTACAAAGCTGTAATTATCAAGACAGTATGGTACTGGCACAAAATCAGACACATAGATCAGTGGAACAGAATAGAGAACCCAGAAATGGACCCACAACTGTATGGTAACTCATCTTCAACAAAGCAGGAAAGAATATGCAATGGAAAAAAAGAGTCTCTTCAAAAAAATGGTGTTGGGAAAATTGGACAGTGACATGCAGAAGAATGAAAATGAACCACTTTCCTACACCATACACAAAAATAAATTCAAAATGGATGAAAGACCTAAATATGAGACAGGAAGACATCAAAATCCTAGAGGAGAAAATAGGCAAAAACCTCTTTGACCTGGGCCACAGCAACTTCTTGACATTTCTCCAGAGGCAAGGGAAACAAAAGCAAAAATGAACTATTGGGATCTCTTCAAGATGCAAAGCTTCTGCACAATGAAGGAAACAATGAGCAAAACTAAAAGGCAACCGATGGAATAGGAGAAGATATTTGCAAATGACATATCAGATAAAGGGTTAGTATCCAAAATCTATAAAGAACTTATCAAACTCAACACCCAGAAAACAAATAATCCATTGAAGAAATGGGCAAAAAACAAAGAAGACATCCAGATGGCCAACAGACACGTGAAGAGATGCTCAACATCACTCATCATCAATGAAATACAAATCAAAACCACAATGAGATATGACCTCACACCTGTCAGAATGGCTAAAATGATCAACCCAGGCAACAACAGATGCTGGCGAGTATTTGCACCTTTTGCACTGCTGGCGGGAATGCAAACTGGTGCAACCATTCTGAAAAACAGTATCGAGGTTCTTCAAAAAATTAATAAATAGAAATACCCTATGACCCACAAATTGTACTAGTAGATATTTATCCAAAGGATATAGGTATGCTGTTTTGAAAGGGCATATGCACCCCAATATTTATAGCAGCACTATCGACAACTATGGAAAGAGCCCAAATGTCCATCGACTGATGAATGGATAAAGAAGATGTGGTATATATATACAATGGAATATTACTTGGCCATCAAAAAGAATGAAATTTTCTCATTTGCAGCAATGTGGATGGAACTAGTGTGTATTATGCTAAACAAAATTAGTCAGAGAAAGACAAGTATCATATGACTTCACTCATATGAGGACTTTAAGATACAAAACAGATGAACATAAGGGAAGGGAATCAAAAATAATATAAAAACAGGGAGGGGGACCAACCATAAGAGACTCTTAAATACAGAGAGGAAACTGAGGGTTGCTGGAGGGATTTGGGGTAGGGTGATGGGCTAAATGGGCAAAGGGCATTAAGGAGGACACTTGTTGAGATGAGCACTGGGTGTTATGTATAAGTGATGAATCACTAAATTCTATTCCTGAAACCATTATTATACTATATGCTAACTAACTTGGATGTAAATTTTTAAAAATTAATTAATTAAAAAAATAAAATTAAGATATGATGGCTTTCATATCCATAAATTCTGTCACACTTTAAAATAGATTTATAATTTTCTTTCATATATGTTCATCATAATATATTTAACCAAAAATGTATCTTTGGAGATTTACATTATTTCCAGTGTTTTACTTGTATCAATAATACTGTGATGAACATATTCATAAGTGTTTCTTTACATTTGTCCATATTCATTTCCTCAGATTAATTTCCTAGAAATAGAGTGGTTAGCTGAATGTCTAAAGGCTTTGGGTATATATTGTTAGATTTCTCCCTGGAAATTTGGTTTTAAAAGTAGATTTTAAGAGTCCCTAATTCCTCTCATCTTTACCAACATTAGACATGAACTTCTTTTTAAATTTTTGTCAGTGCAATAGGAATAAAAATGGGGGTGACTTTCTTGGGGTGGGAGAGAAAAGTAGTCCATTCTGTTTTTCAGTTTATCCATTAACTTTTTTATTTCAAAATCGTATTTTAATTCTCTCCTCCCTTTTCATAGCAGCCTACTTTTGTTTTATGGATGCCAGATCCTCTCAATTTATTTTAGGATATTTAGTATACATTTTTAAGTTATCTTTTGTGTCTTTAATACCATCTTTATATGAACATTAGTATTTCTCATCAGCTCCAAAAATTTTTCTACCTGTACTTACATGATAATTTCCTCTCTCCATAGCCTCTGTTTTCTTTCTAGAACTCTTCCAGAATTGATCCTTCATGACTTTGACTCTCATGTTTTTATATCTTTAAAATTTTGCTCTATATTCCAGGAGATTTCTTTAACTTTTTCTTTCAAACCTTCTATACTGGCAATCATATTGTAAGTTTCTTGAAGTATTTTTTTCTTTGATTTTACTTTCATCCTTTTATGGATTCATTATCTTCTTAAGTCACTATGACGATATTCATTAGACTTTTAAAAAGTTTTTTTAAAGTTCTCTTCTCTGAATTGCCTGTTTTTTCTCATATTTGTTTTCTTTTTCATGCTATTGGTAGCTGTTAATTTTTTTCCTCCATATTTCTGAGGATTCTTGGTTGTCTCTTCATATTTAAGCAACAGTACTGGGTAGGCTTTAGGTGACTCCGTTGTGTGGCTTCCTGCTGGTCTTTTTTTTTTTCTTCCTTTCTTTTTTTTTTTTTTTAAAGGGAGAGTTAGCAGGTAGCTCTACATACACTCATTACATGATTCATTTATACAATTAATGTTTATTGAGCCTACTCTAAGTGTACTGCTTCATGTATTTTGTGATGTACTGGGAAACCAGTGCTGTGTCATTGCTGGACTTTCAAATTAATCTTCTGCTTCTAGTTGCCTTTCTCCCACTCTCCCACTAAATGCTGTATGACAGTCTTTCTGAGCTTTTATTTCCCAAAGGCAAGAGCATTCTTACTTCTGTTATATCTCTATGGGTGTATTTTGGGTCAAGGCTTCGTCTCCCTTATTTATTAATAGGTTTTCCTCAGCTTTCCAGCTTCTGGAGAATTTGTTAAAGTTCTTATCTGCCAAAGACCCTTCCCATTGTCTCAACTGTTGTTGGTTTTTCCTTTTTAAAATTCTCCTGCAGTCATTTTAATGCTGTCTTGGATAGAGAGCAGATAAATGCTCTTTAACATCACTAACCATAAACACCACTTTCCATGTCTTTAAAGAGCATCTAGAAATAGTCACCAACCTTCTTGCCTTATATGTTAGTCTGCTTGGACCACTCTGACAAAAATATCATAGACTACATGGTTTAAACAAGAGAAAATATTTTCTCACAGTTCTGGAGGCTGGAAAATCCAAGATGAAAGTTTTGGCCACTTTAGTTTCTAGTGAGGACTCTCTTCCTGGCTTGCAGACCTTGTTTTCTCACTGTGTTCTCATGTGGCCTTTCCTCAGGGCCCATATGCTTGCAGGGAGAGAGAAGGGGGGGGCGGATGGGGTGTGCAAGCTTGCTAATGTTTCCTCTTATCAGGACACTAATCGTATGGTATTAGGGCCCCACCCTCATTACCTCATTTAACGTTAATTATTTCCTTAGAGGCCCCTTTTCCAAATACAGCTGCACTGGGGATTTCTACTTGAACATATGAATTCAGGGCATAGGGGATGGGAGGTGGACGTAAACATTCAGACCATAATGCCAAACATTCAGTCCATAATGCCTTGTCAAGTGGAACACAATTGCTTAATTTATTATTTTTGTTATTATGGAATGAGAGAGGTAGTTTTTTTTAATTTTGTGGCTAACTTTTTTAAGTGAGCCTGAGTTTCTGTATGTTAAGTGTACCTTTCCTTATTACTTGTTTTACTATCCTTGTTCCCACTCCTTATCCCAATCGCTTTCTCCCTTTTTTAAAAGAAATTATGTTATTCCATTGTTATTTAGACTGTATCTTACAGCGTTTTAGAAAGTCAACAAGGGGCTAGCAAAAATGTAAAAATTGAATTCTAAGCATTCATTCAATACTATACCAATATTCCAAATAATCTCATTTTCACATCAGCACTTAAAGAAAGATATATCCTAGGAGTCAAAGGAGAAGCATCTAGAGTCTTTCTAAGTCTTGTTTCATATCTGGGAGATATTGCAGGAAGTAGGATAGTGCAGAATTAGGCCAACTCTTTCATTGTTGCCTTTAAAAACGTCCAGGAACAGTTTGCCTGTTGCTTTTCCAAACATAAACACAGACACAGGCCAGTGAACTAATAATATTAATTGATGCTATCCTAACAAATAGGTCAAATAGAACAAAAACACAACTTTTCCTGGGCTGTAACCTCTTGGTACATGACGTCAAAATCAGATGGTGTTTTGGTGTCCTAGTGTGTAGGAGATAAAAAAGACAAGGAGAGCTGACTGCGTGAAATATCTTGTGCACGTCATAAAAGAGGCCTCCTGCTGTAGCCTCAGGAAGTATAGCCTGCAGTGTGGTAGTCGAGAGAAGAAAAGAGAGGACTATAGAAAATTCTTCTCCACACCTTGCCAAAATCTGAACTCTGAGTCCCTTCAAATGAAGTACCGTAATTTATCACTCACCAAGAGCAAACAAGTCAAATGAAAGAAATGATTAACGTAGTGTTTTGTTCTGTTTTGTTTTCTGGGTAATAAACTGTCTTTTGGGTAGAAGTATTTGTTGTTTTGGAAGGAATAAGTGAAATGTACCACTTTCTCTGTCTATGGCTACAATCAAAGGTTTTAACCTTGGGTAAACAATAGCAGAGTGTTTGATTTGTTCTCCCCCATCCCCACCCCCCCTAGAATAGGGACTGTAAATTAAAGTCATAATTAAATCCTGGAGTAAGGAAAGGTCCATGTCACTCCAGTTGTGGCTAAACAGTTCAGGCATTGTTTCCCTCCTCATCCAGAATGGGGGTCGATGATCGCGTTTTTTTTTAATGCCATCAATGGCTTTTCAACTTCTAAATGAAAGCTGACCTTCATCTCTTCTAATCCAGATGTTTCCAGGACTCAGCTTTATATGTACAACAGGTAACTCACAGATTATTTCCTCTTTTTGTTTCCCAGATTTAAATTCTTATCCAGATCTATTCCTTATACTCTTTTAAAGTATTTCTTACTAGCCTATTTATTGCTTAGTCGTCTTGAAGAATGGATAATTCACCTTTAGAGAATACTTTTTTCTAACATGTTTCTAACCTTTAATATAAAAATATGAGAAGAATCAGTTGCTCAGCGGCATAGTCCTCATTGTAAACAAAAGTAAGAACTTTAGAGAAAAGTAAGTGTAATAGCTGTCTTCAAAAAACTGACTTAAAAAAAGATTGAAGTGTACCATGCATACAGACATAGCATATCTTCCTGAAAGCTAGCCCAAGCTTCTCTGAAAATTGGTAATAATTATACAGGCTGACAAATGCCTAATTAAAAATCTATCTTTGTGGGGGGTGCCTGGGTGGCTCAGTCAGTTGAGCGTCCGACTCTTGATCTCAGCTCAGGTCATGATTTCATGGTCATGAGTTTGAGCCTTACATTGGGCTTTGTGATGGGTATGAAGCCTGTCTTAAAAAAAAAATCTATCTTTTGGTTTTTCATAGTCCCTGCAACCTTCATATTTTAAAATATCCTTTCTCAATTAGAAATATTCTGTGGGAGAAATCTTTATGGAAAAAAAATGAAACATTTTACGTTTGATTATCATGTGATTATTTTAAATACAATTGGTAATATCTGGGCATATGTTTTCCCATCATTATTAACTAACAGTTTTTCTATATTACATGCAGTTCTATGTTTCTCAGGCTTTGACTAATGAAAACATGCCATTTCAACAGTTGGCACATATGAGGCACAGTTATATCTCAGAGTATTGTCTAGTTGTTCTATTTGTACATTGAAAGTAATTTTCCCCTGCTTCATCCCAGACTGAAGCAGAAACAAGGATTCAAACACTCTGCCAACCCAAATTCTACCAGAGATTCTCAGACACATTTTCTAGGGTAGTTTTTCATTCTTGGGATGCCAGATAAGTAGATCCTGGGGAAAAGAGAGACAGAAAGCAGAACTAAAAAAAGATGAGCTTTTGGAAGGAGGGATGTGAGAACCAGCTTTGCGAAGGACAAGAGAACAGAATGGAGAAGATTCAGAGGATGGACTTTCCTAAAGCATGAACCTTCTTCATCTCCCTTGTCTGAAACCTCACTCACATCTGACTGATCAGTTTTGGGCAAATTGCGGATCTGTGGTCCTCACCCCCTGAACAGATGGTAGCAAGTTTGAAAACTTAAGTGGGAAAAGGGCCTGAGGAAAGTACCTCCCTGTGACCGTGGTGGAACTGAATTGAACACTGGGAAATTCTCCTGTGAGCAGAGGCAATGCTAATACTTATTATTAATAATGCTTAATTATTAATAAGGATAATGCTTATCCTTATTACAGGTGCTTTGATGAAGTACCAATAACAATAAGTTACTTTTTTGGAGATAAGACAATCAAATTTGTGCTCAAAAAACAAAGATTTGCCCCCACAGAAAGAGGAACATTTGAAGGCTGTTAAGCAATGTCAAGAAAGAATTCCAGTTAATGTTTGAACAATGGTTATGTTATTGACGTAGTTGTTGAACCTGCTATGGACACTGTTTGAAGAAGGGAGGACTCAGATAAGTTAAAAATGTGAATAGTTCCATCATTCTTCTAACTTGAAAGACTCTTAACTGAACCTAATAACCTGAAATTTTGAATCTGAATGTAACACATTTCAAGCAGCAAAGTTGAGTTTTAACAAAGGCTTACTTGAAATACTTCTTGACCCAAAAAAGTGAAACAAATGACTAGCCACAGTGTAGTAATGCAAAAGGAGAACATGTTTTGGAGGCAGGCTTGGCTCTGTGATCAGCTGTGTGAACTTGGTGAGATGAACTCAGCTTCCCTGAGTTGTAGTTTGTTCATGTATAAAATGGGACAATTACTCTCTACTTAGAACAGTTGTGATTAGTATTGAAGGAGATCATTTAAAAACAGCATACATATGCTTATATACCATGACTATTCTGATAAATAATGGAACTTTTTAATAATGGAGCAGTCCAGCAGGGTGGATGCTTTTAGGTGGATAGACGGAGGCATCTGGTTAAAGCACTTCTAACGCACATATTTTTCTCATCCTACAGTTCTGTAGTTTTTAATTCGGATCTGTAATGTCATGTTTATATTTTTTTGAGAAGGAATAGTAGACTTCTTTGAAAGCACACTTGTTAAATGGATGGGTTTATTTTCTAAAGGGCAGTAAATGTCTTATTGAAGATATCAAACTTGTCCATGCCACAGTCACATAATTTCTTTTTTTTTTTTTTTAGATCAAGTACATTGTGGTCATTTAGTGGCAGAATATACAGAGGAAAGAGCACTTTATTAGAAGGATGGGTATATTTGAATCCCTGTCCCATTAGACCACATCCTAACTCCATGACTTTGGGCTAAATCATGAAGCCTCTCTCAGCTTAAGTTTAAGTAACTCAAGGAAAGTGGGGATGATAATTCTACACTCTAGTTTATTTCATTATTTATGTGAGGATCAAAATGAAATAATATACACATTGAAAATTATTAAGTACCATGACAATTTAAAGCATTATTGGTTTGAACCTAGATGAAATAAAACATAAACATTCAAATCTAGACAAAATTAGTTATTTATTGTTAGCTTCATTATCCTTTAGGACGGAGGTGTTAATAATTTTCCTTTTTAGTATTCCTCTAATCAATGGA